>NC_046333.1:29053942-29678942 GCF_000738735.6 Corvus cornix cornix
TTTTTGGTGCTTCTGGCTTTCCCAGTCGTTTTGTTTATACTTTATTTATTTTTCAATGTTCTGGGGCTAAAGTGATCTTTATTACTATGCACAAGTATTAATCTGAGTTCTCCAAATGATCTTTAAGCTATTTTCATTCCTCTATGAATTTGCTGTTAACAAACACTAATTTTTTATTATTTCTACTAGGAATAGTATTTATTATTTAACAGGATAGTGCCCTCCTCTGGTGTATTCTGATGGACACAGCAGCTAGCATAATGCATGTTGTGACTGTGTGCCACAAATGCTGTCAGCATTGCTTACAAGGCAGTAAGTACTAGTGCATCTGCCTCGTGCAGGTAGCAGGAGAGACACAGTAGGAACACATGGTCTTTGCTATGGTGGAATGAGTGTAGTCTCAACAGAATTCTGTACTGAGAACTTCCATGTTTGCTAAAAATAATAGATTGACAAGTTGAGTGAGTAACAAGACCATGAATTTTGCTTTCAGTAGTGGTACATTCTAGGTAGTGGAGTCATTCAAAAACTAGCAATGAAGAGTTTCAGAAGATTGATGAAATAATAAAGGGTTGCCATTCAGCCTGGAGAAGAGAAGGCTCTGGAGAGATCTTATAGCCAACAGTACCCAACAGGAGCCTACAAGAAAGCTGGAGAGGAACTTTTCACAAGGGCGTATAGAGATAGGACAAGTGGAAATGGATTTAAATTGAAGGGTAAATTTAGATTAGATATTAGGAAGAAATTCTGTACTGTGAGGGGTGTACTGAGACTCTGGAAAAGGTTGCCCAGAGATGTTGTGGATACCCCAACCTTGAAAGTGTTCAAGGCCAGGCTGGATGGTACTTTGAGCAAGCTGAGCTAGTGGAAGATGTCCCTGCCCATGTCAGGAGGTTGGAACTACATTGTCTTTAAGGTGCTTTCCAATCCAAATCGTTTTGTAATGAAACATAGATAAAATATCATTTAGAGGAATGTTGAAAGATGCACAAAAAATGCAATCTGAAAATAGCTTTACAAATAAATTTGTGGGCTCTAAGCTGATTTACCACTTAAGATTTAGTTCTTGATGTTCCAGTAGAAAATGTCAAATCATTCTGTAGTGGTTAAGAAAGTATTTGACATGATTATTTAGGAAAAGTATACACAACAAATTAGAGAACAGCATTACATAAATCTGTAGAATACCTATATCTTCAAAATAGAAGGTGCTGTGATCAGAGTCATGGGACACTTTCTGCACGAGGAGAAACAAAAATGGACTAAAGCTGGAAAATGTGACTGATACGATAGATCTTTTTAAGATCAGAAGTGTCAGGGTAAAAAGGAAATGGTTGCATTTTCTTTCAGTACAAAAAATAGGAGACATCACATGAGATTAGCAGGTTTTTGCCTGAAAACTCAGAAAAGGCGGTGATCATTCATGTGTTTGGTAGTCAAGCTATGGCACTCCATTCCATGAAATGCTGGGGATGATAAAATGTGACCAAAAAAGCAGCTATATTTTTTTCCTTTTATTCCCACTGCAAGCTATTAAAAAATAGACAGCACTTCTGACCCAGGAGTTCTCTAGTCAGCAACTTTCTGAAGGTCAAGAAGGGTTTATGGAGAGGTGTCATTGCACAGCTAACTACTGCCAAAGAAAGCGGTTTGGGATGGGAAGACCAGTATGGCGTTTCTTGCCTATGTAAAAATTTCAATGGACAAAAGCCAAATACTGCTGTTCTGTTAGCATACTGTAAATGATGTGGAAGTGGTGTGCTCACAATCAGGAATGATCTCGTATGTCCTTCTCAGAGGCAATCTTTTGGTCTAAACCACCATATGTGCTAAGTGTCTTCATTTTTCACTCTGAAATATTAGCAGAACAAAAATGCATATTTTCAGAGTGTTTTAAAATTATTTGAGTTTGATAAGATTTCAAATGTGCTTACAATTGTGCATCTTCTGTAAGACTTCAGTGGACAATTATTTCCTTCTTCTAAGTAGTGAATCTAATATATGAGCTCTGTCATGGTTCAATTCTGGTACGTTGAAAATGCCAGATGTTTCATATGACTGGGAAAAAAGTCTGAGAAAAGAAAAATAAACGTATCCCCATGGTTTATGCTTTGCAGGGATAGTATTGCCACTACTGTCAACAGATTGAAGGATGCCAAGTATTTCATAACCTGAATTGCATGTGATAGACTTTACTTAAAACACATGAATGAAATAGAAAGGTCCTGATCACACCATCTGGCACACGGCATTTACCCGAGTGAGAAAGTTCCAAATAAATAGGAGATGAGGCCAAATGACTCCAAGTGCTAAAAATATATTTTTGTCTAAATGAGCAGCATGTCAAACACTGTGAGTTTTGTATACTTATGGAAATACAGAAGGTGGAGAGAGAATGCACCATTCTGAGGGAGCAGCTGCTGTGAAAATCATGCTATATGAAGACAGGGACTGTAGTCCTGATATTCCTCCAGGGCTGTTTTTTCCAAGCAAAACCAAATAAAGACAGCAATATGTAAACATTATTCAGGTATCACAGTTTTGTTTTCTGCTTCATCAACATATGGCCCTGCAGAACCTCAGTTCTGTCTCCCCAGCTGGCCTTGGATGTTCATTGTGGTGTGAAGCTATGGCTGGGTACTGCTCCAAAGTCTCTCAGCTTTTTGAGCTTTCCTGTTCATCTGTGAAGGGTGTGGCCTCCAGGCATAGAATAATTAGATTGGACTGAATATGGACTCCAGAATTTCTGTAGTGTCTTTACTGGTATCTTGTTGCTTATCTGTCTCCATACTTCTAAGTGAGTGGTCTTCATACTTCATCAGGATTTGAGGACCACAGGCAAGAGTTGGAGAGTTAAGTATAACTTTGACATTTATGTAGTCACTTTTTTTACCCACATGGCACCCTGCACCATGATTTCCACAGCATATATACATATTGTTTGAGGAAAAACAAGCTCTTTCCTTTTTATCCTTCCATCTCATCTTCAGCTCCATATGCCTTACTTTAGGAAAAAAAATACCACAGGGGAATCATTAAAAAAAATAAGAAACCTGTTTTCACACTCTCTGGCAAGGCATTAGCCATCAGCTACATAGGGTTTGGATTGCTACACATATTTGCCCTGTTTTTGTGCTAGGGGAGGTTGCTGCTTCAGTTTTAGCATAACAGCAGATGAGATATCCAGCAAGTAGTCAGGCTGAGGATCTAGCCCAGTGTGGTCTAAGCACTTGCTTGTTTATGTAAAGGAAAAAGGCAGATGTAGGGGCTTACTGCTAAAAGCAGCTGACTTTTGTGTTGTTGTAGTTTGGCTGCTACTATTAGAGGAGCTAACTTATTTATAGCTGTAATTGCAGTGTAGATTAGCTTTGTGCCTCCAAATATATTTTGGTGACTCCAGAGGAAGGCCATCTCTTTGAACCTCCTCACTCTAGTTTTAATGGTTTCTCACACTAAAAAGGACTTTAAAATGTCCTTGGAGGATTTCTGGGGAAGGATGTCTGTCAGACCTGTTTACCTGATGTACCTGCCTTGGACTCAGGCAAGCTTAGCCCTAGAAGGAAAGGTACAACCATTCTTTGGGAACCCTCTAATGCACAGCAAATCTCAGTTTAATTCTTTGCAGTGTCCATGTTTTTAAACTCCTGCATCTGTCACACTACTGGAGGCAGCTATTGGTTTGGATACCGGATGCAAAATATTCACCTGTAAAAAACCCTTTCTTAACTACTGCTGTGCTCTGACTGATGTCTCCCTCTGCTCATAGAATCATAAATAAGCAAACCCTATACATATTCTTATGTCAGCTTCCCAGTTTTGCTGCACAGGAAAGCCAGTGAATGCAGGCTGAACAGAAACACTTTGATGTGTGCACTTCTCTGGTTTTAAAACTGTTTCTCAATGCATATTTTGAAGGTAAAATAAAATCTTTGTTTTCCCAGCTTTAAAGTAAGTCTGAGTGAGTAGAAAACATATGCACATGTGAACTTCTTAATGGAAGAAAGCTTGGTAATGAAGAATGAGCAAATTATTATATGGTGTATGTAGTAATTGTTTTCCTCATATTGCAAAATTGTGCCTTACATTTTATTTTGGAGAAATCACACTTGTCTCCTTTATATTTTACATATAAAAATGGGGTACAAAAATATCATTTAGGCAAGTGAGGTAGTTTCCTCATGGAAACTGAATTGCTTCTGGATATGTAAGTATTTGCAGTTACCTCCAAAATAATTGGGTCACTGTTAGTGTAGTTCCTTAGATCACCCTGTGCAGACCATTATCCACAGGAATACAAAATAATGACCTGAGGAAATTATCCCCATTAAAGCTTTTTGGAGATGTGATATGACATTTTCATATGAAATCTATGAAAATAGATTTCTCTCCCCAGATAGCATGGTTGATGGAGGAAATTAAGACTTTCCTTTTTTTTTCCAGACAGAAAGAAATACATTTCCATGCACTTCTAACAATTCATTAATAACAGATAAAAGTATGGTTATATTCTGTGTAATAAAGTGTTTAGATGTTGCCACACAAGTACTTAGGAGTAGCTAGCTATTTTTTTTGAACATGTGATATGGCAACAAACCACTTAGTAAAGTTTAGAAATAAAATAAACCCTTCAATCAAGGGTGACAAAAGCAAGTAAATATATAACTATGTACATGAGTTCTTAGATATCCATGTCTCCTGTTCCCATGTGAATTGCTGGTTACTCTGTGTTGCTCTGGCCAGTCTTCTGACTGTTAAGACTTATTCATGTGCTAACCTATCCCATCATACTGCCCACTGATGTATGAAGGTGCATAATATTGAGGATCAGTGCAAAATTTTTTCAATTGCCTGTTTAAATCACTTTCCACTGCAAAGTTTAGTCAGCAGCATGTTGTTCCCCCAGCTGTGATCCCATGTGTCTCCGGATATAAGGACTCACTAGTTAAATCTCTGTGTGTGGGATCTGGGTTTCTTGGCAATGATTTTTTTTTCATCTCTGATTCAGAAATCTGTTTGAAAATGAATGCCTAAAAGGAGCCTAGTCATTTGTGTTGTAAAATTTTTGACATTTCTGGATAAATGCCATGTCAGAGGCATTTTAAAAATCTATGTAACCTTTAAGATAACCAGAGCTAAGAGAGCCCTGTTCTTTTCTGTTTTTCTTGGCAAATGCATCCACTTCCTTTCCTTCCACTTCTCTCTTTTTTTTCCTTTAAATTCCCTCTTTGCTTACCAGAAGTGGTCTTTATTCTGTCCTTTTATGTGAATTCTGGAATTCTAAGTGAAGAACAAGAATTAAATATCTGTCTGACAAGTAAAAAGCACTTTATATCAAATACATCAGGATCGCTTGTATTTATTTTGGGTTTAGAGAAGGTCAGCATTCCTGCTTTTCTTGGCTATCTCTCATGCAGCAGTAAGGTTTGTTGCAACTGAATACTTTGTTTTGAATGCACAGTAACCTGGTCTTTCACTTGTTTATTAGTCTTGTAGCACATTCCTGTAAGTGACTGTTATGACATTCAGAGTTCAAGAACAAACTAGGTTATTTTGTATTGAAATGTAGACCAGCATCCCTAAACCTGTGAGTGTTATGGAATATATTTGTTAAAACTGGCATCTTTCCAGAGGCCTTACTTGGACAAGATATCGTCACGGCAATTGCACTTTTCTGTAGTTCATTGAGTAACCAAATTATGAATATGGTAAAATTCACACTACTTACACAATAACAGTAAATGTAAGTGAAGAAGTATATACTGAAATTTGAGGAATAAGGAACATGACACACAAGTTGATAGAAAGATATGTGTCACAAATTAAACTTATTTTAAAAACTGTAACTCTATGAAAGGCTCACACAGAGGGGTTTTTCACTTTAAAGTTACTGACTTTTTCTACTTCTTTTTTTTCTTAAATTCAATGGTCAGTGTATCTTAATTATTTTTGTTTGTTTCCCTTTATGCTAATAGCAAGATAACAGGAAATAGAAATAAATTAATCTGTCTTCAAAGCAGTTTTTTAGCATTCTAATAATGTGCAGAAATGCAATTGGAAATCCTCTTGTGTGTAAAACTAAAAATAAAATAATAGTATTTCATTTTTATTGATAAAATCCATAAAAGGATAGTATAACTGATCAAATAAATCTCCAATCCCTAAGCAGTCAATTGAGCTTCAATTAATGTGTAAAAATAATAATACAAAAGAAAGTATTATAAAGCCAAGAGCTCAATTAGGATAATAAAGTTATGTGCATACATTTCAGTAGAACAGTAACTCCAGTTCAGCATTTTTCTAATACAGTGTAGAGCAAATGCTGTATCTGGAGGTAATCTGAAATCTTCCTTTCCTAGGTGATTTCCTTAAAGTAGTTCTGAAGACACCAGTAAGAGTTTCTGATCTTTACTTAGAGGCAAACTTGTGATCTGCCAACAATTTTGTGTGTGAAATACTCACTTAAAGTAAGAAAAGTTATGTGGTCAGAATTGTGTCCAAGTTCTGTTTGTGTAACTCTGTCCCTTAGATCATTTTAAAGTAATTAGAAATTAAAATTTTTATGTCAAATTGTATCAGGTGGAAATTTTTCAATCATACTGTTCTTAACATAAATTCAGGTTATTTAGCTTTAATAGGCAAGGAAATTTAAGAGAAGTGCTTGACAGTTTTATTTGTAAATGTCCCTTTTAATCAGGGCTTAAGGGCAATCATCTCACTCTAGTGGGCTACTAAATCAGCTTATTTTTGCAAAATTTTAAAGATCATTCAGATGTTTTCAATTCAGATAAGCACCATTTTTGAGACATAAACAGCCTAAATATCTCATGATTCATCTGTTTGTAAACTGAAAGGCCGTTGATTATGGGTTTTTAAATTATCATTACCATTAAAGTTATTGATGGTAAGATTCTGAAAGTTTGAATGAATGTTTGACAATCTCAAAGCTTATCTGGATTCATTAAACTAATTTAAATCAGGTTAAAATCTAACCCAGAAAAGGGCTTCGTGCATGATTTCTCAGAGTTACGAAAATGGTCTTCTGTCTGCTTCTAACCAATACAAGAGGGTTTATATGGTTTTGAAGTAAAACCATCAAATTTATTTCTGTTAGCACAATATTGATCTTGGACTTACTTTAAGGGTTTTAGACTTCTAGCAGATCTTGCACTGGGCATGGACTGAGTTCATAATGAAATCCAAACCGCAAAGAAGGCCTTGTGGTTTTGATTTTTGCTTCACTTTTAACACAGTGCTAGCTGGAGTCCCTGCAAACAGAACAGATTGTTTCTTTCTTTGTTGTTAGCCTCATGACGAATTGTAGCGCCGAGACAAAGTAGCATGGTAAAATATTGTAACAGTTTTAAACTGTTTGCTAATGGTTGGTATCATTCAGATGGTTAAAGCACTTACAACAGGAAAATATTTCCTGATAAAATAATGACAATGGATTAAAAAATAGTGGGATTTTGAAGATTTTGTCACTTTGTCCTGCTGGTTAGTAGTATCTAATTCTGTATTTGCTTTAGTTTGATCAAATGACAACAACTTCCAAAGGAGTCAATCATAGTGTTTGGTCCAATGTTACAAATTCCTCCCTGTTTGCAACAACCAGAAACAATGGCAAAGGCACAGAATACAACGTCCACCCAACTAATTAGAGAGTAATGATTTCAGTTTCCTACCTTGGACTGTAAACATAGCTATTCCAAAAGGACAGAAGGAATTTCTGTGTGAGAATATAATCTAAATGTGTCTGATTCTTTCAGATTGAAACCCAAGGTTTGGTGACTTCAATTCATGATTAGCACACATGGGAAAACAAAGGAGGCAGAAAGACCATATTGAAGTAGGATTTTGGCCTCTCTCTGGGGGAAGAAGCATCCCCCGAAGGAATTAAGAGTAATTTAGCATCCTGCTTTGGTAATAGGATATTGTTGTCAAACTTCCTGTAATACAATAATGCAAACGGTAGCAGTGAGTGTTAATTATGTATTTCTCAACCAAAGTTTGATTTCAAATACAGAAAACTGGAGTTTGCTTCATATCTAATACATAAGATTTTTTCACTAGCAACAAATTCAGTTTTAGTGTGTATGGATGTGATTAAGAATTCAATAAACATAAATCAAAAATATACAAATTGAATATAAATAAATTTTCTATGCATATATAAATAGGCGAATGTGGTCAGACAGAGATGAAAAAAAGGTGATAAGTGTTTGAAGTTATTTTTTCCAGGTTTTCAAAATTATTCTTGATACAGCTGGCATGGCATTAATAATTTTAAAGTTTGGCTTCCAGTGGAATATTTCTTCAGCAAAGATGAGGGAGGGGGTTAAATTTGCCCATTCTTCTGTCATTATTGCTGTCACAAAAGTAATCTGGACTTAAGAATTCTAGGGAAGGAATGTATTCTGAGGCCTCACTCCCAGAAGTTGCACCTAGTTGCTGTTAACTAGTCAAATTGGAGGTTGAATAAGCATTACGGGCCTATTCATGATAACTGAGAGTAAAAGAGTCAAGCAACTGACACCTGCATGTTTCCCAATAATAAACAAAGCTAAAAGCTGAGCATTCATTATTGATAAACAATAAATAAGGATATGTAAGCTTTTATAATGAGAAATATTTCAGTAAGTAATGTTCCTCAAAGAAGACAGAAATAATAGCATAATAATGTTTACTTTCAGAATTTTTTAGTAATTTGCAATAGATTCTAATATACAGTATTTCTTCCATTGTCAAATGTTGGATTCCAGGTTTTACTTTACTGTTTGTCATTGCTGATTGATCCATTTCATCACTAGACTATGCTACCTTATATCATCTGAATCTGCACCTTTTCAGGCATTCCAAATTCAAA
This sequence comes from Corvus cornix cornix, assembly GCF_000738735.6. Lineage (NCBI taxonomy): Eukaryota > Metazoa > Chordata > Aves > Passeriformes > Corvidae > Corvus > Corvus cornix. Next base: position 29,062,806 of record NC_046333.1, read on the forward strand.
ACTTGCATTATAAAGTTTGATTTGTGTGTAAAATCATAGGATAACTTCATTGGAAGTGGCCTTTTGAGGTCATGTGGTCCAATCCTCCCTGCTTACATCAGTACTAAATTCAAGTTAAATCACTTGTGGGATTACTAGTTTATTTTCACAGTATGATAGGTATAAATTTAATGGAGGACTTGGTTTCAAACACAAAAAATGCTATTACTGCATTTTTCATTGCTTACCTTTTGTGGCTTTTTTCTGCACTGATGCTGTAGAATGAATACTGTAATGACAGTGAAATGCAAATAGTGATCCCTGAACGTCTGACTAAGACATTCTCCTAAGAGCATTCCAAAATCAAACTGTATTTCCAGAAAGGCATTGTCAGTATTAAACTGTTTCTTAGGTCCTTGGAGTCAGTAAAACTTCTGCCTAATAAAAGACTTCAGGTTTTGGCTTCTGTGCAAATCTTTGTTGGTGAGATAATTTAAAGACTTCACTGAAAACTGCATACGCAGAGTAACATCTCTAGATTTTGCAGTTCGTTTACTTGAACATGAAATAATTCTATTAAGTGAGTGACTTGGTTCAGTCATTGCAACAGCAATTCCTTCCTCTGTTTCTAAAACAAGGAACATTCCCCTGCAGATTTTCAATTTTCAAAGTAAGAGAACTTGTGAAGAAAACATTATAGATTCAATTAAATAGCATTCAGAAAAATCTCCCTGTTGTATTCAAGAATAATGACAGGGAAGCATATGTTTATAGAAGATAAGGTGGTGGCTCAGGCTGTTGTACAACTAGTCAGTGGAAGCAATAGGTCCAGCCTCTTGTTAAGCCCAGTGCCGTTGGATATGTTTTAGTTTTCCTTTCCCTTCCACTGCTTCCTCATGCTATCCAGGTCAGAATTGCCAGTAGTAACGTTTCCTGCAATTTGTCCACCTTTGGAACTGCGTCTAAATGCATTTAAAAGAATTGCCTACATTTCAAGGTCACAGAAAGCGTGGTGAGTCTTATGTTTAGTAGGAGTTTTGGGTAGCACAGTGCTACTAAGCTATTCCAAATAGTTTGAAAATGTTTTTCATTCTCAGACTGACCCAGCAGATACCTGCATTAGTAAACTGCCTTCCAAAGTCAAAGGCTTGTGAAGAAGTACATTTAAGCTAACTATTAAATCTTCATGCTTCTTACAGTTATGAATTAGTCACTGGGAATGGTGGACTCAGTTTATCTTTTACCTGCTCTCACTTGATAGAAGCTTTTATAAGCTGTTAGAACAAAATGCAAGCTAGTCAGTATTTAAGATGCCCAAGCCAGAAAGAGGCCTCTACCTTCAAGTACCTTCTAATGTATGATTCAACATCAACACAAATATTTTGTTGACAAACTATACTGAGACTGAAAATAGAAGCCACACTTATTTTGGTGTCACTGAAGTAGTATAAACATCAAATCCTTTTTGCTTTTCTCACTGGAAGCAAACTTGAACACATACTGTATAAAATACAATATGGATATCTTGTATAAAATATGCTGATTTAAAAGATTAATTAGAAAGTGAAATATGACATTTTCCCCAAAATGTTACGGTAATTTAACTATATGTTCGTTCTCTGAAATAACTTGCTATGAATTTGCAGCAAAATCTAAATGCTTCTGTATTATTAGGTAAGCAGACTTAAAGCCATTTCCAGGAAGATGTTACATTAAAGGCTCTTCATTTAATGCATTAAGGGCAACTATAGCAAAGGGATATAAGCAAAAATAGTAGTAATGTAGTTATGATTTAATGACAGTCAATTTCCATTTGAAGTGATCTTGCTTTTTAAAACTAAGCCCAGTTGTTAAGGCTTCCAGATTGATGTCCTTGGCCATGACAGTTTTGCTAACTTGAAACCTTCAGCCACTGTTTGGGTCTCTCCCCTAGTTTCAGTTCAAAATGGAAGTTCTGATGTTCAGCACTGATGAATGTGCATCACATGGCACAGGGCATGCCTTCCTGCATTCTATCCATCTATCTGTCCATCTATCTATCTATCTGCATTTTAGCAGAGGCTATTTGTTTAACTCTGCTATTACAGTGATTGTATCATGAGCACCCACAGCACTGAGAGAAATTACAGAAATCTGGCTCTGTGTTTTAAAGAACTGAGTCTCTCGTTTCCAGTGCAGAAAAAGAACTGAACCCTAAAATGATTTCTTGGTTTTTGACTTCAACTTATAGATTAATATTAGACACCCAAGACACTTTTTAAAATGCAAGTTCCAAGTCTGAATGAGATTAAATAGCTGTTGTGGGGTACTTTTAAAAAAACCTAGATGCTTGCATAACAGAAAAACTAAAGTCCTTATTAAGCCATGTCATTTTATCCATATTTACGTTTTATCTACCTGTGGCTTTCTTTCTTTCCACTCTCATACTTAACATGGACTTTAAGTGAAAAATACCACTGAAATGTAACATTGCCATTTTGGCTAACATCTTTTTTGTCTACTGTAAGGTTTTCTGATTTAAAAATTCTAACAATATTTTAAAAGTAAAACTCAAACCAATATTATTTTACAGATCTTCTTTTGGACTGTACATTGAAAACTGGATAAATACTTTCTTCTGGGGTGTTTTTATAGTAAAGGAATGAGACATTCCTTCTTTTATCATCAAAGAGAATAAATTAATATTGGTAAGATAAGAAACTTTCATGTATTCTGATGCATCTCTGGCCTGGAGATACCTGGGACTCAGGAGACTTAGAGAGCAGCTGGGCTAGCAGAACTCATATTTCATACTAGAATCTGTCAGATAACAAGCAAAAAGATGGAAGCATGGATATGCATCAACCAGAAGGGTTTTGTTGAATCAAGGAGGAACTTAGAGATCCAGCAATACTTAGTTTCTCCAGTGAAGGACCATTTTGAGCACCTAAGTGAAGAAATGTTGACAGAACCAGATAGCCTTCACCAGAGAGTTCTAAAGGCAGTCAAATAAGAAAAATAAGTTAATATTAACTGATTACTTATCTCTCTTGTTAGCCCATACTCTAGAAGTATAGAAGCTGGGAAAAGTGACAATGCTTATTAAAAGATAACAGGAAGAGTCTTAGAATAAATCTGATTTCTGAAGCAAGTTAATAAAAATCTGATCAAGTATAGAAATAATTTATGCAAGAAAATAAAGCATCTATGTGGTTCTTGCAGAGGACTCACAGCTGTTCGTTGTAGTCAGTAAGCATATGGATAAACTTCAGGCCAGCTGATATATCTAAATTTCACGAAAAGCTTTAGACTAAGTTATTTATCACAGGTTCTTCAAGAAATTGAGCTGACAAGGAATAAAAATGGGAGCTAGTACCATTATATAAATCAATTATGTCCCCCCACCTTTTGAATGTTGTGTCAATTTTGATATGATCAGCTCATCTCAGAGAGATATATTGGAAGTAGAAAAGGATTGAGAAAAGGGCGATAAAGTGGATCAAGACTTCTGTATGAGAAGAGATTAAGAACAGAAAAGGCTCCTCATCTTGCTCTTGGATGAGGAGGGATGTGATCTGTTTTTGCAGTCATGAATGGCATGGAAAATGTGCATAGGAAATGACTATTAGTGTATCTCACAAGCCAAGCATTAATAGCTTGCTTAAGTTGAATGCAAGTATATTCAAATGCAAAACTCTGATGCAGATGAGACCAGTGTAACCGGCTTCAGAGAACAGTTGTGTCACTTCACAGAAGTCCATCAACAGCTATTAAATACAAATAAGGTGGGCAAACTGGTTCAGGATGGTCATTTTCTTGCACACCACAGGAATTCAGGGGAGTATACCAATGGATGCATCACCCTGCCCCTGCTGTACTCATATATTTTTTCCGGAGAATCTTCTCTGGTCACCTTAGAGACCATATGCTTATTTTTATATTTGCACCAGAATATGAAAGTTAAAAAAAAAAAGGTAGATATTAGACGAAAGGGGAAGTAATAAACACAAGGGAAAGGTATCAGTAAAACATGGGAAATAGATGTTTGACAGAGCAAAAAAGAAAGATACAGATGGGCAGAAGGCAAGATTGTGGCAGGAAATGGAGTGAAAAACTGGGAGAGGAGAATTGGCAAAAAGGGGAAAAGGTTAAATATACACAAAGGAAAATAGGGGGCTTCAAAGCAAGGTGAATAAATACATGATAATGGAAGCAGGAGAAAATCCTGTATATCTGAATAATGGAGATTCATGGTAGCGGGGAAAAGGCTTTATTACTTTTTCTTTTTAATAACATGCAGAGTCTTTGCAGGTGACCTGGATATGGTAGCACATTATGCATGCCTTAATAAGAGACTATGACTCTTTGGTGATTGCTTTCTCCTGTGCTCAGGGGCCTAATCTCCAGTCAGGGCAATTCATTTATATGCAGCGGACTCCACTTGTAGAATGATGTCAATCAAGCAGCTGTGTTTCTGGACAACTAGAGACACTTCTGAAGTTCAGATTCTGCCAAATTTAATAAGGCAGTGTCAAATGTATTCAGATCAAAGCTGCTTACTTTTAATCTTTCTGTTTCTAGATTTAACATGAGTCTCAGGACAGAGTAGCTCATCTGAAAACAAAAATGCCTTGTATCTCTTTGCATGGGGTAAATCCTTACCAAATTGTCTTTAATAAAACCTTGCATTTTAGATATGAGAAGGACCTTTATTCTAAAATTCTTATTAACTTTAATTCTTACATTACTTGCTCTTCACGTTACCAAAATTTATAAGGGAATAGTCCTTATTGCCATGTAAAGTTCTTCACAGTTTACTGTCAACTGCTATCAGAAGTCAACATAAGAAGCTTTCTAACGTATGGGAGAAAGAAGTTCCCACGTGATAAAATTATATTCCTCTACTAAAGTTAATGGACTAGGCTAATTAACAGTAATTGAAGGTGCAATGTCAGTATACTTTTCCTTTTTACAGATCAGTCATTTGCCTTGATATAGGACTCTTTATGCAAATATGGAAACATGATTCATTACTATGAATTATTTTAAAAAGAGCTTGAACGATAAACTTTCAGCAGAATGTCTAAAGCAGACAAGAAATGAGCAAATTGGTTTCAAGAACACAGGGTTCCGTAAATTAGGGCAATAATGTGCAAGCAATTAGACACCAAATATGCTAGAGATGCATTTCCTACCCACTGTGCAAATGCCCTTAAATGCAACTATGCACACACCTTGCCAGTAAAATTTGCCAGTGCTTATGCAGAAAATGCCAGAACAGAAGTTTGACAGGTTATGAAAAAGGTAAGTTAAGGGAAAAACATCTGAGAGGCCGGAAGTTTTGCTTTAATCTTAGCAATGTCCATGTTTGCTAACAGATATCCCAGATATCAGAAGTTTCGAGACTTGCCTGTCTAAGGAAATAGGCAAATATTCAATATTCATTCAGTGGTTTCTGCATAGTCCAGTCAGCAGACATCCTGCAATGGTGTCTGCTAACACCATCCTGTGAAATAAATTGAAATAAAGCAACCCAAATAAAGCAGGGCATATTATTTCTCCTGAGAGTAATATTATAATTTTTATAAGAGTGATTATTTTAATTAACTGTTCATGTTGTGACTTTTTCCCTCCCTTTCCCTTCCTGATGACCTAATCATCAGACAATATTTTAAATGGCATTCTTAAATATACAGTGTTAAAATTCAATACTAGCATCAAGACAGAAGTCTGCATGCTTTACAGCATTTTCAACATAAATTTACAATAGCAACAGTGTAGACTCCTGAGGGAAGGAACTCAATAAAAAGAGCAGTCTAGAAATGTGGCTAACAGACTGGTTGTGCATATTGACATTCGTATCATATTCAAGTTAATGGGCAAAAGTACACAATTTCCTGCAGGAAAAGACAGCAGAGTCAGTGTCAGTGTCAAATTCCCAATGTTAATTAGGAAAAAAACATCTGCAGTTATTTGGAAATAGAAGTAATCAAACTTAATTATGTAAATTTATTTAAAATTAGACTTTTTGTATATTTTACCATGCTTTGCTCTATCAAAGAACTGCTAGTAGAATGGCAGAGAAGGAAAGGGAAATAGCTGGTCATTTTTTGCAGTCTAACATCATCGGCAAAAGTGTTAGTCATGTTTTCTTAAGTTTTATAAGTTGCCAATACATGACTACAAAGCTACAATGTTAAAATTCACCTTTAAAACCTCCCCCATGTTCTGCTAATTTTACTAAAAATATTAAAGTATATTATCTCTGCACAGAACCTCACGTGAGCCTTTTTGATATGCATACTGTGATTTTGAAAGGAAGCAAAAATTTAAATATAAAATAAAATTAATTTAAATATAAAATATAAAATATAAAATTTAATTATAAAATAAAAAAGGTATATTTGTTAATAAATATTCTCTGCACTTTCGAGTACTATATCTGAGATATGGACTAGAAACATAAAGTTGAAAAGTTAGTCTCTTTTGTTTCCCTCAGTCCATGAAGTAGATATTTAAACCTACAGATTTTGGACCATTTTCTCTACATACACCCTCCTATCACCAGCACCCTAAGCCTGACTTTTGATCACAGGGAAAATTAAAGAAACACCTCTGAATATTTGTAAGCACAGGAAAAGAATTGAAGAGTTCATGTGGCAGCACCAATAGTCTAATCCTGCAGGAGCCACTGTGCATCCAGGTAAAAGGATCCTACTCACAGAGGAATACCTTGAGCCTCTCCAGATATATCTGCCATTCCAGTTAGCTGAGCATGTTAAATGAGCAGGTCAAGGGGAGTCACTCAAGAATTCGAAACCTCAGGGAGCACTGGCCTTCCTTGTGTCCGATTCAGTCTTACTGTGGCAATTCAGTGCTTCACAAAAGGGTGAAAATACATCAAAAGTCTATTGATACATAGAGAATAAAAAAAAAAAAAAATCCTAAGCCCAAATATGCCCTTGCAGGTTACCAACAGAAGCCCTGAAGCACGGTATTAATACAATAGAAGTATGGTACAAACAAGATGGACATACAGCTGATGCCTTTTCCTGGTCTTAAAATCAAGAGTCATACATGGTTAGAAGGGGAAAAGGGATTTTACCTTGGTATTTATTTTAAGGATCCTTAGGTGCACCACATCCAGGTCAAATGCACCGAAATGCACCCCGCCAAATGAACGCCCCAAAAGATCTGGTATAACATTATAGGTCTGACTAATTAGCATATCCATCAAAGATTCCCCAATGAGAGGCTTGAGTGAGCCCCCCTCCCCAAGGAACCTTCCCCTGGATGGTTCTATCTTAGTTTACAGAATATGTTCTGGAGGGGACCTTGGGGTCTGGGGCACACTGATCCCTAGCTACGAAGCTTCTAAAATGTTTAATCTCTCAGCTTAACAAACAAGTCCAAGAATGTAGGCAAAAGCACTAAGAATACAGAAGTTGTAAAAAAGGTATAATGGGTATAAAAGAAAAGGCAAAAAATCTTCATAGCTTCACAGCAATCCTCCTTTTTAAATTCCACTTAGAAATATTCAACATTTACACACCAAATCTCATATCCCAACCTTGATTTTTTACTTGAAAATCACACTAAGCTGCCATATGATTTCTTCCATTCATTTTTCAAACAACATTTTAAAACACTGTAAATCCCTTTCCCCTACTGTCTGACTGGCTAAGTCCAAAGTTTCTCCCCTTTCATGATTAGGAAATATCCTCTCTTTCTAATGTGCAAATATACATTAGGTGCACATCTGCGGTACTGAATTTAAAAGCAGCCCTTGCCAAAAAGAGGAATATGAATAATATTTTGGATGACAGTATTGGCATAGAATTCTATATTCAATAATTTCGTGGAATATTTTCAAGGTAAACATTGCTTATAGCTTTGTTGCCTTGCAAATATTTGTGAAGGCAGTAGAGTTGGAAAAATTCATAGGGAACATCTCTGCTCATTTTTCTCTAAAAGCTGATGCTTCTATTCTATAAATACAATTCTTATTTCACTATTGTATGAGAAGACAATATTGTAGTAAATGTGATAGTTAGTTTTGAGGTTTTTCTGTAGCTACCTAAGTTTGTCACAACACATGGTTAAAATTTCATTACTAAATTAGGGTAGTTAATTTAGGTAAGTTTGCAGTTTTCAAATAATTATATTGTCTTCCAGAGTTTTTTCTTCTCTTGAGTAGCAGCTATACAATCCTTCTAATCCACTTTCTGCTGTCTGTGGAAAATCTACCTGTCTCCAGCAAAGTGTTCCTCATTTTGTGTGTATCACAGTATTTGTTTATCTTTCATTTGTGAGTTAAGTGACAGAACTGAACAATGTGACTTCTTGACTAACAAGGATGTGAGTTAAGAATGTAGTGATGTAGTGAAATACCAGGTTCTGCTTATAAATCATCAGTGCTAGCTTTGATAGCTGTGGTGGGCTTACAAATGAGCAGGTTGTACCTCTCCATCTATATCATTGTGTTTATTGTTCTCATAATTAAATTTGATTTTTATTTGAGATCATTGCTATCCAGTATTTTGCCTGTAATGCCTTATTTGATAGACTTCAATGTCTTTCAAAATTATATAAGTAGCTGCTTTTTATCATAGCAAATCAGATCAATTCGGTGCAATCTAGTTGACATGACTCATAAAAATGCAGCCTGACAAAGCTCTCTTCTCTTTCCTGAAGACTGGCACTGCTATAATTTCGTACACATTTTCTGCATTTTGCAGTTAGGAACACCCACCTTTACTCTAAAACGGTTATTTGAAAGATCTCTAACCATAACTGAACTTTTTGAGTGCAGTTTTCCTTTTCTATATGCGTATATGTGTATGTCACACGTATATGCGCATGTGTGTATGTCTTGTGCGCAAGATTTCAGTTTTCACAAAGCTCTGAGTGCCTGTGAATCACAGAAGCCTTCACTGTCTTCATGGTTTAAGTGGAAGCACTTAAATTAATTCTAAGGTAAACCTAAATTTCCAAAAGAAATTAACTTCTTTTTAAATCTAAGGTAAGTTGGCTCTTCTAAAAGAGTTCAGATGTCTGTTGTCTGGATAACAGAAGGCAAAGTCATTTAAACATTATAATCTAATCATTCTAAACTGGAGTCCAGGTCAGGAAATTTCTGAATTTCTGTTCTTATAAGTGCTATCAATTACTGCCTTTTTCTATCCTTGTTGTCTTAAAGACAGGTCTCTGGTAACATTTCTTCACTGTGCTAGAGTGTCCTTGGATTTCAGTGTTAAACACAAAGGCCTGGTAAATCAGGTTTCTTTCTGGAGATGCATTTTGCACAGATGCACTGCCCAGTCAAACTTAGAGAATTACCATCTTCCGTACATACAGTTGCGTGATTCCACCAACATCCTTCTTTTCACTTTGCTCCTCCTTTTTACTCCTGCCATGCATGTATGTGAAGTCAAATAGAGTACATGTATTCCCCTGAGTGTCTCCCAGATTAGACCTGAACTTAATCTGGTTCTTTTCTTTTGTGAATATTACAGTGAACATCAAAATTTACCAAAATTTTCCTGCTTACAGAATGTGCCCCACACATTCTTACCCAAAAATCACAGCTTTGTGAGTGTTGACCACTGCAGATTGCCAGCATGGGAATTAAATATACCACATAGGACCTGACTGTGACTGGTACTGTGCAGAATCACATTGATTTCTCATGGTGAGAAAAAGAAGAGTGAGATGCAAATAATGTGTTTCTGTATGTAGCAGTGTTACATGGTTGTTGTCATTTCACACCTGATCTCTAACTGCAATAAGAGAAAACCTCTTTTTATTTCTCAGGAATCCAGGAAATGGTACAATTCCAGTGTTCTAAGTGCATTTCAAATTCTCCTTGCACAATGCTTAAGTGAAAAAGATGAAATAGAGGCAAGGGAAAAAAAATTTAGAATTCAAGATATGTGGTGTGACAGAGCCTAGAAATTATATGCACAGTCATTAGCCACCTGTCTGGGTAATTTGTCTAAGTATTGTTTGAGTCATTATGTTCAAGGCTAGTTTTCAATCACGTGCTACAAGGACTTCAATACTTACCACCTTCTCAACACAGGCAAAATTTGCTGATAATAAAGTCAGAAAAGATGTAGCAGCTGGTCTCCTGTGCTTTGTTTCCTGTGTTTTTAAAGCCATATTATCAAGGTAATGCTCCCTACAAGATAAGAAGATAAATAATTTGAGTGAATAAGCCTTTTTTATGGAACTCCTGTATAACTGGACCAACATGCTTTCTTGAATAAGGAACTGTGGATTTAAACTGCAAAAGTAAAACCACTCTTTTTTTTTTATTTATTTAAGTGACATCTATGATTTTAGCCATATGTAACCCTTCACAAAGTCGGTAGCATAGTCCAGATTATCTAAACGTCTTTATTAGTTTACCAAGAGGAGCTAAATGATATTTTTATTTTCCTTTGTGCTCATTTGATTGCATATACTTGCTGTTTTGGTCACTTTAGACACAACATTCAGAAGGTTGGTCTTTCACTTTTAGCAAATTCAGAAGATCCAAGACATAATCAGAGAGAATTCTTGAGGTTATATCAGTCTCTTTTCCAAACCAAGTAAATCTTTAAGTGTTATTTCACTAAAATAGGAAATTATGAATTAGATGTGTGTACACAGTCAGAGAGCAAGTTAGCAATACTTAATATACTTGTAAAACTCCTCATTCCCTCTCAGTTGTATTTTGTTTTAGTATAAGAGCTTTCTGAAATGTTTTGGTCTCTCTTCTCTTCCCTAGACATTAATTTGCTGGCTTATCCCAAGCTATCCAATTCCAGCATCCCCATAATAACCTTTAAGGACCCTGTTTTTCCCTTATCTCCTCTGCAAAAACACCTTATGTTCCAAATGACAACACAATCACCCTGGTCTAACACAGCATAACTCTCCTGTGAGTCCTGTGCTCTACCTTTTAACGGAGTTCATCTAGAGCCAAATCCCTCATCTTTTTCAGAGCTTCCCCAAAATGCCTATATTTCATGGACAAGAGCAAAAAAGTATCATCCACAGTTCTTGCATCCCCTGCTTCAATTTCCACAAAAATCTACCAAAACAATACTGTGAAGTGACACTCTAACAGCCAGCAAAGGACACAATATGAAGGAAGTGGACAGTAGGGCAATTTACATTCTAATTGACTTTCCTGTTCTTTCCCAGTAGACAGTAAAGAGTGTTTGTACATAAACGTCTGGAATTTAATGCTGTACATACAGCTCTGGACTTCTTACATAGTGTAACAGACCTGTTTCAATAATTTGTATTGTTTAGAAGAAACTATCAATAGCTACAGCCTAAAGGAGAATACTCAAAATAGTTCAAATGCAAAAATACACCAGGCAGAAGCAGGGATTGGTTACCCAAGAAGATTATAGAGTCATTGTCCATTGTTCAGAGCTGAAACTGGGAAAGCCGAAGCTCAGCTGGAGTTGAAGCTCCAAAGGTTTAGTTAGAGCAGAAAGATGCAGTCTTTTCTTGGAGGAACATGATAAGAAAATAAAAGGCAACAGACACTGGACACATAAATACAAGGACACATAGCTATGAAAATCATCTCATATAGGTACAGTTTAACCAGAGAAATTCTGAAATCTCCATCCTCAGTGGACTGGACTGGACACATCCCTAAGCAACCTGCCCTAATATGACATTCTGTGAAGAGCAATTTGGGTCACCTAAAATGAAATTAGTTTGTGATTTTATAATTTTATTTTTCATAAATGACTGTAATTTTTAGTCTTTATTTTCATGTTCTCTGAGGTATCACTGAAGAAGCCAGTGTCCATACCAATGGAAGGTAACTGCTGAATACCTACTAAAGACTTTAGATGAATTCCCAGTGAAAATAAATATTTTCAAATTCATACATTGCAACTTCTATGATATTTTGAATATTTAGAGTAGAAATATTACAAAAAAACTCACAACCCCCCACCAACAAATTTAAAATTTAAGATTTCTTTTCTACTTGGGCAGCTGTATTATTCTTTGCCCAGCTTTCCTTAACACACTGAATTACTTCAGTCATTTTGGTAGGAGTCATTCAGCATTATGGCAGGAGGAAATCCATCTTGGATGCAGTATATCAATAATATTATTTTTCCTTAGTACTTTACAGTGTATATTTCCAAGAAAAGGAAAAAAAACTTTCTTTCAAGAAAATAACATAATTTCTTTGCATGTCAGTCAATCAATATCATGCATCCTAAAGCACTTTCAAAAGATGATTTAATAAGGCTAGGGCAATTTATCACAGTTAAGTCCCATAAGTTGCTATTCAAAAAAACTCTCATTGACTTTATGTTGAGTCACTACTCTATGAGGCTTTGCTGCTATGCCTGCTGTGCTTTTGAACAGCCAGCCATGGTGTTTAAGAAATCTCCTTTGCGTCATTGGACTTGATATTTTTCCTGGGAATTAAAAAGGATTATTTTGGGATTTAAGTTTGAAGTTTCATTCCATTTCTTTGAAAACAATTTGCCTGATTGTTTCTTTATAATTATTTAAAAAGACGAGAGATTGAAGTTAAATTAATTTTTGTATTTTACTTTCTACTAATTCTCTACTGTATATATTCCTGGTTTTGAGTGATCAGACTTGTAATAGAGTAAAGGTTGGATGAGCTGAGAAAGTAGAAATGCACCACAACTCAACAGCTGGAAACTTTCATTAATTTCCTAATTGTACAAGATTAAAGATCAGTTTCTAAAATCAGATTTTGTGGTTGTTGTTGGGTTGTTTTGGTTTGGTTTTTTTTTTTTTTTTTTGAGAGGAATATAAATTTAAAAAAAGAAAAAGTTAAAAAAAAAATGACAGAATGGTAGTCCTTTCCAACATCCAAGTCCTAGCAGTAAGAGAGAAATACACTCTTGTTTCTTTCTGCTTAGTGAGATGTTCCCACTCCTAAGAGCTTTAAAGAATTATGGAGATAACAGAAAATGGATTTTTTTTTTTTTTATTATTCTTGCCTAGATTTCATTCTGGTTAATTTTATGGATATCTTTCTAATATTAACATAAGTTGACTATGTACTGCTATGTGAGTGGTCTTGACTTACAACAGTTTTAAGGGTTGCTAACTTTTCACTTGAAATAATAACAAATTATGTGCTACAGATAAATTAGTTCAGATTCAGAAAGGAAACAATGTGTGCATTTACATTGTAGAGTTGCTCTGATATTTTTCTTTAAATTTGGAAAGACAATTTACTGGCAATCTATTTCTACATTTGTGTTTCTAAATAGGAATAAGAAAGTTAAATATTTTTAAATCACGACCTCCCAAAAAAGAAACAAACAAGAAAACAACAAAAACTAAAAAACTAAATCAAAACAAAACACACAAAAAAGCCCACAAAAAAAAGCCCACAAAAAAACCAACAAAAGAAAACAAAACCCAAAAAAACCTCACATATAAAGTTCTATTCTACCACTGAGTTCAACACTTTATTAAGTTAAACCAGCCAATTTGCCCAAATGTGTATGTAATTTGAACTGTTTATAAATATCTCATAATAAAAGCAAATGGCATAGCTAGTCTATTAAAAATAGCAGGCACTACTGATCACTACTAATTGCTATGTTTACATTCTAAGTGTCAGAATGATCATGCAATTTTCCCTCTTTACCTTTCCTTTCTTTCCTCTTGTCTTTATCTACTAGATATTTAAAAATGCAACTGATAAGAAAAGTACCATTTTACATTTTTTAGTCACAAGTTTTTAAAGTTATTATAAGTCTTTAAAGTTAATATGAACTGAAAATGTAGAAGAGCAAAAAATTGTTAATCAATTCTGTAGTTCATAATGCTAAGATTTTAAATTTAATTGCTATTGATGTCAATAGTGCAATATCCACACTCCACAACTCAAAGGCAGTAAATAGGGATAGAGTATTTTATGCTGCTTCTATCTCCCTAACTGTAATTATCTCGAGCAGTATCTAGATTTTTTCTTCATCGCATATTTTTTTCATAAGTGAAATAGCAGTAACTTTGAAAATCTAATGTACATTTATTTTCTTCATTATAAAATAGAAAGCCTATTATATGAGTAGTGTAATGTACAAATTTTCTGCAATTTGATCATTATATGGCTTTCTGTATTTTCTATCATATCCTATAAAATAAGATGGAAATTGCAGTACTGTTAGATTGACTTAAGTTAGCCAAGACTGGTAATAACAATCGCTCTTACTTCTTCTCTGCAAGTCAGCAAGTGATGATTGAAACTTGCTGCTATTACTCTTATTTGCAAGTTATTTGAAGAATTATCTAAAAAGGAATATCAGGGCATCTTTTGAGTTTACTCCAAAACAGACCTCTTGTTGCTTTCATATTTTAGGTTTTCAGCCACGTATGTAAACCATTTTTATTAATGGAAGCTGACATATAAAGGTAATAAAACCTTCATCTTAAAACAACAGAAGACATTTTTGTTGTTTTTAATTTGTCAGATGATATGAAAAATATTTTATTGATTTATTTAAGTGTTATTCTGCCAGGAAACAGAATTGGCTTTCTACGAAGAGCATAAAGCTCTGTCTCATAGTAAATGTCTCATAGTAAGTGAATTTTTTCAAACAATATGGGTTGGTTTTCATTTGTCTCCCATTTAATGGTGTTATTTATATTAACTTTATTACAATCTCAATGTCCTCATTTGTTTTTTTCACTGCCACTTTCTAAGTAGAGGAGTAAATGTATGTCAAATTTTCTCTTTTGTTTTAAACTCGTTGTTTGCCTTTTATTCTACTTTTCCTGAGGATTCTTTATTTATGTCTTTAGTGGCTGAATACTCTCAAACTCCATTGAAGTAGGCAGGAATTAGTATTTAATAATTGGTAAAATCAAGTGGTTTCTGGAGAAAAAGCAAAAAACCACAATGCAAGGAAAGTAGAAGAACGAGTCAAATAAAAGCTGGAAAATTATCTGTGCACTGAGTAGACAATATCTGATTTATTTCTGTTGTGATTTGAACAAGTATCAATTTTAGTACCTCTGTGTATTTTTGACACTGTTTTACTTAATTTTTTACCCTTATTCTCCTCACTTACAGATGCTACCGTAACCTGATAGTAATATTTAGTCTTTTTTTTTCTCAGCAGGCAAGAATGTTTTGTTTCAACTCTCAAATATCTGGGCAAATGTTTGCTTTTATCCAACCTACAGAAAACCAGAAAAACTTCAGAGACAACCATAAAGAGGGAGAAGTCATTAAATTTCGCAGAGTCATGGAGCTGGGAGAGATAGGCTCATCTTCACATCTAAGACAGAATCGTTAAAACCAACCTCATGCAATAATTTTATTTGTTCTCTTCCACCTTGAGTCATAATTCATCTTATATTTTGGTGACTGTTGATTTATGTTTGAGTTTTTTAGGTCTATGGCTCTGAGACAAGCTAAGTCTGCAGCAGCAGTTTTCAAAGAGACTCACACCTGGTTTGCAACAGGTCTTTTTCCATTAAATATTTTTATGTGAGAACACTAATAGGTATTTTCTGAATATAGAAGTCCTTCTGGATTATCAGAAAATATTTTTTTTTTCCATTTCAGTATTATTTGAACTAGCATATGAAGTTTAACAACTTAAACAAACAGGATGGTTTGTGGTATTTATTAAGGCTGAAATAATTTCTCATGAATGAAAATCATGCTTGTGTTCTGCTAAATTATTTAAATTTGTTCCCAGTACCAATATAGCACATGGATTTCTTTTAACGTGTAGTCCAGTTGGTATGTGATCTGGGGACAGACCTGTGAGTGGCTGCAATCTTCCAGACAATCTCTTTATCTGGGAATGACACGGTATACATATTTTGCAGGAGATAACTTTAAAAATAGGAGAGGTAGCATATTTGTAGTTACCTAAGGTTAAAAATAAAAGAGTTCTTTTGGTGTGGAAAAAAAAGGGAAGGAAAGAGATGTCATAGTTAAAGGTGAGATGTACCTCAGTGCCCACTGCCGTTCATTCCAAACAGCTGAACTGGTACCATTACTATGTAACCTGGGTTAAAAACCCACTATTTTTCAACAGTATTTGGAAGTCCCAAATATATTTGAATACCTTGAGTTCTGTGGCCAGCCACTTGGAAAATTGTCTCAAAAGAATTCTTCTTGAGAGCTCCACTGCTGCTCACACTAAGGTCCACAGCAATCTGAGAGAAGTACAGAATCAACAAAGCTGGTAGACAATTATACTCTAGTCTCATCCCTCCCTTGTTACTGTCAGCAATTTTCCTGTTTGCTACCAAGGACAGTATGCCTGGCTTTTGTTTATGCTTTTGTCAGTGCCTTCAAAATTGTATTCCTCTACTTCTTTACTGGGCTCTCATCCTAGGCATTTAATATCTTGTAAAATAGTGTTTGTGCAAGTTGCGTTGTTGTTTAAAGATAGTCTGTTCACAGCTGGTTGCTCTGCTGTTATCACCTGAGTATCTTTTGGACTTTTTCTTATCTGCCTGTTTCTTTCTTCGATGACTACTTATAAATAATGCCAGTATAATTACGTGTTCAGGTAACCTATTATGCTCTACATGACCTGTACCTATGGCTTGGTCACATAACCCTTGAATTTCTCTAATAATACACAATAAAGGAAATCTGTAGTGCAGCATTAGTATTCTTCATTCCTCAAGCAGAGAGGTCTTAGAAGCTTCTTTTTAAACATTCTGTCTATCAAGAACTTGTGGGTACTGAATCAGTGTACAATGCACTGAGAAGTCCACCAGAGACTTCATTAATGCTAGCTTCTTTTACCAAGGGGGTCATGTATGCCCCAGGAGTGCTAGAAGCACATCATTTTCTTGTTCTAAACCCCAGCATTATTAAACTCGGTTTTTTCTGTGTATATTTCTGTATATTTGGGCTTCCTAGGTTAGTAACTAGGATTTTTCAGGACAGAATGCGCTGCCTTGCTATCAACCTCTATATTTCCATAAACACAACAGTGAGAGCAAAGTAAAGATTAATTTATTAGAAAATGACTTATTTGAGAAGTTGGTGACTTTCAAACACACAGAGACAAATTGAAGTCCCTATTCTTGTTTGTCTTTTTACATTCCACAAAGCTGAAAGATGATAAAGACATGTTTATTTTCATCTTTATTTTCATCATTATATGATTCTATGATTATCAGAAAAGATCTTACTGTTGCTAAATCCAAATCTCATTGCAAACTCCATCCTTAGTCCTCCTATTCCCTAATACAGAAAGACAAATACAGTAAAAAATAAAAAAATCTTTGCAAAAATGCAAAAATTGAAAACAAATATTCAATTTTAATTCATGCTGTCCATCCTTTCTGCAATTTGTTTAGTTTATTTCATGCTCTTGGAGCAGTAATTTTCTAGTTTTCCAAAGTTACTGCCTATTTTCCAGTTGACACTTAGGGCTCCAATCTGGTCTGACTAAAACAAGGATAAAATACTACAGTAAATCTGGATTAGTAGGTGGATCAAGCTTTTCTTTCAGTGTCTATTCCTATTTATTAATATGTGAAACATCAGCTATACCTTCAATCTAAGTACATTGTTAGGCATTGAATTGGAGTTTTGTTCATCTTTTAACTCTGTTTGATATATATAGAAAATTTGATTACTTGACCCTTCAATGAGAATGCACTGTTATTTATCCTGACAGATAAAGAATTTTGTCTCCTTTCTCTCATTCTGCATAGCAGGGGTCCTGGGCATATACTTGAAATACTCTACAAATAAAAATCACTGTCAGACTTGAAGTCAGCCAGTTTTTCTATTGATTACTATATCCTGCAGCTACCTGTGCAACTAGTTGAAAACAATATGGATTACCAGTTAGATAGTTAAGATAATAGTTACTTTTTTTTAAATGAAGTATATTTTTTCTATTAAAGAAGTAAAATACCAAGTACCATCCGTATGCAATCATTGGCCTATCATTAGCTTACAAATAAAACAAAAGGAAAAAAACCTATAATGCCATAGAGAAAAGCTGTCTTCTTGGTACAATAGAATTTGCATTACATTCCAAAGAAAATCTGAGGGATTATATAGGGATACAAAATAATCTCTGATTGTACATCCAGACTCTACTATGATATTTCATTCTTAGGTCAGATCTCAGAAGCAAGTAGTGCATCAGATGTTCTGACTATATGTTCTTCTGTTATTATAACATGAACCTGAATGTATTCTTCCTTCAACTTCCTTTTTTATAATGCCTTTGGTAGAACCTTTAGCTGATTCTAAAAGAGACATAATAGATCTTGACACTGGAAAAGGAATATGTTTTTAATTTCATAGGTGTTTTATTGTACTTAATTTATTTAATTCATTTATTATATTAAAGTGACTTCTAACACAGAAAATAGCATTAATTTAAACTCTAGCTTTTCTGATTTTTTTTGAAAGTTTGAACTAAGATCAGGATCTGGATCTAGAATTTGGCTGTTTTGTGTTTAGTAATTAGAATGAAGTCCTGGAAACAAATCATCTTGAACATGGGAAAATTCAGATTTAATCCATGTCTTTGCAAGATAATACCTCTCTTTGTGGGCTTAAAATGTGGAAAATAAAATGATAATATACAGATTTGTATGTCAGAAAGTTGTAGAAATTACAAGATAATGGAGTCTACCTAAGTTGCATTTTTAATCATAAGCATGAACATTGTTTTGAACTGTGCAAACTGAATTTTATGTGCATTTTGAAAATGTACATAGTTTCTTGTCAACAAGATCAATGAAGTGCTGTCCAAATTGTTCATCCATTACTTAGCCTTCCTAGTGTCAGCATTACTGTCAGCTTTAGTTAGAGAACTTCATTTATTTAAAATTTCTTTCACTGTGGGAAGGATGAGGAAGTGAATCATGTCTCAATAATGGGAATCTGGAAGGGGAAGGCATTGTCTTGTGTATTGAATTAACAACCACAAGGTACTAGGTCATTTTGAGGTTTGCATTTGAGGCAGAAGCTTCGTCCCAAATGATTCTGACCAGTATAGTCTTAAATGTCCAGGTCTCACCAAAATTAATGGACATTAGACTGTATACCTGGTAGTTCAAAAATAATGTAGGTAAGGCTTATCTAGTTGCTTTTCTTCTTTGTGAGAAGCATATGGTTGAAAAAAACATTCTTCCACTCCATGTGGAATGTGAATTGTTTTTTGAAATTATCTCTTAGCATAACTATCTGTTATTCAGCTGACTGAAATGCTTTGACACTCAGTCAGCCCCACAGACATATTATGAAATGTGCTGTACTAGTGCGTAAAAATCCCGCCTCTTCCAGTTTCTTACATGACTAGAAACAGCAAAAGGGAATAGCAGCAAGACAGGCAAACAAAGACATTTGCATGAGAAAATTATAGTCTTCATCCATTGACAGATACAGAAAAATTCAGAATCCCAAGCTGATTAACACTCAGTGTAAACCACTCTTGGATAATAGAGAAAAGCTTGATTTATGTAGTTAGGTTAGGAGCAGCTGCCACTTCCAGCCACTCCATACCACAACTCTCTCCTGTTCCAGCCAGTAAGCCCAAGGACATGGGGTCTCCACTGAGGCTGAGGAACCAGCTGCCACTTTTCTGTTTGCAGGTTCAACCACTAGTAAACTGCAGAATGTGTCCCAGAGAGCAATAATAGCTGTGCACTAATATAGTGCATACTTCAGATGCAGTGAAGCTGAGAATCACGTACTGAAATACCGCTGTAGTTAGTTCTTGAATGGTCTCAAATTGTTGAATCTAATAATACATTTTTCACTCAGATATTTGGCTCATACTCTTTTTGACGTGAACAGTGAATAGTGGCTCTCAGTTTTGATCTTATTTTTCAGTTAGTGTTTGTAGGATGGTGGATAATCTTTCATTATATTCAGATATATCTGTATAGTTTCCTTGGCTTTGCAAGGTTTTCATGAATGTTATTGTTTACCCCAGTGTTGGTAACCTTGAATTTAATATTTAAACCAAAGGAATTGCCAAAGTGCTCTGAACCCAAAGGTGATATGCAGGTTTCATGCCCTGCTTTGCTGCTGCGCTAAAGATCTAAATGACCATGTGCTTTGTGTTAGTTTGGGGATTCTTGCTTGGGAGGAGTTCTCGGATTCAGTGACAGTTTAGAAACAGACAATTATACTGAAAGAGTGACCTGTTGAAATATAAATGGGGAAAGTGCCTGGTAGGAACATGCAAATATTGTGCTTGCGTCCACCAAACAACACAGAACTAACTTTCACTTTTGTCTCTCTCTACTGTTGGCTGTTAAGCCTCACATAAATCAGTTTAACCAGTCACTAGAAAGAACAACTTAAAAAAAGTTAGAAGGCAGGTTTCTGAAAGCCCTGTCCTCTTTTCATCAGACAAGTCACTAGCCAATGCCCATGCTGGGAAGACAATATAGGTCATGTCCCTACAACTTGGTTCTTCTGCCTGTCCAAAATAACAATTCCAACAGTCCAGGATTAGCACTTTTGTTTGTTTGTTTGTTTGTTTGTTTTGGGGGATGGCATTTGATCTGATGAGGTTATTATGCACTAGTTAGGCATTTGGGGGATTCCCAAGGAGCTTTTCTTTCTCCATCAAATATGTGTTATTGTGATGGGGTTATTTATCTGTCTCATAGCAGTTTACAGCTCCCTGAAATAGTGTCAGAATTTTAGTCCAAAGGTGATACAACCTCAAGGCAAGCCCAGCTTCTTGAGGTACCTGTCAGAACTAACTTTTAGTGTTGTCTCAGCTTAATTACTATAGCATCCCTGATTAACTCTGTGCCACCACCAGTGAACTCTGAAGTGAGTGCTTACTGGAGTCAGGGAAATTTAGAAGCTACCAGACCTAAATTTAGCTGATGGGCAGGGTCACTTTAGAAAATTTTAAAAAGCATTAATGATGATATGAAATTTCTGGCAAAGCCTTTTAATTAAAATATATTTAAATTAGATTTTGGCAAAGACTTTATGTAACTAGTTGTGGGTTCTTTAGTAATAGGTGCCATATAAGGCATCATGTGACTTCAAGCACCTTTTGCTTGTTTCTCTGCTTGTTGCCCTCTTTTTCAGCCAATTCATTTATGTGGTATGTGATAAACTGTATTCAGGAACAGAATTTAAAATTATGTTCATTACTTTTTTCTGCCACTGTTCAAATAATGTCAGTTTGATAATGTTATTCTCCTGTCTCCACAAATGCTATTGAAGAGGGCATAAGGCATTGGAGATTGGCAAGGTGGATAGAAAAGTGGGAGAAGGAATGGAAGCTGTAAAATCTGTCTTAGCTACCAAAGCAAATGTGTACAATCTTTTATCCTTGTCAGACAAGTACTGCATGGCTGGTCATCTATCTAGCTGAAATCTGCAAAACCATTATGCATTTTTCAGGCTTTTTACCTTCTTTACCTTCTTTTCTTTTCAACAAACTCTTGTTACCCTCCTTTCTTCCTTCCTGCTCCCACCCTAAATGGATTCTGTCTTTTTCAGGGAGTACATTGTTAAAGATTTATAAGTAGTGAATGAGGCTCTCCGCTGTCTTATGAAGGACATTTTTCTCAAGTAAATTGACACGTTCTCTTCTGAAGGGCATTCAGTTAAACAGTTGCATAAAAACATGCTCTGTCTCCCTGCCTTTTAGCCTGAGCCAGACACTAAGTCATTCTCATCTCTTATAAACTACCTTCAAACAGGCAAGAAAATGAATGTATTCGGAGTGAAACTGAAAATACTACAGAATGTCCTCAGATTGATCAGAAGTGATCCAGGACATTAGATTTCAGGATTATTTTCAAGTTTACAGACATATTCTAGCACAAGTATTCTTTGCTCATGAACAAAAGACAAAGTGACAATGAGTGGAAGCCTAGTTCTAGAGAAGGCTGAACTGGAAATTCACTTCATGGCTGCATTTTTAGTTAGAAAAATCAAAGAAATTAAAATGTGGGTTCTAAAATACAGTTAGGAGATAAATCCTTTTCCTATTCCAATAATATTTGTATGAGAAAGAAGGAATGAGATACAGCAGTAGAGGACCAGAGGAGAAGACAGCAGAAGACTTCCATCCTTCAGACAAAAATTAATGAATCATCAGCTGTACTGTATAAATTCTTTCAGGTAGTTAACAATTACTAAAATCAATAACATTGCAATGTAAATTAATAACTTTATAATATTTCCTTACCATGTTGACTTTTTTCTTCCATCATCTAGGAAACATGTCGCTCCTTGAAAAAATCCTGTCTTAAGTAATAGTAGGTGAGGCTAATAATGCTCTTTATTTTGCTTCTCTACAGGGTTTCCTGTACAGATGAATGACTCGGATTATTCTCTATTTGAGCATTCTTTTCAAGGATGCATGCAGAGTATTCATGTTGATGATCAGCTGGTGGATTTGCATGCAGTGGAGCAAGGCAAGCTGGGAAGCTTTGCCAATGTCACCATTGACATGTGTGCCATTATTGACAGGTAAGTTGTGGAGAGATCACCCATACTCTGATACACTGATATGTCCTTCATATTCTGAAAATATACACTGATCCAGAGAAGATGGTCTTGACACTGCCAGTGATCATGTCAAGGTGGCCCTACCTTTTCATGAGTGGGAACCATGCTTAGATGATGCAGATGATGGCTTTAAATTGTAGACTGTGTAGGGTGCAGTGGAAAGCAACTCTCAAATCTCCCCACTTACCAGCAGAGGAGGAGGTGAAAAATTCTCATAAGCCAGGCTCAGCCTATATGTCAATGATACGGCTGCCTTGAATAGAGGAAACTCCTCACACATTTTGTCTGTTTCTTAGATGACTCTGATGGAGACCTGTTTGCAACTAGAAGTTGTGGCTCCTGGCTGCAGCCCCTTCTGGCTTCCCTGTGTTCCTCAGAGAACTAAACCAGGTCCACAAGCTTGCACATCAGTGATGTAATAAATGCTCAAACTTAATTAAAATAATGCTTACTGGGTTTGTTTTTTTCCAGTCTGAGAAGAGTAACTGAGAATTAGGGCAGCCTTTCACTTTGGCACTACCTTTTAAGCCACTTACCTGGATTTATTTTATGTTGCTTCTGATTAATGGCTTCTTTGTTGGTGGAAAAAAGACAATACTAGGAAAGACAGAAAGAACAAGTAGCCCAAATCCTGCATACAGGCAGCTTGGCTTATCATGAAAATTACCTGTACATTAAAGCCATTTCAAGCCTGCTGGAAAGCTGAAAATGGGTTTTTCAAATAGTGCTCTGAAAGAAGCAAAGAGTACTAGATCACAGAACCCTAGAATAATTCTGGTAACAACCAACTACTGGAGTTCATGCCACCCTCTAAATGCAGGGCCAACTTCAAAGCTACATCGGGTTACTCAGGGCCATGTCCACTTGAGCTTTGTATATCTCAAGGATAGAAATTCTACTGGCTCAGTGATTTGGGATACCATCAGCAAATATCTGCATAGTTTCGGTAAAGAAATTCATGTGCTTTTCATTTCCTATTTTAATTTAAGAGACTCTCAAAGAGATAGATGCTAGTGTGAAAAAAACAAAATACAACATGCTGCTTTGGTCTTGCAAAATGCCTTCTGTTCCTGAAATGTAGGCATCCATTTGCACTAAATGAGTTGTGGTAGGTTGACCATGGCTGGCAGCCAAACACCCACCCTACCTTTAGCTCTCTTCCTTCTCCTGAGGGATGGGGAGAAAAACAGAAGAAAGGGAAAAAGACCGGTGGATTAAGAAGGCAATTTAATAAGAAAAGCTGCACATGCAAGCAAAGCAAAACCAGAAATTTGTTCACTACTTTGCATCAGTAAGCAAATGTCCAGCTGCTCTCAGGAAAGCAGGGCCTCAGCACATGTAGTGTTTGTTTTGGAAGAGAAACTCCATAACACTGAATACACTCCTTTCCTCTTCCATTCCCTGAATTTTTATTGCTGGGCATGATGTTGTACAGTATGGGCTTTCCCATGATCAGTTTGGCTCAGCTACCCCAGCTATGTCCTTGTCTAACCTTTACACACCCCTCCTCCTGGTCTTTAAGGGGAAGGGTATGGAGAGAAGCCTTAATGCTTCTGGACAAGTGCTGTCCAGCAGCAGCCTAACAGTGGTCTGGTACCAGCATGGTTTTAGCCACAGCTGGGAAACACAACGCCTGTGGGCTGCTGGGAAGAAGATTAATTGAGTAATTCCATCCCAGCCAGACCCAGTATACCACTGTAGTAATCTCAGTGTTAAAGGACATGCTTTGTGGTGTACCAGTGAGGTGCTCTGGCAAGTCAGGCATTTTATATTGATTCTCCTCATGGACCTGTTGAAGGTTGAAGTCATAATGAAAAGAGTATGTGACAAGCTGCTGTCATAGGGATGAAGTTTGTTCTGTCTTCTCACATACATGTGAAATTAAAAAGAACTTCTGTGGTCAGTATTTGTCAGTTTGAATTACTTGATTTTATTTTGAATATTTGGGTTTGGAAATGTAAACTGACTTGAAAGAAAGGACATGAAGATACAGCTATTTAAGTCTCTGCTTTTCCTCCAATGGATGAATTTAAGCTTATGCAACGATTTGTATTTATCTCAATGATTGAACCCACTTATGCAAGTTTCTACTAAAAATAATGCCATTATTATAGGTAAATTAATAAGAATTAAGGTTTTGAAATGTATTGTAATGTAATTACAAGTAACGTACAATGTAAGGTAATTAGCATCAGAGCTTTACAATACATTTATGAAATACAAGACTTAAGGTTTCCTATATGTAAAGCAGCTTATTTTGGAAGTTAACTTCTTACTGAACTTACTGTTTAGAAGCTATTTTATTTTATAACACATAATATACATTCAAATAGTTCATATATTATAATGCCACATGCCACATAAAAATAATATATAGTGGCCTTTTATAATATGAAAATATTATAAATATATTATGCTTTCTATATTTTTGT
The DNA here is from genome assembly GCF_000738735.6 of Corvus cornix cornix. NCBI lineage: Eukaryota > Metazoa > Chordata > Aves > Passeriformes > Corvidae > Corvus > Corvus cornix. The sequence continues at coordinate 29,087,700 of NC_046333.1, forward strand.
GTATTATATATTAGGTTTATTATATATTTATATAAACATCTGTATTCATAACAGAGTTTGGCATAAATAAAAGTGTTTTATCTATGCTTCCATATGTAAGTTTTCTTAATATAAGAGAGCATGTTCTCACTCTGTTTCTCTCTTCTGCCACCTTGGATGTTGATATCATCCTCATAAAAATTAAAGCTGTATGTCTCACATTTATGGGTTTTAAGCACAGGAAGATAATGTTGCAAGCAGAGCAGCAATTGAATAGTCACAGGAAATTAGAATAGTATCAAAAGAAGTTTCTTGGGTTGGCATTGTTTTTTTTCAATGATTGAGATGTAATCAAGTTTGTTGTTTTCCCATGATCAAGTTTATTTCTCCTTAATTTGCCCTTTAGAACAAATCCTTTGGCTGTGTAGTAACAATGCCAATATTTAGGCTGGATTTTCATGGCTGTGTTATTAGTATCCACAAATAAGGGTTTGCAAGCACTTCTGCTACAATATGCCATTATATATAACATATGTGGCTTTCTTTCAAGGAATCCAAGTACCATGTGTGCTCTGTATCATCTCAATTTCACTTCCTTTGAAAGGGGAAGATACTTGTGGCTTGTCATCGTGGGATCCTCCTGCTTTTTTAAACTAGTTTGGATCTGAATCATAAAGGCTTCAGCCATGATCATCAACATGGAAATTGCTCTCATAGCCACACTTCAGTAAAGACCCCGACTGGGCAACAAGATAAGCTGTCACATTGAATGATTCTTAATGCAGGCTTCAGCCATTTGGTTCAGGGCACAAAAGGTGAAGTTGTAAATGGTGGCATTTTTCATCATTAGTCAGAGTGGTTAGTGATGAGGGGAAAGTTTTCTCCGTAAGAACATAACAAAAGGTACTGAGGGTTTGTTGAATTCTTGGGCTGCACCTGCCTGAGGGTAACTCTTTCCAAAGTCCCAGGTTCTGCCGAGCTAAATGCTGGCCTGATATGGAAAAGGATTCTGCATTTTGTTTCCAGCAGTTTTGAAAAATGTGAAAAGAATAGTCATGTTAGAGTATTATGCTTGTACTTGGGAGACCCAAGTGTTAAAACAGTACCTTTTTATTTTGTCTCCCCTTCCTCACATGAGCATTTTTTTATTGTAAAGATTGCAAGCTGAGATCTAATTACAGGGGAACACCAAAGCTAAGGAACATTCTCTTTTTACCAGTGATTAAATAGTATAAATGCATGTAATTTCATGCAGGTATGTATAATTACAGGCCGTGAAAATGCTACTGAGAAAAAAAAAATAATCATCCCTATTTCTGTCTCTTAATGACCTATAATTGCATTAGGAAAGGAAGTTGCATTGTTGCCACAGTGATCCACGTGCTGCGTTGCTTGTGGCAGCACAGGTCCCTATGCACCTTCTTTTACTTAACATTAACAACCTAACCTGTTGTTACAGTCCAGATGGTACTGTTGTACTTTCAGATTTAAGCACAGGACTTTGAATGGAAATTATTACTCACAACTAATTTATCCCAGCAGTCTCGGAGAATTCTAAAGCTTTCCTTACTTTATTATGGCTGGAATTATGGATTTTAATCACAAAATAACAATGAGGAAACACTAAAATGATTTCAAAATACAGTGTCAAATCTGCCATTGGAGATTACACAGCACATAAGCCAATTTTAATGAAAATTTCTGTGTGCCATGTGAAAAAATGGGGGTGGAAATGAAAAATTTTCATGTAGCTGTTTCTGGTATTTTATGAATGTGTAAACAGTGTGATTCCCTCTGTAACAGAGTGAGATGAATTAGATGCCAGTTTTTGAGAATAATTTCACATTAAAGATTAATTTAAGTAATCAGATACGTGCAGGAGAGCATTTCTGGATGATTATTGCTTACCTGCTGTGGGGATACATTCTGTATGACAGAGTGCCAGCATTTGGCTTTAATCCCATAGAGCCACATTCTGTAAACTATGGGATTGCCAATCATAGTTTGAAGTAATTCATCCAAATAACAAAGCACAGCAAGCATATTGGTACATAAAGATGGCCACTGTATTACTGGCAGCAAGACAAAATTTCTTTGGTATTAAAATTCCTAATTGCAAATGGTATTAAATTCTTCATTTCTGGATCTTTACACAGACATTAGAATTCTGCCCTTCCTCACTCTTCTTCCCCTCCCTCTGCCAGTTCAGTAGTGAGACAGACAAGCAGACATCATCCAGCAGTTTCTGCATGAGGAGTAGATGATATAAGAATGTCCTGGCTGGAAGCAAACCCTGCTTTGCCATTATTTCCAACACAAATTCACAAAACGGAAGTTATATATGACTGGGAAAGGGCTGAAACTATACCATGGCTTCAACCTGCAGATATTCCTGGCCATATGGCTGGAAGACACTTCCTGCATGTGCCTTCTCACTCTCCTCTTCTCCCCAGGTCTCTCTGTAACCATACAAACTTTTTATGTGGAAATGGAGGTGAAAGCTGCCTTGCAATGAGAGAGATTCAAGTGCATTTACATAATAATCCGTCTCCGTCCAGAAAAGTGACTTTGTAGGCAGAGATTATACCTCAGTTGACAATGCTTTTAATACTGTGGCACTTGTCCATTATGTGCCAGAGTGTGACAACTGCCGTATTATTAACACAGATCAGTAGACAGCTTGGAGATTACAAACTCTACAGAGCTAACCACAAAATAGGAATAGTTTCATTAGCTTTCTTTCTGCAGTATATCTTAGTTTTTTGCAATGTTTTTTTACCATGAAAAAATCTCCATTCTCAAAATAGGGGATGGGAGAAACATTGTAAAAATTGGGGAAAAGAAAGCATAAGAAACATTAAAAATTGAATAAACTGGGGTTTTCCATGTGTTAAACCGTGTTCCCTGCATGCAGATGGAAATATTTTTGCAAAATTTAACAGAGTCTATGCAGTACTTTGGTATCATTGAGAAATTGGCCAGACCTTCCAGCTGTCATTAGAACAGGACTCTCCAAGAGAACCAGAGAAAGACAGAATAAAATGGTGATTAGATCAGGGAAGCTTCAAAAAAAGAGAAAAAAGCAGCACCAGGGGATGTAGTAGGACTGCATGGGCAGAAGGTGAAAACCTGTGAGGTTCCCTGTATGGAACAATATGACTAATGACCCAGATTGTTAAATAACTATATAGTGAAATCAGTAACTCTTTAAACAAGTCAGAATAGTTTGAGATGCAAATGGTTTGAGTGCTATTTTATTCTTATGCCTTTGCCATGGTTTTTTTTACTTTACCCTATATTACACAGGTTACAGTAGTCAATAATGTTCTTATGAGATTCTTTCAAGTAACTGTGTTAGTTGTACATCATCTTGTAGCTGTATGCCTGAATATTTTGATATTTCAGAAAATCCTCAATTGTTCTTTGTCTTGTATTTTGTCCCATATAAGCTCCGCACAGAGAGGAAAAAAATCTCTCATTTTAACTCTAAGGATTACTAATATCTTTGTTTTTTATTATTATTTAAAAATTTAGGCTACTGAAATAATTTTCTTGAGAAAGTGGATTATTTGTTCATGATAAATACTTGTTCGTGCTACAACAAGAGCTAAGCCAGTAAACATTTAGGTATACTGAGGAGAGGAGGAGGAGGATGTAATGCAGAGTTATGGATAACTTGATAGATAATAGAGGTAGTCTCAGAACTGCAGGATTGTTTTCCTCCATGGCCTGAAAGAAAGGTAACAGCACAGGGTTTGTTCTTGGGAGCCAAGTGGCAGAGAATGCACCATTGTCACCCAGCAGCTGTGCCCAGTACATGGTCACCAAGGGCAGGGACAACACTCTGGGCCTCTTGTCACAGTGACTGCCTTGGGGCCAGCATCCCAAAGGTCATCCTCTGAAGGATGCTGGGTGGAGGATGGGGCTGTTGCAAGTGGAATTGTGAATGGAGGACCCTGTCACACTTGTGGCATAGTGCCACCATCCTGCAATACCACAGTCACCGTGCCCTGGAGCAGGATAAAAGGGAGCATCCTCCCATCTCCCACTGCTATAGTTGGCCTGGAACAAGCCCAAATACATCAGAGAGAAGTCCTTGAGGAGCTGGTAGAATCCCTTGAAGCTGAGGGAGGAGAACTGGAGGCTGGACAAGTCTTCTGGAGGGGCTCCACTGCAAAACTAGCTCCCAGCAGGGTCCCCTTCTAAGCTCATCTGAGGGTCTGAAATCTTTTTTCAGCTGGATAGCAATGGCAACACAAAGGAAATGCCTTTTAAGGAGTACTCCAGAACTGACTGTCCTCATACTCTGTGTGGAGCCAGGGGCAGCAGTCATAAGAAAAGAGTTGCAGAGGTGTTGCAAGGGATCCCAGTGCTTTGGAGCACCACTTTGGAGCAGTGGTGTCCTTCCAGGTGCAGAAAGGATTCTTGCTACCAAGTAGGTAGCAAGATACCTTGCAAATACCAAAGGGCATTTGTTCATTCTTGGACGGCCCTGACATGGATCCAGACTAGAAGTTGGGCATCTCCTGGGAGGTGTGCCCAATGTGTGGAATGAGGAGGCAGGTCTTACTCATATGTTCAGGGAATAGTTGATTATCACCTATGGGGTCAGGAAGGAATTTTCCGCTGGATCAGACTGGCACTGGACCTTGGTGGTCCTTTTTTGCCTTCCTCTGCAGCACTGAGCATGTGATGGTAAGGTTTCCACTGGGCCCTCTTGGACAGGTTGCTGCCTGCTGCTCATGCCCCATGAAGACAGGCATGCGCCATCTTGTGCCCTGCAGCACCTTTTGCCTTCCTCTGCTGCACACACAGCCCTCAGCCTCCTTTGGACCATTTTGGTCAGGTGCCTGCTGCCTTCGTGCCTCCCATCTTGTGTGAGGAAGCTTTCTAGACTCCCAGGGTGGGCCCAGGGGTGGCTCCCAGGCGTTGCTTCTTGTCCTCAGTAAAACTGAGTACAGCCCTTGTCAGGGCTCCCCTGGGTCCCTTTGGCTCTGTTCCCGCCTACTGTGCTTGTGCCCTGGCTCCTTCTGGCTCTCTGTCTTCCAGTCCCTTCACCATCTTCGCTGCCCTTCTTGGAATGCATTCAAGTACCTTAGCATCCTTTTTAAATGGTGAGGACACAGTTACAGGGGTTCCTCTCATCAAGGACACAGTTACAGGGGTTCCTCTCATCAAGGCACACACCTGCTTATGTTTGCTAATCTAAGATTAGTAGGGAAAGGATTTGAAGAAAAGTTGATAATAGTGGCAAGCATTCAAAACATTTAAATAATGTTACAAGTTGTTTTGGCAAAACTTTTGGTTTTTTTTGCTGTCTGCTACAACATTATTAATATAGGAACAGCTTAATCAAGTGGAGTAATCTATAATTTGTGAAAGTCATGAGCAAAATCTTTGTGTGGAAATTAATTTCTTGTTTTTTCTTACATGCATTAGTTTGCTTAGGGGACTTGATTGAATGTGCAGCTTGTATTACATTCATACGTAATTATTATTTTATTCTCATTCTCCTATGGGGAAGATGAGAGCACTGAGCAAACATCCACAAAGCTCTCTCTTGGACATGAAATTTATGCTCTCACAAGAGTAGATGCTAAATATTTACCTGATCCCATTATAAAACTGTTGAAACTGACTCCTTGGATACTCAGCTGAGTTCTGAAGTCAAACTACTTTGATGGCTCTCTCAAGTTATTCATCACTTATTGCTCCTTCAAAACAGAAAAAGCTAATATATTATGCAGATTTCTTATTTTTATGTGATTGACATATCTTCTCTTGGATGAGCAGTGCTGCTATTCTTAATGAAACTCTTTATGTTCATTCTCAAAAATAAACAAAGCCAGATTGCTGTCTCAATTTTAAAGTTTACAAAAAATTTAACCAATGCAAAGAAGTTTCAGGAACTGTCTGTATTACTAATAGTCTTTAAATGCAACTAAACTTGAATCATCCTCTCATTTGCGTTTGTTAACTAACTATGAATCTCTCAGATATGAATATCAATACTTCTACTCTTTTTTCCCAGTAGAAGAAAATGGATAATCATAATCCAAACAAGTAGACTGTCTGTCTATGACTGACTGTAATAGATTTGATTATATTCTATAATTAGTCAGCACGCTAATATTTTATAAGCATGACATAATGCTGTAATAAGTAATAATGGCATATGTTCTGAATATTTTCCAGATGCTAGAAACAAAACTCTTGTTTACTGTGGCATTCAAGTAAAACCTTATTAAATGAAGGCCTTGTTGCCTTTCTAAAATTAGGCTCAGGCCTGTTACTTCAGCTAGAGAAAGACTGTGAGAAAAGTGCGTGAGAAGAAAAACAATTAGTTTTTGCCCATGAGAACGTAGTATCAAGAGAAGCAAGCTAAACAGTAGAAGGAGAAAACAGCAATATATCTGCACCTTTTATTTTTCTGAATGCTTGAATGCTTATTCTATAGGTAGCCAATGGTAGTATATTGAAGTTAATAATAGCCAATGAGTCTATTGTAGTAGTTTAGCAGCCAATGAATCTGTAACACAAATGACAACATACAAAAGGTGTATAAAAGAGGCTGCTTTGTTTAATAAATGGCGTTTTGGCCCTTGAAAGAGGCACTGTCCATGTGTGTTGTGGCTGCCCCAACAGCGACAGTATACATTTTCTTTCTGTACAGTACAATTATGATTATGACCAGTTTTATGACTGCAGCTCTGAATTTGTAATCAGGTATCAAGCTATGAGTAAATTTAACCCATTCATCACAATTATGTGCATCTGGACAGCAAGTCCTGTTGGATTACTAGAATTTCTGCTGGATCTGTTACAAAGAGGTTAAACCGTAGAATAACCATTTCATATCAGACAATATCTTTCTGTAGTAATAATTGTAAGCAAATGTCTGTCTTACTAAAATGTTGGGACCATCTCTTTTTCATACAGGCAAGCAATAAAGTCTCCAGAATAAGTAGTTTGTCTTGCATAAAACACTGCTACAAATAAGTATAACTATTTGTGGATGGAGTCCGACTTTTAGCAGAAATTGCCTTGCTGAACAGTTCCTGCTGGATTTACATTCTTTCTTTTTTTTTCAGGAATCGTTATAATTTTAAAATGAGCATATTGAACTCCTGCAGAATATTCATACTGGTGAGAGCCTAAAGAAATAGAGTTATAAGTCTAATAGATTAGAAGTGGTCTTGTAGTAGATATAGGTTGCTCTTTAAAACATGAAAGGAAAAGGCCTAAATATGCCATCATTGGAAATCACTAGTAATAGTAATAATGTCTAGATACGTGCATTAGGCTTAATATTGTCTCTGTATCTCTACAGCTTCCTTTTCTCAAAAAGAAGTGCTTATTTCAGTATTTCTGCTGGTAGTGAGTGTTTGCTAGTGATCAGACTCTTTTAAAAAATGACTGTCTATCCATCAAGGAAGGTGTTATTTCCTGTTCAATATTATATTTCTCCCAGATACTGACTTCACAGATCTTTTGCAGAACAAGACAGTGACATCTAAAAGTAAATAAAGGTGATCAAATCCATTTCTGCTACTAACACATTGGACAGAACGGGCTCACCTTATTTGCTTTTCTCTAGCTAGCAATATTAAATTCCTGAGTATCCCAGTATTTCTGTTGTGTTTATCATGGCATCTTTATTTAAAGAAAATGCAGCTAGAGAAAGGTTAAGGCCTAGATTCTTTACAGTATTTATACGCACTAATGCTCCCTAAACTTTGTGGCTCTCTCTGCCTGTGGGAATGGGATGGAGTCATGAGAAAGGGACTTGAATTCTGCGTAGCCTAAATAAGCAGACATAAGCGTCAAAGAATGGGACTAACCACAAACAAAACACTGAGCAAGGTTTTGAGACAAATGTGGGACGAATTTTATGGCCTAGAAATATCTCAAATGAGAATATACATGTGTGTCATAATGAGGGGAGAACTTAACACACAGTCCTTGTATTGTACTTCAGCACACAATATGTTTATTTGGAGGATGCAGAAGGGTTTGACAGCAAAGTGAGTGAAGAGAGGTTCAGTTTTTCCCTTGCTTCTTATGTAAACTAGGTGGTGAAGCAGCCAGATGGTGTTTTTCTGTATAAGTTTCTCTGTAGGCACATAAATAGTGCTGGGGCCACATTGGTAGACCAAGATGACGCATTAATTTTGAGGCTGACCACAGATTTGAACTCTGCCTCTCCAGTTTCACATCAAACTTACTTTCCAGTTAAATTATCTTCCTTCCTGCATTATGTTGAATAGATCTAAAGCTAATGCACAAAATTTTATGATGCATTTTAGTATTTGTGAGTCTGCAGATTTCTGTTGTGCATCAAATTGAAGGCAGGTGGCAATTCTTGATGAGAAATTGTGTTAAAACCTAACCAGATTTCTTCTAAGAAATTGGAAAGAACAAAACTCCTTGGAGGAATATATGTCAGATGCTAGTTGCTTAAACCTTGATATCTTCCTGGAAGGATAGTTTAAATGAGCTAATATAATGTTTCAGTAAACAGGTCTTCATTCATTCCCTGTAAATGTCACCAGTGGATTAGATTATACTAGCTGTTTTTAAAACGGAGGGTGCAGAAAGGAAATGAATATTGAATAGAGATCTAGATTAGGAGAGATATGAAGAGAACTGGGTTTCACTTTTGAAAATACTTAATCTGTGCAGTAAATGAGTTCTTTTTTTCCTGGTATAATATATAAAAAAAAAAAAGAATATTAGAAAAAAAACATAAGGAGGAACCTTACCTGAGTGATCCCAAAAGAAATTAAAAAATATTTTTACAGGACCTGTTAATTTAGAGGAATGCTTAATGGAACACTGCTTCATTTATAACTGTAGAATAAATATATTTTATATTTGCCATTTCTAAGAATTTTTAGCCATAAATTGTATCACCCAAAGAAAAAAAAAGTCATAGTTATGTTACATTTTTCCAGAATTTTTATATCAAATCTATACTTGAATATTTGCAACAAGATTTTCACTGGCACTTAATTCTTGCAATTTCTGTTACATAAAATTCTCAATTTTGAGGAATAAGATTGCATTCTGTGGAACTTACTTATAAAACAGTAATTAAAATAAAAATATGAAAATATCCTTATTTCTACCCAAGCCATTCTGTAATTCTATTCTTTAATTATTAGGCTATGGTTTGTGCTGTTGCATCAGAGCTCTTAAATTGTTAGTTAAGATAACATTCTGAAGAACCAGTAAAATGGGCTATTATGTTATTATGATAGACTAAGAAATTCAGACATTTTATGACGAATAAAGCTCTACTAAATAATGTATGTAATGAGAGATATAAACAAGAGACTTATTTATTAGAAGATTCTCAGTGAAGCCAAAGCCAGTTTGATTGTTTAGCAACTCTGGAATTCCTCTCGTGTGTGCTTATGTGTCCAGGTGAGTGTTCCCCATCTGTGGTGGGTCCCAGTTTGATGATCAATATTCAGACTGGCAGCAGAAGAAGCAGCATAACATGCAAGGCTTCTCATGTCCTCCTTTCCATCTCAGTTGACTGTGGTAGGAGCAACAGGTACCATTCTGTCTAAGAGACCATATCCAGATGGAAATGTCTGCCTAGTCAGGCTCTATTGATTGGTTGCCCATTGTTAGTTCCCTAATTTATCTCCTAGGAAAATGTAGAAGCCCTGAAGAAGTATCTTTCAGGCCAGCTTCTGTTCACAGCCTGTAATCTAGACTTACCATTGCCAAATGTAGATACCCTATACCAACAGCACACCAATTTTGTGAAATTTGTCATATTTATTTAAAAAAAAAAGTGTAAAGTAGCCAAAGCAGAAGCCAAAGAAACCTGTGTAGATGGTTTATTAGGTTTAAGGCAAGTGAGAGAGATAAACTATTATAGTCTACTTTCTGATTTCTAGAAAATGCATACATATTATGCCTATGCATTTTACATTGGCAACAATTTTGGTGGTTTTTTTCAGTGGAATACTCATAAAATTTATACTTTTTCTTATTAGAAGCAATGTTGGGGAATAAGAAATTCAGTGTTCCAGTGCCAATTAGTACAGAACTTTTCCGCTGGGGGAGTTGGAGAAGAGATTTTAATTCCATAGTATAAATAAGTGCTTAGATATGAAAAACATCATGTGTTTGTAATTGTGCCTAGGATTTTAAAGCCCTTACAACTGCCTGCAAGGGCCCTTAGATCAAGAATTTAAACCAAACTGACATGATATAACAAAAGCAGACAATTTCTGTAAGGTATTATAGCCTTCAGACCTATGGAGTTAATTTTGTGCCTTGGAAAACAATCTGATTCTTATTTCTTGAAAAGACATTTGTTGCATTTATGTGTTGCCATGCATTCTTCCAATAACATCTCTATTTTTCTGTCATTGTGATAAGTTTCATTGTTAAGAAAGACTTTTTAGAGGGCAGCAGTTAGTTTGACTTCAACTTTCTATTTTGGCACCAAATTGTTTCTCTGTCAGCCAGAAATTTTTAAATCTAGGCAACAGCTTTCATTGGTCCTTCTTATAATCTTTCATGTCACAACATTGAGGTTATTGTGATTAATCTGTATGACACTGTATGGATTTCAGTGTTAGCTTTTGTAGATTTGTTCAGAGATTAATTCAAACAAGTTTGTGGAAGGATTTTTTTGGTTTATTTATACCTGTTCATCCTTATTTTCTCACAGATTTACATGATCATTTCTAAGGCAACATTTTGAAATGCAAATCAGAAATATTGACTCAACTGTAATTGACAGATTAACTACTGCTTACTATATTTTAATTGCAGGGTATATGTTTTCAGAGTTTTTGAGCAGAACTGGTGCATAATATGTAATATAATATAGTTTAATTTTCAAAGTTTAAATCATTAAATAGCCCCTGCATTAAATGCATTATATGGAAAGTTATCGTATAAAGGGAAGACTTATTCCATATTGAAATTTCATGCAAAATTTTCTTTACTTTGTTCATTTCGGACAGTTAATGAACAATCAAACAAGAAAAATTAGTTCTAAATAAATATAGATCAATTCATCACTGATGTGAGTCAAATAACACTGCTATCTTATTATCAGTGTTCATTTCACTCAGCCTTACAGTTTTAAGAGCTTCTAATTTTTTCCCTTAAAATGTTTGCTTCCTGTGTAAGGATGTTACTGATCCATCCTCCTGGATTTCTGTTAAATGCTGAATGCCTGTCAGATCAAATTCCTGAAACTTAAGAGACTGAAAAGTTTTCTAGACATTTTAAAGCTGATGGTGCTGGTCAATTTGTACGCAAACATAAGGACGGTCTTCGATACACCTTATCTATTAACTTCCTATTCTACAAAAGAAAGCTGGAAATTCACTGTCAGTTTTAGTGAAGGTAGCTTTTACTTTCACCTGTCTTTTCACTTTTCTAGTAAAAGAAAAATACCAACCTACAGAGAATTCTGGGGGAAAGAAGAAATCCAACTCCTATCATGTTTCTTTTCACTTCAACATGAAAGACACTATGTGCTCTTTTTCTCTTTTATATCAAGGGTTTGATCTGCCTTTTCAATAGCATAATTTCTGCAGTTTTTACAGTACTATACACCTTTGTTCTGTCTGACTGTTCCTCTGTGGCTGCTCAATAAATGCCAGCAAGACACTAACTTGGTGCTGTTACACAAACTGACCTTCTCAAAATCATTAACTCAAAAAACAAAATTACTCCTTTCTCAGATTCATCAATGTTCATTGTAGAATTTACCGACGTTTCATTCTCATTTATCCTCTCTAAAGGTCTAGTTACCTTTTAAAATTATATTTTGTACTAATGCTATGATAAGATCTCTCCTGCATGGTGTGGTGCCCATTATATTAAATTTACTCCTATGAAGCATTGTTCAGGGGGCCATTAGCTACAATATCTGTTCCTTTATTAATACCTGATTCTTTCATTTAGGACCTCCACAAACAGTAACAAGTTTTTCAGCATACTTGCTTTCCTCTGGTGGCTTCTTATTTTCACTCAAGATCAATCATAGCATCAAAGGTTAACTACTCCAGCATTTAGTCAAATAACCCCCCTGACATTTATTTTGCATGTTTAGTATTGACAGCACTTACTTGGGCTTGTCATGCCAATTTTTCATACTCTTACATTGGTGGTTGTCAGCATGTTTCAACTGTTTAATGTTTCACTGGCCATACGACAATTAGTCAGAAAATGGCACAAAATAAGTGACGACTTTTGCTCTGTGGCTGTAACTAACTCTCCTTCATCTGCTTACATAGTAGAGACCTTCTGTATCTTATTTATGCAGTATACTTTAGCTGTTCTGAAAACCTTTATTTTATTGTTCTTGCCTCCTAGAAATGCTTTTATATGTCTTACTGACTCTATCTTCCTGTGAAGTTTTGTAGAATATATTCTTCTTCATCTCTCATGACTTAATGTTCTTCTCTCTCTGTTATTGTTTGTTATTTGATTGTGTAACTGTTATTTATCTCTGTGGTACATTTCATAATGCAGTTTGTATGAAATGTGCCCTGCAAAGTATAGCTGCATTGTATCATTTCATAAAAGTACACAGTAGTTTCAGTAGTTTTCTTTGAACAGTATAATTATGTTTTGAAAGAAGTAAAGTTCCTGATTTAAGTGTATAATGCTGCTATTTGATGTTAGAAATACACTTGAAGACACAGAATTTTGTCCTTGAAAAATATGCTTTCTCCTTTTTTCATGCTACCAGTTACTTTCATGTATTATTTAAACCTAACAGATATATAGCTATGGACTCATTTATTTTATCCTACCAAAGTACAAGCAGTAAAGGAAAATGCAGTTGCTAATCACTGTAATGTGAAATACTTTTTAAAATGTCTGTGCCTCTGTCGAAATAGGTAATTTATTATCCTAAAATATGAGAGAAAGGAAAAGGAAGAGAGAGAGAGAGAAAGAAAGAAAGGAGAAGAAAGTTTTTAGTGAAGGAGTTGAGGAATGTGTAGAACTTAAAAAGTGAAGGGTTTGCAGGCTTAAAAAGTAGAATTTGAACCCATAAGCATTTACAAAAGGTTTGAGGGGCTTGAACAGTGCTTTATCTTGTCTTGGCAGAACTGCTACTTTTATTACAAAGTTTATTAGTTTTGCTGTAGAAAGTGACAGTGGGTTGTAGCTACAGAAATCTTAGGTCAGGATGAAGAGTAAATTGACTTAAAAATAGGAAACTAGATTTTTAAACTGGACAGAAATATAAGCCACATAGTTGTTTAAATGGTCTAAGCATAAGCTAAATCCTTGGGGCAGAGGTGGAGTTGTACACAGGGAAAAAAAAAAACGTTCTTTCTGCATCAATGAATCCTATGTGATCAAAAACTATGTTTCTTTAAGTGAGGGGGGGAAAAAAAGCCCGAATACCAAAGCCAAATATTGCTCCTGGACCTCTATACAACTCCTAGGCTTTTATCAGGGAACGAGTTGCTTTAGCTTTGGTGCATGTCTAAAATAGTCTATTCTGTAAGTCCATGTTGTTTCTACTACAGCTTTAATTGAGTAGAGCATATGGAAAAATTGTGAATTCTATATCAAAGAAGAAAGTACTTAGAGGTCCAGTGCTGATGTTTGATGATAAGAAATCCATCTTGGTGTTTTTTTATGGAAGGAACCTTTAGATCAACTTCTCCCTCCTTTGTGAGTAGTTGATTGGTGGAAGGGGCTACAAAGTGTTTTCTCTGTGTTATTGAATGTGCTTCTAAATACTAGTTGGTTATATGATCAGTGGTCATAGAGTGCTCATTAGCCATTTTCAGCTATTGTGGTAATGAATTCTAAATATTTTAATTTTATGGTAATTATAGAAAAATAGTAGGCCTGGGTCAGAAAAGTTTTAGAAGGAAACCCCTTTACCCAGAGAGAAAATCTAACAGCCAGATACACTAAGAAATGAAATTTTTTAAATTATATGATGTTTTTGCCTCCAGAATGACTGGCAGAAATTAAAATAACAGAATAGTGATGTGCCAGAATTTCTACATAATACATGCTTGTCATGATTCTTGCCATGGCATTCCAGAAATACACATGTTAATAGAAATACAGAAAAAAATGCATCTAGGCTATGCTTCTGTATTTTTTTAAGGTCTCAGACACTCTATTGTATTATAAAACAGTAACTCAAAGATAAATGTCAACTTGAGCTGGATAACATTAATTTTCACAGTTTACTTTTACCTTGGTGCTCAGAAGACAGAAAAAACCAGCATTTTGGCACATAGTCATGGCAGTCCGTTCATCCTCTGGGTCATTAATTTCTTCATGTTATGATTATTCAGGCCTTTTGCTCTAATTCCTTTGAACTATAGTGGTGTAATGGATAAAGTAACATAAAATGCTCTCTGCTAGAATGTACTGATGATACTACTCGATGGAAAAAAAATATGACAAAAGTCGTAGGGATATACACAGGTATCTTCATGAGATCTTTGAATAAAACAAGAAAACTTTTAATAAGATGAAAAATAACCTACTTGCCATTAGCAGCTTTTATTTCATAGCGTTTTGGCTTTTAGGGCATTTTTTTTATTGCATTGGAATATTCATGCATAGTCCCTTCTGTCTGTCTTTCTAAGGTTTTTAATCTGGACTTCAGAAATCCTGAGCACAGGTACTATTAATTGAAGACTTTGTTGTTGCTAAATTTTCCAAGATACATCTTGTTAGAATTATAAGCAAGTTAAATCACTCTGTGGCAACCAAGGGAAAGATTGCCATGGATTATGGTCAGAACAACCCAGTAAAACCACTTAGCTGAAGCATCTTGCATTACAGAAAATAAATAGTTTTACTACATGAATACTTTTTAAGTGATATCTTCTCCTGCTTAGCTTTCCTTTTCTTGTTTTGTTTTGTTTTTTTTAAGGACAATTTTCATCTAATTATTTCAAGATATAGAAAGTTTCTAAATCTTCAGATAATTACTCCCTAGTGGTTAATTTTCTCCTGAGTTAAAATTATATATCTGATTTTGATCCTGAGTTTGTCTAGATTCAACTTGGAGCTTTCCATTCTCAGTACCAGTCTTCTACCTAAAGCAAAAAATAAAAGTTCTCCTCAAAAATTTCTTCATCGTGCACACAAGAAGGTTCTGTGAATAAACAGGTGAATTTACTAAACTCATGTAGTTCTTTCTAACCTTTTGCAATTCATCAATGTTATTTTTTTCTAAAAGTAAACTTGCAGCCCAGACACATGATTTTTGCCCTTACTAGTGACAGAAATCATGACAGAGGCTTTGTGTTGACCTGAGAGTACAGGGTCCCAGGGCATGTCTGGGTTTGCCTTGGCCTGACCTATTTGTACCTTGGATAACAGCTGCTAGTGGTGCCTGCCCTGGATGGATTTTTTCTTGGAGAATTCCACAGACTGTGAAGCCCCTGTGTAACAGTAGCCCTTTGTGTGACCTGCCACTATGGATGGCTGTTGTGCAACTTTCAGCATTTAGGCTGGGCATAAAGAAAAAGGGCTGTGGTTGGAAATGTATAAGAGTAGCTACAAGGGGCCCCGATGCTGATGATGGAGCCTTGTCACCACAAACAGCAAACTTCTAGCTAAGACCTTACCATAGCTGTCTTTTCCCCTGTTCTTCTCACGGAAAACTGAAATGTCAGCCAAAAAACCTGAACAGACGGGGGGAAGGTGAGCAAAATTATCAGGAAGAGGCACAACTACTAGGAAATTTTGAATTGCAAACTTAATTTTATTATTCATAGATTTTTTTTTCCTATTAATTATACAATTGTAATTATTATATTGCTAGCATTAGCTGGACTGACATGGAATTTTTACCTCCACTTGCCATATGTTTTCTTTCTTGCTCATGGCAAGATTTTGAGTGTAGTAGACAGAACTAGGAACAGGACTATAAGTAAAGGTCTCACTAATCCTGTATAATTAAGCACATGATTTTCTTTTTGTCATCTTCTGTTACGTATATGGGATTCACATTTCTTTTCTTACACAAAACATCAGTTTTCAAGTCTAGATTTCTCCACTGCTGGATTCCACAGTACTGTCCTTTTTTACAAAAAATTTATTCCAAGAACTTGCATTCAAGTGTATAAGAATGTAAATTGATGATCTTGTCAGCTAATTTTTTTTGTGTTCTCAGATACAATTTACCTCACTCTAAAAACTTTGGAAGGTCACTACGATAGTTGCTACTTCACATCACTGAAGCTGTTACTCAATAGAATATATTTTGTTATTGGTTTAGCATGAGTGATTATGTTTCTATGTAAATCGTGAAGAATAACGGTAATTCAATAATTCACATTTTTCTGTATTATAGTTTTGTTTTACCCTTTTGATCTGGTGTCAGATATTCAATACCATTAAGATTTCTTTTCCCTCAGTATGTCTTCCCAAGTTTGTAAAGAATAGCTTGTTTGTTTTTAATTGATGTCCTTAATTCCGCATTAGTGTAGGTAATAAGTAACAGCCTGTGCTCTCTCCCAACAATTATGCAAGCATTCTGAGACTTCCCAGCACTATTTTTCTGTATCCCTTGGGAGTGACCTGTGACGCCAGATGCAGACTCTCCTTTACCTCTTGTCCTAAATAATCTTGTGAATAATTGCTTGATACTTAGATGTATTCATAATTTTCTTCCCAGTTTAGAATCAGATCTTTTCAAGTCACAGTGTGTATTTAGCCACGGTGGTATTATATTATCAATTGGGACTGTAAAGTCTTTGCTAGAAGCTCATGAAATTGTGCTATAATCACTCATACTTGAGAAAAATCATCAGTTTTGTCCCAGGGACCCATTTATCTTTCAACCTGCTGCCTTATGTAGGACTGTCTTAAGCAATGTGATTCTGCTAGCAAGTTTTTATGTAGAATTCATAGGAATATGGAGGCTATTTTACCAATGGCAGCTGTAGACCTCCAGCATATGTCTTACAGGTTGAAACACCATAACATGACAGATTTTTTCTACATATATATTATAGGTTTTGCAGCTTTGTATGGTACTACCTTTTTTCCAAAGCCTCAAGCAGTAGTTAAGCAAGATGCCTGTGGGTATTTTGAAACTGCCTGTGGGTAGATAATGACATTTTTAATATCCACAGAACCCTGCTGAAACAGAAAGCAAAGAAAATGTACAATGGGATTTGTCCGTATGAGTTAAATCAATGGATGGTCATTGCACTCTACATAACCTCAGAGCAGTGAAAACTATTAAACTTGTAGGTTACTACATGTGTATTTTTTGAATGAAGTGATAATATGCTTCCTTACTTATAGTCCTAGGAAAAAAAGGCAAATATTATGAAAACAGTAGTACCTTCCAATTTAATCTGTACTGGTATTCAGCTGTGAGTAAGAATTTTGATGTTATCAATGACAAGATGCATTATGTTATTCACGTCTGAAGGAGAGGGATGGAAGCCCAGCAAGCAGCAAATCACAGTAACACAAAAAATTATATGCAGTAAACAAAGAGCAGTTTGTCTCAACTAAAAGGTGAAGTCAAGGAAGCTGAGATACGCTCAGTGAAATTCTATCCTCGTTAACTTTGCTGAACTCAGGACTCCAGCATGTTGCCCATTTTCTCTCTTAGTAGTTAGGTATAATGTTTTTTTTCTTTTTCTTGTTCTATGAGAAGTACATCCTGGTATTTGAAGGCAAAATTGGGTCTAAAGTAGCATGTGTAATGCATAATCAATTGTGATAAGATCCTTACAATTTTCTTACTAAATGTATCCATTTGAAGCAAAGTACATCCTTTAGAGGTTAGTGGAGTTAGTGGATACAAAGCTATAGTTGTTAGCACATTTGCATGTAAGGTTTTTTCCGTCTGCTTGAGAGACTTTGTCAGCTTGCAGTGATCCTCAAGAGCATTGTTTTCAACATGAAAACACTTAGAAAGCCTGATGATTGTCTTACTGTGTTTTCAATACACAAGTGATGTATGTAAATGAATGTAACAGCCACTGACAAATAATATACACTGGTATCGCTGTAGTGGAATCACTGTTCTCAGTTCTGTGTACGCCAAAATTTCCATACCAGAAATATTCCCTTTGTATTCACAGCCAGTCTTGTGATCTGTAAAGACTCTCTGGGATCCAGTCCTCCTCTGAACTACTCGTCCTCTCAACCACCTATTTCTTTGCCCTCAGATCTCCTGTTCTTTTCTACAGATATCTTAACACTGATGGAGTTGCTTCCCAGCAAAATGCTGGAGGGGAGAACAGGGCACAGAGACCCAGCCTGATTCAGTAGAGAAGCATTGAAGTCTTCTGAAGGAGGCCTTTCAGCTGGCTACAGCACTGGGCAGTCCAAGACCATGTCAGCACTTTGGTATCTCCTGATTAAAGCATTTAGCTAAGCTCCCCTGTCTCCTTGCCCAACCTCCATTCACTGCTGGATTTAATCTCCAGCCTGTCCTGCAAGCAGAGCTGGTGGAACTGGGCAACTTTTGCTTGAGAGATGAAGGTCTTTATGTTTTTTTGTTTTTTTTTTTTTGTATAGGCAACACTCTCCATCACCACTTTGTAGGGTCTTTATGTATTTTTTTTTTTTTTTGCATAGGCAACACTCTCCATCACCACTTTGTAGTTATCTCTGCAATGAGGAGTCCCACAGGTGAAGATAGTGATCTCCATGTCCATGTTGGGGCTATCAGTTGGAAAACAGAGGCTTAGGAATGTGGAAAACATTCCTGAAATCCAGCAGACCTTTTTTCCAAAAAGGTTTGGCAACGTCTTTATTGGTCATGGGCTCTCATGAATGTCACAAAAGATTTAAACAAAATTGCCATCATTTATAGAAGTTGTCTTTCCAGTGTTTCCTGGTATGAATTACTACTTTTCCACAGTAAGCAATAAAGCCACAATAAGCATGTAATAATGTTCAGTTCAGACTGTTAGCTTAAGAAAACACTTCCTTTAGGTAAATGAATTTCTTGTTACTAGACTGGTGCATATCCAGATTCTGTTTTGTTGGTTACTGTGAAGAGGTGTTCCTTCTGTTATGTATTTCCACTTTCAACCAAATTACTGTTGTTGATTTTGAGATTCCCAAAGATCTCATCATAGTTTTTATATGGTCTCTGTATAATTACTCCATTAATTCATATGAATTGTAGCATGTCATGGTCTTTGCACAATAGCAAATTGTTCTAAATTTTATGAAACATGATTGAAAACTCACATCTAGTTACCAGATAAGTGATGGTTTTTCAATTTAACCTACAAAACTATTGTATTTGTAGCTTACAGATAATGTGGTGTAGATATAGATAATATATTTGTAGCTTAATATACTTGTCATTTTCTCTCTACTTGATGCAGTTGGTACTAGCAGGGAGATACTCCTTCTATGTGTTCCATCACTTTTGTTACCCAAGGAATTTGGGGAGTAGTGTGATGTAAATGGCATCAGATTTCAGAGTTCAGAACTGTCTTCTTTTGCTATAGTTAGATGAGGGTATTTACTTTTTACCTTGTCAATAAAACTAGATTAGTGTTCAGTTATGATCCAAAATATTTGGAGCCAGATCCTTACTTATATTCTAAGGGAATGTAAATCAAATTTTTGTCAATTAAAATAGAGTTTGATGGTGAGAAACAGTTACAAAAAACCTAGAACCCCTTCCTTTGACTCCAACTCCCTCACTCCTCACTGCCGAGCAGTGTTCTGTCCTTTCTCAGATGCATTTTCCCCAGGGTGCCTGCCCATGGCTGAGTCCTGCACTGGGGCACCGGAGCTGGGGCAGCCTTGGCCTTTCCTCTCCTCATGGACACTGCAGAGCCAGCAGACCCCCTTGCTGGCATCTGGGCACCTGCAGTGGGTATAAAACCAGGACTGGAACATGTTCTGACATCCTGTGGAATACCCTCAGCTAATGCCTTTCAGGTCACCAGTATAATCCAAGGAAGAGAAAATATTTCTTGTCTTGCTAGAAGTGTCTGAGACTGTGTTCCATGGGTGGAAACCTGTGTTTTTTGGAGATCCTGTTCTGGGGACTTACATTGATTTGGTAGCAGACAGTGAGGGTAGGAAAAAGGCAAGCAGGACGGCTGTAATTCACAAAAGATGAGTCAGTATGTATTTTTAAAGTAGACTTCATTCTCTGCTATGTTTTTACTACTTTTTTTTCATCTGATTTCTGCCTACTTGAGAATACAGGAAAAAAATCTACTGATCCCCATACCCATACCTGAAAATCTGGTTGGCAGAACTAAGTTACTGAATTGTAATGCTAAGAAAAGCTTTAAAATCTTCCCCAAGGGAAAGACACTGGTAAAACTAGCATCAATAACAGTAAAAGCAAGAATTAAAGTTCAAAAGTCAAAATGAGGGTTAGCCCTTCATGATACAAATAAAAGCTGAACTACCCTGCCTGAAGTTCAAAACAAGGTTGAATAACAATAATTAATTTCTGATAGTTCTTAACAGTTTGGCAAATGTCAAGAGGAAAATTAAAAACCAATCTTGACTTCATCTGACAGAACAGTGTATGGCTCCTTTAGAAAATTTACAAAAGTTTTGCGTTGATAACTGCATTATTTTGTACATACCCTTTGTGGTGCATTACTTTAATGGTTTATCATCCTTGCCTGTCACTTGCAGTTTCTATCAGTTTCATTTGTATTCATGGAAAAAGCTTGGGCAGAGGGTGGTAGACATTTTTTCCTTTCCTTTTCTGATTTGTTTTGTTTTGTTTTAATCACCTGTTCACAGAGCAATTCTTCTTGTTCCTATCTGACACAGTAAAAAAAATACAGCCAAAGGCAAGGGCATCAACCATCCTTTTAAAGGTCTCAGGTAAACTATTATTTGTATGACTTCAGGGAGTCTGCTTCATATTTCAAAGGGCAGAATAACCAAGCTGAGAAGCATGCTTATGAAAATACATCATCCATTAACCTTATCTGCTTTCCTGACACGGGGATGAAAAGTCTTGCTGAAACCCAGGGAAGTGCTGTAGGAGAGCAGAGCTCTGTGATCCTAAGTAGTGCTTTTTGGCTATATTGTTTCACTTTGGATGCGTTTCCTCTTTAAATAAAAAGAGTCATAAAAGATTAAGATAACTATCACAAATGATGTTATTTAGAATAGTCTTCAAGGGTCAAGGTAGCATTTTCAAAAATTCTTGCAACTTTGTTTGCTGAAGTTTTCATGTGTACACAGTAAGCTTTCTCTCTAATGGAATGGTAGAGTGGAATAGTGGCTGAAGGTATCTTTCCATCATAAAAGTGATGGTTGTCAGAAGCACTTAGATAATCTGAGGTGTTTTCCAATCTAACCGATCTTGTGATTCTTTGATTCTGTTTTTCCTGAAGATAGTTGTCAAAAGTAGCCTTTGTACAAAATTTTTTTGCGAACAAAACATCACTTTCTCTAATTTTTGCTTGAAATGGAATTACAGCCTGATTTTTCTGAGCTGTCTTTCCACACTTTTCACAATTGCTACCACCAATCCTATTTAAAGGCCAGGTTCTAGTGCTTTGGAAGTTAAACAGTGTGTGCACTGGTGATTACAAATGAATGCAGCATTTGCTAAAGGCAACCTGCAAAAGAATGGGTGGTTAACAACATTCTGAGGCAATTTGTTAGTGAAAGCAAGCAGAAATAGTAACTCACTCAGTAATGTAGCCAGCTGATCTAATTAAATGTCTCTCAGCCCAACATCTGTCTTTATAATGATCTTAGTGCTTTTAGGCAATAACTGCATCATGCTTTTATGTTTGAGTTAATGTTGGTAACCTGTGGATGACATTTGTAATGTTGACGATAAAATATCCAGATTTCATCATCTTCAGATTTACTGAAATAAAGGTATGTAATCCTCTAGCCATTCCTCCTCTATGATTTAAAAATTACATGTGTCAAATCAGTACTAAACAATCTCTCCTGCTATATCCAGCCTAATCTGTGTTCATAGATGAGAAATATATTATGTACATACTCTATTTCATTTAAATTATTGAAGTGGTAAAATCTACCTCATCTCGTGATATACACAACTTCCCATATTTTGTTTCTACAGCTGATTTAAATGGTAGCTATTCTTTTTGTGATCCACAGTCAGGCTAGTATATACTGTCCATATAAAAGGCCTTTGATCACATCTAAAAGTTTTGAAAGGTTAAAATTTTAAATGCAGAAGTCATTTTTATCCCTGCTAATCCTGAGCAGATCAGTACTCACTAACATATAGTCATTTTCAGTGACTAAAATTTCTGAGACTGCTTTAGATGAGAGGAGAAAATACAAATTTCTTATAAACTATTGATCTCTCTCATCATTTTTCCGACAGGTGGTTTATAGTAATAGAGTGTATTTTCCTTTCTCAAGTCATTCACTATAACCTTTTTTCCCCAAAAGCTTCCTGCAATTCCCTCTCCACATTTCCATTCTAATCTATTTCCAGTCTGGTCCAGTGAGATGTGTTTTCACACCAAATCTGATAATTTCTTTCAGTTAACCAGATCTGCCAGCTAGTTTCCATGGACTTTTCTGTAGAACAATGTAGCTAAGAAGGCAATTCAGAGACTGCTGGCCTAAATTGTCCTTGTCTTGTACTTTTCCTTGAAGATGGGACGATTGAAGATTGTGTAAGAGGCAGCAAATGCTACAGGCTGAAGGATGTAGCATATTGTATTGACGTTATTTTCTTCAAGGCCTTTAGTTCTTTCTCTATCAAATATGAAGAGTTAGAAGTTTGTTTTTGACCTCTTTGACAAAGAAGCTTTCTCCAACATAATAAGCTCATGGGGGTTTTTTTATTCCCTTTACACTTGTAGTTCCTGTGACTAAGCTGTCTCCTCCATCACTGTAGCAACACCTTCAGGAAGTTGTGTCTGGTTCCTGACCATTCTTGTTACACATTCCTGTGGTGAGAAGAATGTACAGGGTTTTATTAGGTATTCTGTTTTCATGAGAAAAGTCGAATCAATGTGAAGAGAAGTGAACTTAAGGTACAAACAATACACAGATTTCTCTGTTTCCAAAGGAAAACCCTCGCTGTACTTCTTAAAAAATGTGCCAAATGCCAGATTGGGTGTAGAACATATAAAGAATGAAGCAATTTTCACATGTTTAAGCTAAGATAGCTGTTAGGAACACCATAAAAACTCAAGGAAATTTCTAATAAATGTAACTATTTAATGAACCATACATCTCTCAAACTCTAGTTCTGTGGCTTTCTTTGAAGAGGGCAATTGCTAATAATGATAGACAGACAGAGTTAATAATGAAATCTGGGTGTGAGAATGCTTTTCTATGTTTTGAATCTGAATGCCACAATGAATGTAATTGCACAGTAAAAGATTTGCTGGGGCAGCCATCCTCTCAGTAACAGATCTGCTTCTAACAGTTTAAGATGTAATTGAAACAAAATATATCCCTCAGACAGGGATAAAAAAAACCCAACCTGTGTTTGCTGTTCTTGAATTGAACTAGCAATTAATCATATGTTTGACCAATGAAAAATGTCATATACTGTGACCTGAATTTGCCACACTGAATTCTGGCAATTTTCTGAAAGGAGTTTCAAAGGTTACGCCAACCAACAGTATAGAAGGTTGTAATAATAGGCCACGAGTGATAAAAGGAAACACATCAGCCACTATCATAGTGTGCTCTTTCTAAATGAAGTGAAAACTTCTACTGAAACCAGTGTTATAATGAGAGTGGAGCAGAAATGCGTGCACGGAATACAAGGAGGTTAAGTCTAATCCTTAGGTAAATGAAGTTCAACCCTTAAAAAAGAGTGTTTTTTTCCTATGGTTGAGATGCATCAGAAAGCTTACATAGCACAGTCAATGCATTGGTGGAGCAAGCAAAGCCCTGTACAAATATCAGGGTCAAGTGCAGCCTCTCACCTCTCACTGCCCTTAGTGGTCTGGCTGCCTGGGCTCAGGGTCAGTTTTTGGTGCAGCTGCCTGTCCTTGTACCAGAGAGGTGTGTGGAGAGCATTGTAAGGAAGAGTTATGAGAAGCAATGGCTTCTCCACCTCTTTGTTTTTATCTTCTCCTCTCATCCTTAAGGTACAGTGCAGCTTGACCAGTGTCTGGCAATGTGCCTCACTAATTCAAGCCCTGACCCACTGATTTCATCTTCTGTCTTGATCTGCTACCTGCCTTATTGCCAGATTGACTGATGGTGCAGAGCAGCAGATGGCCATGGCTCACCTTGCTTGGTATTGTGGGACTTATCAGTGGGTTTCATGCCCTGCCTGCCTTGGTTCACTCTAGCTTCCCAGGAACTCTTCTCTTACAGAGCAGCCCATTCTTGCTGCTCCCTGGTAATAGCTTTCTAAAAAGAGCACCATCAAAACCAGGTGAAAACTACATCACTCCTCAAGTTTCATGGTATCCACCAGATGCCTAGGGAAAACATTCAAGAACAGGATAAGTGCAGGATAATATTTTCTTGGTCTTCTTTCCAAACATCAGTAGTTTAAAAAATTCTTGGCTGAGAGACTGCACTCTTGTTTTTCTTGCCTGTAGTTTTTCCACTCTGTTTTAACTCTCTTCTGCTTTATATTCCCCTGTCTTGCCCTGAAACCCAAAGGTGGTGATCTCTATGGCGCAAAAACAGGAGGAAGGACTTCTTTTTGTTTTGCCCCTGCTACCTGGTGGTGGCAGTGAATTAATTTTAGCTCTATACTGCAAGAACGACGCCTACCCATTGCTGGTGCCAGTTTACCAGACCACTAAAAATTGTATTGTACTGCCCCTTAGCTGTCCTCTTCCAAGACCATGTTAGCCTCTTATTCCTCAAGATGAGATAGGAAGAAATACATGCTGTATTCAAATGTGAGAGAAAATGCATATCTGTAGTGGGAAATGTTATTTCAAAATCTTTGATTCTTACTTCATTCTATAATAATTCTTAGCATTCTGCTTGCCTTTTTTCTCTGCTTATGAACACTGAGCTGTTACCTACAGGAAGTTTTCCAAGACGACTTTCCACAGCAATAACCGAGTTGTTGCCCTTTATTGTGCAGTCATAGAGCTGTGCTTTTTTCAGAAGCCTTTTAGCACTTGAATAACTTCTCCCACTTACAAAACAAGTTCTTCCATTCTATGCAAATTCTACGTATAATTTTCAAGCAACTCCACTTGACAGCATGTTGAAATTAGCTCTATTGCAGAGAAATAGCAAATCCCTTGCAGGGTTTAATATTAAAGGAGAAGTGGGCCATTCAGGCATAAATCAGAGAAATCAATTATAGCTAGGACTCATGTCATTTCAAACTTCAGGAGAACAGTGGTTTAGTCATTTCACTGAGGGTGTGAACTTCACTGATATAGTGGTCTTCTATGTTCCCAACAGAATTCCACAGTTTTTTCTTAAACACTTCCACAGTTTTTTTCATATGAAGAGAATTTTTTGTTTATTTATTCCTAAGTTTCATATCATAGTTTCTGTATGTGCGCTGAAATCTGGAGAAGTCAGGGACTGTATTTATAAGGGAAGATACGAAAGAAATTATTTTGCATTATCCCTTATTCATTTGCTCATTAAACAGGAGGATGAGAGGAGCTATCACTGAGAAAACCTTTTAGACAGAAGAAATGGTCCTGTCCTCTAAAATGGAAGACATTTATTTACATTAAAATTGGCCTTAAAATTTTCCGGTCGATTTTCAGGTAAGAGGCCAAGGTCCAGCTGATATATGGTAGGGAACAACTTCCGAGCAGCACTATGAAGATTTGAATGAAAGAGCATAAAATTTAACAAGAGGTAATGCCATCTGTTGTCCTGGTATTCGTTCCTGCAATACCATCCAAATCCATTGGGATCTAATCATTATCCTTCCACCAAAGAAAAAGATAAATGCTTCATGATGAGAGAAATGGGACATTCACAAGAGCTATGCTATACTGTCCTCTGGCTAACTGGCTTCTTAAAGTTGGGGCCAGGCGAAGGATTGATTGTGTATGTGTGTATACTGAGAGCTTGCCTGTCCAGAAAATCACTTGCAGGTAGAGGTGGCTTTTCACCACACCTGGGTCTATCTGAGGATTAGTTGTTTGCCTCCTCTTCCTCCAGCACTGCCAAGATCATACCAAGGCCTGTTAGTTCAGTTTTCCTTTTTCTTCCTTAGTCTGTCTGAACTAATCAACCTCCAGGAGACAAGTTATTTGGGGTTACTCCTCTGTACGGGGTATTTTATATGGTACAGTTTTAAGATGTCCCTGAAAGAACCCCACCACAGTTTTTTTTTAACTGTAAAACTGGTTTGTTTTACAGCGAAAAAGAAAAAGAAAAAGAGAAAGAAAAAGAAAAAGAAAAAGAAAAAGAAAAAGAAAAAGAAAAAGAAAAAGAAAAAGAAAAAGAAAAAGAAAAAGAAAAAGAAAAAGAAAAAGAAAAAGAAAAAGAAAAAGAAAAAGAAAAATTAAGGAGGCAGTTTAATTTTCCCCACTAAGTAAAGCACTTAGCATGATTTCACTTTCTTAAGGCAATTATAGGCATGATGCCTATTTGGCTTCTTGTTTCTTTTGAAAGGCTAGAAATTAATGCAAAGATAAAAATGTACTGCAGTTATATATGATGGGCACTTAATAGAATCCTCTAGCACGTTTTTACATTTTTCAAGTTCTATGGCTAACTCTCAATCTTCCATTCCAATGTCTTATCCTATATCTAGCAAATGTTGCAAAGGGGCTGTGGAAACTGAAAATGCTCATAATGTGATCTGGTCTTCGGATACTCATCTATCTCTGTTCACTATATTCTATATGGTGTGCTCTAATGTAAGTCTCAATTATTCTTCAAAGCAGGGGATAGCCAGGTGAGCTCTTTCTTTGTTCACCAAGGAGAGGAAAGAAGAGATCTGATTTTTTGTGTGTGAAGCTATTCTTATTGCTATGCACAAAAAAAGGCTCTGCCTTACAGTAACAGATGACTTGGTGAACTAGATTTATATAATAGATTTATATATTCCTTTGAAAAAGCTAACCATATTTGTAGTGTACCAAGATGTAAATCTTTACATGTAAAAAAAGGCAGAGGAGGGTAAGGGAAGAGGGAGGAGCATTACCAGGTGGCAAAAGGTCTAAAAAGTGCCAAAGCCATCATCAGAGTGTCTTCAAATAAAAAAAAAACTTAAAAAAAAAAGTTATTCTGGATCTAATAATTTCTCATAGGTGTATTTAACCTTTTAGGCTTATACAACAAAGTTGCCACTTTTAGCTCCAGATTTTTTATTTAAAACTCCATTGTTGAGATAAAAATCGGGTTATATGCGAATGCTATGTATTAGGAAGTGAAAAGAACAGAAAGCTCACCCTTTCAGTAGTGAGTGAAAGCTCACTACTACTTTCAGTGGTAGTCAGGAAGTGTTTACACAGTCAGCATCTGGAAGACATCAGGTACCTATGTACA
Organism: Corvus cornix cornix; assembly: GCF_000738735.6. NCBI lineage: Eukaryota > Metazoa > Chordata > Aves > Passeriformes > Corvidae > Corvus > Corvus cornix. The sequence goes on from NC_046333.1 coordinate 29,115,066, forward strand.
GGTTGCAGGTCTTATTGCAGAATCCACCTTTTAAATGCTTAGTTTGAACTTCCACCCAGAACATCTTCCTGGAGAGCCCCACAGGACCAGGCTACTGCAGCAGCAGCACCAGAATCGCCAGTGGGCATCCTATGGCTTCTAATCCTGTTCATAGTTGTAGATGGAAATAAAACTATGAATTAGGTTACAGCCCTAAATTTCATTAGAACAGCATATTTGAGAGTTGATGTGAGATGCTTTGACACCAGCTGCACTTCAAGATTTTGTTGCAAGTGTTGTGCTGTAAGAAGTTTCCAGAAGATGGCAGAAATTAAAATGTATTAGACATAAGAGTAACAAATTATGACAGCCCAAGAAGAGGTCAGAATGAAGCACTGACATTTTAAAGCATATGTTCACATATTTTGAATGTTTCTTGTGAGTAATAAAACTGAGATACTTATCCCTGCTGGCTGCTAATGATCTTGCTGTATTTTTTCATGAAGATAGCATAATGAAGCTAGGTGTCCTAACTTCAGTAACTCTTACCTATCATTCCTATTTCCCCATGTGCATTTCAGTTGTCTGGAGCATTTTTTGTGCTTTTAGTTTCTTTATCTGTAGTTTTCTTTGCAAGTAAAATTAATCATGAATCCTGGGCTTTACTATGCAGTCAAAACTTGACACCACATGCTACATCATTTTCATTCAATTAAATCCCACTGAGAGCCTTGGTGCAAACCATGTGACCTCATGTTTCACTGTTGGGTAACCACACAACTCACAAACACTAACCTTTTATGACCATACCATACTTATAATCTAGCAGGAATCCTGGCTCACATGAGGTGCATACATTGCAAAAGGCTCACAAATTTTGTTAGCATGGAAGACCCTCACCTGAGTGTCTCCCAGGACTTAAAAGTAAAGAAAAAACTTCTTTTCCAACCTATGAGGAAAATAACTACAAGTCTTAGTAAGTTTAAAAAATCCTATGTAGGTTTATTTGTGGAAATAAACAGCAAGGGCAATAAAGTCCCTAAACAGCAAAAGGAAGACTAGGGAAAATGTAGGCCTACTGCTGAGTGGGGAATGAAAATGAGGGACAAGTAACATGGAACAGGCTAAGGTATTGAACACCTTTTTTGCCGTAATCTTGGCCAGTAAAACTGGGCTTCAGAAGTCTGAGGCCCCCTCAGACCAGGTACCTGGAACATGTAAGACTTACTCTTTGTGGAAGAAGACCAGATTTAGGAAGCACTTCCAACAAGATGGACATACATAAGTCCATGGAGCCTGATGGGTTTGTACCAACAAATGCTGAGGGAAGGGGCTGATACCTTTGCAAGGCCAGCATCAATCACCTTTGAAAAGTTGTGGCAAGTGGGAGGTGCTCCAGAAGACTGGAAGGGAGAAAATTCCCCTCCTATCTTCAAGAAAAACAAGAAAAAAATATCCATGGGAATAACAGGCTGGTGAGCCTCAGTGCTTGGGAAGGAACCATTTCTAAGCACAGGAAGAACACAAGGTTTATTGGGGGTAGTCAGCACAGATTTATGAAGAGAATTCATGCACAATCAACCTAAAGCCTCCTACAATAAGGTGATTGGCTGGGTGGCCGCAGGGGTGGGGGCATTGGATGTTCCTTACCTTGCCTTCAGTAAAGCATTTGACACTGTCTCCCAAGTCATCCTCACAGAGCAGCTGAAAAAGTGTGTTTGGTAAGTGGATAGTTGAAGCGCTGGGCTCAGTTGGTTGTGATCGGTGGCACAAAGTCCAGTTGAAGGCAAGTGGCTAGTGTGTCTTGATTGATACCCCAGGTAAAAATAAAGAAGCCAATATTGTATAATATTTTCCTTAATGACCTGGATGCTGGAACAAAGTGTACCCTGAGAGACTTTGCAGGTGATACATGACTGGGAAGAGTAACTGACATATCAGGGTGTTCTACTGCCATCAGGAGAAACACGAGAAGGCTGGAGGAAGGGGCTGACAGGATCCTCATGAAGTTCAACAAAGATGAATGAAAAGCCCTGAACCTGGGGTAAATTTCCCCATGCACCAGTACAAGCTGGAGGCTGAGCAGCTGGAAAGCCGTTTGGTAGAAAAGGCCCTGGTGGTGCTGGCCATGAATCAGCAATGTACACTTGTGGACAAGTAAGCCAGTGCATTAGAAAAAGCATTGCCAGAAAGATGAGGAAGGTGATCCTGCCCCTCTGTTCACCCTTAATGAGGCCACACCTGCAGTGCTGTGTCCATTTTTAGTTCCCAGTCCAAGAGACAGAGACATGGACATATTGGAGAGAGTCCAGAAAAAGCACCACCCATGTGATAAAGGGATTGGAGCATCTCTCCTGTGAGGAGATTCTGAGAAAGCTGGGACTGTGCAGCCTGGAGAAAAGAAAGTTTGCATCAGGTGGGATAAGAAAGTTTTTTTAGAGCAGAATTCTCTTTGTTTTTCTCATGGTCACATATGCACTAGTATTCTTTCTCCTTTTCCTGTATTCCTACATCACAGATTTTTTAATTTAAACCTGATAAACATAATATTTTTTTATGATTCTATGACTCTTTCTTCAGAACTCTAGGAATCAGTTTTTTGTCAGCTTGAGCTTCTGATTTTGATTATTGTTTGCAGCCCATGTATTCTGTCTGTGAGAACTGTCATTATCTTGTAAACCACACTCAGTTTTGCACAGAAATTGGTAGCATTTTGTCCTGTTTGACTATAATTCAGGGACAGCTTATTTGTATAGCACTCCTATTTATAATATATATTGCTTAGAAATAATTTATCTTTGTAGCTGAGCAAATTGCAGTATAATTTCACTGCTCTTGCACAGACCTTTCTCTTGTTTATAACAGTGATTTCTGAGTTACAATTTCTCCAATATAAATAATGCATTAGCTCATAATTTAAATGTGACCTATCTTTGCAAGACTGGTGACTCACTATAAAGATCTTTTTGAGTAGCTTGGAAACTTCAAGTAGATTCTGGTAGCTGATTTATCTCTTCTGATCTGTAACATGTTGTGAAGGTTTAGCTTTTATATGTTTGACAGTGCTATGAGGACCAAAACTTCTAGAGTGTCTTAGTATGAAAGGAAGTGGCTCACCAGAGAATCAGACTAACATGGGCTCTGCTAGAATATCATGCACTAAAATCAGGAGCCTAGCATTGTGGTTACGAGATAGGTTTTCTTTGGTGGAAAAGATGATTGACATAGTTCATTTCCGATTCTGTAGTCCTGGTGGTGTTGATTCTTACAGTTTGCAAAATATCAAGATTTAAACCCCATTCTTGAAATAAACATCTAAAAACATAGAATTAAAGCCATTACAGGGGCAAGGGAAAAGAGCTGCACATTTCTTAAATTGTGTTTGTTATCAAATAACACCAGTAAGCTCTCCCTAATTCTCTGCTATCACTAAAAAGGCTTTTTTTCACTGAGACTGTACTGCACAAAGAGACAAGTGAAAGGAAGCTACATCCATTGCATCCTGTTGATACCACTTAAGGGCTCTTAATAAGACAGTGAACCCATGTATCCAGTAACATTTTCTGGTTCGAAGGAAAGAACTTGCATCCATCTTTCCCCCAAACAGACAAGTGTAAAAGGAAAGAGGAAGAAGACCAGTGAAAGACAAGATAAATTTAGGGTAAACTTGACTTTTTTGGAAGATATCTTGACCCTTATTTTTTTAGCTCAATGTAAATCCAATAAATCCAGGGCATGTACTTAAGGGCTTTCAAATTACCTTCATACTGGCCCCACAAGTCCTCATGAAGAACCAAAAGGCACTCTGTGGTCTACATCGCATTTACTCTATCCCAAACATTCGCACTTCAAGTTTTAGCTCTACATCTATATGTGAAATGGAAAGACAAAGAGTGATGATTCCACATAACAGCATTATTTCTAATCGCATCTACTTTTCTGTTTATCAGACATACATGAACTTGGTATTTGTGCAGTAACTGTATACAGGTGGAATTTTGTCAAAGCCTAAATAATACAAAATTTATTCTCGTTGCGTAGTTAAACATATGCTTCAGCATTTGTCTAGAAAAATATGTCTTTGAATGCATCAAGAAGCACAGTCACAGTGTAACTCTCTGTGGAGAGCATATACAGTAGTATTTCTCAAAGAAATACAGATCTCGCAATCTTGAATTTTCTCCCTTTTCAGATAACTCCCACGTCATTTTTTAAATTCTCAATAAAACATTAAGCATTATACATCATCAAGAGCAGTAGAATTATGTTTTCCAAGTTTTGTAGGCTTAGTGGCAATTTTAGCTTGACCCTGTTGCCATTTAACAGTACTATAAACACTCCATAAATAAGAGAGAACAGTTGTTCACTTTTCATGTAACTTGAAGAAACACATTGTATATATAAAGTATTAAGATGGAAATCACTACACACAAATAAACAGCTAAGACTTTTAAGAGTCTTTCCATTTTTAGGGAAAAAGTCACAGTCTTTTAAGTTATTAAATAGGTTAATTGTGAGTACCACTAATAGTATTTTGAAAATGTGGTTGTATTGTTTGGCAAGTTTGGTGTGGCATCTGATAGACTGGAAGAGAAAGTTCACTTTCAATTGCTCTTTATTTTTGTTTTGAAGTATTAGAGAAATAATAATATCTAGGTATTAAATCTTGGTTTATTTTATTTCTGAGCTGAAGCTTTAAATTTCTTATCCATTGGGGCTGACCGCAGTTAAACTACGACAAATTTTTCTTAACTGAGTTTAACGTAGCTTGGTCAAATCCCTGATTTCTAAGGTGAAGAGCCATCCACCAAAAATCAGGGTCTGTGGAAGTCTAAGCATTAAGTACAGACTGTTTGGCAGATCTTAATACATCTGATGCTATTTTAGATATAATTTGTTTCATAATTTTACTTGGTAAAATGTAAAGAATGGCTGTACCATGCCACTGTATGCAATTACTTTGTATAGTCTTGATTCCAGTGCTCCACATCTGAACACTGGAGAGAAAACAAAAATATCTTCCTATGAAACACTGAAACATACAATTACTACAGTGATCAAGGAAGAGAATAAGAATTATTTTTTCCAAAGTTGGAACATTTCCTTTTGCCTTTGACTGTTTTCTGAGTTATCTTTTTGGAAAAAAAACCCACATTTTTTCCCTATTTGTCTTTTTTGCTTTGCTTTGCAGAGCAGGATGCAGGTCCTTCTTTATCCAAAAACAGGAACCACAGATGCCTACCAGGGAACCTGTCCCAGAAATCATGTTCTAGCAAAGCTTTACAGAGCGACAGTGGATTCCACAAGAGGCTTCCAGAGCTTTATTGGCCTATTTCTGTTGGACTAATTCACATAAACTCTAGCTTAAATTCTCCAGATCAGATTTGTAAATGCAGATTCATGAGTTTTCCTTTATTTCATGATAGAAACGCTTTTTCTAGAGCACTAGTACACAGGCTAAGACCTAAGCATTAGCACCATAAGGCTTACTTCTTCCTTTACTGCAAGGACATTAGTAAATTATACATATCTGATGTGTATAATCTACATGTGACACCCTGTAAATGCAAACTTCAATGACATTGATAAAATTCTGGGTTCCATAGAGGTTTTTATGATATTATTCAGGATTCTTTTTCTGACCAGAAATATTCATAGCAGTAAGAGGCAGAAAGAAGAGATGTGTATCTGAGGGTAAAGCAGACCTAAAGTAACACACCAAGTTGGCTGCTGTTGTAGGTAAAATGGGGAAAAAAAGAGTTGTGTTCTTGCCTGTGGTGCCTGACCAGAGGTTACTGCAACTGGGACTTTTTGTTACAGTTCACCATATTTATTATTTTGTAAATACAGGTCAGCATAGTCATGACTGAACATCTGGGATACCCCTTCTCTGCCCCAATCACTCTTACAGTATCTATTACACACAGATCTTTCAGAAAAGAGGGAAGAGCTTCAAAGCTCTTGATGTCAGCAATATTTAGTAAGAAAAGACTTGACCAGAGGAAGATGTTGCTTCAGCATTTCTTTCTAATATCTCATATAACAGGGAGATGAAGCAGTAGGAATTGTTGACATGTTTTTAACATGCTAAAGTTAAGGGACAAGCACTAACTAGACAAAGCAAAGTTTTAGAAGAAAAAAATATATATCATATAGCTGGCATTTTGAAATAGTTAAACAATGAAAAGACATAATTTTTGCATCAGTGGATATGGTTCCATTCTTCTTTTGTACATATGGAACCACATCTCTTTGGATATAAGGTGAATAGAAGGCCTTAGCAGATTTCTGTGAATCAGTCAAAATACCTTGATTTTTAAGAAAGTATCAAAAAGATCAAAATTAGATCTTTTCAGTGCCAGTATGCAAGTGCAAGTATCTTGACATGATGAGTTGATTATATTGTTTCATGCTTCCCAAAACAGTAATTTTATTGGCACTTGAGGTTGCAGTAGTTCATCTCTTTCCTGTCCTTGGAGTCTGTGTTGTTTCCTTATTGTCTTGCTTTGAGCAGCTCTCCAATTTCTGTTTTTCAAGTAGTTTGAAATACTTCCCCCAACAGTGCTCACACTTGTGATTAAACATTTTTCTTCACATTTTTTTTCTTCTCCCTCACAGTTCTGTCTTCTACATACAGCATCTCTCTGTATCTGCTTTTCATTTTTCAGTTTAAATTCCTTTCTTAGCATTGATGCAGCCAGTGGTGCACAGTCAGTTTAGATTGCTCCCATATCAGATCTACTGAATTTCAGGCTAACTTCTTATTCCCAGTTCAGCTGTCAGTGCGTCTATCAAAGCTGCAGAGGTTCTTTCAATAGTTTTCTTGCATACTGCCCTACTTAACTGCTCCAACCCATTTTTCCCTCAGGAAAGTACTTGGAAATATATTTTCAATTTGAAACAGAGGGTTGGAAGGTGTTCTTGCTTGGCTTAGTACGGTTCCATCCCTATAATATATTTTTACATCACTTTTCAAAATGAAAAATTATTTTAAATTTAAAAATATACTCTTCCTTTTGAATATGTCAAATGACATGTTTCAAAGACTTCAACATGTTTTCCAACATTTTTCAAGTTGAGATATTAATCAAATCCAGCCCTCTCCTCTGAAAAATCTGTTTCAAGAAGTGTCAAAGATTTCATGACAAAATGTCTGGAAAGCAAAAGCAAAATATCCTGTAAGGATTTTTCCTTATTTTCCTCCTCTATTTAAAGAAAAACCTCTAAAACAATCTACCAGCCTGTCCTTACTCTCCTGGAACTGAAGTGCATGAACTACTTCAGAACCAAAGATGGTAGTACCCTACTATTTATTTCCATTCTGGCTTATGCTTTGTTTGCTGAAATTGGAGTAAACTTTTGGAGTACAATTTGTAACAGAAATATAAACCCTTGAGAAATCAAAGCTTATAATAAACTGAAATACTGTCAGACCCTGAACAAGGTTCCCAAATTGCAGTGCTTGAAATGCAGAAAAACAGAATCAGGGCCCTCTAAAGTACTCCAAATTATAGTCTATCAATTGTTCTGTAGGGCAATCACAAGCCTCTTTTGGTAGAATAATTAAATCCCATCAATGAGCTATTTGTAACTAAAATTAGGCATACCAGGGTCATGTCATTACATTTTTTACAGTCAAGTACATGTTATTAGAACTGTTGTATCCTCACAGTTACATTTTCCTTGAAAACAATTTTGCTCTAAATATGAATTGTTTTCTTGAAAAGAAATTGTCATCATTCTTGGAAAAAGCATGTGTATATGTTTATGCATATTGAATGTAGGTGTGCGAACAGAAATGCACCGATGTTTGTGCACTCACACCTGCTTATTACTTCAACAGGAAGCCTCCAGGCTTCAAAGCAGTTCATTGCACAAGTTCAAGGTAATAAATGAATTGTTTATTACTTACAGTACATATCTGTTTTCAGCAAATTGAAAATGAATTGAATAATAGGTTGTGAGTAGTGCACTGTATTAGTATATTTATCACAGAGCTGTGACTGCACTGCAGCAGAGCTGCAAATTCATTGGCACATCCTTGCTTTTCATGTCTTTAGACTACAACACTCATTATATTGCAATTTATAAAAATGTTTTAGGGCTTCTATAAGAGAATAAAATACTGATGTGCACTAAGAACACAGATAAAGGACAGGGGAATAAGTCAGTTTAACCTATATGCTTCATGTTTTATACATGATATTTTAGCTAAGCATATTGCTGTTTCTGGTAGATGGCAGAATTTTCATAGTAAAGGAGAAAAAGCAGACTGTGTAGATTTTAGCATATGCTCTGTGGTAATTTGGAGGAGAATAGAGCAGTGCAAAAAGATAACTCATTTCTGTGTTACTGTTTATTGCTGTTGTCGTTCATGATGACTGCAGCGATAGGGAGGAGACAATTCCATCGTGATAACATCCTATGCAAATAAGAATTTAAACCCTTTTTTTATGATTCAAAAATGATGAGAAAAGGGAATAGAGAAGGGGGAAAGGGTTATGAGTAAATATGCACATATTATGTTGCCTCTAACCGATGATGAAATATACTTAATCTTTGTGACTCTGTGGGTCAGCTCAGGGAGAGTGTTCCATGAGAGAGTGTAAATAATGTGTGAATGCTGTCTGCATCTGATTCATTCATGATTGATCCAAGTCAAATTTAAATTAATGACACAGAGAACTTAGTCTATATGTCCTTGCCAATATTGAACAAACTAGGAGATGGCAAGGATGTACTGCAAAAAAAGCATGCTGATCTCAGCTCTTCCTCTATGGTACAGTGGGATAACTAAAAGTCTTATTTGGTTTATTTTTGCTCTACCAAGAAACAAGGAAGATCTGAGTTTCTCCCAGAGACAGGAGAAATTAGTGTCCTTGACTTATGTGTTCTACTAGAGATTTAATAATGAAACTGGCATTTATACCAATTGTCGTTAATAAACGTCTCAGAAACATTTCACATTTGCTTCCATCTCACATTTGCTTTATTGCATAGATTGTGTGTTTTGCTTTATTGCATAGATTGTGTGTTCTGCTTTACTCCCAAGACTATGCTTTTGTTTTGAGGGGGAAAACCTTCACTGCTTAGGCAGAAAGTGTTTTGTACAATGCTTACAGAACAGACTCCTCTGGTTACATGTTTACTAGAACAATCCACTGGAATTAACAATTTATAATCTGAATGGTAATGCAAGATCCACAGTTTCTGTCAAAACATTAGGACTTGTCTTAAATTTACTATGAAATTTGTATTTGTAAGATAAATGGCCTTTGAGGGAAGCTTCCAGATTTTGGCTAACACAGTGTAGAAGGTGGCCATGTTCATAATACTAATGATAGTAAAGAGTAAAATAATAATAATAATAATAATAATAATTTTAAAAGGTCGTTTACATGAAACAAATCAAAATCAAAATCTAGTTTTACCAGGCAGGTAAAAACACCACTTGCTACAGTGATTTTTTTAGGACTATCACCATTGTTGAGTATTTTTAAACAAAGTCATTTAGGCAATTTGCATTTTGCAAGATTAGCATCACTTTGGTAGTACCAAATCATGCTTTAACTAAAATGCTGTTGCAAGTGGGACATTGACTTGCAGTATGTTTAACTCAAAACCTACCAGCTATAAAAGCAACTCCATCTCATCATGTCATAACCAGATTAGTAAATTAGGATGCTGAGCCAAAACTGTATTTATATCAGTAGTAGCTGATGGCATCTGATAGCTCCATGACCATCAGGGTGATTCATATGCTCTTCATTTGCCAAGCAAGAGGTATTTAATGGGCTGTGCTTTTTGCATATGAGGCAGAAAAACTTTTATCACTTGTTTGAAGATCAACATGTCATCATTGTCATCCCTGATTAAGAGGCAGGCAATCAAAACAAGTAATGCAAAAGATAAGATCCTCTATATTGTGCACCAAGGAGTGGAGAACTGCCATAGCCAAAAGCTGTGACAGCCCACGTCCAGGTTTGACTGACACAGCAAGAGGCTTTTAATATAAAATCATCCATCAGTATTATAGTCATCTTTATTACTATTTCTTTACATTAACGTAAAGATTTCTAATTACCAGTTTCTTTATTCCCCAAAACATAAATTTAGGAATAATCTCATTTAAAACACACCTCTATAAATTCTGTATTTGCCTGGTGATTCAATGCATGATCACTTGTATTTATTATCAGGAAATATTTTAGGCACTCTTCTGTACTATATAGGGTGTTCACTGGTTCACATGGTCTGATAATTATGATCTTCTAAAAAATAAGAGCAACTTTCTCCAAATATCTAACTTGGATTATAAAGTTGACATCATAAAATCCCAGGAGCTGTATTTGATTAAAGCTGTAAAAAGAAGAAAAAATAAAGAATTAACAAGACACCAAAGAATCTATTTTATGGTTTGTTCTCAAGGCCAGCCAGTATGTTCAATTTTACCTATTTGAATTAGCAAAAGACAGGTGATTAGATGAATACAAAACTAATCCAGTCAGATTTTGAATGGGGCAACGCTTGGAAAGGTTTAAAAATTTCTTCAGAAACTTAGTAATTAAAACCCGTGAGATTCTTCTGGAAAGTCTCAGTGCTTAACACACATTCTCATATCCCCAAAAGGTCGGAGCTGTGCCAATGTAAGCTTAGTGAATAACTGCCACTCCTGTGTGTTTGTTCAAATAATAAACTCAAACACGGCAGTCAAAAAGAAATTGTTACACAACGCAGCTCTCATCTGCTCTAGAAAGCCTTTACTTGGTTAATGACTAGCCAATGGTCTTCACAGGGTAATGTAAAAGGTTAAAAACAAACCCATTAGAGATAAATAATATTTAGTAACTGGCTCTTCATAAAAGTTTATTCTTCCTTTTGTTTCAACTCATTTAACAGGCTTAAGATATATGCAAATGGTCTTACTTACACCAGCTGAAGACCTAAGCCTGAATTTTCTGACTAAAACATTGTGCAACAGAAGTTGTCATTTTTATCTAGCCTAATTAGTTCATTTTATGAATTTCTGGGTTTATCATCTGCCTCTATAAGATTATCACAGCACACTCTAGTTTGCAGCTTTTGGACTAGATGGAGCCCATGGGTCATTTCCACACATTTTATCCTGATGTTCCCCCTCCCTGCCCTGTCCCGCTCCAGAGAAGACAGACAGCGCCTGAGCAAGTGCTGCCCAATACACCATCTCCTCCTGCTTCAACTCCACACAGAGCTGGTCTCCTGAAGCAATTGGTAGGAACTGACATAAGTGATTCCAGGGCTGTGAAATTCCCTCTTTGTTAAGTGCCGCAGTAGATTCATCCTGCCCTGCTTTGCTTCTGCAGAAGTGGCAACAGTTAAAGTTGGACAAAAGTAGTTTTTCAGCCATCAGACATCTCAGAGCCTAGGTTATGCATAACACACAGGTACAGGAAATTGTCTAAAACAAATGCAGAAGAATGGCTTATCCAGCTCCTGCAATTGCTAAGTGGAACCAGCATGGTTTAATTCTAAGGAACTAATTTGTGAAGTGCTCTGATAATTAAGAACAATAGAAAATAAAGGAAAAGTCTCTACGTAGTTGTGTACAAAATAAAAACTGCATAAATCCAAGAGGATCATTTAATCCAAATGAGTTAACGGTGGTATTTTATCGATTAGTTCTCCATTAATCATTCTAACACAGTTTAGCATGGAACCTTGCAGATTTGAAGATAACACCAAAAAACTATTTGGCAGCCTTTACTGGGAATACGGCATAAAGGAACTTTTCTTAATCAAATGTCACTGCATATTTTAAAATTGATTTATTCTTTGTAAATCACAGTCTTTAAAAGTACCAAGTATTTTGTTTTGATCTCATGACAGAACAAGTTTGATAATGTCCACCAAGGAAACATGAAGGCCTTGTATTGCTGTAAGTGACAAAGAAAGAATAGCCACTCCTTGGTTCAGGTTTATTTAATTCTGCCATTGTTGATTATATGCATCTGTGTACAATTAGCTTAGAAGTCAGCAGCAAATTTAACTAGTTTTGGAATTATTGTGAATCTAGATTAATTTTACAGTCCCTTCCATCTTCCCTTTCTGTTGCCTTGCATAGGAGTTCCAAATCCTGTTGCTGAAACTCTCAAGGTCACTTTAAGCAGTTTGTTACATTGTAAGAAATAAGAAAGAATCTTACAGGCAGATCAGCTGATTTTACTTTCACTTAGGATACTCTCAAAAACATGGATTCTCTATGGAATTGTTAATTTTAACCTAATTGTGGTACAGTAGGACTCTGCAATAGCACTCTGTCCTTAATTGGGTTATCTTATTGTTCAGTATGTTTTTACCAGGATGAGTGCAATGCGTTTCTTTGCATTAAAGAGCAACGTCACTGCAAACAGATACTTATGTTTAGAATGTTTTTGTGATTTGGTTACCAGTTTACAGAATGTCTTTTGAATAAACAAACAGATCTCCAGTGATTCAAGTTACCAGCTGAAAGCATTTATTGGTCCTACAAATTATTTTCCTTGTATGTTATTTTATAGGTGTAATCTTTCATGGTCTTCTTGAGCAGTCAGGTAATCCTGAAGAGTAAATAACTTCTAAATTTTTATAATGTTTCAATGGTCTTTTTCTGGGTGTGAATGAAGGTTGACGGTGACAGAACAACACACTCAAAAAGGACAGCAGTATGCATTTTAAAGGATCTTTCCAAAAAATGCTGATTAAAAATACATATTTGAAGGATATTTTTAGAGGTGTTAAAATGGGCAACTAGTGGAAAAATACTGGAAAACCACTCAAAAAAACCTGATTGTCATTAGTTCTGAGGCAGAGAACTGGACAAAAGAAGCAGAACAGAAGCAATTTGGGAGAAATGAGAGGTGAGGCGTGAGCATGAGCAAGATTAGATAGAGGTTTGATGATGAGAAGGAAAAGATTGAATTTCATGTTAAGCATAATTCAGCCTGGGTTATTTTCCTTTGCAAAAAGCCTTTAACGTTTTTTTCTGCTCTACAGAAATTCTCACGCTGTTGTTATCACTGTAGCACTTGAATTCTTTTCACTACAGTTGCAGCAGTACATGTCAAATATCTTGTGTGTGTTGTGTGTAGTTCTTTCCTTCCTTTTGACCTCTCAGGTGGAGGAGCAATTGCACAGGTGAATGTTTAGTTTTGGTAATTTCTTGGCTCAATTGTTTCAAATTTATATATAAATAGAGTTGGTTTAGGTTGTATCAACACACAGGCTGTATTTTGCACTTATGCTAGAGATAGGAAGTGTGAAAGGGAAGCAGGAAAGGAAAAGTCAGGGAAATTAAGGAAAGGTCTGTGTTTTACAGGAGAGAATAGTGAGATTTTTGATGGTTCTTCAGTACTGAGGGACTTTATTTAACAGTCTGCATGTGGCCATATGGACATTTGCCTTTCTGCACAAAATAACTTTTAATCTTCTTGCTCAAATGATCTCTAAACCTAAAAATTGGAGTCAAATACTATACACTTTGGGCACAATATGTCAGGGGAAGCTGGTTAATGTTTTAAATAACCCTGCCCTGAGGGATATAAAAAGACTGAGGCAGTGACCTGTTGACTTACAGGAGATAAATAACACAGTTACAACATTAAGAAAATATTATAATCACATAATAAGAAAAGAGATTGAAAGAAATGCTTCCTGTTTCTTATGGAATATGAAAATATCTACATTAGAAAGGTGTCTGGAGAGATCTCTGAGCTCATTCTCCTGCCTTCAGGCAGAACCAAACATATTTAAGTCATTCCTGGTGTATGTTGAGTTGTTTCTGAAAATACTTTCTACTAGTAATGAACCTCATTGCATCTTTGCCCTTCCCCTGTGGACATTCCTAAGCTTGTAACCCTCCTGTTTCCAACAACTTTTTGTGCCACTGAAAATCAGCCCTTGCTCATTCCTGCTGAATAGGCCATGAGGATTTCTCCATGGATCTGATATCACTCTCCTGCTTATACTAACATGATGTGATCCCTTTTCTTTGTCTTCTTTTTTTTTCTTCCTTGCTGACCATAGTATGTCAGGCTCACTTAGGATCACTGTATCACATGTGGAACAAACCAAACATAAAACCACAAAAAACTCCAAAGAAACAAAACCAAAAGAAAAACACAAACAAACAAACCCAGCAAACCACACCAAACAAGACCAACCAAACAACAACAAAAAACCCCCCAAAATTTTAAGAAATATTATGATTTTGTATTATGAGGTGACAGGCTTAACCTGATGTAATTTAACAAACAGAAAGATCCAGACACCTGTTTATCTGGCTTTAGTAGTTTTACTATGCTTTTGAGGAAAATAAGGAGTTATCATGAAGGAAATGCAAGGTAGAGTAGATTGCAACAGATGTTTATCAACAGTGGGTTGTTCAGGATTAACCTGATCTCCTTCTCTGATAAAGCACTGTATTTTTTGTCTCAGACAGGAAAAAGTAATAGATCTATTTTGTCAGACATCAATAAAATATTTGATATATTGTAATGATGAAAATTATTAGCTAAAGCAGGAAAGATGAGGTTTGAGAGAGGAATTGCAAAGTAAGTTGTGAACTGTCAAATGGAATTGCCTCTCAATTTATACTGATGGGCTAATGGCTGGCTGGGAGATGAGAGTTGCTCAGAGATCAGTGCCAGAGAAAATCCTATTTAATACTTCAATCTTGGCTCCGAATTAGGAATATCTTGATGAAACATGCTGTCGATACAGCTTCAGCCTAGAAAAATAACTTTAAAGATTTGGATGATACAATGGAAGCTACAGTACAGAGTAATGCTGTTGAAAACAGTAGGAAGATTTTCTGTATGTAATGGAAGTAATTGGTTGGAAGTGATGAAAAGAAGAAGGATGGGAATTTAGTGAAGGTGTTTAATGCATTGAGCAGTCTCAGGATGACTTTGAGTTACTATTCTTTGGTAGTCAGCAAAATGCTATATATTAAGCAAAATAATTTCAGTAAAGAAATATGAAAATGTTGATCTACTCTGAAATAACAAAACATTGATAAGACCTCCTCTAGAATACTCAGCAGAATGCAAGTGCAAGCAGGAGAAGAGTTACAAGGAAGAACTATGGAAAATATCTTTTCCAACAGGAGACTTCATCTCACAAAACTACAGATTAAAGGAAGCTATGATTGCTCTCTGCAAAGTACTGAGATATAAATCCAAAAGGAAAACAAACATTGTTTGATAAACAAATCAAAGGTTCCAAATAAAATACCAAACCAAACAGCATCTGTAAACTCTCTATGGATAAATTTTGGGGTGGAAATTAAAAGACAGTGTATCACACATGAAGGGATTAAATTCTAGACTTGCCTTTCAGAAGGAGCTGTAGAGCAAGCAAGTTCTCAAAATGGAGTCTGCAACATTTTGCAAGTTCTTAAAATGTAGGTATCCACAATGGGAAGAGACACAACTTAGTGATGAGGAATTTGCAGTTCTGTTTTGTAATGGTTTCTAACTTCAGAGCCCAGTTTAGGAAGAAAGTGCTGGTTTGAAAGTTTGTTTTATTTTATTTTGCTTTTTTTGTAATGAAGCCTTATTCCTCAAGGAGAAGAAAGAATTGAATTGCCTGGAAACAGTATTTTAACATAAATCATCTGAAAATCATGTATGCATTGAATTTTTTTGAGGTTTTGAGTGTAAAAATTTTGAATGTCTACTAAATGATAAGCATAAGGTAGATAAATGATTGTGTCTGCTCAAAATACAAATTCTTAGCATATTTGCATATTGAAATTTGTATCTTATTCTCATTTTATGGAAAGAAATGTGTTTGAAAAAGAATGGAGTTTACAGTGATAAATCTTATTCTTTATTACATTGTTTACTGAATTCAAGCAGGGTTGTTTTTTTTTTTTTTGTAATTTCTACAAATTTTTGTAATTTGTAATTCTGGATATCCATCATTTCCTGTAAACTCTATTATAGTAGGTAAGGTTTGTCCAAAATGTGGACAGATGAGCACCAGATTATGTTACAGAAGTTTGCTAATGGATTTAATAGAAAATAAATCCTAAAATTCTGTCTGATAAAATAAACTAACAGAAAAGAGGGTGAAGGGAGAACTTCAGGAAATGATCCTATAATCTGATTTAACCTTCAGTGTGCACCAACATTAAAATAGTATTTACTCCATTTTTCTAAATGCCCCATCTTTAGAACAGGAAAAATCAAATGAGTAAAAGTAAAATTTTGCAGATGCAGACTGTGTTAATCCAACCATCATCCTGGAAGCATAAAATAAACTTCAAAGAGTTTGCTGAATATCTCTGTTTTTATTACTTAATATGCTCCATTAAATGATACAGATAAATATCTAGTTTTCATCTTTGTGAAGATTAAGTCATTTACCTCACTTATATAGTCAGTAATGCAGTCTCTTTACCAGTTATGCTGCAATAAAAGTAAGTTATACCACACTAAAATGTGAAACTAGTTGCAAGCATTACATATGAGAGTTCATATAAATAGCTGGTGAAACTCACATAGAAAAATGTTTGGTTTGGTCATTGGAAAATTACTTTTCAAATAATGTATGCTCAATTGTAAATTAAGAAGAAAATACATAAAAGAGTTCTTTTGAAAAAGTACAAAACCATATTCAGATTTAGGAACTTTTGTAGTTATTTACAGTCTCAAATAAAAGTTACTTTTATGAGATTATTTTTGAAATGTCATTGCTCTTTCCTTTCCCTACTCTTGTACCCACCAGCTACAGATTAATGTAAATTGTTAATTGTTTGGATGTTCAGAAATATACTATTATATGCTCTTGTTTTTCTTCTGCAGTATTGAGAGCCCAACTGAATCGCAGTAATCAGCTCTATCTATTCATTTAGCCTGCCACACTTATAAAACTAAATGAATTCATTTAAACCATGTTGAAAACAATTTATTGAACTGTGATAATTGCCTCAGGTAGTTTCACTGTATTTTACTGTGAAAAGAAGATTTTTAAATGCTTTGTTTCTTGCTTTAGAAGAGCATTTCTTAAGAACTATTTTTAACCACGCTGGTATTTTCTGATCTTTTTGGAGAAGAATGGGTAGCTTTGAGTTCTAAAGACTGATCTAGGATGTGAGACGTCTATATTCTGTATATTCTGTGGTACATGTACTGGCATGCATAAAACAAAAAATCTTTTCTAAATGTGAGTGAACCATATTCAATTCTCCAGTGCATATTGTGTCATAAGTTATTCTTGGTTGTTGAGCCATGCATGCCAATGCTCAGTTAAGTGGAAACTGAGGGAATAAGACACTGTAAGCCTTTAGAGGAATGACCCAGACACTTCCAGTTTCAATAGGTTTCTACATAGGAAAGCAAAACTTTCCTTGAGTGTTGTTTATGAGAGTGTCATAAACTGTCACAGGAATATTACGAACTTCAGATTTATCTTAGAGATAAGAATACTTAATTTTTAATGCATTTCTGAAAAGATTCTCTTTGTCTAATAGGGGGTCACCTCGTTTTAGTTTTTAATTTCATAATAAAAAAATATAGATTTGTCAAAAAAAACATGAAAGGAAAGCTCCTTTGCTTCTTGATCAAAAAGGCAAAGCCTGTACTGAGTCTGATTGTAATTAATTTATTAAGGAAAAAAATATTCTTTGAAATGGTATTTCAAAGCCCTTTCAAGGAAAAGAAGTTTAATATTTTCAGAGGTGAAAGTAAATGGTAGTTCCCATTTCTTACTGCATTTGATAAAATAGAAGCTGGCCAAACTCAAATCTTTGAAATCACATTTAGATAATATTTCAAACAATAAATATATGTTCTGCTATAACTTTGGTTTTTTGCTGTTCCACTTTTTCTTTTGCATTCCTTCCACTTTCCAGCAACAGTGTAGCTGAAGAAGAAAAGCAGGTGTGTGGGAGAAAGGTGAACAGCACTTGCCAAAAACCCCTATGAAGAAAAACTAACACAACTTTTATAACAAAGACTGTAATTTGTTTTATTAATGCAGCTTTACTAATTTCCTACCATCCTAGCCTTTTATCCCGTTACTGGCAACAGAAAGATGAACAGCAACCCAGTGGCATTTCGTTTTTAACCACCTGCACAGCAGGAGGAGGTGTGACTTGTGATGTTCTTTTTGTTTTGACTGCTGAGTACCAGTCATATGTTACTTAGAACCCTGATTTATGATGATTAATCCATTCCACCTTTAATGTGCTTTTTTACAGTTTGTAAAAGGGCTTCAGCAAAGCCTTGATGAATCTTTTATGCAGTTGTGTGTTCAGATATAAATTCTGTTAATCCGCCTAAAATAGCAAGGATTAATGACTAGACAAGGACGTGATGCACTGCTTGTGAAGCTCAAAATTTCACTTTGTGTAAATCTTGATGCTCATTTAGGTTTCTCTTTCTGTCTTTGCATCTCATCCTGACAGGTGTGTGCCCAATCACTGTGAACATGATGGAAAATGCACCCAGACGTGGGACAGTTTCAAGTGCACTTGCGATGGAACTAATTACAGTGGTGCCACTTGTCATAACTGTAAGCTAACCTGCGGTTTCGAAATTTCAATGGAGTAGGGAAGTCTCTCATGTCTTTTGGTTGAGACTAAAAAAATCAAAGTCTTCCTTTCTGGTTGTTAAAGATCCTCAAGCCTTTTTTGAAAGAAGGTGTTGGCTTAATCACGTTCTGTTTTATCTGCATCAGGATGTATTTATACAGCACTGTGCTGCACCATGCTACACACCAAAGCAGTGCAGCAGCAGTTGGGTGCCCTGAGAAAACACATTCTCAGCAGTTGCACGCGAGATACAGTTTCAGATAGAAACAGTGAATCTGCCCCAAGCTGTTGAGGAGAGCTGCTGACTGTTGCTAGAGATGCTGGTTCAGGTTGCTAATCCCAAAGAATGTTTTTATACTTATTATCAGCCAGTTTAAAATCTAATTATCTGTTGAGTGTTATGAGTTTTTGAAATAAGAATATTTCCTATGAGCTCCACATGCTCTACACTTTTAAAGCACAGGAAGAAGAAAGGTACAGTTGCCCTTTTACAGGTGCTGAACAATGCCTGCTGAGTCAGTGGCATGCATCTTCTGTTCCTCCTCTCATATGCTGAAAAGTGGGATTTTCATCTGCAAAGTGTATTCTAAAATACCTAGGGCACAGAGAAAGCATATCCAGTCCTTACTTTTGCTCATTTCTTTCTTTTGCCAATCATCTCCTAATAATGAGAAGAGAGTAAAAAATGCTTTTGAACAGGTGATCAATTGAAATTAAAGCCAGGATTTATGGAGATACAAATTTATATTACTTTATTATTTACCTTAAATATAGCTGTGTATCATTTTACAAAGAGAATTGAAGATTTTTTTTCAGTTATAATCAAAAAGCCCAAATAAATGAGAAATTTTTTGACCGTTCACAGTTGTCTAGATTACAACAAAAACATAATTTATGGTTAAAGATGATATAAATGTGAGAGGCGTTATATTTTATGGAGTAACTATTAATACATTAAGTGGCAAAGTTCAATGATCTGGCTATTGAAATTGTAAAACAATAAGAGTTAAATACAAATTAATGTTGATCAAAGCGAAGTATTTAAGGTACCAATGCCTTGAGGAGAGATTGCATGGCAGCCCTTTTTCCACCGAGAGGGAATGTGGACAGTGACGGCATGGCTGCATCTCATGTTAGGAAAGAAAACATAGAATTTATGTCTGTCTGTGCTCCTTTGTGGGTGTGCAGACCAGCTTTTAAGACATAGCTGAACATGGTTAAGCTTCTTGAGTTCCAAAGAGAAGCAGCAAGGACAAGCAGACGGCATCACTTCGCTGAAATCACATTTATTACAAAGGGAAGAAATAATAATCCAAGGAGATGTGACATTTTTCTTAATAGGATTTTCACCTGCCTTTTATGGATAAAACAGTGCAATAAGGCAAGTAAAAGGCATTGCTGAACTACAGTATCAAAAGAGGGGTTTGGAGTATATTGTCCTGCCTTTATGGCATGGATAAAGTGTATGGGATTACATATACTCTCCAGGTCATTTGGAGACACATTGTTCAAGAACTTCTATTCTTCTAGTTCAGGAAAAGTTTCTAACTTAGATGTGTAAGCTTTAGTTTTGTTACATTTTTGTGTTTAAAGAACATAATTTTTGGGTTTTGTGTGCTGCTATATTTTAGAAGTCTTCTTTTTTACAAAACAAGGTTGAGCAGAAAGTTATTCGCTTGATAGATACCCTGTCAGAATGTGTAAAATTCTATGCCTTTCTAGAGTATCAAAGTTAATGGCACAAAAATGAGTGAAAAATAAAAAATTCCAGCATCAAGATACAGACTGAGACAACCTTAACTCTTCCTTTGTTGAGCAGGCAATAGCTGTCAGTATTTACAGGAGCATGTTCCAGATACAGCTGCAAATAATGAGGGGATTTGTTGAAGCTTGCCAGAGGTTGCAGTTATGCTGTCCTGAGGTCTGGGACCTCAGCTCTGCTGCATTGATGCTGACTCTACTGTCCTTTCCTACCTGTGCCGTGTGTGTGTGTATACTCAGACATGCTTAGTGTGCTGCCTTTTGCTTTTGAATTCTAAAGTTTGTGGCAGAAGCAGGATAAAAGATATGCTGGGGAAGGAGGGAAGTTGGAACAATAACTGGTGTGTGGTATAAAAATAGCTGTAAGCAATTTTAAACAGCCCTACAGATTGCATGAAAAATATAGCAGATGTCATGATTCTATGGAGCTGGAAAGTGTTTAAGTGCAGATAGCACTTGTTCAGTACCATTCTACTTAAAGATAACGTTATTTTACAAAGCAAATTGTATTATATGCCACAGAAAAATATGTTTTTCTTTCCTCAATATATGCTTGTGTATGGGGTATAACAGCATTACTCAAAGAGGTTGAAGTCAAGTTTATGTTAGTGGGGATTCTAATTCCATAGTTGATGATTTTAATGAGTTTGAGTTATGCTGAACCAAAAGGAACGAGATAATTCTGTGTTACTGAAGGGGTTTTTTCAGTGAATTGGTTTTGCTTTGGTCAGGTAATTCAACTCTTTTCTGAGCTTTTGACCTGAAACAAGGCAAAGCTTTGCAGCCTTGACTGAATTTCAGATTGCAGTTTTAGGTTCCTTTGAAGTTGAAACTCAAAGACAAACGCCAGGGATGAACTCCTTGAAGTGAAACAGAGAAAAAGGTTTGCATGAAAACCTTATGAATCAAAATGACTTTGTTTCACACAGGTCTGGCCATAATACACGGTATAATAGTGAAAACAACAGTTAGGCTAGAGATATGGAGAAATATGTATTCTGGGGCTGAGACGTAGTGGGGGCTGTAATCCAAAAATAAACAGCAGGAGAAGGAAAAGTTCCAAATAAATAAATAAATCTGAAATAAAAAATTTAGTTATTATCTCTCCAACTGTGTAAATCAATTACACTTGTTTTCTATTTTAAGATTATGAAATAATTTGCTTTTTGGAATATGGCACTCTTAAAAGAAGGCTCTTCATCTTTCAGAGAATCTTTCAGAATCTCCAAGCTCTGTGTCTACTATCTTGTTATTTCTCAGAGACTTAAGATGCCATTCAGAGGAAATTACAATTTTTTTCATCCAGCTACAGCTGGGTCCCTGAAGCCCTACGGCAAATTAACCAGAAGTACTGGAAAGCTGTATTTCTCATTGCATGTTAAATACCCTAGGAACCTACCAGATTTCTTTCAGCTAAAAGGTATTCATGCCCAACAAAATGCTGTGGACTGGCAAATACCAGACTAGAGCATTGATTTTATCATTAGGCAGGACTGAAAGATAAATGAATGTATTTACTTTAAAAGAATGATTTACAGTGATGCAACATTTACAAAATTATTTAAAAATTAATTGCATTGTAATTAACAGCAAGTATCATCCTTACTAGCTTTATTATCTATATTTTAAACCCTGACTAATTAACTTTTGCAGCCTACCAAAGGCTGGCCTGTTCATGCAGAATTCTTAGTGATACTTTTCTAGAGTTTATTAGTAAATGTTTCCTGAAACCTTTGAGAAGAGGAGCTCATTTTCCTGATTATTTCTGATCTCCATCACTTTGCATGAGTTTATTCATATATTTTTAGGTTCTAATATTATTCCTGCTGTTTAAAGCTTGTTTGAAACAGAGTGGTATAATTTTAAAAATCATGTATCAGCATAACTAATGATCATTCAAGCTTCTTTTTGTCAGATTTTTATCATATAGGTCAAAGCACACTTTTTCTAGAATCTGCATTTAAGATAAACACAAGAAAGGACTTACAAAATTTACCATGACAGTGATGTATCTACCTTCCACCTCCTGCATAAACTTTGTAAGGTTTAGGAAAAAGCCAGAAGCACCTCTTTTGATGATATTTGCCTTCTCCTAATGATTTTCAGTAACAAAAATCTCAATTTTCACTTAAAAGATTAATCTTAATGATCATAGAATCACAGAATGGTTTGGGTTGGAGGAAACCGTAAAGATCATCGAGTTCCAACCCCCCTGTCATGGACAAGGACATCTTTCACTAGACCAGGTTGCTCAGAGCCACTTCCAACCTGGTCTTGAATACCTCCAGGGGTGGGACATTCACAGCTTCTCTGGACAGCCTGTTCCAGTATCTTACCATCCTCACAGTAAAGAATTTCTTCCTAATATCCAATCTAAGCCTGCCCTCTTCCAGTCTACAACCATTCACCCTTTTCTTAATACTACATGCTCTTGTAAAAAGTCCCTCTCCAGCTCCCTTGTAGGCTCCTTTGGGGACTGGAAGATGCAAAAGATCTCTCCAGAGCACTCTTATGAAAGACATATTCTTCTTGATCAAGTTATTTTTCTTTAATTTCATCTTCAAACACTGTCCTTACTTTTACAGCTGTACAGATTCCTTCAAGAATATCAGACAGGAAAAGGTTTTCTTAAAAGCCTTCAGTTAGTCCATAGGAGGGACTAGCATCCAGATCATATCTGTTGACTGTTTGTTCTCTAAGACAGTAGGTGAAATACAACCTTACATACTCCTGTCCCTAGGAGAGGCATTAATTGCATCAGAATATACGAGAATGCAACTGTGCTGACAAAGAACATACAGGATTTTTACATTTTTAGATTGGTGATTTGCCGTAAGTTTTTTCAAAAACAGTATTTGAAACAATGTAGTGATTCTTAGTTTCCATAAAAGGGAACTTGACCTCTGAATTCTCTGTTTTCTCATAGCTTGTTGGGAATAAATGTTACCCTATATTTTGGAACCTGATTCAGAGTTAATGAGGAATAAAATTTCTCCTGAAATGATAAGTACATTAAGTGTCACTGGAAGTCTATTGGGCATTGATATTTTTCCAAGGAATATTGACTATCTCCCTAAAATGAAATATTGGTTTAATAATGAGTTTAATATTTTCTAGAAACACACTTTGAGTACAAAACATTTGTGTTGTACACATTGTAGAAGCCGTGACAATTCTCATTGCTGGCTATTGCCAAAATTAATAGTCAGCAATACAAATTTAATCTGCATAGGCTCTGATCTTCAGCAAGACCTCCATCAGTTAGTTTGTAATATCTGATTTTCCTGTATTTCTATAAACAGGAAAGCAACCAGAACATTGGACTTCATACATTTAGATGGGAAAGAAAATCATGGCAGTGGTGTTCTCCTGTCAGCAATTTGGGAAATAGTGAAAAAGCAAATACATACTTTGGCAAAATTATGCACTGAAATTTACTTCAGGGAAAAGATAAAAAGAATCTCCATCATTTTTCTAGTCATCCCAAACAAGCAGAGTATGGGTTTCCATTTCACTGGAGACTGGAGGAATTCTGAGAATAACATTGTTATCTTTGTGATAGCAAACCAATTTGCTAGAAAAAGCAGATCCCTTGCAGCTTCACAAGCATATTAAAGCATTATTTGATCAGGAAAAATACTATAAATACCTCTGTGCTCAGAAACTGTGATACTTAAAATATTCTTGTGAAAGGGTGTTCTGATCCAAAGACAGGAAGAATGTTGCTTTTTAATACACCTGAAGTGGGAGATACAACCTAGTATGAAATGTCCTATATTTTGAGAAGGCTCAGCGTAAAACAGTCTCCTCTTCAGTTGTCCTGTGGGCATTTATGTGCAGGGCTGTTACAAACTACCACCTCGACATTTCTGAATATTTGCCAGTGAAGCATAATGTTTTAGTCATTTAGTTTAGCAGCGTTTCTCATAAACAAATCTTGGATTCCAGAACTGGCCCTTCTGCAGAAAGCTGAGTAGTGATACATGCTGCAGATCTGTGGACATGCAAGTATCTGATTTTAGTGAGATTTAGCACAATTCCTGCAGCCATATGACTGAATAGATCACACAAACCTGCATAATTTCCCAGTAGCAAATCAAGAATTTCCATAAGTAAACTTGTAGAAAGACAACACCAGACAGCACAGAACAGAACAAAAACATATAAAACATGCAAACATACAAAACAACAACAGAACCTTCTGGGCTGAGTTTCTGCAGCGGAAACCTGGTATTTAAAGCATGCAGTGGGACCCCACAAGTCTCTTTAGACTTGTTCATGGCAGATAGATTGTTTGAATTATGTGAAAGAATGAAAAATAATACTGGGAAAACAAACTGCTTACTTTTGAAAACATGAAAGATGAGCTTTCAGTAGGGCAAAAGCTGAGTTGCTCCCATTCCCCCTCTCCTCATATGTTTGGCATAGTTTGCCTCATTTCCGCTGAGGGAGGACAGCTGCTGTGAGATGCACTAATGGGAATGAGGAGCTTTGCAGGGGGGTGAACTGTGAAGTTACCCTGAGGAAAGTGATTTTGGAGAAATGGTAAAAGTTGTTTTGACAGACCTTCTTGGTTTGGGGAGACTGGGGATGAAATTAATACTGGGCAAGGTGATGAGAAAAGGGTTATCATCTCTTTTAGCACTGTTATTAAAGACTAAGTTTTGTATTAGATGCTGTAAGAAAAGGGAGTATAGTTCCTCACCCTACCATCTCATCCTCTTGTGAGCTGTTGTTTGTGTGTCCCTGATGAAGCCTATGGTTTTTTGAATTGCTCCTTTGAGTTCCCGATTTGAGACTCTATGTGGAACCAGAGTCTGAGTAAAGTAGTTTCCAGGAGGTGAATAATTCTGCATTCAAACTCAGAAGCATGGATGTGTGAGCAATGCTGATCTTAGAGAAATAGAGGGTGAAAAATAAGCTAAAACTTCTGAAATCTCTAGAAAGAGGCTTTTGTTTTCTTCTGCTCATAATATCTTGAGAAAGCACTTTCAACTACTGACTGTTCTCTGCCAGTTATTTTGCTATCAATTTATTTTTCTCCTCCTTTTGCACACTCTGTATCTAAAGTAATCAAATTTAAATTTGATACATGCTCTGCAAAACCTCATTTCTCAGATGTTTGTTTCTTTTGAGAATAGAGGTTCTCAAAGGCTGTTAATAAAGAAATTACTTTTGTTTACGGAGGTTTATTAAAAGAATTGTATCATCAATATGCTACCTTTCTAAGGAGACTAATCTCTTTTTTCAATAATGATTTTCAGAGAAATTGTCATCATAATTAATAATTGTTTTTGTGGATTCATATTTTATTTATTATGTGTTTTCCAAGGAATTAACATAATGCATGTCTTTTCAAAGGTTGAAGACTATATTAAATTACCTCTTTTTATTAAAAGCTAGTTTTAAAACAAGACTGAAGCTGTTGGTTTAGTCTTCTTTAGTAATTTTTTATGTGTAACATAAGAGCCCAGAATTGCTGCATTTTCATCTTTTCCTGCAAAACTGAAAAAGACAAGCTTTTTACTCTGTTAATATTTTTGGGGTTTGTTTTCAGTTTTGGGACATTGCAGTTTTTTGATTTTGAACTCCAATATTTGTTTAAAAATCAGACTGTTCTTAGTTTCAGTGCTATAAACTATAATTCTTCTACTACTAATTTATTAGTAGTAGAGCTGAGCTGAGAGCTGCTCTGCAGCAGCTGTTTATGAAATGCAGAATGTGTAATAAATTGGTAGAAACTTGCATTTTTATTGTAAGTAAGTGGATGTGGTCTGTGTTCAGGCCAGAAAAGGCTGCAGTTCCAATATGTGCAATAGCATCAGGAGTATTTGAAGGTAAAATGAAGAAAATGAACATTAGGATGCAAAGCATAATACGAATAATCAACAATCAGTAATTATGCTAAAATTAAAAATTCAGCTGGAAATAACTCTGCCAGCTGAGTTTTGAGAGAGACTGTAAGGGCCAAAACTGGGCTTCAGGTTTTAGCTGTTTGTACAGTTGAGTTGTTTATAAGTAGCTCTACATTAGAATCAAGTGTCATGAGTTTTGAATTTAAATTTCTACCAGGTGGGGTCTAGTGGAAGAACAGTCCAAAGTCAGAGTCTAACTCAGAGCATTTTCAGTCTTAATTCAATGTAGGTAACTCTTGTAAAACTACCTAAGTAACATTCCTGAATTGCAGCCTGCATTTGGGAAAACGTGGGTATTAGCTGAGCTTTTTGCAGGTTACTGTAACCATTCTCTATTGTTGTTCACAATGCACAACCAAATATTGTTTCCAAGGGACAGTTAAAAGAGAACATGTAATTAACAATAGATAACTTTAAAGCAGCTCATTTCTACCGTAATATCAAAGCCAGAATTAATTCATAGACTGAAAAGAACTCTGCATATAAAGACTTCAAAATTAATTAGCGTTTTCTTAAACTTTTCCATTAAGACAATCTAACATACTGCATACTTCACTGTTAATGCTTTTTTGCAATTAAAGTTTTTTAAGGTGCTGATATTAAAATCCCATTGACAGCCATTAGACACAAAAATCTTTTGAAGTCACTCAAATCCTAGTTTTCTCAGGTGTGAGAGAATGAAGCTAATGCAAATATCAACTCTTAAAGGTGTACCATAGTCAAAGCAATGAGAAATTCTTCAGATATGCATGCAGACATATTTTTATCTGTCCACATGAAATTGTTTTTAAAAAAGTTTTTTAATAATTCAGAATAGAGGACCATAATGGGTATAATTAGGCTTGCTCTTAAAAGACACTCTGTACCAGTGGATAACCAGACATTATCCAGGGTTTGTAGCATTTTTATGTACATTACCTAGTGCAGAAAAATATAATAAATTCTACCTTTTCAATAAATTTTCCAATGTGTTGAAGCCTGTATGATCAATCTCATAGGACTGTGGATTTAGAAAAAAATATTTAAATAAATGGAGTGAAACCCTGGGATACTTCTTGTGCATTCTACACTATAATTTGTTTTAATAACTAGTGTAACAATGCTTATGTTTATAATAGTAAGTGTATGGCTCCTGCAGTAAATAAGCACGGAGAATAATTACCATCAGTTCTCTTATGATACTTCCCCATGATCAAAATATATTCCAGATGGTGGGGATTTGGATTCAGTTTGGTTCTTGTTTATGGACACCGCCTTTCTTGAATATCATTATAATACTTTTTTCCACTATACTGCAGCATAAATTTATGACAGCTGTATATGCCTTCCTTAGGAATCAGTTGTCCACATTAACCCTTTTCACTCAGGGCCAAGAGCTGTCATGCTTCTTTGTAGTTTTAGTCTGGAGGAGTTTGAGTTTTATTCTCCTTCCCAGTATGGTGTAATTTAAATGGGAGATAAAGCAGGGAAAGTTTTAGGACCAAAATCTGTTGGCAAAAGTAGGTGTTTGGTATCAGCCATGCTTCATAACCATTCTTTAAAATTTGTCCAACCTTAGATAGGACAGCTAATAATTATCTTGGCTAGACAAGTCTCTTAGCAGAAGTAATGACAGGTTACTGGAATTCTTTAAATATTTTACTGAAGCCTCAGGAATCTTCTATGTTTACCTGTGGCTAACCTTACAAAAACATAGAAAATTCTACTGTTTCATAAATACAAATACAGTTTGTTAATATGAGTAAAACTACTGAAATGCGTTGATTGAGTTGTAGTTTTTCATTTTCTCAGTAAAAGTCTTAACTATACTACTACACATACTTAACTGTATATCTAGTGGTATGAATTTTATTTTACTTGAAGCAGTCTTTCTTTTACTTCATCTTGCACATTTTTAAGCCAATGTATCCCTATGTAGCTTTTACAACAGCTCATTTATCCCATCCCTATTCCCTAATGGCCTAACCACTTGTGTAGAAAACTTTAAATTTATTTGTATCTGCAGCTGCTGTATTTTATATGGTACATTTTCAGTATACTTTTAGGTTCAGAAGGCTCTAGTAGATATTCTAAAACAGAGAGGAAAAAATAATGTGCATTTGTGACTAGCTTTTGTTTTCTTTATATTTTCCTCTTCTACTTCAGAGCACTACAAATACCACTGAATTTCTCAGATTCATGCTCAGGCTAATTGAGCTCTGTCTTTCTGAAATTCTTATCTACACCTTGCCTTTTCAAGCCCTCTTCTGTTTCCCCCATTTTAAAATTTCTCAATTTCTTTGTGCTTTCCTATCAACTTCAACAGTTTGTTTCTTCCTTTCATCATTCTTTCTCTAATAATTGCTCTGATTATTTTCCTCGTCACTCGGTCTTCACAGCCACATACACATGTGTGCACACAGAAGCACCATGCCCAGGAAAGATTTGGAAAGGAATTTAACAAGAAAGCAGAATAGACTGTGCTGATCAGATGCAGGATGCAATCAGGCAAGCATACTTACCACACCACTATTTATACTTACCCCTCTTTTTTTCCTACACCTATTTCCTCCTCCAAAATGCCTAGCCCTCTGCCTTTTCCTGTTGTTAATTCCATCCATAAATATCCTATAAATCCTGTGCAATCCTGAGCTATGTTTTCCATGCATCCCATGATGTGTCACCCTCCAAGGCAGCAACTCCCTTACTCTGAAAAGTATTGGAGAGAGCTACTCATGGTGATGGGCTCCATGCCCACACACTGGAGCTGAGGCTGTGCTGTGACAGCCCCAGACAGGTTGTCTGAAACTTTTGTGCATCCTTGATTTGAGTCCCTTTCTGGGCTTGTGCAGATGAGCCTTGAATGGTTTGATGGCTCCTGTGGTGGGCCTGGGAGCAGCCTGGCAGGGTATTATTCTGGCTTCTGTCCTGCCATTGATTCTCTAAGCTCCTCTGTAGGTGCACAGAAGGGCGTTTTTTCTCAGAACCTGACACTTCATCCATATTCTCATCCCCTCAGTAAATAGTCTAAATTAATACTCTACAGTGCTGCTATTGAAACAGATACTGACAAAATAGAGTGTGTGCCAGCCAGGGCAACCCCCAAGGTACCCATCTCACATCTTACTAATTTCACAGCTCATCCATTATGTGAAAAAGATGTAAAAGTGCTTTCTAGGAAGTTGCCAGGACACAGTCATTGCCATTTTAAAGCATCACAGGGAAAGAATGAAAAAAGGGGACATGGAGCAGATGTTTCTGTTGATATTTTTATGTTGTTATTTTTATGTCAGTTAAAAACGTTGAATTCTGTTGGCATTGCAAGTTGCTTAGTGATTAATGAAAATGACAAGCATGATGCATTCCTTCTAAATCGGTGTCATGTTGATAGAGGACATTTTGATTGAGATAATGTAAATGCTGATATGAGGATTTGTTTTCATAATGTTTTAGTTCTTTCCTGGTGGTGGAAATAGGTGGTCAGCTCCTCTGGAAAACCCATTATTTGGTTAGGTGTCTGTCTGTGTGTGTAGCAGTGGTTTTGTAAACAAGCTACTGTTCTGTGGTTTAGTGTTTTGGTTTCTTTCACACATAAGATTTTAAATTGAGATTTTTAAGAAATCTTATTTTATTTGACCAGTTGGTTTGTTTGGGATTTTTTCTTTTTCGATAACTTGAAGTTTCACTCAAATATATCTTGTATTTAGTAAATACAGACAAGAAAGGTACCATATTTTCCTTCACAGAATTGCCAATTATAAGAAGGTTGGATACAAACATATTTAGGGATCTGGGGTGGGGAAAAGGAAGGAAAAGGACAGGAAATGGTGAAAATTACAACTGCTGAGGTAAAAATAAAACTGAATTACAGTCCTATAAATGAACACGTGGGTAATGGATTTTGGGAATACTAATATTTGTGAATAAACAAAAAGTGACACTATAGTTTCTACCAAAGCTGTGTAATGAGGACATCTCCATGTTCATCTGAGCATTATTTAACACTGATTAGGAAGTTCAGGTCTGAAAAGAGATCAACTGCTCTGATATCCATGGCAGGAAAGAACCAGTATATACTTGGTGAGGGAGAATACTTTGGTTTATTCAGTGTCTTTGTTATTTGTAGCCACTTACAGATATCCTGTGTTAAAATAAGATTTTAGATAATCTGTATCTTTGACCTGACTTTATTGAAGTTATTTCCCCTGCTTTGGCCCTGAGGTTTTCACTTGCGTGTCTGTGTTCACTGTAGAGAGAAACCAAGGATTTGTATTACACAGGTGGGAAATTTTAAATCCAGGCTTGTCCCTTGTCTCTTCTCCTTTCCATTACCCTGGCAACACAAAGGAAGTGAGAATTGGAGTGGAACTCATACTTTTTCTTTAAGGGTACGGACCTTTCAAAATTTGTTTTTACAACCTTGAAGGCTTTTGCATGGAAGAGAGGAATAGGTGGAAGAAGGGAACGAGATGATATTGGCAGTGTTCCTGTTATCTCTCAGCTGAAGAAGACTCAAACGAGCTCCAGGCAGCTCTGAAGCTTTCAGTGGCTGGGCCCAGTGTTAGACCAGCACAAGCATGGTGAATATCTGAGTTTCTCTGACAGTCTTCCCTCTCAGATGCAGGTCCCAGTAATGAATTACAGCTACACAGATGTGCAACACTATCCAGATTTAAAATGAAATTGTTACATAGGTGGAGATGTCTTTCTATCCTGAACAGTGTTTGGTTCAATTCTGAAACCCATGCTTGTTTTTTGTTTTTTTGAGGGGTTTTGTTGGTGTTTGTGTTTTTTGTGTTTGTGTATCCTTGGATGACTTAATTCACAAAAGCACCTTGTTAAAAATTGGTGTCTAATTATACTTTCTTGTGATGTCTGTAGGCTGACACTGTTACAAAGATGCTAATTGCCTAATCTATGACATGTAATTTAAAATCACAGCTAAATTTGTTTAAAAATCCATTTTGGTTCAGCCATTTGGATTTAAATTAATTTTTCTCTTCCCCCCTTCTCCCAGCCCAAAGCAAAGAACAAAGCTGAGAGAAAAACAGAAGCACCTTTCATCTTGCCATTAATGGGGAGGCTTTTTCTGTATTCACAGCAAATTTCTGGGTTGAGCTATTGTGCAGTAGCTCAAATTGCAGTTTTCACCCCTATAGTAGTAATTTTCTTTATTATCCCAGTGGCAAATAAACTTGTGCTCTGTTTCTCACTCTGATGGCACAGCCTCAATTTTGTTCCCTTTTTTACCACAATGGTAAAAGCAATGGTAATTGTTATGTTTATCACTGACACAGCTAAGCCTACAGTAAACTTGACACAAAATCTGCAAATTTCCATATATCTTCTTTTGATTTTTACTGCATTTAATTTCCTTTCTGTTTCTGTGGGGCATACTTGGATATTATACTAATGATGAGAACACTTTATAAGTTCATTAGCTCACAGTAGAAGGCAGAGGGAGAGTGTGAGGAAGATATAGAAGCTTTTAAAAGGCTGAAAATTAAATCAATGGCAGTGAGAAGAAGGCTTATGGTCAGTCATGAAGGAGCTTTCCTATTGGAAAGTTTTAGTGGCATGACAGCCAGGGCAGCCATGGACAGAAATGAATGCTAGTCCAGACGTAAAGCACTAAAATTCCCTCTGTTGGTTTATCTTCCCTATTAATTAGAAAAAAAAAAAAGAGAAAAAAAGCCAAACAAACAAAAAAAAAAAAGAAAGAAAAACAAACAGAAAAAAGAAACAAAAAACCCCTCTCCGCTATTTATATAATATTTTTATTCATATAGTACATAATCCATATGTATATAATATTATATGTATACTATTATGTACATATACAAAATAGAAGAATGTTTTTCCTTTGGGAAGCTATTTTAGGAATTTGGAGTTGCAAAGCAACTGAGCATTAGAAGGACTATGCTTAGGGGGGATTAATCAATTGTAGAAGCAATGGCTGAGAAAAACTGCTGACTTTTGTTTCATTTTTTGTATTCAGTTTTGTAGAAGTGGTGGTTATTAATGACTAATTTGCCTTGAAGCTCATTGCTTACGATCCTGCAAATAAAGAATACATCATTTAGGGATGAATTAACAGAAGTATAGTTTGTGGAATGTGCAAATTAATCTGGCTGTACTGACCGTTTTCCACTCTCATATGCTGTGCTTCGTGAAAAAATTGGAGAGTCCAGAGAAGAGAGAGGATAATTTAGCACCTAGAAAACCAGTGGTCAAAATGAACAAACTTGGCCATTTTAATGTAGAGAAGAGATTCATGTCTGCAAATAGACAAAAGATGGCTGCAAGGAGGAGTGCAATAACTTATCTTCCAAATTCATTGTGAATAGAAAGAGAAATGATGAGTTTAAATTCCAGCAGAACAGCCCCACAGTGTAGAGTAGGACAAATGCTGATGCTGAAGGGCTGGTGGAGCTCTACGCTGCCTTGGTGTGTCAAGGAATTTACATAATTTTAAACAGGAATATGTCAGGAATGATACATGGATGTAATTGAGCTTTTTAGGGAGGTGGATTAGATTATATTGAGGTTTTACCACAGCCATGCAATTCTCTTGTTATACTAATTATGACCACAAAATAGGTTCTGCTTTTTACCTCAGCACTTATTTCTTCAAACATAAATTGAGTAATTTAACTACTTTTTCCAGGAATAATCTTGTAGAATGATTCAGTATTTATTTAATGTGATGTTGAGGGTAAGAGAACTGAACCCTTGGGCTTTAAGTTAACTAGTATTTGAACTGTCATGAGTAAAATAGTTGTGTGGTGTGGAAAAGACTCTTGTTAATGTCATGTAGTGACAGTGAAAGGATGAAGCTTTGAGCTCTTAGAATTCATGTGCTTGTCCTAGCTAGCTGTGAGAGCAAACTAAGGGCCCCTAAAATGATGATAACCCAGAAAAAAAAAAAAAAACAGATCTCAGTTTCACTGGGAAGGTATTTGAAGATGCCAGGGGTTGGTTTTGCTTGTGCTTCTGGGACTGCAGTAGCTCGGTTCAACTTCTGGCTGAGGATGTAGCCTGCTCATGGCTGAGAAATAGGGCTTGATCCAGGTTTTACTACAACTGGAAAAATCAGTGGCTAAAGCATGTGCCATGTCATATACAGCTGTGATTTGGTGGACTTGTTCATGGTACCATCCAATTTTCTCCAATTCTCTTATAATACAGTGAAATTTACCAACTGCCTAATGGCCCTTATATGTGAAAATTGTATTTTTTGTTGAGTGGCTGTTCATGTATAGCAACATTTCTTTAAGAACAGAGTAGAATTAGTATTCTTGTAGATGCAACATGAGCACACAAATTGTAAGTATTACTCTCAGGGCTTTAGAGGTTTTAGTTTACTCAAATTTTCAGTTATACATGAAGTCAGGAAAAGCAGGTTTTCTGTTTTCCACTGTCTTTAATAATGAGGTGATATTGCATTGGCAAGGGCATATCACATTGGGACACTCTTTTATTCCTTGTTTTTTGCCCAGAAAATAATTTGGTTGTAACTGAATGAACTGTAACTGTGCCTAGAATAGTTATATTTCTTCAAAAAGAAATTTCTGGAATTCCCTTAGGCATCACAGTACATTCCATTTCAGATGTCAAAATTAATCTTTTTAAGTACAATTTAGGTACACACCGGATTTAGGATGTGCATAAAGCTGCAGTTCATTTGGAAGCTCAGTTTTCTTCCTGGACGCGAACTTCACTGCAGTTGCTGACACATCCAGGTGCAGTTTCCAAATGCCCATAGACTGGGCACAGAAATTCACTATTGCAGCCAGCCGAGTGTGCTGGCATGTTCCTACTGCTCTGGCCTGTCCAGGTGAGCAGCCACAGCTGCTTCCTGCATTGTGAGGGCCAGCAGCCTTTAAGGTATTACAGCTTTGTACCACTAGAGCCCTATATTTTGCTGAAAGTGCTGCTTCCTGTGCTTTTCCTCATCAAGGTAACCTAATTTTACAGGGGTATCCTAGCTGCAAGTACCTGATGTATAGTGGTCTTCTGGTCATGCAGAAAGTTCTCTTAGAAAGGTCTTTCTAAGAGTCCATCATGACCATCATGAAGAACTACTGTTAGGGTTGCAAGACAATTTTTTTTTTTCCAGTTAGGATTTTGTTGTTGTTCTTCACTGCCACCTTTTATTTAGGGGAGTGTTATTTTAACAAATATTTTCGAGATTTTTTTAATCAAGAAGGACTTTTTAAAAGGGGTCTTTGGCAGTATGTAGAAAGTAAACCAAGTGTTTCATTACCTTTTTAATTTTTTACATTAAGATTATTGTGTATAAGTAAAAATGACAAGAAAAAAATCCTAAAACAGAGGTCTTGGTTACCTTAGAACCTTTTCTGTGCAGGACCAGATGGTGTTAGGTGTTTTTAATGTTTTGGAGCTCTTTTTTTAGATGAGTGCACATACGCTTAGAACGATAAATAGAATTGTGTTCAAGTAGCTCAAAGAATTTTTAGATACATATGCAATTCTGTACCAGAATGGTGATGGTTTTTTCCTTAGCTTCCATTTCCTTCTTCTGTCACAGTTTGACTGAGTTTTTTGGATGTTGGTAGTGGGTGATTGTCCTTGGGTTTTGATTTGTGATTAATTTTTGATTTGAGCTCTCATAGCTGAAGGGGTTGTGAGCTTCTGTAAACTGGCAGCCTAAAAAGGTGGAGAGGCCAAACCCAGGAATGTTCAGCAGAAGTTTCCAACCACATTTTCTTTTCTAACAACAAATGAACAAGGGCACACCTAACATTTGGGAACATGGTAAAAGCTGCTTCAGAGAACATTTCCTCTCAAAGTCATATCTGAAAGGATTACTTCTCACAGTGTGAGGTGTAAAAGTAAATACTTGTTCACACTTATTTTTGTCTGACTTTAACAGCACATATGTTTAAGTTAACTATAACTGAAGAATGAATTTTTAAATTTGTTTTACTTTTCCTGTTCTTAGACGTCATAGGGATGAGTTCCAAACTACAGAATTTTTATATCCAGACTTGAAAAAAACAGCAGACATAAGGTTTGGTTCTGACCATTGCAGACATTGTCCCACAAAATAGCAAGATCATTGAAGTAGAGTTGCATCATGTTGGCTTTTTGTGGAGTTTTTTAAAAAATTTTTAATATACTTGAACTAGTACAGCAACCCAGCAGCTTTGTGTATTCTTTCTGTCAGAACACAGGAGAGTTTTTTTCTCTCATGTGTATCTTGCTTTGACTATGATGAAATATCTAGTTCTCTTAACCTATTTTAAAAGAACAGTAAGACATCATTTCTCCACCATATAGAATTGGAATGAGTGAGGGATGAGTATAGGTTTAATGTGGATGTGCACAGAAAGAAAATTCTGCTGACAGAGCAGGAGCTTGCAGTGTACATCTATTGATGTATAAAAATTTATTTTTTAACATTTTCCATTTTCCAATTATCTTCTGAATATATGTTATAACAAAGAAACAAATCTTATTTTATTCTTTTAAAATAAACTTCAGGTATGATATTTCAGTGTGCAGCTATTTCTTGAGTAAGCTTGGAGTTTTTTCCCCCTTCTTTTGTGTTTGTGCTTTCAGGGATCAAGAGTTGAAACCAGTTTGAGTGACATAAACCCAAGCACCTCACAGTATATTTAGCTTTCAGTATTTTTCCAAGAAGTTGAAAGTGTGGGAGAGACATAGCTGGACTTTGTAGATCTGATGCACTGCCTGTTTTTGTCACTTGTGCTGTCAGTTAATTCCATCCATATTTCTGTATCTACACCTTTACTATGTTCCTGTAAAGCTGAGATTTACTCCTATATTAGCAGGTGTTTAAAGGAGTTTATTCCCTGCAGCAACCATACTCACTGACAGAAACAAAATGTATTGCAACACATTCATTGAGTCACATAGTGCAGACTGCCACGCTAGGTAATCTATTTATAATGAGCTTTGCACTTATAAAAGGATGCTGTTTGTCAGCCCTAAAACTAAAGCTGCCTTTTCGCATAGTGATGGAAAAACTGTAGTTCACCTAGGTGCTAATGAAATTTTATGGCAATATCATATAGGGCCACAGAATTTCTAAATCCTTTTTGTCATTCAGCTATTCTACTTTTTGGAGATAGCCAGCAGCTGTGCCACCTGTGCAGGAAAATTATCCCTTGATCTTTACACCAGTCAGAAAGTAAAACAGGAGTGAGAACATCTGCTTCCCTCAATCAGTTAAGGGCCACTGGAATCTAAGAGGTGTTGGTTCTTTCCAACTTTTGACTAACAGTCTTGAGCCAGAAAAAGCTATTCTGTAAACTCTTTTTTGAACTATTTGCTTTTCCTCTAATGTTTAAAATAGAGGATCCTAAAAACTCAGAAATTAGTGTTGTCTTCCTCGTCCATTAACACCTCCCCTTTGGTGTTCAGAACCCATGAAGAAAAGCAGCAATAAAAATGCTCTTTAAGTCTGTATAGCTACAAGGTTTGTTGTATTTGTTTCACACTAGGCTGTTTCCCCTTAGCCTACTTACCTAATGAAGCCTTTCTAACAAAAGATACTTTTTCTCTCAAGCCATGCTCATTCAAATCCACTGTTGTGAATGTTAGCTTAGTCAATGGTGAACTTCAAAGTGCATTCATAGTTGCATTTGTTAGCTAATTAAAATGACTGGATTTTCTGCCTAGACTAAGAAGCTTAGAGAAGCTTGATGCTTCACACCAAAATTTATAGTGAAATTTATTATTTTTTTATGGTTTGGCTTTAAAACTTTTTATTTTCATGTTAGAACACAGAAAACCCTTTCAAATTTTATCATGAAATTGATTTGGTGGTCTCAGTTTGATCTGTATTATTCAGGAGATTAAACTTTTAAAAGGCTATTGCATTTTTTGGTGCTCTTCTCTTCCTAGTTTTGATTCCTTTTGTGCACACTTTTTTCCTGACTCTGAGAGCTTGGATCACTGTTCTGACCAGGTTCTCACCTGTTGTGGCTTGTAGACAATTTTTGATGTAATATGAAAGCATGTAAAGAGTGAAGAAGCTGTTTGTAGGGAGGGGTTTTTTTCCCCCTATTCTCCTCAGAAAGAATATAAGTGACCTTTAAAAAATCCTAACAAACTGACAACTGGATTTATTATGCTAGAAATAGCTTACCTGGTCATCAGGGTGCATGTGAGTGTTACATTTAGCTTGGAAGGTTTTGAGGTTTAATACTCTTCTGAAGTCCCTTAAGACTACATATGTTGTATGTTTGGACCAGCTACCAAGAAAGCAAATATACATTTTTGGCATTTCACTTCTACAAGCTAGAAAAGCAAAAATCTATTGCCCTTGTGTCCTTAGTTCTTCCTCTTTTTTGTTTATTTTCTTTCCTGTCTTCCAGACAGAATCAGCCCTTCCCTCTCTCCCTCTGCCTCCTCTGTATGTGGATATATGCAACTATTTCTCCTAATTCACATGTGAACACTGTAAAATTTATATCCAAATCTTGCATTTTGCTTACTTGCCTTTTCTTAGCTCAGTTAGATTTTTTTGCTTTTTTATTATAACCTTTATCAGTCTTCTCATTTAAGCTGTTTTGATTCTGCCATGGTCTCTTCTTTGTATTCTGTTTTCATTTTCTTCTCTGTTTTAGTGTGCTTGGGTGAATTCTAAAACAGCATTCCTTAAATGTTTGTCCTTTCTTCTACTCTAAGTTTTCTTTGAGTTTCTTAATTTCTATTTTTACCTGTTCTCCTTTTGTCTTACACACTACTGATCTTTTTGTGCAATGTTTACAAAAGCGAGTAGTAGCTTATAAGGTGATCCTGTGCTGTCTTCCTTTCTATTCCTTCATCCACTTTGACATCGTGGTATCATGTCTTACTTTCCTCCACTTCAGAGTTGCCTTCTGCCTGGTGCTTGCTGCTTTTGTTCTTTTCTTTATGTAAGTGGCTACCTTTTGTCATCCAAAGTCAAAAATAAGATCTTTCTGTCACCAGTTTTCTTCATACACCAGAACATGACTGCTGTTTCCTATTGCACTTTAATTACTGGTTACTTTGTCAGTGTATGAGATTCACTTGTCCCTTCATTTTGTTCCTATGTTCCTGTGAAGTGATTTATGTTACTGCTTACTGCACTGGAACCTACTTTTTCACTTTTGTTTATTCCCATTTTTAAGATGTTTATGCATCTACATAAATGGCCTCAAGTTGTTCCAGGGGGTTTAAAGTCACAGAAAGGGTTGTAAATCATTGGAACAGACTGCCCAGGAAGTGGTGGAGTCATCACCCCTGGAGCTCTTCAACAAAACCTGTGGATTCAGCACTCTGAGGACATGGTTTAGTAGTGAACTTGGTGGTGGTGATAGGTTGATTGTTAAACATGATGGTCCTAAAGGCCTCTTCCAACCCTAATAATTCTAGGATTCTATACATGTGCATAATACCTCCCAGAAAACCATCACACACTCATAAGAACACTTTTCACAAGTGGAATTAGTTTAGAATATCCCACTCTTTTGTCTTCATTTGAAGAACGATCTACTTTCTATTATTTAGTGTTCAACATAATTTTGAAGTTTGACAGATCTGACTTATTAAAAAGCAGCCTTTTCTGTGCTATAAAACTAATACCCACATACCACTTTCTATTTCTCCCATTCCAGAAGAAGAGAAAGAAGGTTGTTGTATCTAAACCCCTTAATTTTCTATAAAAACATTTTACTTCCATATAACACTCTTTAATGTTGTTTTCTGAGTTGTAGCAGTATTTCTGTACAAATATTGGCCTGTGTTCTCGAAAGTAGCAACTTGGATAAAAATGTCATATGGCCTTACATAAAGGTCTGCTTACTAGAGACAAAGTTACCCTGGTTTTCTGAAAAAGTTTAGAAAATGAAAACACAATATTTCAGCGAGATCACAAACAGTATTTCTTATCTTCTTGACTTGACCTGGAGTGCATCCATTAAAATTTGCCACTCGGTATCACAACAATTATACATTGATGGAGTTAGTATTTTTTAATTTTGTTTAGGTAGTGTGTAGAGAGTGAGGGAAATACTTCTGAAAAAAATAGGTTATGAATTCCTTATGAATTCTGCATTAAGCGTCTGAAAACAGACACAGAGTCTCCTTGATAATGAAAGAATATGTTGACCTTTGTTTGTGGAGAAAGGGAAAATGCCTTAGAATGTTTCACAATTTAATTAAAGTGTCATCTACTTGTATGAAATTGACTTTATATCCTCTAATGAACACATAAAACTCTCCAGGAAATTCCTTCTCTTATAGCATCACAAGGAAATTGTAGATAGATAACAGCCTTTAGTTTTGCATTCGAGCCACATCAACATTTGACATTTTTTTAACTCCTCTTTCCTTCTCATGTCTTGGTATTTGGTTAGAGGCCTTTAAATGTGTATGTGATCAGTCACTCATCACCATCAGAGCCCAGCAAAACAGCTCGTCCTTATGGACATTTGAAATAAAGCCAGTCTTAGCAAGGACATTGCTTGCAAGAATTGCCAGCAAATTAGATGAATTTTTAGAGTGGATATGAAGTCTGGTTAAACAAACATTTCATTTCTTTTAGCAGCTGATTGATTGATTCCAAACAAAAAAGCTGTGCCATCTGGTCCTTAAAAACAAAGCCACATTACACATTCCTTTTTTAAGATTGCCTAGGAAAATATTTATATAATTGACCACTTTTATACATTTGTACACACACAACAATTTATATAAATTATCAGTTTTACTTTTTACTTATCATAAAATTATTTCTTCATATTTAATGCACATAACTTTGTAAAAATTGTACATTTCTAAGAAAATATGGGAATTACTAGAACAGATTCTATCTACAATGCTTATTATTATGTCTGAGCTATTCATTATAACACAGTTAGACAAACAATTTTATGACTTGAATTAGAAAGCAGTATTCAAGGAAAAATTTAACCAAACCTCTTGGTTAAATCAATTAAACTTATTCCAGCAAATATTGTGACATTTCAGAGCTTGCTGGAACAGAGCATTAGTTCTGTATGTATGTAAAAGAGTAACTGCACAGCTGTGTAGACAGGTATTACATGTAGTGAGAAATTTCACAATTATGAAACTCAGTTTTATTCTGAGTTGTAATAAAACATGGACAATTACAAAATTTACAGGGAGAAAACTCATAAGCTCTTTTAGTGTATCTCTTGACAGAAAGCTTAAGGGTAAAAGTATGTTGTATCAATAGCAGTGATAGAAACTTTAAAAAGATTGTAAACAAAGGTACGAACTATACTGTCAAAATGGTTTAAATATACTCTTGAAAAAGTGTTATTGTTCCTCCCTCTCCCCAAGTTGTTACAATAGCTCTTCCTATTCTGGCTTTCTCTCACATTACAAAAAAAGAAATTATGTGCCTCGAGCTTTTAATCACTTCTACAATTTTGGAAATACTTTGTTTTCTGTGAACATCAGTGACATTGCTTTAATGTCAAAGGTACATTTCTTTATATATAAACAGGATCAATTAATTGTCCTTACAGATTTTTTTTCCCCAAGTTACGAAGATTCTTATTGCTCTGTTTGATTTCATTTCAGCTATTTACGAACTCTCTTGTGAAGCATACAAACACTTGGGCAAAACTTCAAATTACTACTGGATAGATCCAGATGGCAGTGGGACACTGGGACCTTTGAAAGTGTACTGCAACATGACAGGTAACTGCATTGTATTTACTAATTCAGTTGGTTTGGGAGTTGGGGGGATTGTGGGATTTGTTCTGGGTTTTATTTTTTCAAATGTAGCTAACAGAAAGAGAGCGTTCATAGTTCATATGTATTGTAAAAAGAAAAATATTTACTGGGAGCTTTTCATGAGAGGGATCATCAAATCTGCAGCCACCATTCAAGATAGTCTGAGCAAGGCAGTAGTTAATCCATTTAATCAGCTTTTTAAATTGCACCTATTAATCTTAATAGGTCTTGGTATCCTCAGTATTGCATCATTTAATTTTTCTTTTTTAAGGAACATAAAGAAAAAGTAGATAGATATGGCAATTTACCAAAACTGTTTTATATCAACATAGTGGAGTTCAGTAGTATCTGTGGTTCATGGGGTATTGTAGAAGGCAGCTTACAACCACAAGCAGGGAATAGAAATTAATTACAAAAAAACCAAAAAAATTGAGTTTTCTTTATTGTCTGTTTTGTCTTTTAAACTAGATACGTACTTCTAACACCAGTTAAGCTCTGGAGATAATATATATAGCTAGTTTAACTTATTTTGATTTTGTTACATGTATTATTTTATGCTTTTAAGACTAGTTTTGTATTCTTACAAAAAGTATCCAAACTTAGTCATCTGCATTGCCATGACTAAGGCAGGAAAATTTGATAATGAAAAACAGGGCAATTTTCTGCACTGAGAATATATTATTTCTTTGTTCTCTTAATGCACAGCAATTGTCTCTGCACTTTTTCTGATATGAAATATTGGGTAGCTGATAAAACAAACAAATAC
Source organism: Corvus cornix cornix (assembly GCF_000738735.6). Classification (NCBI taxonomy): domain Eukaryota; kingdom Metazoa; phylum Chordata; class Aves; order Passeriformes; family Corvidae; genus Corvus; species Corvus cornix. The sequence goes on from NC_046333.1 coordinate 29,156,740, forward strand.
TCTGACTTTCCCCAAGTGTCTGCCTAACAGAAGTTCAAATTTCATTCTGTTTGCATTGAAAATCTGGCACAAGCTTGAGTCCTCAAACTCCATCAACACCAACATGAAGGTGAAGGCACTACTATAGGTTGAAATAGTGTATCGGACTTTTTAGAGATCACAGGTGCTGAAGCTCCCACAACTCTTCTGGAGGCAGAAACCTGGGCATATCTGTGGGATATCCCTATGGGATGGATTTTATCCAACTTGGATGGGAGAGTTGGGAAGGGATACATGGCACATGCAGCAAACCCCAGATCAGGTGCTCATAGGTAGACAGCCTGTTGGAGAACAGGAGAATACCACTGTTCCATGTTGCCTTTAATGTCTGTGTTTGTATAATAAATTCATACCTAATAAGGAGCCTGATCTAAGATCTGGATGTGCTGTAAATCCTGTTTGGACTAGAGAGACACGTGTAAAGGCACTCTTTCTGATCCTGAGCCATTTAGAGCTTTTTAAATCATAACTAGCACCTTGAACAGCATCAGTAACTAATCAGGCAGGCACTGCAGGAAACAAGGCCAAGAATGCTGTCATTTAAGTGTTTTCTGCTCTTCAGAACTGGAGTGTTCAGTGCTAGCTATAGCTTTTGTTTACTCTTCAAGGGTAAATTTGTAAATTAAAAATATACCACCCTAGCGGTGTTAGGCACAGAAAAGTAAACCCATCCAGTACTGCAGCATTGCTCATTTGTGTTAAATATAAAAATACAACAGAAGGTCCTAGTAGCTTCTTCAACACTGGAAAAAAAAAAGAGAGAAGTAAAAGTAATAATTTCATTTTACTAACCTTTCTCATCTACAAAACAATTTCAGAGTACATAAATGTGACCTTTTCCTAACCAGTGCAAGGAGATCATGAATACTAGGATACATGATTTCGTTCTCATTCCCTTCACTTGGATATGATGCACACTGTGGAAAAATGCAGTTTTCTGTTTTAACTGGATCGCTCTCGTCAGCAGCTTTTTCCTACAAGAAAAAGTCAATTTGCATTAATATCCATATAAATATTGCAAGAAAAAGTCAATTTGCATTAATATCCATATAAATATTGCAGTTTTAAAAATAAAGACCTAACAAAACTATTTCTTCATTACAATGCAAATAACTGCGAGAGGTATGTGAAAATTGATGGAAAGTAATTTTAATCTGTGCTTCTAAAACTGACTGCTGTTCTCAGCTGAGCAAAGCTCATCACCTGTGTACATACTGTGTAGTGCCTATACATTGTAGCTTTCATTTTCTTTTAATTAGTGGTCATCTGAGGCATTAAGACTGGACTGTAAAGAGCTACAACTTTAGGAGAAATTTCACACCGCCATAAATCTTTTTCTGAATCTATATAGGGTATTACCAGCAACATGCATACTAGTGAAGGAAAGGGGGTTACTTGAGGACTTTGCTTCCTCAATAGCACAGTTCTGTAGAACTCTGTAGTGATGATACATATCTTGTCATACAACAAACAGTACTAAAGCATGCTAGAATCAGAGCAGAATTCTCAAAAAATGTTAGTATCCAGCTTGTGCAGGTCTATGGTATTGCTAGAACAATATTTGAAAAAATAAATTAAACTAGCTGAATTACAATTAAATATTTTTTCGTGAACATAAAACTAAGTAACCTGCAGATTTAGCTATACTGAGTCATAGGTGGAGTATACTAAATGAAAAAAAATCTTCATATGGCAAGGTAGTGATATTTTATTTTAATACAGACATCCTTAACTATATTCTCATCTCTAGTCTGAGAGTTAAATCTAAATGTTCCTATTCTTCCACTATGTTAAACAAAAACTTCTATATTAAATTACTACTCAAGATACTAATGCACATTTTAAATATGCCTTCTTTTATTCAGGTGAAACCAGCAAGTAGAGAACATTTTAATGACTAAAAATGCAATGTAAAGTGCAACTTGCTAGTTCCATTCCTAGACAAAGCAAGTCCACGAAGCTAGGGTTATTGACAAAATTAATATCTTTTTGCAAAACAAGGTGGCTTAACAGCTATGTACTGCTTTCACAATTCCTGTAGTATAGTTTTACTGGTTGGTGCAAAAAGTGGGATAGTAAGCTGAACTCTCCCTTGACTATAAGCCTTCTGGGCAAGGGCAATATCCCAAAAATCCCTGAAATTGTCTGTTGAGAAATTAGGTCTTTAGTCCTTTAATATACCGTATCATAAATATTGAGTCACAAATGTCATAATTTCATCATTATATCAGCATTTCACTTACAGAATCTATAGTCAGAAAGCATTAGTGTACCCTAATATGCCAAAAAATATTAAAAAGAAAAAAAAAGAGAAAATTGTGGTGCAGAAGACAGCTGTCTGGGCATATTTCTGGGCATAATCCATATCCAAATTTAGTATGTCTTAATTTAGTAAACTGGCGAGTGTCATGACAAGACCTCCCCTTCACAGATGTTGCTGTGGTAACCAAAAATTGTTCTAGTTTCTAAGATGTGCTGGTAATTCAATAATGGAGTAAAAGTCAGAAATATGTAATTGCATGTACTCCCCACAGCAGTTCATGGTCTCTACAAACTATTTTCAAAGAAATCCCTGACCTCCTCCCTCCAATTCTCTTGTCCTTGTCTTCTCCAAATAAACTGTGTACTGAGAGCTCTCTTCTGATAGTGAAGAGGAGCCAAGCACTTAGATTTTAGGTCTTCATAGTGGAATGAAAATGTTTGAGAAATCACTTTCAAACTCTCTGTTGCTGATGCAATCAAACAGCTTTCCAAAATCTAGGGCATTGCTGCTCATGTTGTGCAGTTTTCCAAATAGTAGTTCTGTAGGAGCTATGTAAATTTTAGGAAGATTTTTTTTGCTTTTTTTTTTTTTTTTTTTTTAAACAGTATTGGAAATGTTTAGAGGTAGAGAGTTGGAAATTTTAAAATTAATGGACTTACAGGAAAAGTATTCCTTGATGCTGTGTTATGGCAGGAAGTTTAACCACTACACTGCTTTTCAGTTTAGCCTCCTTTGTGGCTGAGGTCAACCGGGAACTCTTTCAAAGCTCTGTCCTCTTAAGACCAAGATCTTACTGCCTCTTTCAGAGGCAGGTCCACCAGGCAAAGTTAGACTCTGCATTCCAACTGTTTTTTCCAAAGTTGGAGGGCTACTCTCTCAGTATCCAGTTTGACCTTTCCTGTTTTCTCCTTAATTGTCATTAGAGCAGTAGCTGTAGTGGAAAGAATTGCTCTTTTAAGATATTTTTTAGAATATCTTAATATCCTAAATTTGTTAGTGCAGAGTTTGAGTATATTGCAGCTTCATTCCATACTCTGTATAAAATTTCTTAATCTCTAGGCCTGAATTCCTTTTACTCTTACAGATTTAGTTTCAGTCCCATTGAGAAAGACACGAAACACAAGTTGATTACTCCCTCTTTCTAATGTTTCTTTTTTTCTCTGTTTGGTACAAGGAGCATGAGGAAAAGGTGTCAGATGAGTAAGATTATTAAGATCTTACCTTGTGCAGTTGTCCTGCAGGAATTTTTAGAGTGAGGAATAAGTAGAGGAACAATGCAGAGGGACCATAAGGGCTCAGTTATTTATCCTAATGGCTGTAGGGGATGTCAGTGGGAGAGGCAGATCAGCACTCCTGTAGTTGCTTGAGGCTTTAAGCTGAGGATAGGAAAATCATAGCTTGCTGTTTCTACTGCTTCATCACTTAGACTACTGATGCAAAGTAGAACTGAAAGGTTTCCTAATGTATTTTACCAGAAGATATGTCAGTTAATTCTTTCTATTGGTCCTGAAGTCTTTATGCCTCCATGGTGCAGCTTTTATCTCATTTCAGGATCCAAATAGCTGCAAGCATAATGACTCCATTTGAGTGGTACTTAGCCTGTCTCCTTTCTAGTACAATTCTTTTGCCTCAAGCTGCTCATCTTCAAACAGTTTGAGAAATCATTATGAGTATTCATAGCCTGTTCATTAAGGTCAAATGTACGAGGTGTCTTCTCTACCAACTCTCCTCTTTCCTCTCTGCTCTCTCTCTTCATTTTTTTTTAACAGAAGTGGCACATGTAATAATTACTGCAATGACTTTGTGAGCAGACATTAAACAAGCACAACTGCTGTATCCTGTGATTTTTCTCTCTTCTGTATGTAAATAGTGGGTCACTGGAGTGCTTTATACTATGACATAGGTAGAAACATATGGCATGAATATAAATGTGCCATCTATCATTGCATACTGAGTGCCCCAGAAGAATTAAATGTTTTATTCTATTGCTCATATCTATATAATCAGTTCTTTCAGATGAGAATTCTTACCTGAGAACTGCATTACTGAACTTCCAAGGTACCAAAACTTTTATTCATGCTTATATATATGTGTATATAAAAAAATACATTTGAAACAAAAATTTTAGCAATTTAATTCAATAAAGTAAAGATTTAGGAAGGAGTCAATATTTTTTTTTAGTTGTTAACTAAAATAGAATTAATTGATGCATATTTAAAGGCAATAAGCAAAATCTTGTCATTGGGCAGTGCTAAGTTGTTGAGTGACAATAAAAGTATAGAGACCTTGTCTAGTGTAATCTCACTGCAGAAAGCTTATTATAATAAAATTTGAATCTCTTGCCTAAAACAGAGGGAGAAAAACAGCTTCATTGTCTCAATTCTTACATGTAAAATGAAGACTTTATTTCTAACAGCATCTCATGCACTTTTCTTTCCATTGTAGAGGGGTTTTGGAGGCTTTTTAACATTTTTAACATTTTTAACATCTGTTAGTCATTTTTGCAAGGTAAAATTACACTTGAGATGTAAAAAGAGTAACAAATAATTGAAATTAATTTGGGCTGTTGTTGGAGAGTATCCAAGCTTGTTTCCTTGCAGATGAAACAACAGCAGAAACAACCATAAGAGAAAAAAAAATTAAAAAGAAGGGGAAAATCATCAAGGCATTTAAGACACTGTTTCTGGTTGTTTTGACTTATCAAGCTAGACTCTCTGTATAAAGAAAGGAGAAAAAATACTGGGAAAGAAGAAAATATTAGTCATTCAAGCATCAGGGGATCATGTCTAGAGCAGCATCTCTGAAGGCAGATTTTCTTCCTAAGGTGAGTTCATCCTCCAAGCATCAGAGTAAAATAGTAGACTCATGAGAAACCTGGAAACAGAACAGACTATATTTACATCTTTGCCTGCCAAGTTGGCTGGAGCATCCTGCATCTCAGCGTTAGTTCATTGATTATATTTTTCATCTGCTCTTATTTACAAGGCATGTCCTTTCTATTCTAGGTTTCCTTGGTGCATATTTTCATTTGTAATCAACTTTTTTCTTTGTTGTTATTTTTAATTTATGCCAAGTTTGGCTTTCTTGCTCGTTGTGGTACTTTAATGTATCTCAAAAAATCTGACGAGTGTGTTTCTCCCCCATGCTGTGGAACACAGTGCTGACTTGCTGCAAAAGTGGTTGTGGTTGTTTTTCCATCTGGATACAACTTTCCACTCAGCCTCAGTCAGTTGACAGACTGTAGTTGTCAGCCTTTACCTGGACTCATCTTGATTATATGCAGCTTGCTGTCTGGGGTCCTTGTGAAATAAATTAGGATGTTCTTCTGTTTGGTTTGTTGGATTTGCCTCAAGTTATCATTGAAACATGATGTTGTTAGGCACCCTTGTGCTTGGCAGTTGTTTGAGTTTCACTGGTTAAAGCTGCTGTCTCGATGGCAAGGGATGAGTGAGAGGAGTCTGTTGCTGTGTTCTGTCACAGCATGTTGAGTTTGTCATATTGTAAGGTTTTTAAGGATGGAAGAGTAAAGGACTACAGCCTGATAAAACCATGCTTAAGGGCCATGTGATTGTGAGATTGTTTTTTACTTTTATTTTATAAAGTTCAAAACTTAAACATACACTGCTGTAGAAACAGCCTACACACAGAGATGAAGGTTTTAATAATCTCAGGGCTCATCATAATATAAAAACATAGAATGTTGGCAGGGTTGGGGGGAGGTTGTAAATCAACACCTGGTAACTTCATTAAGCAGAAATGTTTCATAACAAAAATGTGGTGTCATAACGTTAGGGTTTGAGTAAATCATGTTAAATTCACATGATTCTAAATCATGTTGGAATATCTCTGGACACTTTCTGCAGTCACTCTTGCATGTGTAGAAAATGAAAAGCTTCCCCAGCGTGCAACTGCAGAGAAAATATCTAAACTATAAAGCAAAAAAATATGATGCGAAGTCTGCCTCCAGGACAAAGTTCTTGATTTGGTCTGTTTCAGAAGAGAACAAGCTTTATCACTGACACTCAAGGTGGCTTTTCAAGTCACCAAGTAATAGAAATATTTCTGGATGTCTGACTACATTCCTTTAATTCTTCCTCTTTTTTCCTGTCCCACTTCAGACTTTGAAGCATCATATAAGAATGTACATGAATAAAAGTATGTAATGTCATCATCTCGATGTATTTCACATGCTCATAGTTGGAGCAAACATCCATAACATCAGGCATAAGATGACTAAACATGTACTGACCTCAAAGCATGAGAACAAATTGACATTTGAGAGTGACATAGCAGACTTAGTTGAAAATAAAGCAGACTCTTTGTTTTGTCTCATTATCTGGTCTAGGAGAAGAAAAAATCCTGACATCATCTGCAATCAGAAAATATTCCTCATTCATTGGAAACCAAGCTCTCAGAAATTAGAATACAACAATTCTTTTTAGAACTCTGTGCATTGCAGGACCCCACAAGCCTATATTTCAAGAAAAATGCCCATAACTGGGGGAGTAGAAAAAAGGGATGGTTGTAAATAAAATGATGATCAGTACCATCTACTTCAAACTGTTACTGTGAATGTTAGAAGCAAATATTTAGCTCTGGATTCACTCCCACACACTTGTTCCCTACTGGGGATGTAAGGAACTTGGCACAAGCTGCTTCAGGCCAGTGATATGCTTCAGTTATCCCTAGAAAATTGCTCCTGTAGAGAATATTATTGAAAGGCCAAACAAAACTTATATTTTCTGTAGAACTTTTATTACTTCTTTTGGTCAGAAGATTAAGGTCAAGTTAAGGCTAGACAACTCAATAACCCCTGAAATAATGGAAGTTGGTGGTGGGGGCTTGCAAATTTTATTTTATTTTGGTGACAATATTTTCTCAGAGTTTATCTGTTGTTTGAGGGGGGTACAGATGTTGTGAGATGTGTGTTTTTGCCTACTCACTACACCACTGGGAAAGCTGCTCTATGCTTCTGTGGGCTTTGAGCTGTACTGCCTCAAAGCCTGGAAGGTGTGAGTCAGTAAGTTCATGCGGGACTTGTGGTATACAGAAATGCTTTCCCATATGTGCTTCTCTCTTACTGCTTCCTTGTCCTTAATCAACAGTGCAAAGAACATCTCATCAAGCCCTATCCAGGGCTGTTTTTATTGACAGCTACTACTGTCTTGTCTTGTTGACCATGGGACTAGGAAGAACACCGTTTACCTGTTCTGAGCGTTGTTGCTATTGATAATTTCGCTGAAATTGGAATCAATGTAGCTAATTGTTCAAAGAGCAGATTAGTTTAGAGGAAATATCTAAAATCCTGTTCAGACCACAAATGGTGTATTATTTCTGAAACAGATAGTCAAGGGATGAAACAATTACAGGCAACTTCTAAGAGTGAAGAGAGATTCTTTCTACTCTAGAATTTCCAACCAGCATTCAAGGTGCAGCACTGCCACCCTGGTGTGTAATTTTCCAAATAAATTTGTCTAGAAGGGCAGGTAAGCTGTGTTGTCACTATTGCTTTGAAAAATTCTCTTGTATGCTCTTGCTTTCTCTCTTGCTTTCTTGTATGCTCTGAAAGATGAGTTTTAAAAACAAATTTCTTGGGCAATGAATAAGCTGCAGAGGATACCCATGTTGATCTGTACACACACATCTAGAGAAAGTACTGCAGATGCAGTTTCCCCAGGCAGGCAGGAGATGTACAGGAAGATTTTCCCATGTCTCCCTCCCAGGAGTTCCTAACAAGTGAATTAGTGCAGATTATGTAAGAATGTGAGTGTATGAAGTTATGAAGTGTTATGAAGTTTTTGTGTGAAGGCTCTGTTTGAACACACCTAACAGACACCAAGATTATTTACATGTTTGCATTTTAACACTTAAAATTAGTCTTCGTGCTTTTCTACAAAAAAGAACAAATGTACAATAACTATAATGTGAACCTACAGACAATATTTTTACTAATTTCCAGTATAGGCACTCAGAACACATTTTAGGGCAGCACCAGAAGTATGCTGTAAACTCCCCTCCACCTCTTCCACATGGGGAAAAAGACTGAAGGGGGATAGCAATGAGGGCAAAAATCGCTTGAATCTGGTATCATCTGGAAATTGGGCTTTTCTTTTTTTTTTTTTATCTTAAAGGTCACAGAAAGTAGTGCTTCCTCTGAAAATATGGTAGTCAATCAGAAAATGTTACGAAGAGACCACTTAGATTCATTAAAACCAAGGAGGAATTTTCCTGGAAGAAACAGACTCGGTTGCAACCTACTGAGATTATCACTTGCTCCACAGCACCAGAAAGTGAAGAGCAGTTGAAATAAATTGGACACAACTTAAGAGCAAACCAATGCTAGCATTCCATATGGTTTAGTGAGAAGAGTCCAGCCAACATGACCGTAAGATTATGAGTTTCTGAGACTTTATGCAGTGAGTAGGGAACATCTAGAGCCAGAGGACTTCCAAAGCAAACTTTTAGATTTGAAACGGAAACCGGCAGTTGCAAACCAGGTCTCTTGTTCAGAAAGTCTTAACTGCTCGATGTAAGGATCTCCTTCTACTCGTGTACTGGAAGCCAAGTGTTTCAATGTTAGGGGTCTGGGTTCACTTTTATTATGTTCAGAGCTCACATTATTAAGAGAGCTAACATGCTTTTTATGCCTCCTGCTTTAGAGTTTTTTTCCATTCACTAAGCCCAAGTTTTGGTTTTTTCAGGAGGCCTGGAAATACTGGCTTTTTCTAGTATGTTTCAGGATATGCTTCCCTGAGTTAGAACTATTGAGGTAATGATCTTCCATTATCCTAGATGAGATTTATGAGACTAACTCTGCACACAGTGAAGCATTCAATAGTAAGCAAGTTAAGAAAATTGGTGAGAAGAAATTATTGCCTTCCTAAAATTGTTTTTGTGGGTTTTGCCAAAGCAGTTCCCTAAGCCTTGAGATTATACCACTCCAAAGAGAATAGTTTTTTATCTTCACTTCGGGATGCACAAATGGAAATCACAGTAGATTTTCTTGCAGACCAGCATTTGCTGACTGCATTGGAATAAGCTTGTGAGTAGTCGTAAAAAAAATATTAAATATGTTTAATATCATGTCAGTAGTAGTAGGAAAAAATGCCATCACAAAACAATTGCAAATGGAAATGTTGTAAATTATTGTGTTGGATACCTAGGACCACCACTACTCAATTGGATTCCCTTTTTCTTAGCGATAGTTTGGGGACAGGAATTTGTGTTCTCACAGAGACATGGACATCCCATAGAAGCTGACTTATCTCTCCAAAGCCTGAGTGTGCATTATTTGTGGTTTTAGATCAGACATGTTTCTGTCAGAAGCATTTTTCTACCTGAAGATGTGTTATTGCTAAAGTTGTTCTGGTAATTACCACAGAACTAAGCTGAAATGGTCAATCTTACTTGTGTTGTACAGTGAGCATCTGATGAACAACCAGCTGAGCCAGCTGGATACTAACCAAAAGGTGTGATGAGACTATTCAAGCTACTGACATCTCTGCTAGGCAGAGTAGAATCAGCTGGGGCAGATTCATAAGTGTTTCTTGTCAAAAATTATTAGCAAAAGGCCTTACTCATGAACTTGTGTTGTGCACTGGTATGAATATTCATGGCTTGTCTATCTCATCACATAAACCAGATTACTTAGAAGTTATAGATCTATGGGAAATAAAAACTACAAAAAAAAAAAAAGGCACTAACCTATTTTATTTAAAGTTAATATTCAGAGGGGCCTTCTGACATTTCTGCAGTTTTTACCACTGGTTACTGGAGCTCTGAGTGGTTGCTTCACTTCTGCCTGACACTTTTGCCATAGCTGTTGTAGATTTTTGCTACAACTGTCATATTAATATTAAAACCACGTTACTTAATGCCCAGCTGTATTGCAAACCTATACTTTCAAATGCTTTGCAGGGCTTTGTGGCATCTGCAGTGGAAAAGAAGCACTGCAGGTGCCAGGGACCAGCAACCACATTTTTCATTACATCAGAGATGGAAGAATCAAATTAGAGTAGCTGCTGTTTCAGCCTTCTTCCTAGGTAGAAGTCACTAATCAATCTTATGGGTCTTAGTAGTCCATGACATGCCAAAACTAGACAATTTTTCAAGATTAGATTTTAATATTTTCAAATCACATAATCTTTTTTGAAAGTGTAGCTAGAACAAAGATAATTTCTCTTGAAATTACTTCTGTTTCTCCCCTGTCCTTTTGTTTCCAGGCCTGGGAAATATCTGCTATTAACTCAGTTGCTAACACTTGGTTGAAATGTATTTTGAACTAATATTTTAAAACCAACATTGAGTCTCTTCCTATTCCCTTTTCAATAATACTTTTTGCTTCATATGGTCTCTAAGTAATTTCTTCACATTCATGAATGAGACCATAAGTGGAGCAATTGTCAGTATTATCTATGTGCTTTTGAGCAAATAAAAAAAGTAAACCTAATTCCTAGCCCAGACCTGTGGATGTCTTGAGGTAGTCAGTTCTCTCAAATGGTCTGTCCTTTTGTCTCTGTAAAAAACTCTGTGGTTTATTTAATGTTTTATTTCTTTTAGGTAGGTATGGTTTTTAGATTTGGGGTTTTTTATTTGCTTGGGTTTTTTTAAAAAAATGCAATAAAGGGATCTTTATTTTTCATTTATTTGCAACATATTCTTATGTCTGAGTGAATATCTGCCAAGTGACTGTAATAAAATAGATTTTGAAGAAAACTGGACTGTTCACATCTCTTATAGATATTGCAAAGATTTTTCCATTATTAGGAAATCCTTAAAAGTTTTAATTTTTTGATCTTTTGCTTTTGTTGAATTTAGTGTTCACTGATTTTATGCACTGATGTTTTAATGCCAGATCTTTTTACAGATGGCTTTTCTTTTGGGATCCAATATTTTTCATGGGCTAAAAAAATGCTACAAATGGAAGCTAGTTTTGTATCTAAAAACTGAGATTAGTTTTGGTTCTTGAATTAATGATGGAAGCCTTTTACTTTGTGATAAATTTCCTGAAATATCCAGTCTGCATGTTTAGTGATATTTTACTCACTAAGTAGGTGCTCAGTAGATTACATTATAGAGAAATTTCAGCTCTACTGAAATGTTTGAGTTTCAGCCTCAGCTTCTCTGAAACAGTTTTCTGAGTACTAGAAATTAGGAGACCTCACTGTAAGTAAGTGTGTTATTGCCTTGGTAAGGAACAGCGTCCGAATCCCACATGCTCTCTACATCTCTGCACAGTTCATGCAGAGGGAACCAAAAGCCTTGCTTTCACCTCTGAAATCCCTACATCCAAAGCAATGTATATGGTACAAATCCCCATCCTCGCATAGTCTGAATGTCCAGATTACTTTAAAGGGACGCCCAGCAGCTGCCTACATTCAAGGCCAGCAAGGGAGGGACAAGTCCCTATGCCTCCTGGGCAGAGAGACTTGTACTGCTCATGTTCTCTCCTTTAGACACTGGTGGTTGGACGTTTTGGAGACTACTATCCCTCCTCAGGAAGCTGTAGGGAGCAGCAAGGTCACCCCTCGGCCTCCTCCTCTCCAAACCAGACAAGCCCAGTGCCCTCAGTCACTCCTCAGAGGACATTCCTGCCAGCCTCTTCCCCAGCTTTGGTGTCCTCCTATGAACACATTCAAGTATCCTAATGATCTTTTTAAATTATGGGGCCCATAACCTCACACAGTACTTAGGGAGAGGCCACATTGGTGCTAAATACAGCAGGACAATCACCTCTTTTGACCAGCTGGTGATGCTGTGTTTGATGCACTCCAGGATGAGGTTTGCCCTGCTGGCTGCCAGGGCACACACTGCTGACTCCTGTTGAACCTCCTGTCAACCAGCTCCCCCCAGAGCCTTCTCTGCAGCCACTCCCCTCCCAAGTCAGACTTGGGTCTGGTGTTGCTGTATCCCAGGTGTAGAACCCAACATTTGTTCTTGTTGAATTGCATGCCATGGATGATAACCCAATACTCCAATTTATCCAGATCCCCGTGCAAGGCCTCTTGTCCTCTGAAAGAGTCAACAGCACCTCCTAGTTTAGAATTTTCCACGGACTTGCTAACTGTGCATTCAACTTCTGCATCCAGATCACTGATGCAAACATTGAACAAACTGGCTCTAGAATTGCAGCCTGAGGAGCACCACTGTCACTGGTCACCAGCCAGATCTAGCCCCATTCACCGCAACACGTCGAGCCCTGCCCTTCAGCCATTTCTTCACCCAGGAGACCATGAACCTGGGGCTTGAGGGAGTTAGGGTTTTTTCTCCCCTTTTTTCTTTTACTTTTCCCTTTCTCAATCAGTGGAGAAGTCTCCTTTAGAGAAGTGGAATGAAACCTTTGACCCATTGAATTCATTGGGGAAATTGTGTGTCTACTTTTGGTTCCTTCTGCACCAAAATTTTGTGTGTATATGCATTTCAAATTGTTCTAATAGTATGGAAGAAATAAAGATGCATAGTCAGTTGCAGACCTGCATTTGGAAATCTGCAAGGAGATTGATTTCTGCAGCTCCTTAGGTGTAATGAAGTCAATAGCTTTCATGAAATCTCAGCATTTGGTTGTATTTCATCCTCTCTAGAGGGTAGTATTAGAAGTAAAGCAATGAGAATCATCTGCCATAGTGTACACTCAATATACATATGTACATATATATGTGTCTGATGGGCAAGAGGAACTTCATAGACCTTTTGAATGTCACTATTCTAATTAAATCTATGGATAGTTTAATGCTCTTCTGTTCTTGGAGAGCCCTATGGAATTCAGAGGACTGTCTTAACATTCAAGGGGGTATAATTTGTTTGTCTTCTTCAATGAAATAAACTTCCTATTTGTTGAATATGGCAAACCTATAAAATAAATAGCAAAGTGGTTAATAATTAGAGAAGGCACTTGAAGATCCCTAAGTAATTGATTGATAAATGAATTCCATCACCATTGAAAATTTCACTTTAGAATTACTTATTTTATTCCAGATACAATCTTTTTATATTATGATGGAGAAATCATTTAAAATTCTAAATAAAATTTAGTCAAATAGCTCAGTGTCCAGCAAAGCTATATGAGGTGCATGTGTATTTACCAAGAGAAAAGATTATGCATATGTAAAGAAGAGTGATTGACAGAGGCCAAAGGGTAGGCCCATGCCAAGCAAGCTGGAATGCATAGATAAGCTGTAGTCGACTTTTGCAGGAATCAGCTTGACCATATGTGGAATTTGTCTGATCCAGTGTAGTATTCTCCATAACCCCAAAATACCAGACTGATGAATGCGAATAGAGATGTTTCCTTGCAAATTTGTCGTTGCTCTAGAAAGAGTTTTGCTGTTGTAATAGTTGGTTTCCATATATATTTGGTACCTCAGTAGGAGCCAGGACAGTCTAATACCTCTTTTTCCAGAAAATGATACAACAAAACACTTAGCTATTCAATTCTGTTGAACTTGAACTACAAAGTTCAATTATGCACAATTGAATTTTTCAGCATCTCAGAAATGTTAATTTAAAATGTATCATTTCTACATGATACTATTAAATTTATCAATAGATGGTGTTATATTTCTCAGTGGTTTTGGAGTATATGGGATAGTATTTGCAAGCCTTTGACGAAAAAGAAAGTAATATTAGATCTATTAAAAAAGCATCTTCATTTTCACATATGCTACCCTCTTCTCCAACTTCTGTGGTGTTTTCTGTATGCTCTGATTTCTATATTGAGGCATAAAAAGAATATTCAGGAGCACTAGGTTTATGGAAATAAACATATTCCTGCATTTCTTCTCATGAGTCCTATGTTAGAAAGAACTTTCTGAAAGCAAGAATCTGTTGGATTTCTTCTAGCAGGAAGCCAGTGAGGCAGCTGGTGCAGCACTGGGCTTTCTTAGAGTGTTGTTTTTCTGCAGCACTGTCTTTGACCTGTATGACAGGGTACTACTTTCAGAGATGCGTACTGCAAGGATACTCGGAGTTTCTGAAAATGCTAATTTGTATTTCCTTAAAAGAAACATATGTGTAAAAGCACTCTGTCCCTTTGGGTGCAAATAGTGTCCCCTGCAATGGGTTATAGTGTTTTAATGGTGGTCCTGAGATGAGAGGGAAAGAGAGGGCATCCTTTGTCTACAGAGAAGTGAAAAACTTAACATTCGAGAATTTCCAGAAATTGAAAGTTTCTTATTGGTCTAGCATGATATATATTCCCCATTCTTATAGTACTTTTAATTCCTCCATTAGAAGAGTTATACTAATGAACTTTACTACTCATAAGTGCAAGTGGGATATTTGTCTTTTCTCAGGACCAAGCTGTGTCTTTTACTGTAAACTAGCATAGAAAGTTATGATTTTTCTCTTCTATTCTTAAATTTAGATTAAGACAGAATGAGATCATAACATTCAGAAGAGGAAAATCTTTTAAACATACTTTATTAAATTTGCTGACTTTACTATGAAGTCTGCTTGGCTTTTTCCTTTCTTCTAATGTCACTCTGTGCCACATATCAAACCACAGGTGTACTAAAAACTTTCATAGAATACCTTTTAAAATAATGCATGGCATGATAGTTTAGTATAGAATTCAAGTCATACTTCATTTGAGAGATTACAAATAAAGACATTCAAAATTCTTCTGTCAGTCTCAACATAGCTTCATTCTACTATCCATCTTGTCCATCTAGTATCAATGTTTTTTGAATTTCCTAAAGAATTTTTAGCACAGTTGTCAAAAAAATACAGGAAACATGATTTTATACTAAACTATGTGTAATGGTAGTTTTTGGTTTTTGATTAGGCAACGCTCAGGTTTATGTAGTAATTCAAATACAATTCAGAATAATGATGAAATAATTACAAACTACCAGGAACATGCACTAAAACTTGGAATTGTAAGTTCTCCAATCTGGAGGCACCTTTTGAAAGCAAAATAAAAAGTTTTTCAGGAGGTTGGCTAACATTCAGTTTATTGATGCAGTAATTAGAAAGGGTACTTCAGCACACTATATTCCTTTTCCCGTCTGTCTGCAGAGTGGATTAGCAGGATGTGAGAGAGGAGAGTGGAGTATGTTGTTCTTTAGAGAACTAAGTTGGATCAGTGAAGAGTATGGTGAGGATTCAAGCATTTAGCTGATGGGGGGAATGAAAGGTATGGGGAGTTTTTAGTGGTACACTTGAGACCTGCATTAGACCAATCCTCTTCCTGCCTCTCCATGAGAATAGAAAGTCAGCCAGAATAGCTCAGGAAATGGTTTCCTCACGGTCCAAGCTAACATACAGAAAGTTTTGAAGAGCCCTTTTCTTCAGGATATCCTTTGAAATATATTCTTTAAAACTGTGTTACTTTTTTCCAGTGATTCTAGGAAGACCTGTTTGGGATTGTAGCTAAAGGATTGTGCTATGTTGCTTTTTAAAAGAAAAAAATCAGGCAGTAGTCGATTTTTTTTTCAAGCGCATATGCTCCTATTATGGGCTAGAATGAACTGAAGGACACTTTAAAGGAGACATTATTTGATCTTTCCATTTGTGTAATAATGGGTTATATATAATGCTGCTCCTCAGAAAGTAGAATCAGTTTTCGATTCTTCAGTTATTGAACTGTTAAAAAAGTTTCCAGCTCTTGCCCATATTCTGTTCACTGTGCTGAAAACAACCACACTGTTAATTCTTTTATGGCCTTTGTTCTTGACTTTAATGTTCCTTAATCTAAACTGAGCTGCAATTGCCATCTGTTAGACCAGGCACTTAAATGATCCAAGTCCTCCTTCATATGGCTATACTGTATCTCATTACTTATTGTTCCTTTCAATATAGGATTATTTTTAAACTCATGCTTCTAATAGCACCCATAGGAGGTAATTTTTGACATTAGGGCTAAAATCAGATTTAAGCTTTTTCCCCCAGGCGCTGTTTTTCAGCATAACAATATCTGTTGTTACAGTCTTTTTTCTTTGAAGGCACAAGTGATCTCTATTTTGTTTTTCAAGGTACTCTTGTCATTAGCTTTTCACACACAACTGTGTTGAATTGTTCAAAATCATCTCTAGAAATCCAGAGAAGTCATCCTCTTCTTGACTCTTGACTAATTTCCCTTCAAGTTTCTACAAGTTGAATTGGAACAGCCATTTCATTATCACTTCTCTGGAAACTTTTGGTCCCCTGAAAACTGTATTTTGGTCACTAATTTCCACTCTATTTTGTAAAGTATCTGAATTTATCTATTATATATAGATTTAAATTATTAGAAAATTATCATTCAGTATCACTGTAAATTCACAAATAAATAAAGTTCTCCCTTTCCTGAATTGTAATGAAAGAGACTATGTAAATACAAGGGAAGTGTATTGCTTCACAAGACACCATCGTAAGTAAAAAAGAACACAATAGTTCATAGTTAAATTTGAAAATTCATTATTATCTTGATCAAGAAATAATGAAAGGAAGGAATGAAAGGAGTAGGCATAGAAAATAAGTGCAGGAATAGATCAATTACATTTTGGGATTGATCCTATTCCCCACCTAAATAGATTAAGAAACTGACTGACTTTGCTTTCTACAGAATTCAGTTCTTAAGAATACTTCATTTACTCTTTTTATTTTTCCTGAATATTGGATTTTTTTGGTCTAAACCCCATTTTCTACATTAGCAAGATGACAGCAGTTCATATCACCAGAGTAACTGTACTGCAAAATTGACATTTGCAAATCTCAGGAAAGATTTTCAAAACACTCATTAACTTCAAACGAATGTATATTTTTCATTTTTATAAATTCAACTGTAGCTCCTTTGAAGTCCATAGCAGAATTAGTTTTAAATTGCTCTATATAGTTTTAAGCTTTTATATATAAACACACATAGAAAGAAATATAATAGGATGGAGAAGAGGATATTGCCTATTGTCATATTTTTTCTACATCAATTGTATACATCAGGTCTTGCATCTATAACATCGTTGCAAAAGGGGCTTAGTTTATTCACATTGCTAATGACTGTAGTGTTACCATCCCACACAATTCAACAATACCAACTAGGGTCTTATCAGAAAATAAAATTGGAGACCTCATAATATGAGATGATTATGATTGTAATTTTTGCCCTCCCTAGAAGGCAGTCCACTTTTAAATGGGTAATCTTGTCTAGTTTCTTGAGTGATTTGTAGAGCATGCTGCAGTAATCTAATGAAGGGACAAAAACACTGATGATGGTAAAAATCGTGATGTCTAATAAAGAACTACTTCCAGGTTTTATGTACCCAGGTATTCTCAAAATCATCTTCTCTGAGATTTCAACCAGGAACCAAGGTGTTCTCATACATCAGCCAAATTTTAGGTCAGGAAACTGCATCCAACAAAAAAAAAAAAAACCACACCACATATCTATTGAGAGAGAGAGGGAGAGTGAGCAGATGATCTTTCCTGAGAAATAAAACTGTTTTCTGATTTCTCTAAAATACCTAATAAAATGATATCTTAAGAATATAAGTCCATTCATAAAAAAAAAAAAAAAAAAAAAAAAAAAAAAAAAAAAAAAGGTGAAACTCTAATAGCAATCAATATAACTGTAGGTTAAAGTAAAAGGGGGGAAATGTATCCATAACTGTCCAATACAAACATTATTTTCTGAAGTTTCTTTTTCAAACTTATTACTGGATAATTATCATTACAAAATATTACTTAATTTATTTGTCAAAAGCACGTTTTCTTGCTTAACTGAGCACCAAGCAAATGAGTGAGGAAAGTTCAGTACTAAAAGAAACTGAGTATCTGCAAAATAGTCAATAGCATAATGATGAATACAATCATACCATCATGAAATATGTTGAATATGAAGTCGGAAAAATCACTTATGTTAATATTTTATTTGATCACTTAAATAGCTGGTGATCAAGGAAATTCTAAATTTCATTTCTCTTTTATTAATGAAACATTACTAATATTTATTTATTATTTTATTAGCCGACTACTTCACTTTTTATCGGTCAAAGGACTAATGGGTGGCAGGACTGTAGGTCAGTCATTGCAACTGAAAGTTATTTTCAGCAAAATGTATTATGCCAACTTACTGTCATTTTAAGGAAACAGGTGGTCATTTCCTTTTTTAAAAAACAATTTTATTCTTAAATTAAGGAATCTAATCTTACTGTAATATCAATCTGGTGGAGAGGAACTGTTTCAGCAAAGAGTAATGTGCAGACTAAATTACAGGGAACCTATTTTCTCTATAATTGCATCAAATGTATTAGCAGTTTGGATCTAATTAGATTGTTCTTAGTAAAAACCATTATGAATTCTATTAAGAATCTATGGTTACTGGTTTTAGGCATTCTATTCAAAGAAAGTTATACTTCTTCTTCACTGCTAAAAACAAAATAATGGTGGAAGAACCACATTTTTTTTCCTGTGCAACTGCAACATGCTGTGCAACGTTAAAAAAAGCTCTAAGAAATGCATTTGAATGAAGAAGTGGTCATCTTGGAGGCCCTTATTTACCTGAAGTGTTAGCAATTAGCTGGTGTTGGTACTCTATCCTCCAGTGGGAAAGCTAGAAATAGCCTAGTAAATCCAGTTATGAGCTCATATACTTCCGTGTGTAGGGAAAGTGTACTTTGGTGGTGTGTAAGTCATATACACAGCTGTGACTGACAAACTGTATAAACTCTTGTGGTTAGCAATAGCCATATTCTGTTCTTCAGACAACTACTAGTGTATTAGGGGAATACTCATTCCAGTATTGTGGTGGTGGTAATTGCCAGGAGTATGTATCAAATTACTGTTAACTAGGACAGATTTTTCACTTCTGTGTACCTTAAATGGGACTTCTGTGTACTATTGATGGAAAAAAAGGGATAGCTTTACTTTGAGGTTTTGATATATTAACTATGACTCCCATATCTTGCTCTCAGCTACATGGGAGTAATGACATAAATGGTGAGGATACAGGTATTTGAGATAGTGTGAACTATCAGCATTACCTTTTCTGTAAGGGAATTTGGCAGCAAGTATGTTACTGATTCAATCTCTCTCAAGAATGGACTCAATGAACAAGGAGTTCCTGAGCAACTGAAAATATAAGTGAACATATTGGCCTTATCTTCAAGCTATAAATGTCTAGTTGATTTCCACAGGAAGTATAAACACATTAACAAATTTTTAAGACTAAAAGTCAAAAAGCAGTTTATAATCAGCATTCAGCAGATAAGGCTGAGATTTCTGCCTGCCATCTACCTCTTTTAAGTATTTCCAGACATCTTGAAGCCAGCCCCAGATATATAACTATTTGTGGTTCAGGAGTCTGCTTTTGGTGGGGAGGGGAGATGGATTTTTGTCTGTGACCATATTACACTGTTAATGTGTTTTCCCAGCCAAGGAAAGGCCCTACCATTCCATACAGTTTTGGTCCTTGTGTCGTGGCAGTGCTTTACAGTTAAATCAGGAAAATGTGAGAAGAGCGTGAAATCCCTTACCCAGAGAAGGAGCTTCCTACCTGTACACCAGCCACAGATTTTCCTCCACACTCTCTCTGTGCCTGACCTCCAGGCACAGATGGCTCAGCTTCCCGAATTTGGACAAGACAGCTTGCTGAATGTGTTTATAGGTCATTTGAGCCAGACTATCAACAAATTAGTTGCAAGTGAAATAAGACCTAGGTTTATTTTCAGTATCTGACCAGGTGTATCCTAATCAATCTCCCATCATCTTTTAGACAGCAGGAAGAGATTGAGTTGCTTTTCTGTAAATGATTATTGACTTTATGCTCATATATATGTATATTGAGAAAAAGATATATTACAAGCTGCAACAAGTTCTTATCTATTAGGAGTACTTGCATTTTGACAGAAAGGTCCTGAAGTTGTTCAGAGGATGCATTTGACTGACAAGAGCATGTTTATCTTCTTTAATTCAGTGTGCCACTGTAAAGTTTAAACTTCCTAATTTTGATGCCTTAGGTTTTAACTTTTATATTTTTCAAATCCTGTACTACTTAGTATGTAACTCTGAAACTTAATATAGCCTGTTAGCTACTGTTCTCTCATGCTGGTTAGACATAACAAACCCTCTCTGGGCCTGAACTCAAGGACACCTTGTTGTCCCAGGCCCCAAAATATGTAAACTAAGGCCTCTGACAGGGGGAGCAAACTTGGGGTAATTACATCTTTGCTTGAAAATATAATTGGAGAATTAACTCTGATATGCAAATGGACCAAACTTATAAAAGTGTGAAAAACCCGTGACCCAGTGTCCATCTTGGGTGGAACCCCTCAGAAGTTTTTGACTCCCAAGGTGTACTTTTGAAGGCCATTCAAATAAATACCCACTTTATTCTTTTAATCTTGTGTAGCCTGTTTTCATGTAGCCACTTCAAGGCATCATTTGGAGGGGAAGTGACTGGATATTGGCAAGAATCTGCTATCCATAAGAAAAATCCTTCTCAAACATAACGCCTAACACAATTTCTATTGCTATTCACATTCCTGTACCTTCTTAGTGGCTAGTCTAGGAGTCTTTGCTTGGTGAAAAATCCAATAAGAGATTCTAACTGTCCTAGTACATTCATTCCTTACTGACACTTTTGGGTTCTTACATGTACAGGATTTTCTGCCAAAAATGAGAGGTTTCTGTCAGTGAATGTATAAACTACCTCAATTCTTTCTTGAAAATGAATCTGCAGTAAAATTCCTTCCCAGGCTCTTAATGAAACTGGTTATTCTCTATATAACTTGAAAGGTGACAATTACAATTTTTTTATTGGTGCTTGGGAGTGGGATTCCTTTCTCCTGATTTTTCAATTTTTTTTCTCAATGCAAGAATACTGCTGTGTTTTATAAAGACTGTTTTATTGGACTAAGGATATGAATATTAAAATAATAACCATCTTGCATTACCTGTTGAATTTCATCTCATTTGGCTAGTGATGTGCACAACCTGTGGAGGATGTGTCTGCTTTGCTTACCTTATCTCTGAACTTTTGATTAGAAAGACTTAACACCATATCAGTTGCAAACACATGGGTCCACACGATTCCGTATAATCCAAAATAGCCTGATACTATGCAGTAAAAATTAAGACTGGAAAATAAGGCAGAGTACAGAATTCTGGAGATAAGGATAATCGTAACGAGGAGAGCTATCTTTACTCTGGGTCGCACCAAAACTCATCAGTGTATGTGAGCTCATTTCTGTGAACTTGGTGAAGAAGTATTGAAGCACTTTTGAGTAGGTGTCAGTTTGGCAAAGTGTTTCCATGTAAGTAAAATATTGAAGTGCAGGCCACAAGTTTTAGAATGACGGAGATTTGCATTAACAGGCAAGAGATTTACATAGAACTGAAAACATACTACATTTTATGGGTTTTATCACTGTAAGGCACATCTGTCAGGTGAATTAGTATACTCTGAAACTGCCAGGTGATCTCCCTGGAGAGTCTGTTTTTGTGATAAATACAGCAAAGTTAGCAGTATGGTGTGTTTTGTTTCTGCATCTCTGAAGGACAGCTGTGGTCAGTGGTGTTGCATGACAGGAACAGCTGTGGCAAAGGCCTGACTGACTCATTTGGGAAACTGGGCTTTCGTGCAAGCCAGGTGAAGGCACCAGAGTAGATTCTTACCAATGTTTTTTAAGGTTCTGCATTTTTTACTCCAAGACAGATTTATTTGACTTTGCCCTCAGCAGTAGAAATACATAAGGCAGAAAATTTAAAAGAAAAACAGA
Organism: Corvus cornix cornix; assembly: GCF_000738735.6. Classification (NCBI taxonomy): domain Eukaryota; kingdom Metazoa; phylum Chordata; class Aves; order Passeriformes; family Corvidae; genus Corvus; species Corvus cornix. The sequence continues at coordinate 29,178,733 of NC_046333.1, forward strand.
AAAACAATTTAAAATGTGGAAGAACCGTACATGAAAAATACTACTGACAAAATCTGATGCACTTCTAGGAAGTTTTGTGGTGATGTGTTTCAAGTTTGTCTATAGGGAAAAGAGAATTTTCTGGGGTTTATTTACAGAGGATAATTGACCTATTTAAGTCTTTGTCTGTGTGAGATGGACAATATGAGTAGTATGCACCAGCTGAGGTAGTGGATTTTTAGAGTGGTACCTAGTCAACTTCAATTTTAAAATTCTTCACACCTAAGTGATGGAATAGTATTCTTTCAGGAAGACAGTATCAATAATATTGACTGAGTCTTCATCGTTTTCATTCTGAAACCCTATGCCTTACTCAGATAATATCTTTTTCATTTAGGTTCAGTAGAATGTCCCTGTAAGAAAAATTAATGGTTGGTCTATAACAGGAAAGTTTCTGTGCCTCATCTTTGTTTCCTTTCTAAACTACCTTCCAACTTCAACAAATATTTCTATAAGAAGAGTGTGGAGTGTGCTGTTTCATTATTATGATCTCTCATCTTAAATCTCCTCTGGTAACTACTGACAAATGGTTCACAGTAACATTTCTAGTGACTTGCTGCTCACTAGTTTAAAGCAATATAATGCATACAGACATTGTTGTGGGCTGGATATCACACACTTTTTGCATGACCCTGCAAAAAAAGTCTGTTGGAGGTGTTGAGATTTGGCCAATATTGCTGTATTTCTTATCAAAAAATTGAGGTTGTACTTCCTTCTTCCTTGTGCCTTTTCACAAATAAACAGAAGCTTTTGTATTTCCCTTCTACTTCAATTAGTTCTTACGTTGCTATCTATACAGTAACCAGAATCAGTAAGGTCATATGGTGCTGCTGCTTTAAAATATGTAAGTCTCAATAAGCAGTAATTTTGTTTTACCCAAGAACATAGCTTGGGTAAAAAATGTGGAAATGTTTTCAGTATTAATTTCTAAGTGAGGTAATCACATGAGAATCTGGTGCATCCTCGCTGTTACTTTACTACTATTTACTGAAGCATGGTACAATTTACTAGGCACCGTGATTGTTCTTCACATAAAGGCTTTGAATCTTTAGGGCATCAGGCTTGTGTCCTTCTGATAAAAGTTAATCCTTATTAGACCCATATGTAACTATAGGGATCAGTTGTTTAAGACTTCTAACATGGTATTTTTGGTATCTTTTCATAAAGGTGATCAGTTTCTTCCCTTCAGCTCACAGTTGTTGGAACTATGCTGTCACATGATGGCTTTTCATGTTCAGTGCCCTCCTTCCCCACTACCACCTCAACAAATATCTTGCATAAAATTTTTACTTTTTGTCAAAGGCCTAAATTTATTCTAGTTCAGTTCCACTGTCTGCCTCTTACCCGTTCTTGTCTTGTCTTTCTTCCCCTCCCTTTCAGAGGATAAAGTATGGACAACTGTGTACCATGATCTGCAAATGCAGACTTCTGTGGGAGGCAACAGCGTGGAGAAGTTATCTGTGCTGCAGCTCAACTACAGTGCAACAATGGATCAGATTTCTGCCATTACCAGTAGTGCTGAATACTGTGAGCAGTTTATCTCCTATTCTTGCAAGATGTCCCGGCTGCTGAATACACCAGGTAGGCTGAGAATGGGATAGCCATTAAATACAGTGTTAAGAAACTTTATCTCAACAATTTAACAGGTATTGCTGTTAGATAAGTCCATTCATTGAAAGTACTTTTTTGTTCTCCTTTGCTAAAGTTGACAAAGAGAATGAAAATGCAGAAGACATTTTCTTAGGAAAATTTGCCTGCTTGCTTACTACTACAGTGATTTTTATTGCACCACGTTTGTGTGTTCTTCTCTCAGATCTGTTGCTCCTTATAGCAGGTGGCATTTGGTAAACACAGTAGCTTTTAAAGTTTAATCAATAGAGGCATTGAAAAATTGCTTTGAACTTTATCCTGTTTTTCTGGTTGTCAGTTTTCACATGCTACAGTCAGCAAGGGCACTGGCTGAATGAATGTTGGAATTTTTCCACTAACACTTTTGATACAGTTTCTTAAATGCAGAGTATTTGTGGGTAATCAGATGCCTTATACATTGTAGAGAATGGCATGGTCAGTAACGCAATTGTGTGAGAAAGTATATGCTATTACCTACAAGCAGATCCATTTTAAGATCCTTCTTTTGCTGTGTAGTTTTACTGGAAGAGAAGAGACCCTTTCTGTATGTGCCTCCTCAACAATTACCAGTAAACGACAAAGACAAAAGAATTAGTTGTTCCAGAATTAGCACACAAAGAAGGAATTTTGTTTTAAAAGCTCTATTAACATCCAACAAGTACTTTATATGTGCCCTAATTGTGTATGATAGATTTTGATATTAAATAAATCTTAATGGTACTTAAGGAAGACTGGTTTATACATGGAAACATATTTTCGTGATTGTGAACTGAGTGCATTGTGATAAGAGCAACTCAGATGCATTTCAAATTAGTTTAATGGCTGCATGCTTACAGTATTATACTTTAGGTTGCTTTTCCTCATAAAATTTTTTTGTATGTTTTCTTATGGTGCTATAGATAAGGATTCATTTGGAATGCATGTGCATCTTATTCCTATTTCCATAAGCATTCCATTAGTTAATAGACACTGCAATGCTTGTTACTCCTCTCCATCCTCCCTGCTGTTTTTTAACTAATTCTAATGCATGGTTTGTCTCTGTTGCTGTTATTTTGCTTAATTTAGAGTAGCACAGTGACTCTGCAATGTGGAAAATGATTTGTTCCTTCCTGGGCCTTAATATATAGGATCCCGAATCATGTTCATAACTAGAAGTGTTCTGATTGGATTCTGCTGATGGATACAAGCTCCTTGCTTGCATATGCTTCAGAAAGGTTGTATATGAATGTAGCTTTGGCAGGTGTTTAGAAGGCAAATTTATTTGGTAATAGAGCTGGAGATACTGTGCTTAAAAAGTTCACAGTTTGCAAAGAATACCATGTTAGATTCTTCTTCTTGATATGTACAAGACTATTATTTCAGGACCTATTTGTACTTGTTAGTGTATGTTTATATTATAATAAAATAAATATATACTGTAATTGCAGGTGTTTGCCCTAGCTTCTAGATTTAAAGGACAATTAAGCAGCACACAAAATACTAACTTGCTGATTGTTTTTTCTAAGAAACAAGCAGTTCCAGATATTTGCCGGAATGTTCTTAGAAAATTTTGAGCATACTTTGCAAGTATCTCCTTCTTCATGTTTTCACCTTTTACATAGAAAAATAATTTCTCTTAGAAATTTTTGTAAGCCCTTTTTTTGGTCTGGAAAGTGAGTTTCCACAGATGTTCTATAATGTAGGGGTGGTTTTCCTTTTAAGTGAGAGAAAGAAGCAACAATGGTTATTTTAACCTAGACAGTAACAAAAAATCACTCTGCAGTGTTTGCACAACACCTGTAAGGGTTTGTACACATAGAACCACAGTGATTTGTGTGTTAGTGGGAAAGAGGGTGATCCATTTTCTTTCTGTGTGTTCTTGGCTTCAGTGTATGGTTTCTAAACTAAGGAACTAATTTTTCATACCTTTCTCTGTTTTGGAGGATTGCCATATTTGCTGAATATATTATGCCACCCTATTCATCTCACAGCACAGCTCAAAGCACTCTTGTGGCATCTTCTACCACTTTGTATATAAATCATTACAGAATGGTTCCCACACAAATAAATGAAAAAAAAAAAAAAAGAGGTTTTTTATTCCTCAGGAAGTGAGCACCTGGTGGTATTGCAGCCCATAGTAAAACCTCCATTAGCTTCACAGGATCAGGACAGCATTTGTGGCCTTGACCTTAGGTACTTTTCTAGGCTGGGGCTTTTTCTCATACCCCTTTCAGATGTTTAAATAACCACTTAGGATAGAAAGGTCCTTTTGTTTTAAAGTGCATCAAAGAGAACTGAGAACACACAGAAGATAGTTAAGCAATTCAACTTTTTTGCTTTTTTTTTTCTCTTGGGAATCCTGTCTCTTTACAACATTGTTCCTTCTCAGGAAGAAATCACTCAGTTAACATATTTTAAAAAATCAGGACTCAAGTTGTTTATTGATCTATTAATGACATGTAGTTAACTAGCGAATAGTGGAATATAGCTTTTGCTGCTTATAGTTGTGAGTTTCCTGACAAGGCAGAGATAGATACAATTCCACTGATTCTTCTGCTAATAGCTTAAATAATGCTTTTGGTATGAAACAGAAACTACATCAAAATTCTGTGTTTGAGGAAAGCCTTCACATTAACAAACCTGTTTTGTTGTGGGGGGTTTTTTTTGGCTGCAGGCATAGCACTCAAAGAATTCTCATTGTCATGTGATTTCAGAGGGATATATGAAACTTTGTACAAACTAAGCATTCTTATTCTTCTGTTATGAGTTGTAGACTTTAACAGTTTATTGCTTCATATTCATGTCTTTTTTTTTTAATAATGGGCTTTCATCCAAGCAAAATAACGTGTACATCCCAGCAAACAGTTTAAAATCATTGCTGACAATAGGGATTGGGAATGATTTTACAGATAATAATGCCCCTGACTTCTACTTAGTCTGAGGGAAGATAGCAATAAGAAGTTTCATTTAAATTAAGTCATAAGTGACTTCTGAAAACATACTTGAAAAATAAAAAGCTCAAAAGGCTATAGGATAATTCACATTTGAAGATACTGCAGAAGGTCATCTGGTTCAATTTCCTGCTCAAACCTGAATGAACAGTCCTTGTCTAGTAATCAGCAAAGAATATCTGGAAATGCAATTTTCTGTCTTTACTGGTTTGGCTTTGGGGTTTTTTTTTAGTTTGTTTTGAACTTGCAGCCCAATATGTTATAAATTATGTTTAAACCTAGGTGTCTGTTTCAAAGGCTTAACTAAAGATTATTTGAAAAACAAAATTAGTCAAGATAGTTTGGTGACTTTCTTAGGAAAGTGCAAAACCAGACACCTTTGCTGAAAATACACCATGTTATCACAAAAAACAGTAAAACTATGTGTACACTGTAAATCTCTGAGGAAACTGTTTTCAAGCAGGGATCTTGCAGTGGTTGCAGTTGTCTCACAGCCTTTATGGTCCTGACTTTGATACAGATTTGCTCAGATTGTAGAATTTTTTTTAAATCAGTGTGAGATTGATGTTTCTTATTGTCTATTTAGATATGGAGTTTTTTATGATAGTAATTACTTTTTGAATATGCAGTTATCATCATGATAGAGGCTTATTCTTGGCAATTCAAGTAACTATGGCAGTTAATGAATGAAATAGTAAACCCATATTATTATTATGGGTTTTATTATTATTATTATTATTATTGATCATAATTGCAGTATAATAACAATGTACATATATATGTAAATTTGGAAAAAAAAAACCAACAGATTTTTGGGTTTGTTTTTCTCTTTTACAATTACATTTCTCATATCCTCTTTTCTGCTTGTTTCCTTGGAAACTTCCATTTTGAGAGAATAATAATATGTTTAGTACTGAGGACACGCAGAAAGTTGTCTGTTTTCTGGGTTCTCAGTGCCCATATGCTTTCCAGTTGATATGGGAGATGATAGGACACTTGCCTTTTTTGCAAACAGGAACTTGGAGACAGAAGAAAGTTTTTTTGTGCCTGCCGGTTAACAGGCAGGAAAGAGGCAATGCAATGTATAGTATCAATTTTCCTTATAGGAAGAAGCTTCCCTTTGCTGTAAGAAACAATATTATCACAGAGAACAGTGATACAATATACTCATAGAATGCAAAATGTTAGTTAATAAAATTGTACATCTTCATCCACTCTTTTCATGAGATTTCCTAATAATACCCACTCATGACTTTCTTGGTATGAAATTTTCCATGGGCCACTGATCTTTGCCTAGAAAATGGGAGGGAACAGCATGGTTCTGCCATTCTTCCTTTTACCATGGGAAGGGAGAAGGGCTGCTGCATTCACAGTACCTGTGTCTGTCATGTCCCAGAGCTATAGGAACTGCAACAAATAATCAGAGAGTGGGAGCTAAAAGCATAGATACAGACAACAGAGCAAGATCTGTTGGTGTTGTGTTCCAATTTTTATTCCTATTCACTGTGCCTGGAGGCAGCATATGAAAAACATATAGCAGAGTTACTGCAATACATGAATTACTGTTTCAGACCTGTTTGTCTCGGGAGGAAATGAGACAACAGCTTCATGAATTAAGGAGCTAAACAGGTGAAATAGAAAACTTAATTTGATGTTTGGTTGTTTCAGTTGCAATAAAGCAATCATAACACCAGTAGGAAGTAAGATTTATGCATACACCGAGATAAAAACAAAGTTTAAAATTGCAATATGCTATTTTTCCTCAGTAGCCGTCCAAATCAGAACCTAATGAACTTAGGAACTTTCCCATCGCTACCCATTAACTGATCTAGAGTGCTAGTTGCAGATATAATTCCTGCTTAACAAGAGTTTTTGAAAAGGAGTCTGAAGGTGGAATGGGATTTCTGCAGTACTACAGTGATGAATGGAAGTCTCTCCAAGACTTGTTCAGGCTTCATTATTCTATTTTCAATGTTCTTCCGGAAAACATGCCCCTCCTCAGCTGTCATGTATCTTGCCCAGCCTTAATAATATTGACTGACTGCTTCTTCTTAATGTTCTAAAAGAGCTGATTTCAACTTCTAGTGAGTTTTAAAGCACAAGGATAGCAAGAATAATAACCTTACTCCATTCTGATCTACACGCTCGTGTCCTAGAAGTGGAAACCATTAGCTTTTGGGGATTCCTTTGGTCATCGTTATGTTGCCAAATAACAGAAGCAGAATATAATTTGTCCGTTAATGTTTCTCATGAAATACACATCAGTCTCTTAGGTAAATGCTAGACAGATAAATGGTTATCTTGAGCTCATTTTTTCCAGCCAGTTGTTAATATTCCCTTCTCTCGTCTTTGTTTTGCTCTGCACCTTTGCTTGTCTCTTTCCAATTTCTTCAAGTTTTTTTGATACTGTAACCACCGAGTCTCCTAATTTCACTTAATCTTCATCATTCCTTTAGCTGGTGAACTATTTCTGCTAATTTTCCAAGTTTTCATTGCTGTTGTGTAGGAATTAGTCTTAATCCAGTATGACTAAAGTGGAAAAGGGTACATGTTGCTTTGGTGTTTGTTAGAAATAGTAGTAGTTGATAAGAGCTTTGTTAATAAAAGAAATCCTCTATGGAAATAGTAACTGCAGTGCAGTGAGCTCTATTTCTTTTGCTATGCCTTTTTAAGGAAAAGTGATGCATATGAGTTTTAACTTTGCAGTTCTAGCAGAATGTTCTAAACCAATTGTTTCTCATACCATCTCTCTATGTGAATGTGAGCTACCTATTACGGGAAAAGATTCACTATTTTTATTTCTTAAAATAAAGTTAGAGCAAGGCAATAATTTCCCCATTTATTGTATCATGTTTTGTAAAAGCTGTTTAAAACCATTCATGGTTAATGTTTTCACAGAAATAATCACAGCCATTGCTTCTTCACAAACCCAGGTCGTTCTGGGGAAAAGTTATCTTTCCTGGTGAATGACCAAAACAGATTAGTTTATTAATTTCTCGGACAAAATGAATCTGGGTGGTGTATCATTGCGTGTCTTGTCATTACTTTCTCCTAACCCATATCCTAAATGCATTTGCATTACCCTGAGTATATTTTTCCTAAGCAAATATGCAGTAAAAATATCCAGTGTTTCTTTCTTCACTACCATTCCTGAGATGAATGTGTCAGAAAGAACTGTATGAATAATCCAGCTATAATTTAACACAGTTAAAATGGCATTTTCCAGTGCATAAAACAGAGCTCCATTCCCTATTGTGTTATGATCTTCTCTTGGTCTTTTCTTCATTAATTGCCCTGTGTTTTGCCTCATAAGTTGACCAGGGTTCAACTATTATTGAAACATTGCCTGCCCTGTTTTCATGGATGAGGTAGTACTGTTTGATTTCTTGAGGCTGGGACTTTTACCCTTTATCTGGAGGTTAGAGTTAGGTTTTCCTACATTCTAACCTGACAGCCTGGGGCATTGAGCTATAATTTGTGTATTTGGAAAGTTTTCTATTTCTCAGGACCCTCTTTAAACAGTCATCAGTTAATGCTGGAACTGCTTTGTAAGAATTGTTTTTTGTTGTTAGTAAAGTTGCCAGATCCCACCCCTGATACTTTACAGGCTTTTCCTAGTGAGTTCAAATAAACCTCTGGAACACAGAAGAATGCATATGAACAGAATATGCAGCATGGATATGGTGTGATTATTAATATATGTGTGACTATTTGAGGTATGAACTGCCCCAGATACATCTTATTCCAGGAGTATGTTGGAGAATTTTTTTTACTGTACTTTTTTGTGTATTCATGTTTGATGTTATTTATCAAATCAGACTATTAAAATGTTTTTCAGGATTGTCTCTGAAATAGAGTGCCTGAAATATTTTCCCCTTTTCACCTTGTGAATGCATTTTCTCTACTTTCCCATGTTTTCTTTGTAATGTAACCCATTCTTTCCATGCATCCCCTCCAACGATTTCAGACTCCATCTGAATATATTTTTGAATGATAAAAAAAATTTAATATTGCCTGGGTGTTTATGAGGACAGAGTTAGGGTTTACTAAAGGTTAAGGGGAGTATGCAAAAAGTACAACCTATTACAAAATCAGGTCCCCGTAGCATCATTGTCATTATAATTTGGGGGAGGAGAGTGCATTAACTCGAACTTTTGTGTCCGTATGTGCCTGTGGCACATGCCATAGGTACCTGCATATTTCTTTGTGGAGGTCTGAATCCATATAGGTGTTAATATAGAAGGAGATGACCTCCAGGTAGCGATCACTTCTTCTTAGAAGGAATAATTTCAACAATATCCTTTCCCGATACATCTTTTGAAATATTTTGTTATGTGAGATTACTCAATGTGAGAAGACAAAAAAGCTTAATTATCCTCTGGTTTTCCATAAGATATACACTTTACTGAAAAGACATATGAACAGTAAATTCTGTTTTCAAGAAATTTGTGTTGCCAGCAAAAATGATTCATGATCACTTCCTAAGGTTCTTAGGATAAGGAATGGTAAAAATACTTCGTTTGATTTGTAGGATTTATTGATTTACAAAAAATCAATAACCATGTTTTCTGGAAAAGTGCATCTACAGATTTTCCAAAAAAGATGAAATATGCTTACCATTTCTACTGTTGGAAATTAAGCTTTGAATCTGGGCATTTGTTGTCCAGTGCAAGGATAAAGATGAAGCTGCTAACAAGATGCAAAAGATTGAAATGTAGTTCAGCTTTTCAGAAGCAGCAGCTAAAGATTTGGAAGCAGTTATCAATTTAGCTGCTGAACTATAATCAGTTTCAGAAAGCAGCAGCAAGTTAGTGCATTCTGCTGTCTCATTTACCACAGAAAGGACCTACTTAACTCATTTCCATTGGAAGTGTACCCAATACTGCTTTGCAGAAATTGCTGGAATGTTTTGGTAGTCAACATGGACCCCATAAAGCAAATATATGCTCCACAACTAAGAGTGGGGTTTCACCTGCAGCCTTTTAAGATCCTGTGCATTGACACGACAGCAACAATGATGTTTTGTTTAAACTACAGATGTGCAATTAGATACATGTTGCTTACAGGATAGATCTTACCAATTCATAAATTCAAGATGTATTTAAGATCTGTCAGGCTGTTTTTAAAATGATGTAGCACTTGTGTAGATTCATGGCTATAATGAGTTTATTGTATCAAGATTAAATTGCATTCACAAAAATATTTGTACTTTGGAACATTATGTATCATTTAACAGAATCTTTTCTCCCATCACCTTAAGAATTAGTAATCTGCTTTCTGCTAGCATTGGCCCATCTCAAAATTGCTTTTAACATTTTTTCTCTTTTCACTACCCATTCCTCTTTGATATTTTCTTCTGTCTCTACCTCTGATATTTGTAACATGATCTGATTTCATATATTCTTTTGTAAAATCTTAATAGTATTTACAGTAATGTTGCTGTCGAATGACACAGGAGTAAGAGATTAAGGCTTCTTTTCTTTTTAATCGTCTCTTCCCTATGGCATGGAGTGTGTTTTTAACATTTTGGGGCTTTTTACAAAGAACTGTGTCAAGTAGCAAGAATGTTTGGAAGAGATACTGAACCAATTTCATTTTTGGAAACCTGAAATTGCAAACAGGACAAAAAAAATTGTCAGACATAAAATTCATCTGTAATGATGCTCTGTGTCCCGAAGCCAATTTTTTCACCCACAGATGTAAAAAAACCAAAATCTCCAAATGTTAGGGATTTTTGGTTTGTTTGGATTTTGTTTTGTTTGTTTAAAATTTTTTGAGCAAAGTGTCTTGGAATGTAGCAGTACTGAGGAATTGAGAGGATTTCTGGCCACAACTTAGTGCTCAATGCAGATCAACATTTACCATACTAAGCAGCGAGCAAACTACTCTCACTGAGCCAAAACATCTTGACCCTTGCTCTGGTTAATACTGGACCTTGATTTGTGGCCTGATGGCAAACTCTATTGTTCACAATCAAGTTCTAGTACAAGAAATCTGTAACACCAGGAAGATTTTGTGAATGCAGAAATAGTTAAAAAAGGATAATGAGTGGTAACTGAATCTGCCAAATGCCATATTATAATTTTCTTCTAATAAAATTCAGGTTTTACCCACAGAACCTCTTCCTAACATACACTTGGCTCATTTTCAAGGTGGAGCAACTGAATATACCCCTATATTTCAATGAAAAGTACATAGGTAGTTGAGCCAGGTTTGCATGCAGCATCCCAATGTCAATGTCTACTTTTCTTTGGACTCACATGCACGTTTTGCATTGTACAGTAGGATCTGGACAAAAGAAAGGTAATCCAGTTGCCCATTATGTCAAATCACTTGGCATCCTCTGTGGGCTGTGTTTTGTATCCTGTATGGATTCCAGTGAGCACAAGAAAAATAATCAGCAGATCCAATGTTTATAGTATTACTGTTGACAAGATTTAACTTTATTCAAGTGTATTATAGTGCGACTATATGAACAAATGCTCAGAGAAAGAGAAAAAATTTTGATTGTTTTTTTGAAAATCATGCTATCTTCAGTAATCCTTTCATTAATACCTATTCATCAAGAATTCACTGTCTATATTTTATGAACAAACACACAAAAAAATTCCTCTCATTTCAGTGTATTAAAGGATCATTTTTCTCTGTCTCTCAAACTTTGTAATCCTTGTTAGGAGTTATGACTGAGGGATGATAATAGAATAGCTTCTCATCTTTGTCAATGGCTGAAAAATAGAAATGTTTTCTTGCTGAAAAAATCATGAATCAATAAGTTGAGCAGGATTAAAACAAATTTTAAAATTATTTCTCTCCTACTTCAGGATATTCGTTGAGATTTCTCTCAGATTAATTACACTGCAACACTTATGAAGAAACATGCACCTTCCTGAAATCCTATCTCCTGTATTAAGAATGATTATTAACAACATTTCAATAGAGTAGGGTGGTGAGCATCTTCTTACTGCTATTTTGTTCTCAGTGCCTCTGTATTTCTTAAGTAAAGTTAGTGGCATCTTCAAGTTCTCATTTGTCATGTTTATAAGTCTCCCTGCTCTCTTGTTAAATTTAAAAAGTGTTTTGATTCACAAAATAATTTGATTTCAAATAAAAGGAATTCTCAAATATCAGGTATATGGCACTAGGTTTGAACTCAGGGAGAGTAACACTGAGGGCAGGGAACATTTGCATTGCTTCTCAGAGCCTTGTTCTCCAAATACAGCCTGGATATGCCTTGAGTAACCTGAATACCCCTTTTCCTGTCTGTCTGGATATCCTTCCAAGGCAAATGGATGGGCATTGGTAGAGAGGGAGGCATAACAGTTATTATAGATTCCCTGATAGGAATTAGAGAAGGACCAAAGTGGCAAAGCACTCCAGAAAGTACCCTTCCTTTGCAGTCAGGGCTCCTGGGACTTGCATGCCCTGCAATGAGTACTGGGGGAGGACAGTAGGAGCTCTTCGCTCTATTCAGCACTGCTGAAGGGTAGAACAAGCCCTCTCTAAAGCCACAGAAGATTTCTTTGCATTTTTGCAACAGGTTTGGCAGATAGAAAATGGCAGACATGAGTGCATTCTCTCTCTCATATGCACGTGGCTTAACATGATTCTTGGAGGAAGAATATATTTCACTTTGCAGAAGTTTTTATTAAATCCCTTGCAATCCGGCAAACTAAAGGAATAGCATGTTGCAAGTCACAGAACATCTTGAGACTGTATTCCTGCCAGTCCTATCCAAGACAGCAAGTAATAGCTTGCTTAGATCTGTATCAAAGAGCAAAATCTGTAATTAATAAGTTTCATGAATACAGTTGAAGGGGAGTTACAGCAAGCAACTTTTTTCTGTCTTCTCTATCTCTCTGGCTTTAAAATAATCCACTTTAGGGGATTATTCATTATTTAAAGAGAAATGTAAGAAATGGTAATGACTGGGATTACTGTAATTCTAGAAAAAGTAGGGCTCTGTTCTGTTGTGTATTTTTTTATACAAAAATAGTGTGACAAAATTATGAAAATAATATATCAAACTTGGCATTGCCAACGATTGCCAGAGGGGATACCTAAGCCTGCACATGTCTGTGCATAGGGCTACAGTAATATACAATAATTGGCCAGAGTCTATGATTAATATTTTCATAATAAATTTGGAATCTTCCAATATTCCTCCTATATTGATGAAGAAACTTGTAATATCTGTAATTTTCTATAGTAAAAAACATAACCTACAACAAAAAGGTGTCACATTTAAATGCAGATTACAGTCCTGGGATTATCAACACGACAATGTACTGTTTATTTCTGATGATTGAGTTTTACTGAAATATAGATATTTACACAAATAGATCATTTTAACATTGAAGGGAAATGATTTTTCTGTTGGCATATTGTGTGGTGTTCTTTCTATAAACTTAAACTAATAAATTTATTTCATGTTTTATCCCTCATAGCTTGGTACTCTATTTTACTCATACACTTTACTATTATTAGGACTTTCAAAGAATTTAGAATGCTATTTCTTTTATATGTCTATTTTTGTAGTAAAACTTGTTCAAATATTTCTAAGAGTTATGACTTCTTCAAAACAGGCATTTCAGAAGGTCAGGAAGATTCAAAATATTCACAATAAACAGTCTAAATTTTCAACTCTAGTTGAGCATTTTAATAGGAACTTTGTAAAGAAAAAATTAAAAACTATAGCTTCTGCAAAGTAAAAATTGTATAGCTTCAATACTAAGGAAAACAATTGTTTTAATTAATTTTTACCTGTTTATGTTTCCTGCTTTGTTTCTTTCATTCTCTTTTGCATCCTTTCTTTCATGCTTTGGATTCCTTTTTTCTTCCTCTCATTCCTGCTTTTTAACTGAATAATTCTTATTAGTAAGTGTAGAAGGCTTATTGCTTCCACTGATCGTTTTTTCAACCTATGAAAAATTGTTTTGAGTTGCTGCTTCTTTCTATCTGTTTATGTTACTCTCTTTCAAATAGTTTTCAGACTCTTCTATAGAAGATGGGCAAGGGTTTATAGGATGTTGGGGCCAGTGAAAGAGGATCACAGTTTAGCAGGTGGAGATATAGAAATTATATATCGGTGGTACTGTAGAGAGATTGTGGAATTTAAAAGCTGCTTGGAAAGAAGGAAACAGTGCAATTTTTAGGAGATGATGGAGAATCCAAGCCACTGTGTATAAAGTGGATGAAAGGTTTATGGAAGCCAATGAAAATATACTGAGGGGATCATTGTTGACCCTTATTTCTTTGTTCTCAAATTGGAGCTATTTTAATTGAAACTATTGTGCTAATATTAGCTTGTCTTGGGGAAATTAAAATATGAGTGCCGTGGAAGGACTGTAGAAAGTGTGGAGGTGGTGCAGAATAATAAAAATGTGGAATATTAAAAATGGTTGAATAGCTTTATGCAGTTGGAAAAATTTGACAGTACTGCAAAGTTCTAAGTTGAATAAAGTCACATCTAGTGTAACTTCCTCGAGGTCAGTAGAATAATGAAAATTCAATTTGCCACACAAGCTGTTTTCAGGTTCTGAATGACTTTAATGAGATTTCCTGTGTTTTAAAAATGAAGCCTTTCGAAAATATAGAGCAAGTTGTAGGTCAAAAAATAACAAAATGGCTTTGAGTGTCTGGACATGTCCTGGACTGTTAGGCAAAATATAGCTGCTTTTGCTTTCATTCAAAAGCATTTTCAAATTATGTGCTTTCCAGTTTCACCAAAACGTCACAGGATTTCTATGGTACATTAAATACACATTGGCTTTGTTGAACATAGAACTTGTAGAAATATGTCCTAATCTAAAGTGGCTTTGAAATTGAACTAGCCCCTTAAATAGTTATCAACTCTTGAATTCTGGTTTTGGGATGCACTAAAAAATCTCTTCATAAGCTCTTGAGGTCAGTACACTTTTCACTCTCTGATATGAAATTATCTAAATAAAAGTTTAAAAGGAAGCACAGTCCAAGAAGTTACTTTCCAAGAGTCTCCTCACAGGTTTCAACCAAGTACATTTGATCAAGTATTAACTCTAATTTAAATACGTGTTCCAAATTAATTCAAAACCTGTGAATGAAGAGAATAAAGCAGCTGGAAGGTTAGCAATACAATTGGTTTTATTAATTGAAAACTATCATGTATAGAAAATTTTGAAAATATTGCAATTCAGAGTTCTACAATCAGGTCTGACTGCTTTGGATCCTGTGCAAAACAGTAGTGCTTGAAAAGTATTTTTACTGTGTGCCTGCTCAGCTATCAAGATGAATTGAAAGTCTCAGGCTACTTTGTCCTGGTCACATGCTGAATGTAATGTAATCACCCGGCACCTATCAAATGGCCAGCAGTCTCCTACAACAGCTGATACAGGGTTGTGTGAGCAATTTATTTTTGCTTGGCTGAATGCTGGGGAGAATAAGAAAAAAAGAACAAATATTTTTTAAAATCTAGTTTTAAAAGATCAGCTTCTTCAGGTCAAGATATTATATGTTTCACATTTTACAACTAAGCAATATAGATTAATAACTGTATTATTTTTTTGAAAATATAAAACAATAATTCAGTTTTTATGGGTTCTTTTTGTCCTTCAGTTGTTTTTGGTCTTAATGTTGTGCTGAGTTTGACAATGAACAGTTTCTTTAGCTAAAAGCCATGTTTTGAGAAAAGAAAGACGTTTTGACACCAAAATTGTCAGACTTGTGCTGAGTTAGTGCATTTGCAAAGTTTCTACTTGATTTTTATTTATTTGTAAGATGGACAACATTTATCAGAATTATTAAAGAATCTAGCAATTTTTATTGTCATTTATTTTTATCAAGTTAATTGCCAGGTGAAATTACTACAGTTATATTTTATTATATGATTTATACAGGATATTTTTGTCAATAAGACATACAGAATTGTACCACATTTCAGAGGAAAATGATTTCCAGTATTGTACAAGCACAGCCATCCTCATCCTGCCGTCATCCAGAAATATCACTGTCATTTGATAACTTTCTGGCTTTTTACACTAAGTAAAAAAGTACAGAGTTTGTTTATTTGCCAATTAATTGTCTTTTCATCAAGTTTAATGGGAACTTGATTGACTTTTAAGGGCCAGGGACTAAATTTTGCTTGCAACTTATTTTTCAAATTTGGAAATTGAAGTGATTTCATATCCTAATATATGTAATAGGGATGAGAGGAAATCTGTTATTTTGCTTGCTCTGATATTTGGTGAGTTTAGAAGAATATTTCTATAAACAAGAGGTAATATATTTCAATCTGGTCAGTACAATATTAAATGTATGGTAGTCAAAAAGATTCTTTCACATTACAGATATTTCACTATTTGTGTTATAGTGTTTTACCTTCCAATTTATTTTATAGTATATTTCTAGTTTATTGTTTGAATTTGCTGCTGGCCCAGAGCCACAGGTCATCATACTTTGCCTGGAAAATGTTTTTTAAACAGTATTAAACATGGAGATTTACATCAGGAATGACTCTACATATAGCTAATTCCTCCATTCTGTCAGCTGTAAATAAGAACTCATATCAGGAAGGTTGTAATTTATGTTAATGATAGTGTGAAAAGCATTGGTATGATGGTCTTTACATGGGTTCATGCAAATGGTTGATTGCTACTGAAGTGTGCATTAACATAAAGCACATCTTCAGGTAATTTATGGGAAAATTACAAGATATGAGATACTAAGTGAAGCAATGATCAGTGAGCAATATCACTGCCTCAGATCAGTGCATGTTGGCAGAATGGTGTTCATCATTTCTTTGGAAGAGAAAAAGGCATGCTGTACAAAAAGAAAAATCGTGATATACATGACAGTGCTTAGAGATATAATTATGCTTTCAATAAGCACTGCAAATTTGGGGAATTATGTTTTTATGGTGGATTCAAAAAAATATCAGTTAAGGGATTGAAACCAAGAATAAAAAATATGATGGGGAAATGTAAATATTCATAAAATCATAGTATCACAAAAGGGTTGGAAGGGACCTCTGGAGGTCACCTGGTCCTAACCACCTGCTCAGGTAAGGAACTAGTTGCCCGGGGCGATTTCTAGGTAGCTTTTTGGAAGTCTCCAACATGGGAGACTCCCCAGCCTCCCTGGGCAACCTGTGCCAGTGCTCAGTCATGCACACAATGAAACAGAATTTCATTCAACAGATGTTGAGGGCGAATGTCCTGTTTCAGTGTGTCCCCATTGCCTCTGGTCCTGTGCCACTACTGGAAACTACTGTGGCGCTACTGGAAAGAGCCTGGGTCTCTCTTCTTTGTGCCTTCCCTTCAGGGACTTACATATGTTGAAATGTATTCCTTAAACGACCAAGGGCATATCCCATGGCATAAAGCATCATGCCTAAAGACTGTGGGGTAGAGGAAGAAAATGTGGGGTGTGCCATCCAAGTTAACAGTTGCTTGGAAAGTGGCTGGGCATCGGTCTGCTTGGAAGGGATCAGGAGTGATTTCCTTTGCATTCTTGTTTTCTTTCTCTTTTCCTTCACTAAGCATAGCCTTTACCTGCCCAGAAGGTGTTTATCATCAGAAGACTGATTTGTCTGATTTTTTATTCACACAAATACTGAATTATTGGAGATGGGAAATAGCAGTTGGTCAAAACCAAACACACAGCTGACGAATATATGTAGAGCAACAGCCACAACTGCAGCAGAGCGTTACCCAGAAAATAATTAGAAATTAATGATCAACCCCATAACCCTACTAAACATAATATTCTCAATTAATTTTCATTTTTAGTAACTTGCTAATGCCATCATTATGAATTTTGAAAAAAAATTATCTTCAGATGAACCATAGGCTTTAATTAAACACATACAGTAGAATTTCAGTTCTTCTGTCGTCATAATTAGAGATTGCGTTTCCCTTTTCCATATGGGCAATTCAGTAAGTAAATCTGTCTTAAAACAATTATAGATTAAATTTGCAGAATTGTTTAGTTTTCCATATTGTGAGGACATAGAAGATTATGGCAAGGGCTTTCTGGTTCAGGATAGATTTATTTTTTTGATCTCAAGACCAAGCAAGTTAGCTTGTTGCTTCTGTTTTCAGCCTAATTTTAAAAATCTGCCAATCATGAAACAGATATTTTTGTCCCATTTGCACATGTTCAAAAATTAACTGAATATTTTGTTAGTTCTCAGATCAATATTTTTGCAGCTTTTCCATTTAGATTCCTTATGGTAATACTGTATTTCTTTAATTCTTCTTAAATACATTATATTGAAAAATGGAGTTTTTAATTACTTTGTTTGGTTGATCATGAGAATAAAATATCTGAGGGAGAAAAATTCTGTGAGAATACCTGAATTTCAGCTTTTCAATTACTTAATTACCTGCATTCTGTGGGAAGACTGAAGGTCTCTCCATACTGATGGTGAAAACAGTACCACACCTTTATGTAACATCTTTAATTGATTTCACTCAGAAGACACTAAGTTTATGGTAGCACAACATGCAGATTGGGGGGGGGGGGTGGTGTGAAAATGCAAGGTATCAGAGTTATTCAAAGTAGCCTTGACTTATTCCTTTGTACAAATAGTTGTTCTATGTTGTTTGCTATTGTTGCCCTAGAAATATTCACTAAAGCTAAGAAGTGTACAAATATTTTAGTAAATTACTTAAGAACTGTTTAATGTAGGAGCTAATAACTTACTTGGCTTTTAGTTATTTTTTGGGGCACTCTCAAGGAAAAATTTTAAAAAACAACACCCTTTCTATTTTGAAAATAAGTAGTCCTGGGATTTAAGCTGAAAGGAAGATTGGTAATGTCATGAAAGAGCATTCTTCAAATAAATGATAAAATTACAACACAGTATTTGGAATTATAGATAGGGAAAAAATCTGGTGATGTTATCAGTTCTATTCTCAGAGTACTAGAAAGTAAAAGAGATGTTGAGGCAGCAGAGTCTTTCATTATTGTGTTTTGCTCATATTTAAATTATCCATTCCTCCTGGAAAACTATTCTAATTAGTACTGTAATTATATTCTGCCTTAATTATTGTTGACTTAATTTGTCCTTTTTCTTTTCTTTGTTTTTGGCACCTCCACTAATTAACTATCGTTATCGGTAGAGTGTGAATCCTTAAATATACTGTGATAGTTCTACCCTCATATACTTGCCCCAAGGAGAGGCAGAAAAGAGAGTGCAAGTACTTACAGCTGTCTCATCTTAAGAGAAGATACAGCTGAGGATAGAGAGTTCAATGAAAACAGAACAGATTTTGACAACAGAACCAGAACAATTAGGAGGATGTTAAAGTAAAAAATAGGGGGAGTTAGTGAATGAATGTATAGAACTCCTATGGAACCACCTCTCCCGACATGTAACATAATATCTTTTCACCTCGGTACATTGAGTTGTTTAATTTAATTTTTCATTTGTATTTTCAACTTAGTGCACAGAATGCTTGAACACGTCACTCATAAACCATGTTGGTTATTTCGCCTTTTTGAGCCAAGCTTAGCTTATCCATAGTAGTGACATTGAGGTGAGAAGATATATTAACATCAAACAGATAGAAAAGATTTCTGATGAAGAAGACTAATACAGCTCCTGACTAGGGGATCTAGTCCCAACAAATTACTTCAGGTTTGCATAATTCCTTCTGTGCATAATTTGCTTTGGTTAAGTAATATTTATGAATTGTTACTATTACAAGACTTTGATTCAAATGCTTGGAGGTTAAATTGTTGTTTCATGAACATATGTTTAGAGAGAAGAGAAAAAACTCCTAAGATAATTGCAACTCTCTCTTTTTTCCTTATTGCTGCTCTAGTTGCCTAGCTTACCTGACTTGGTTGCTGTTATTTCTGTTATTACTGTAATTGCCATTAACCCTTTATTTCTTTTGCTTCTATCACAATTTGCAACATCTGTCATTGACTCTATGTAATTACACAGTTTTGTCTTCATCTTGCTTTTTCCTACTTAGAAGTTGTAGCAAACAAAAGTTGGAAGGGAGTGTTTCAACATCAAAAGATTCAAAACAAGGAGAGCTGGTTTTCTACCATTTCCTTTAATTGAGTATGCTACTGCTTCATAGTAAAGCTTCTGAAATGAGGAATCTAAGAGTCCCAGATTCAAGTCAAGGCTGAACAAGACTTTGTCAAAGTCTCCTCTTAGATATTCTTCAGTGGGTACAACATTTTGTGTGCAATCCTCAGACATAAAAATACTTTTATGGCAGTTGATAGAGACATCTGGAGGAGGGACAGATTGAATCCAGACCCTGCTTTATTCAGCTGCATCAGGAAAAGAGAGCAATTGACTCATCCGAGCATATTTTCTGGTAGAGGTCTCTGCTCATAACTGGATTTCCAGAGCATATCAACAACTTTTCCAGTCTGTGGCCCTTTCCTTGCATGCACTAAGTAGGATTTCATTTCCATGTGGGAAGGATTAGCCAGGTAGAGGGACATGAAACTCTTTTTGGACTAGTGCCTTAAAGCACGAACACTTCTGTGACGTCTTCGAACTCTGGTCTCAGATCTCACCACCTATGATCATTCAGTGAGATTATGGAGTAATTTCCAATGACCATGCTATGCCTCTCAGTGAGAAATTAGTTCCTTGAAAACAGACCACATAATCAAATTTGGTAACTGCTCTGGAACCTTGACTTTGAGATAATAAAAAAAATTGCAGTAGAATAACTTGCCAAGGAGGAAGCTCATCTGGCATATGCACTAGCTGTAGATGAAAATACTTCATCTAAATGTAATGTAGGGGGTATATACGTGTCTACTCTTTTTTCTGAATTCACTTCGGTTGTTTGAGTTGGTTATCTCATGATAATGTTTTCTGTTAATGCGTCTGTGTGTTCATGAACAAATATATTGGTAGAAATTTATTTCCCTATTTATATTATACATGTATTTCTAAAATACTAATTATAAGCTGAATTTTAGAATTAATGAGTGGGATGCAGACTGCTTTTTCTGATTGAATAGTACACAATGCTACTGAGGTTTTTTTGATGTAATTTTCAGAAGCTGATTGAGAGCTGTAGCCTGAGTGCACAAAAAGAGCACCCAAAACTATAGATCACTGAAAAAAATGGCCTTAAGCTTATAGATCCATCAGTCATGCTCATAAAAGATGTAGTAGTATTTATCTGCAAATAGACCAGAGAGGTTTTTATTGAGATATTCACAGCAAAATTTAAAAAGTATTAGCAGCATTATTTTTCATCTGGACGTAGCACTCTTGATGAAATGTCAAAGGTGATTCTCTTCATCTAGCATCCTTTGTTACTTTGGCATCGATGTATGAGTTGTAGGTTATGATGATGCAGCTCTGATACTCTTCTGTGTGCTTTAACAGAAGACAAATTGAACAGATGTATGCTTTCTAAAAAGGCCTTCAAACTCAATGATTTTCTCTTCATGGGTAGTTCAATCCCCATCAATCTGTCTTTCCAGCTGGCTAATTTTTTTAAACAAATACCCATCACACTGGACTACAAAGGGGGTTAGAGTGAGAGTTGTTTGATAGCATGGTGTTTTCATGTCAAAATACAAGCAAATTGTCAGGAATGCAGCATATATAATTACACTTCCGATATTTATGAAGAATTTATGGTGTACTGGCATTTTGCATGAAAGCCTATAATAAGGATAGATACCAACATAAGGGTGGTAAAGCTGAACCTACTCAGAAACATGAAGAGTTTAGATTTCTTTAAAATCCTTGGGTTTTGGTTTTTGTCTTTTCGTGGATTTTAAAATCTCTTTGGAGGATGCATGTGGCCAAAATTCCTTGATTACATGAATTGTAACTTTGCTTTATGCATTTTAAAATCATTTAGTCAAGCACATTTGTTGGTCTCTAGGATTGTACATCACCAAGTATGTTGAATTATTAAATTCCTAATAAAATTAAGTGTGTCGCAGCTGTGTGAAGCTATACAGATAGCTTGAAAAAATTCAGGCTTTGGATGAGCAACATTAACTCCCTGAAGGACTAGATTATCCATCTGTAGCAGGCAGTGCCTCCATGTGAGTTTTGTCCCTCATGGGTTAAACATGCTGCATGCAGTGTGCTAGAGGAGCCAGTGATAGGGATGTTTCCTAAAGAGATTAGTCTTAGCCTGTCACCACACACAGCTGAGTTTATTCAGCTGAATTTTGAAAGGAAGCCAAAGTAGCACTCAAGGTTTGCTCAGTTGTTTAGACAGTGAAGGCAGTGCTCAAGCTGATTTTCATTTACCTCTGTCCCTCAAAGCAAAGATATAAAGCTGTGCATAGGCAGTCCTGGGAATGTTTCACCCTCTGCACTCAGCATATAGGGTCAAGTCACAACAAGATCTTTATGAAATTAAAGGTATTATACAAATTAATCCCTCATTGACATAACTTATTCTTTTCAATACATGCTGAATGAATCATTATTTCTATTTTCCTGTACCCAAGAGTACAGAATTCTCTACAACATTTAAAAATGCCTGATGTTGATGAAAAGAAGCAAAAAAAAAAAGCCTCTGCTAACTAGAACTGACTGTATTACTAACATGACGAGACTTAGTTTGATGAAGTAAAACATTCCTGGTAACTATATGTACTTTTTTTTCCCTATTCAATAAGAAGCAACCCACACACACCTAGATAAATCAAGAAGTAAAAGTAGATATCAAGCCCAGAGTAGGAACCAGAGAGCAAAGGCAGAAGGAAAAGAGAGTTTTGATTACTTATGCTTGTTGAGTGGAAACACCTCTTTAAAGTAGTTCTATATTGGTATATGAAGCCAACAGCATTTGCATACCAATCAGGAATCTTTGTACTGTTTCGTTTCTCCTCTGAGAGGGTATTTTGTTTTGTGATTTAAGGGAAATTACAGTTCAGATAAGGATCATGATTTCATATGCAATCTTTTATCATAATTTGTCTGTGAAATTGTTTAAATCTTTCATCTTCTAAGAAAATATATGGTTTCTTTTATAGAGAGACCTTCCTTTTTCTTTCATTTAAAGGATGGCTTACATCCTGGCTAGGGAGCTTGAATGTATAATGACTATAGAATAAATGCAGGAATTGGATGATAGGGATTTCCACTTTCAGCCCTGCCACTGGTTCACAGTACGCTACTGGGTACCAATCATGGGTTTTCACTTTTTTTCCTGCTTCTACAAGACTGATGTTGGTGAGACTGTACTCCTTAGAAATGTATTTTTTTATCTGTTATTAAAAAAAACCACATGCAAGATCTAATTACTAATTTCATCAACATATTTCCAATGTGATTTCTGTTAGTGTTTGCACTTCTATTATTGTGTTTTCTTTCATTACAGATCAACCAAGCTATTTCTAGCTGGCTGAGGCTATGTGTTGTTGCTTTTTCACAGGAATCTCTTTCTTGTGTTTTATTAGGTATGTCAGGTATCTGTCCAACAGCCAGGTCACGGGAACGGCCCTGCAGCAACTGGGGACATTCTACCTCACATCCCTTATCTCATTTCTAGGCAAGAACACTAGTGGCAAAACTCTGTCAAGGTGCAAGGCAGTCCTTTCTTGCAGACTCATTTGTTCTTATCAGGGAAATGTCATATGAAGTGCACCTTCCTAAGCTCATAGTTTCTAAACTGGGAAGCAATAGACTGACTGACAACAGAGAGAGTTTGGAAATATCTGCACTTTTCTTGATTTTCATAGAGTCATAGAGATATTTAGGTTGAAACAGACCCTTGAGATCATCAAGTGAACACCATGTTGTTTCCACAAAGGATTTTTCCTCCCTGGCACCCTGTCTACCTAACATTATGCCAGATGTAACTAAAATTCCTTAAGTTACTTTCTTGATAAAGCAGTTATGAAGATCCAGGCATTAGAAGAAATGCATAAACAGCTTTGGAAGTAATTTATCTTCTCTCCAAATAATCAACTAGTGGTGGAATATTCAAAGTGTTTTGGTAACTTGCTGGATCCATGTCATTGCTCATTAGACATCACCTTTTAGACAGGTGAAAGAGCTTTAACTTCCATTTAGAAGGTGGAGGAAGAATCTAATTATTAAATCCATTATATCTGCATACAAACCAGATTAACAGCACCTTGAGTAATCCTGTGATTCTCATGATGGACACAAGCTAATTGAAAGCATTAGAGGCACTGTCCATATCTGGATTGACATCTCCCAGAACAATGAATCTTGGAGACTTCATTACCACTCTTTGACAGCAGCTATTTCTCTTCAGACAGAAGAGAAGCCAGGAACATAGAGGTGGCCTTTGTGTCTGTGTGTAATTTCAATCTGATTGTATTCTTACATTTGTTATACACGTGCATTTGTATATTCGTTTTCACTACTTTTTGTTTAAAATGGAACATCTTCAGCTTGAATAATCTCCTCTTTAGCCTTGAGAGGCTTCTGTCATCCCAAATATAGATATTTGTTTTTATAGGTTAATGGCAGAGTGAGTTGACTACTACGGCAAATCTCAGTGATGCTTTTAATTGCTTCATGTAAGCTTCTTTTTTTTTTTTTCCTACATATAGAAGAAAAAGAAGTAGTGCTTTTGTGATGGTAATTTGATATTTCCCAGAAAACATATTACTGACTTATAGGGAAATAGACCTTGAGTTCATATAGAAGCAGCATGCTTCTGCAATGAGACAGGGGTTTGGTCATTTAAATAGCATGAATAAAAGCTGTCAGCAGTTGTACTAGCTAAAGTAGAACTTATATTCTGCTACATTATGTTATAACATAGTGCAAGCATCATCTGTGGTTATGAATAATATCTCACTACTGTGCAGAAATACATAATCGCTTTTATCACTTTCCACAGTTTTTTCCAAAACATCTGGTGTTAGCCATTGCTATAGACCAGAGGAACAGACCATAGGAGACCGTTAAGTGGTTTAACACAGCAGTTTCTGTCCTTTGGAAGGTCACACACAGTATTCCATGCAGATAGCCAGCCATATGTAAGGGATTTGAATGTTGCTAACCTTATTGTTATAAATGTGTACAGAAAACATTTTGTGTGCAGGATTGGAGGCCTTCCAGACCTGAGCAGGTGAACTGTTGGATTTTTTTATTTTTCATCCTCTCGTTGTTACAGATGTTGTAGATAGTTCATGTTTTGATGATAAAGTATATGCATAAAGAAGGCTTCAGAAGGAAACAAGGGGGTGGTTTGACATTAATATCATCTTTATTCAATATACCTTTTGGCTAAACTGAAGGGGAGGGTGAAAGATGGGAGGAGGATTTGGCTGTCTTCAGGCAGTTTAATAGAAATAATTTCTCCTTAATTCTCATCTGCATGCTACAATTTGCATTTCAATTTTAATATTTTGAAGTGTAAAAGCATATTTAGGGACAGGGACTAATTAGATCTCTGTAAACAGCCATATGTTGCCATTTTTATTAAATTTAAAGGGTGGTTAGAATGACAAAGATTTTATTACGTACAAGAAAAAGGACATAAATGCCCACCTGCAAGATTTATCCGGTTTTTTTCTTCTTCTAAAATAGTGCTTCAATTGCACTTGTTCCTAAGTTTTGAAAAATAAAGAAATGAGAAATTGCCCACAAGGTAATCCAATTATGTCCTCTTTTGAGGTGATGAATACCTCATAAATGCCTATCTGGAGCCAGGTTCTGTTCTCCTTACTTATAACTGTAAGTGTAAATAATTTTTTGGCAGGAATACTTGAGGACTTTTGCAAGGAGTGATAGAATTTAGCATGCAGCAAGTGGTCTCTGGGGTGGCAGTCACACTAGCTTCCTCTTGAATTTGCTCTTAAACCTGGGTTAATAAGCCCAGGTACCGGTGTGTACTTAGGCTAGGCATATGTCACCTCCTCTGGAAAGGAAACTTGGGTTCACTGCGGTTGAAATGCAGAAGTGGTGCCTGATGCCAAACCCGATTTGTCACATCTTGAACGTGGCTGTATTGTCCCTCCACAAAAAATACATTTGCATGTATTTGACTGTGCTGCATGCCTGGAAAGAACTGCCTCAACTATTAGTAAGTGTGCACACTGAGTATTACATCAACTGTTACTAAGAGCCTGCCTGGGCAACAGCCAACTCTATGAAACCCAATCACCAAGGCCAATTTTTACAGAATGGGAAAGCAAGGCAGGTTCACACTATAAGTCTGAATGCTGTATGCAAGAGAGAGTGGCTGAATTTCTGGAGCTTCATGCAATGCTTTCTTTTTCTGAAAAATAAAACAAGCATTATAATCAGGAGACTAGTACAGATGAGTCTTCAGAGATGTTTCCACCAGCTGGCTCAATGAACTTCATTCAAGCACAAAATGGTACTGAATCTCTGCAATAACCTTGAACTTCACTATTTTCTTAAAAGTTCATTATTATTTCAAAATCCAGCTACAGAAGGTGTAACTACTCAGTAAAACAATGAAAGACATTAAAGTGACCCATTTGCATTGTCATTTATTGTTTTATGAAATATCCCCTTGAGTGATCACACTATAAAATTTTACTTAAAAGACTCATGATTTAATATGTCAAAGTGTTTTCTATTATAACAGAATTGAAAAAGTGTTGCTAAAAAAATCACTTTTACTATTTTTGGCCTAGAAGAAAGAATGGAAATATTTTCAGGCAGGGACTGTAATTTTTAGGGGAACGAATTTACAGTGTGCTTTTAAGTCAAGCATGAGTTAGAACAGTGAGTAAACAGAGCAAACCATACAAAAACCAAGATTCTTCCTTGGTGTCTGCAATACTGTATCTGGAAGTTTGATATTACCTATATTATACCATTCTGTAGGTGTCTGTAAAACCTGTTAATATTTTGTTGTCATAATTTGTCCCTTAATAGATTTCAATAAACATATGAGATAAATGGAACCTTAGAATAAGAGCTGATTAAAAGCTATTATTCTTGGAATATGAATGTGGCAGAAGAGTTCCCTTAGTACAAGCTTTGAAAAGAATACCATGTATCAGTGTTTACCACATGGGCTCAATCTCCAAAAGATATGATTGTCCATATAGTTGGTCCACATGGATGCTCTCAAGGTTCAATTACCATACTGGCCTGAGAAGGAAGTTGTCCCGTGCTTTTGTAGTTCGACAGCTTAAATGTGATACCCCATCTCAGTTGTCCTAAACCATTCATCTTCTTGAGATTGGGACAGGCAAGTATTTCCTACTGCCTAGCACAATTTTCTTAGAGCAATTCTGGAAAGCTTACCTTCCCATCTCTGTGTTTCACTTTTCTTCAGCCTTTGAGAGACAGGTTAGGCAAAAACCTGTTGCTTCCCATACTGGCTTTCTTGTTTACCATTGTCATACATTCATGCACATGGTCCTGATCGTTACTATATAACACCTGTCTTCAGTTTCATAAGCATTTTTGTATCACATAGTGTTCTTGGTACTTAGCTATTCAGATCTACCCATCTAGTAGATTGAGACATTCAGACAGATTAGGTGGATTTCAGTAAGAGAAAAATATCAAAATCTATAGCAAGTTTAGTTCCTGCAAACAGAAAGAATTCAGAGATGCTTTGATATTTTCTAATTTATAGAAGGTGATTCTTTAATCTGTATGTGAGTGAAGGAATTTCACAAATTAGAACCTTTCACACAATGATCAATATTCCAGGGGAAGGAAACTAGATTAAAAGGTGAGGCAGTCCAGATGTATTCCAAGATTTCTGGCTTAGATGCAGAACCTGAAAGTCCAGGAATGTTCACTTCTGGTTCTCTCTGAGGCTGGGGGCTTGGGATAAGTCTGCTGTAGTTCTTGTTGAAATGACAGCTTTCGTTTTTCTTTTAACTTTTCTATTATTTTAAACTTTTAATCTTTTAATTCAATGCTATCTAATTAATATTAACATTTTCTCAGGTTTAATAATCATTCTGGGCTGTCACCATAAGCCTGGAAACTTTAAACCACAGTGGAGAAGATGCTTGGACTTGGATTATTAGTACAGTTTTTATTACTGGGTTGTAGCAGTTAATCAAGTTTAGAGTGTATGTTGTTACTACTCCAGAAGTTGTAGTTAGAATCACACAATAATTTCATTATTCTTAAGGGATGTCTGGAGGCCATCGTGTCCAGCCCACAATAAGGATTCATTTGGTCTTCAGTATTGGAGAATATGGCCTCGTGGATGACTAGTTAATGGCTTGTTAAACTGGGCTCTGCCCTTCTCGCTGTGACCTTGGGCCCCATGGACAGTGCATCAAGAGCAGTCCTAGGTCTGCTGCAGCTAAAATGTTTCACTGATACTTCCTGAGCCTTATGGCAGTAGGCCATGCTCATGATTAGACATTTAAGACTTTTGTGTTTTGCATTTTCCTGTGGCAGAAACTGTACCTCAGACAGTATCTTGTAACTAAGTGCTGTGCAGGATTCTAGCATGGGGAGGGGAGTGTTTGCTAACACAAGACAGGGAGAAGGGTTTCTTTATTCATTCTTTGAGTATAAGTCTGAAATTAGTGGGTTGCATTTCTTACAGCTTGAAACATCCATAGGAAGCATAGGAGGTATTGAGATTTCCGTCGCTTTTTATGTTGGTGCTGAAGTTTTTAAGCAAATAGAAATTAACTGTTCTTATTCCAGCTGTTATAAGGCAGTGTACGTGCCTGTCAACATAACTTGCAATTGTGAGTGAAAAATCTCTATTTTTTTATTCATAATCAACTCAATATTTTTCTTTTTATCTTCTTTTTTTTATTATTGCTTTTTGGAGAGTAATGAATGAATGAGCTTTGGGGGATCATCTGTCTTATGGTGAATTATGCAGGAAATGAAAAATCTCCATCCAAGTCATATAGCAAATGCACTCAGGTCAAAAGAATCTCGTCTGTACTCAGCTCTTTGCTTTGTGCTAGTTTACAGGGATAAGCACAGAACATTTAACTCAGACATAACCAGCAAATGTTGCGAAGCCTAAAGGTTTCTAAGTGGTGATTCCCAAACTCCCAAGATATCCTCATCATTTCTGTTCACCTTGCAAAAAGTGTGACTCCATCTTCCATTGCAAGGATAAATCCTTTAAGAAAACCACTAGAATCTTATTAAGTTTGATTTGATTTAGTATCTATTTTCTGCTTCCTCTGTTTTAATTTTAATGAGAAATCAAAATTATGCATGGTTAATCCACACACACTCCATATATATATATGTATGTATGTATATAATATTATGGTCTAGTCAAAGGTTGATTTCCAGCTTTGATTGGTTAATACCAATGATTTTTGTTTTAAGTTTTGGACTAGACAGAATTTTTTTCATTTTCTGTCCTTTTAAAAGGTAAAAGTTATGAGTGAGTTCCTGAAATGTTTATGAAACAAAATGATAGATGAAAAATTATCAGTGTAAAATTAAGTGAAATCTTTGATTTTGTATTCAGTTCAAGCTTTGCCTCAAGATTCTGTTTCTTTCAAGGCAAGCTGAAGATGCAGCAAACTCACACAGATCAAAAATTAGCACAAGGATAATAGGTATACTCTGAAACCAAGATGGATGTTATTTTTATTGGCGTGGTAAATAGAAGGTTACCATACATCTTTCGAAATCAAGGTAGGCACTTTCTGTATCAGATGTAATCATCTGAAGAAGCTGGGTAGCACAGACTGGCTTTTTTTCATTTGCCTCTCTTATGTTCAATTTAATGAGTACAATATCCCTGTGAGCTTACAATATTGCATCAAATGAGATATGATTGCACTTTTAAATGTTTAGACAATGTTACATTTCCTGATGGATAACTGCCAAAGGATTTAGTTATGGATTGCTACCTCAGAGACAATACACATCCGAAACTATTAATTTCAGACTGATAAATTACTTTGTGTCTCATGTATATCTCTGGCAAATTTTAAAACTTCATGAATTGCATTTACTTTGTCTTATTGCATATTACAATTCCAAACAGTAGACAAGCAAAGCACTTAGTCAAACTAAAATAGCATTAGAAAATGCTATTTTGATTTAATTCTACGTTGATCA
Source organism: Corvus cornix cornix (assembly GCF_000738735.6). Lineage (NCBI taxonomy): Eukaryota > Metazoa > Chordata > Aves > Passeriformes > Corvidae > Corvus > Corvus cornix. The sequence goes on from NC_046333.1 coordinate 29,208,295, forward strand.
GGCAATAGAATACAAATGCAGGCAAGGTAAAATGGACTGGATGTTAGTCTGTGCATGCAATAGACAAATATATTTTATCATATCTACATGAAATTTAGTCAATTGTAGTCAAGAGGATGCATTATGCATGGATTAACATTTGTATACTCATATTATTTTGTCAGGAGAGCTGGACTTAAATCACAAGTTCAATTTGTTATTCATACTCATTTTTTAAATATCCTTCAGTCTAAAATTCAGTACCATTTTCACCATTTGCATCTCATCTGGCTGGTATCTATTTATCTATAAACTGAACCAGAATGTTCAATCTCAGGTGTTGCACCAGTGTGTACTTTAAATAATATTTCTGTGTTTCCAGGCATTTATAATGTAAACACTAATCATGCAAATGAATATTCTATATGTAAGCACAATGTATTTTAAAGGTGAAAGGATAAAACTGAGTAGAATATCTTAACTCAGAACAAGAAATTTCTCTTTTTATGTACAGTGTGACAAGACTTTTACTTCTTGAAGCCTTTCTTTCCAAAGCACTGATAAAAGAATATTCTGATTTCAAGGACACCACCTCCTTCTTTTGTTGTTTTTTGTTGGGTTTGGTTTTTTTTTTTAAATTTGCTCTGCATTACACTGAATTTCTCAGCTTTGCTTTGGACTGGGAGCCAAAAGTCCAAGGTTCTATTTCTGGGAGTGTTTCATCTTCAGATCACATAAAGTTTCATGCAATATTTGTTAAAATAACTTGTGATTTTTAGGACCTCTATTTTTGATGTATCACTTTAAAAGAACCTAATTTCCAGATTAAAAGGCTAGGAGTTTCTGAAATTAGAGCTTCCTTCTCTTCCCATCACCCATAGGACATTGTATGTGAAATATCTAAAATGAGACACATACATAATAGCATCTTGGGTTTGAAATTGTTTTTATTGTTTTCATACCCAGAGATTACAGATATTTCTAAGTCTTCATTTTTGTAAAGTATTTTGAACAACAGAGCTGTAGAAAACACTTATGCTTTGAATATATATTTTTTAAATGAAGGATGCAACAGAGGCCTCTCTCCTGTAGTTTCTTGAAGTAGAACAATGGTGCAGCTTGCACAAGGGATCCTTTATAGAGTTCTGTCTAAAGGCACTGTTGTTGTTCCTTGGTCACTGCGGTCACTGTGCTGGATTCTTAATGGAAGTGAGATCTGTGTGTAACAGTCTAAAACAAGGACCTCAATAAAAACAGCAAGTCTAGGAGCTGTGGGCATATGTCACCATGCATGATCCTGTGACTGAGAAGTGTCCACCTTCCATTGTCACTACAGGATGACTAGCATCAGCTCAGACTGATAAATAAGCAGGAGCTGAAGAAAAAAAGGCAAGATTATTTCTCCCCTGCCTAAAGTACAGGAAAATGCTTTTTTAGCTTGTCCTTTTGGTACTCCACTAAGAATGACACTACAGAAGGAACCAATGTTATCAGTGCCACTGCCATGACCTTAGTCTTCCTCCCTAGGGATATTATGTGACTTTACAATAAGTGCAGACCCATTGCACAGTAATAATGGATCTAGATTCTTGTCCAAAGACTCATATATTTGTTTCTTGCTGTATGTTGTTTGTAGTTTGCAAGTGGTACAGCTCAATATATAAGTAAATTAGATGGGTTTTTGGTCTGCACTTGACTTTAAACAAGGGGAAGAAAGAAAGAGTATCACAAGCATTAAACTTTTAATGCAAAAGACAGAGCAGAAAATAGCATATTTACAAAAGCAAATTGCAATCTGAAGAATTCAAAAGTTGTGAGTCATTGCCCAGCAATCAGCAATGACCTGTAACTACAGTTTAAAATTAGAAAGCACACCCTCCTGATACCTTGCTGAACATGTACTTTGCTGTTATTATTCTGTTTTCAACTGAGATTCAGAAAAAATGGAATAAAATTCTTTCTCAATGTTGTTTAAAATTTCACTGTTATGCAACATATATTACGTTTGGTATTTGGCTTTTAGGACATTTAATTAAGTGGCCTCCCCTCTCCAGTTAAATATATTGTGTACATTTTATAAACATGAAATGAAAGATGCAAAAAAAAAAAAATTCTTTCATGTAATCAGTCTCTGTTCCAAAAGGAAAATTACCCTGTGGTGCTTTAAAATATGAGACCACTTAGCAAAGAGTCTCTCTCTATATAAATATATACAGCTACTTGGAAAGGCTTCATCATTTATTTTATTAAAGTCGTACTCCACAAAGCCATACTGTCTCCTGTGGAAATTCTTCAGGATGGAGGGAAGGCAAAATTGCTCACAAGATCTGTGCATATTTTTATATGTACATAGGCACTTGTAATCTGTATCCATAAGCTATTAAAAGTTGTCTCATACTAAGACTGATGGTTGTTAATGAAAGGATAAAAAAAGCTGCATTTTAGAAGATTAAAATGCTGTTAATTTCTGTATGCATTTAAGATTAATAAACTGCTAATTAGGACATGCAAATGAGCGTTTTATGAATTCCATCACAAACATTCACAAGTACCTTATACATAAATCACATTCAGTTAATGTATTTTTCTTATGTAATTGGGGAACAGATTGATGAGCCAGTCCAATTACGTCTAATTTACATGTGTATAGAATTTTGTAATACAGTATTATGAAGCTAATATGCAAGTAAGAAAAAAACTAATTATAGCATGTATTTTCTTTAGTAAGATGAAAAAAAATTTCAGCTTATCTTAAAAAATACTGCTACTTAATTGAGGAAGAGATAATATTAAAAGAATGTAGAAATTTTAACTTTTTCTCATGACATAATAATGTGATCCAATACCTGTCTCTTAAAATTCTTATAGTATGGTAATATACAGATTTTTAGATCTACAAATTCTGGGAGCTGAATCCATCAGTAACCAACAATGCTGGAAACAAACCTAGCCTTACACAGGGTATAGCAAAGGTAAAAGCAGAATGAAGTCCAGCTCTAACTGATGACAGAAACCATGTGGCCTTTGGCAGGCAGACATGAAGGAAGAAAAGGAAGAGAAGACAAGGGAAGAGTCAGTTCCTGCAAGAAATCCCAGTTTCATTGGGAATTGCAAGGTCTGATTTTCTCTTAATGTATACACTCTCTTTCAAAAGGTTTCCATATGTTTTCCTGCTGAGTAGCACTTGCAGATAAGGCCTACAGGGAAGTGTACAACTGAAGTGTTTATGAGGTTGCTTCGACAAAGTCACTATATGGGAAGTGAAATTCTTACCTTCTGGTGCAAGCAATTTCATTCTGTGAGGAATTTAGCAGTCATAGCCAAATCCTCATTTTATTGTTTCCATCAACAAGGTATCTTGTATTGTCATTAAGTTAATGGATAGAGCTTTAAAGATACTTTGCTGTAGCTCCTTTGAATCAGACCTTTCCTTTTCAGAGTGGAGGTATTTCTGACTTTGTATCAGGGTATTTGTGTGTGGGTCATGCTACATGTTTCACTTGGTGATAGAAAATAGGATTCAGCACCTGTGTTAGCCCACAACGTGACCCATACTTTTTAACCTGTGAATTGAGAGAATTAAACATTTATTAGCTTTAATTTAGTATGCCTTGCAGAGGTTGAACTGCAAGTCATATCAATGGTGGTTACAAATGATAATATCAAGGATGACACATTTTCAGTCACCTCCTGTCACAGAGTTTACAGCATGGACCATCTGAGAACATTTTTGGGGGGTTTCGCCTGTAGTCGTATGTAAGCACAAGAGCTGGATGATTATGCCCAGTTTCTTCCTATTTTCTATTTTCAAATTACCAGTGTTTTCACTCAAGAGTATAACAACCTCACGGCTGTTTCTGAGTCAGATTCATCCAGAAACCCTCACTGCATGTAGATAGAATGGGCTTTATATTTAGCCACTTACAAGCAGTATTACTTGGGCAATGCAACATAATGTACTTCTCTGACAAAACATCATGAATAAGGAGCCCAGGGCTCAGATAAAATGTTCCTGACTGCAAGGAACAGTAGTCCATTTCTTGGTAGTACCTGACATTTCTGCTTCAAGAATAATACAATCATCAACATCAATGTTCAAAGGGAATGAAGTACCACAGTGCCTAATTCAAAGATCAGACCTTTCTGAAATGAGAAGTTGAGAAGAGAAAGGGGGAAGGAAAAATTGAATTAAACCAAATAAATTTGTCAAAACTTTCTGTAAGTTGGAATAAAAATGCACAATAAAAATGTACAAGGTTAAATCAAACTCTTCTGTCTTATTGAAAGCAACTTTTATAAGCTTTAAAAATATTTTAGAATTCTAGTAAAAATTTGCTGCCTTACTTTGATAGATGTTAGACTTATATGAACACATACCTGAGTATTTGTTTATATACCTAGGATGCATTTTCCTTTGGTCTCTAAATGGAAAATTTCTGAAAGAATAATAAGGTCATTCTATTATTTCAGATGACCAACCTCTTTAAAGGATGTGACAGGAGCAATTTATCAACAAATTAGCTCTGAAAGACTAACCAAAGAGGCCATCTTCTACTTGAAATTAAATTGGTACTGCTTTTAACCCCTGATGATACTTATTTCAGTGAGTGTGATGCAAAGACATCCAGCACCTACTTTCCCTGTCACTGGAGAGCTTGTTCTTCCATTAAAAGACTTACTATAGAAACTAAGCTATGTGTTTCTACAAATGAAGATGGGAAAGAAGTTTTAAACACAATATAGTAAATTTGTGTTTCTTCTGTTAAAAAGAAAAAAAATTAAACTTTTTTTCTTGCTTTTGGCATCTTTATTTTCCTAATTTTAGTACTGGGCATTGTCTTCTTTTTTTTTTTTTTTTTTTCTTTTTTTTGGCTACTAAATGCTCCTTGCTCTCATTTCATAGGAAACACAGAAAACACAGAAGTTAAAATATCATTTTTCTCAGTGCCAAAATCTTCAAGACCTTTAGTGAAGCCAGTATCTTACTCTGAAATTCAGGGTAAAATGAAACTAGTATGTCTGTTCAGCTGACTGGTAAATGGATGTCAACAACTTAAAATATTTCTAATGTAAAATAATAGCATTTGGCTTTCTCTTAGGCTTACAAAGGATGTTTGTATCCATGTGATAGTTTGTCTGACTTTAAAAACTTAAGTTTTAGCTGGATGTTTCCATTATTTATAAATTTTCAAAGCAAGGCATAGCATTACTTGGTTCACAATATTGAAGTCAAGTGTCAGGATGCTAACAGGAAGGATGGTAATGTCTAATGCTAATGCCTTTGACATAACTAGTCAGCCTGCTATCGTTATTTCACGTGTCTTTTCCCTATCCACACAGATGTGTTCTGTGAAGATACTCTGTAAAACATATTTAGCAGGAAATACCCTGGATCTGTTTATCACATATATTTATAGGAAGTTCCAAAATGAAGACATCAGAACCCTTGCACTGGATCTGTTTTACCACCAGAATAAGGATAGCAGTTTTAAAGGAGGTAGTTACAAACATATGGGCTTCTATTAGAGTTCCTGTTCCTGCAGGCTATTTAAGGAAGTCTTGTAGCTACTCAGGTTAGAGTAGATTCAAATTGAAGCTGAGCACTGTTGGCACTCTTTTAAGATGCAAACAAACCATTCTAAACAGCAGGAGATAAAAATACAGTCATGTCCTGTCTGTATTGCACTCTAATTTTCCGGTTGGCTGATTACCATTGACTAATTAGGTAATACAAAGAAAGTTTGTATTGCTCTTTGTATTGCATCTAATTGGGGCAGGGGGGAGGACGTTAAGTGAGTAAAGTCAGAAGTTCAGTGCTTAGAATATATGGAGAATTTGTCTCACTGACATTTAGGCTTTGCAACTGAGCAGAGATATAATCCCATCACCATTTTATCCCTCTGACAAAATATAGAAGATACAATGGAAAAGAAAACTACCTTATCTGTTATTTTGAAGAGTTTGTGAATGTATAGGGTTATTTGCCAAGGAGTTGATAGTATTTTCTGCAATCGACTGATTAATTTGCTCCTAGAGAAAACATTTATTGCATTACAGTTCTAAAATTAGAAACATGATAGAGAAGTGAGAGGGATTGAAAACTGAAAAAGGTGATCCAGCTGCTTGCATAACATTGTGCAGATTTGGAGACTAAGTAGCTTTTATAACATGAGAAGAGCAAAGAAGAAAATAATCTATAATATTTTATCTATTTTTTCTTTCATGCAATTACATTTGATACTTCACAAAACTCATGATAGCATTTAGTATTTTTGTTTAGCAATATAACATATCTGCTATTGCGTCTATTTTGTGCATCAGCTCTCTATATAGCATGCTGGTTCCAGGGTGCTGTGTGTTATTTGCACATAGTTACTCTGATAAGTATAGAAGGAAACATATATATATATATATATATATATATATATCCTGTGACACTTCTCAGTCACAGGATCATGCATGGTGACATATATATTATATATATTATATATATTATATGTATATATATATATATATGTACACTCTGATAAGTATAGAAGAAAACTAAACTGGCATATTCCTGGAAGTTTAAATGTAGAAAAACACTTTTCTAATTTTTTTCCTCTCCCTCCTTTTCTTCTATGAGCTGCCAAGGAAAGTTTTAATTGAACTTGATCAGTTTTTCTGTTGCTAGTAACTTTTGAAATGTATTTTCAGCCAGCTGAATTGTATGTTCAGTTTTTGCTTGATTTGTGTTTGTTTCTTTTAAGATACCAGAGTATTTTTGAAAAGTGTTATGTTTTCTATGAATTTCTATCAAGTCTTGTTTGGCCCTCACAGTAGTGGTCTTTTGAGAAGAGTATAGGACTTATGCCAGGTACCAAATGCATGAAGTAAGATAACCATTCTACATCAGTAATAAAGATACACAGTTATTTTATAAAATAATAAATGCAACATCAGCCTCAGTTTCAGTAAGCAGGGTAGGAGATGGCTACAAGAATAGATGTGTTGGCCAACACACTCAACAAATACTTGGTGGCACTGTGACTCTCAGGTACCATGAGACTATTCTCAGGTACCACACAGTTCCAGGTCCATCTTCTTAGATTTTTTCATGTTGATCTTGTTTCTTCATTAAATCTCATGCCCCTAGCTTGGGTTTTTTGTTTTGGTTTCCAAACCTTTTTTCTTTGACCATTTCACTGTCATCTTCTCTGTCTTGTCCATTACTTTCTTAGCTAGCCATGTCACTTCAGGCCCTCTTAGCTCACCATTTAGTTTATTTTCATGTTGGTTTGATAGCTCCTAGTTCCCTGCCTGAATGCCCTGTTAGTCTGTCTCTCTCCTGTTTTACCTCTGCATCCTTGTAGACTCTTCTAAAATGTATCCAGCCATTCCCAATTTCCACGCTCTCAAACTCCGTACACACACTTTTGAATCTTCAGATCTTTCCTCTTCTTTGTATCCCAATAAGAAACAGGGCACTGTTGGTTGATGCTATCAGATGTACAAGTAGAGAAATACAGTTATCCAGAGAATATGTACAAATACCATTTATTTGTCAACTTTATGCCAACGTGTAAATGAATATTTTTCAGTGTGGTCTTGGATATACTTTATTGCACTCCAAATCTTGCTGTGGGTGATAAAGGAAACAAAACTGATATTCAAAGCCAAGGCTTTGTTGTCAATATAGTTCAAATCTTAACAGTCTAATCAGAGAATTATTGTAAGTACAGAGGTAATTATTAAAGACCAGGAAAATAGGGTTTTGTCACATAAAATGACAATAATAATAAAAATAATCAATTATAATTTTTAAACACATTTCTCACAATTTACCCTTTTCTCTAGTATTATGTTTACACTTCCACTTCCTTTCTGGGTCCTAACATTGATACCACCACCCTTCCTTATTCAGGGCCAGTTGACAGCATGTCTTTGGTGTCCCAAGTTCTTTGCTGGGAAAAGTTGGATGTTGGTGGAGTTTCTTCTTTTTATCCCCTCTAAGGTTTACTTGGGACTCATTTTGTGTTTTCCAGCTTGCCCACACTACTTCTGAATTCTCCCTATATGATGTTTTATTTAGGTTAGATGCTTGTTCTTTCTTCTCTTTGTCCTACAGCCACTTTTTCCCAGCTCCCCAGCATGCTTTTCTTTACCTGACCTCTGGTTTGTAGGTCTACTGTCCCCAGGGACAGCATGTCCCCTTATTCTTATCATTCTACTCTTGTATCCTGAACCTGTGTCCCTGCTTTTCAGGGCGCCTGTTACCATACCAGACCTGTATTCCTCTGCAGTGTGCATTATTTATAAATATTTAATTCTGCACAGAATAACTACATTTTTCTACAACTTGTGAAACACTAGGATTGTAACTCAAGAAGAAAAGCAAAGGTAAGTAAATTAGGCATACCCATGCTGTGGGGGTGTTTTTAAGTTATTATGACAAAACCTAGTTAAAACAGAGGTTGAGTCAGGTCAACAGCAGCTCATAAAAAATCTAACAAGCCTCAGTCCTAAAGCCTTGCAAACTCAGGACAATGACTACGGAGTTTAAAATCTGGGTCAAAGTCTGAGTTGGACAAAGGAATCATTTTTAAGGTTCAGCAAAATTGTTGAGAGGGGAAAAAAAAATAAAAAAGAGAAAGCAGTTACTGAATTCCTTAAGGTTTTGTTGGAAGATTTCAGAAGCAATAGTCCCATCACAAATTCCTTAGAAAGACCTTTGTTTTAGCGAGCCACTTCACTGAAATTTATTTTACAGTATGAATGCCAGATTCTATCAGTAAATGTGTCTAAAACACTACAAATTAAGTGGTGTTCATAGGTGGTTTTTTTGACTTTTGGGACAAATATCTCTCTAAGGTAGTCTTTCACAGCACTGCTGTGACAGTGCTCATATGTTTGCATCTAACATGGAGAAAATAATAGCAACCAGATCCTAACAAAATTTTCTGTGCTTGGATTACATCTGAATCAGATTTACATTCTGTACAAGAGTAATTGAGTATTCTGTTTCATTTTGTATACAGTTCTTTGCTTATGTCTCTGTAGTGTTCTATACAAAGCAAAACATTAGTCTCAAGCAAGATCCCAAGACTTCTGGCAGTCAAGCAGTACAATATATACTATTTTTAATCATCACAGTACCTTGGATACCTTCTGCATAGTCCTGCATTGGACACACAGGTCTCTCAATAACAGCAGAACTTCTCCTAATGTGAGTTGGGTTTGCTTTGTGTTGCTCAAGTGGTGAATTTAATCCAAAACTGCATTTCTGGACTGGAGTTTAATATTATAGGCTTGGAAATAATTATTTTTAATCAACTAGAGCAATACTTGTTTTCTTGAAGAGACAATTTGATAGACTAATTCTTGTTTTTAAAGAGTGTTTTTATCATTTTGGTACATTAGATATGGAAAGAGTTTTTCACCATGGGGGCAATAAGTGGGGTAAGGTCATTTTGTTCATTTATTATTAAAGATGATTTTTTTCTGAAACAAGTCCCAGTGTTCAAAACTAAAAAGGTCTGAACACATTTTCCCCAGTGAGTAATGGGCTGTGCTCTCTGCTCACATTCCTTTCTGCGCAATAAGAAAGGATTTTTGTTCTACCTGTGTTTTGAACACTGTTAAGTCAGTATGTAAGATCATACTTCTGCTAGCCTTCATAAATGATTAAATGTGTATTTTAAAGATCTCAAAATCAGGAGACTTGAAATATTTTTCCTGGTTTTTTTTCTATTCTTCTTTATTTTTAATTCATTCTTAATCATGTGTTTCAGTAAGAATGTTGCTGAGACCTACTCCATACTGCTTCAAAGTCTTGGTTGGTCAGATCTGGAACACTGATGTCAATCTACAAAACAGTAGCTCTTGAAAACTGGGAAGAGCCAGGTTCATATTTGAATAGTGACTTTTGTCTATAATGGCTACTGTTTCCTAATCATACATCTCCCGTATTGATCACATTTCTTTTCCAGCTCTTTCTTTTCTAATGACAACACTCCAGGATTTTATCATGCCATGTTAGTGTTACAGTAATTACTTGGCACCATGGGGGATCCTTTCCTGGAGATTATAAGCACTACATAATGCAAATAATAAATAATGGTATCAACAGCCTGGAAGACTTGCAATATATTCCTAATGACTAACATACATTTGGAGCTGAACATTTACCAAGTCTGCCTTAAGCGTCAGTAAAATGTATTCCACTGTGACCCAAATACAAAGAGAACTTTTTCAGGTCAGTATTGGTTTTTTTGTAATAAAATATTATCTTTTGCAAGACAGCATGCCATACTTCACTAACCTTCTGTTTACTCAGATAGATAAGTTTTGTTTTCTCTGCAGACCTTAGAAAGCATAAATACACTCTCTGTACTCTCATTTGTATTAAGGACAAGTTAGAAAACTGATTGCTCAGACCTATGCTTCTTATAGCACCAGGTCTTTCCTTTGTTGTGTTCATTCTGGAGATGCTTTTACAATTTCAGAGGTGTAAAGTTACTTGTATTATCTTCATCGAACGAAAGTGTCAAGACTTACTTGAAATTAAAGGCTGAAAAGTGGTTATCTTGCAGCACTGCAGTGGATTGCTAAACATTAATTATTGATGAAGACCTTGAACCACTTGAGTAAATGACATTAAAGACAACTGCTGTGAGAAGCCAGCTCGGGAGTGCCAAATTCTATTTATGATGGCACACCATAAGGATAGATGAGCAAAGCAGTAGTGACAATCAATTCTGTTTCTCAAAAACAGATTACATGAGAGCCTGGTCTTAAGGACAGTACTTACTTAAAGAGGCAAAAATTATACACCATTAAAATAATTACTTTTTGTTCTCTCCGAATAGAGCAGAACATTAAAGCTTGTTAATTGATTTTAAAAGAAAAGTGAAACGAGATGTTGGATGTGATTAACATATGCTGACTTTGCCTCACTGAAATGTTTACTTATGAGTCCAGCATTGCTGTCACAGAGAAAATGAGTCTATTTGTCTTACTTTAGTCTCTGAAGGGCTGTTGCCAGCATTAGGAAGGTACTGTGTGTATTTATATTAGCATATATACATACTGTCAAAGGAGTTAGCCTTTCAGGATTGAGGAAAACAGGTTAGAAATGGACAGATTATTTTCATGGAGAATGATCATATCTGATTGTAACATAGCTCTATAATCCTAGGTTTAAAAAATATGTGTTGTAAGCCAGCAAGCAATTGCACTACCCTTTTCTGTAGGAGTGTAAGCTTGGTTTGGGCATTCAAGACACAGGTGCAGTTCCTATTGAATTTATGCTACTGAGAGCAGGGATAGGTGTTCTATTATGAAAGCAGGTGCTTCGTATTGACATGTGCTCAGTGATCCAAATGGGATAGCACTTTGAGTTATCCATGTCTAAGCTTATTTTTCAAACAGTAATAATATTCACTCAAAGTTCTTATTGACTAGGTTGGCTTGTTGTATGATGGCTTAGATGCATGATTGTAGTAAAAAAAGGAAGGACCCTTCCTTTCCTTTTACAGCCAGGGCCATTACAGCTTTGTAGCAGGATGGGATGAATTTTTGGAGCAGAACACATGCTGCCTCTTAGAATAATGTTACAACATTCGTCCCACAGTTCTTCAAGAAGCAGTGTGCTAGACATAGACAAAAATAGTCTCAAATTGCCGGATTTTCAACAAAGTTTCAAAAGTGAGAAGACATCGCTGATCTCACCTTTCATTGCAAATCTTTCATCACTCATCTTTCATGCAAATCCTTGTTAGCCTATCATGACCTTAGCCTTGCATTGTTTGGATAGTATTGCTTAATATTTTCTTATTGCCTCCATGCTGGTTTTTTAGTGCTTCACAAAAAAACTTTGAGCCAAGACCGTGCATGGTGGTCTTATCTGGTAAATAGAAAAATATGTTGTGGAGAGACATAGCAAAATGCATTAGAGAAGTCAGAAAAGAGCAGTGTGTAATATGGAAAAAAATATTTTTATTGTCTTGTGTTTTTCAGTACTTATATTTTATATTGCCTTGAAGTAAATTTAAAAATAGCATTCATAATGCACCAAAATAGAGTGAAGTGTGCCTAAAAACATTTTTATTAACAATTTCTTTGTACAGGTGGCAAATCAAATTTACTGTAGTTCTGTCACAGATTTCACAAAAATTCATTTAGTTTATTTAATACTTCTTGTGGTGTAGAGATCACTTGGGAAAATACAACCTCATAACCATGCTACTTAAAATTTGAGGTTTTAAGTAAGGAACTCTTTACTTTCTGTGTGTAAAAGCCTGCACTCAGCACTTGTGACACTGATTTTTACATGGGACCAACAGGACTTGTTATATTCATAAATAATAGCATTGTCAGCTACTTAAGATTGACATATTAAAATAATAAATAAATGTGGAGAGATTTAGGGTACAATGTAGAGGATGAATATGCCTTCATTATAACTTCTATACATGACTAAATAGTAGAAAAACTGATTTGCCAGTGGTGCATTGCATCAAAATGATAAATTAATTTCAACAATTCATAGATGTGTTCAGATTCATACATCTGATTGCCCAGAAGTCCTCAAAGAAATATTCAGAAAATCAAGATATCTGCATTTATTGAAAGGTACCAGAAGATTCAGTATGTACTAACAAATATTCTCCCCAAAACTATCAGTGTTCCTCAGGCTTATGTTCAGCATGTGTGCACCTTAGTCAGGGAGACAGATGCAGCATTATATTGTATATTATGATTCTGTATAATATATTCTGTACTAGACTTAGAGAGAAAAATCCACACACAAACTGCTGATTTTTTCATCTGAAAGAGTCAGTGAATTTTTAAGGAAATGAATGTATTTGCAGAAATCAACTACTGCATGTTTTATAATCAAGAAAAGCAATAAAGTCATGATGAGTTCCTCGTAGTAAATAATATAGCTAACTAATAAGTTTTGTCAATAAGCTGAAGACAGAGAAATTGTAATACTACATTGCTACTAATGTTGAAGTTTACAGGTTAAGCATATGTCTTATGTACTGACAGGGCAATATAAGGCAACAAAAAGAGTCCCAAAATTGTAAATTTAAAAGTAAAATAGCTTTGTATTAATTGCTACATTTATGGGGTCTTTTTAATATTGAAGAATGGGGGTTTTTACCTAATTGCTCCCAGAAAAGAAATTCACCATTTTGTTTTGGATGATTGTGGGAGATGTCTATAAAATTAAAATGCTTAGATATTTTAAATGCAATATTCTTTAAGGGAAAAAAAAATAAAAACCCCAAGATGTTCTATGGACAAAGAAACAAAGATGTGAAGTTATGAACTAAGAAATAACATCATGGAAGCCCAGAGAGACTATAGAAACAACAAAGCAGGAAGAGACATACACTGTTTGTGTCAGGTATACAAATCTGTAACTTCACTGAAAACAATTAGTCGACATGCTACATCCTGCTTATTCAAACTGCACCCAATTCTGAAAAGTACAAAGTTTTAATGAAGAAAGCAGTCACGAACAAACATAGTATCAGATTCAGGCATTCTAGAGAAATCTGTCTTCAATGCTTTTCATGCTGCTCTTCCACAGATCAGAAAATCATTCTAAACTGTCTGTTTCAGTAATATTTTTGCACCAAAATATATGTGCTAAGTACCAGTCCCAAGACATCTTCCTTGTTAGTTATGCTGACATATTTGTGCTTATTCAGCTTTTCTTTTTCATTTTCTTATTTTTTTGTATCGATGCTAGTATTTATTTTAACTGACTAAACCTAAAATGTTCTGTGCATTTGCTGAAAGAAATAATGCACAGCATTTTCAGGATTTTCTGGTTCTGTTCAAGATATGCATTAAAAAACATTCATTTAGAACAGCTGAATGAGTGTCCTAAGGCAAGTATTTTCATCATCATCAAGTGGCTTACCTAGAGTAAATACTAAATAGGAAAACAGTTTAAAAATTTTGGTGATATTTTGTTTTTCATTTACTATTAAATGAATCTCTTCAAATAGGAAATTTAAAAAATATACATGTGAGTCTAGCAGTCAGTAGATTCCAGGCTTGATCCCTTAAGGCATTGAGAATTTTACCCAGATTTTGGAAACTCCTTCAGTTCACAGTTACCCTTGATCACAGGAAAGATTCCACGAGGTCTGAAACTCCCTGTCTTGCTTCTTGTATTGATTTACCCTAGCACAAAGAATAACCTAAAAGCTACTCTGTGTATATAGTCTTTAATCCCATCTGATTTTTGTTGATGTAAGTGTAAAGACAGTTTGGGCCCAGCATGCTACAAACACCATTGGACTCCTTTCAACTCCAGCTGCACACACCTACATATCCACCAACCTTCTTGGGTGACAGAAGACAGACTGTATTTGATGAGAAAAACCCTGTCAAGGCCATGTTTAAATGGTGTATATTGGTGCAGCACGGGCCCTGAAGATTTAAAGCACTACATGCAAATGAAAGAGCAATAAAATATTTATAGTGTGTAATGTCTAGAGATTCAATTTATACATTATTTTATTTAGCAGGACTTTGGAAAGCAATTGATAGTCAGATAGGCTCTGGAGGGCAGTTTATAGGACTGTCTTAAGTATCCAACACATCAACAGACTAGATTTTATTCTCTCAGTGTTTTCCAGGCTCTTTGACCACAAAAAAATCTGGAAAAGGGGAATAAGCCCATCTTAAAATGCCCACAAAATTTATAGAAGCAAGATAATTCATTTTCCTGACATGTCGTCTTAGTCAGTGCTAAGTAAATGGAGTCATGCCATGCCAATATTTTCATTATAGCAAAGACTTGCATGCTGGAGACAGGGCTGGCGTTGTCAAAGTCAATTTGCACTGAATCTCAGTTAGTCTTTGCCACTCTTGTTTGTCAAACAAAGTCCTGTATTCTTCACAGACTAAAGTGGAAAAAAAAATGAGTAGGGCAGACAAGACAGCTGGAGTCTTGGTGTTTGTGAAATAGAGCACTTGGCAGTGTTGTGTGTTGTTACTTTAATATGACAGGACAGGAAAACAACCAATCCTAAATAACAGTTATTGCAGTCACAATCTCTGAATTTACTCTAAAATGGATGCCTTCATGTAAGAAAATCACCCCTGCAGTTTGCTATTCCCAAAGGCTCAGTTTGCCGAGGACTTTTTAGAACAGCATCCAAGAAAAGTATGAAGCCAAGAGCTAAGCTGAGGCGGTCAGCAAAAATCCTTCCAAAAAGAGTGATGGAAAAACAGTTTCTTTGCCTAGGTTTTCCAGCTACAGTGAAGGTAGGCATCTCACAAAAGCAGTTTTTTTCTTTTTTTTTTTTCATAAATAAGAGAAAAATGAACTACCTGCTCCTTGGTTACAGCCAGCAGCTGTGAGATCTGGTTTCATGACCCTTACTTTTGCATGCCTATTTGGAGACTGAAGATGAGATCTCTTGTGTTAAAGCACTCTCTCCCAGCCATTAGTGCTTGCTGGAGGTTTCTCTAAAGTCCTCTTGTCGTACTTGATTTGCTGCAAATAACAGTCATTGAAGCAGGACCTTGTAACTGCCTCTGGAACTTCATTCATTTCAGAAAGTTTCCACTATTATTCTTTTGAGTGAAGTGTGTTAGAGAACATAACTGAAATGAATAGATGTTTCAGCTGACATGGACACACAAAACCCAACTAGAAATTTTTCAGTATTTGTATAAGGAGGCTTTGAATAGCTTGATGGTTTCAAGAACTGGGATGTCATGGAGGGTTTTTAATCCTGGTTCTAAGCAATTTATTGAACCTGATACATAATGTTAGCTCTTGTATGAAAAGGAGCAGGATGTTATTTTAATAAATCAATAGTTCTTACTTAACCCTTTTCATTACTTGTGACTTTTATATACCTCCATTTTATCTACTCTCACTTATCTAATTTCAAGGCTGAAAAACCCTAGACTATGTAGGCATTTTCCTCCAGGAAATTGTTCTTTACTTTTAATCATCCTGTCACTGTTCAATGCCTTTGCAGTTTTGTCATCATCTTTTAGGATGTGGGCACAGAGTGAGGTTCAGGACAAAACTAGATATGATGTTACTGATCTGAGTCCCCTATTTATGTACTGAAAAAAGAGGATTTTCTGCCTTGTCTTTTTCTTTCCCAATAATTGCTACCAATTAGATTGTGCTGGGGATTTTTTTTTTTTTTGATTGATAGAAAGATGATATTTTCACAGGATTGTCTTTTACCATTTCAAGGAGGTATGAGTTTGTTGGGGGGGCAGTATTTGGGCTTTTGGATTTTTTTTTGTTGGGGGGTTGTTATATGTAGTAAGATTTATCTGTCTGTACCTCTGGCTGCTCTCTTAGTTTCAAGAAAAATACAGTAGTTTCTTTCTAAAACTTAATTGAATAAGAAAGATAACTGTACTAGTTTGCAAACAAACCAGTGGGAGGCACCAAGTCAGAATAACAATTTAATGGGGAAGTTAAAAAAAAGAAAAGAAAAAAACTGAAAAGAAAACTCGGTTCAAAACTGACGAGTCAAGATACAACCTGAGTCCCTGCTAGGACAGGGTGGTGGGAGCCAGTCTGGTAGAATGGCGGCTCGCAGTCCCTGAAGCAGTGATCCCGTAGAAAAAAGAGTCTGCTCTTCCCCAGAAGGTCCAGTGTGGCTGGTGTAGCCCTGTACCCTGGAAATCCAGTGGAAAGGTGTTGTCTCTGGTGTTCAGCCTCAAGCCTTATATCCACGATGGGAGTGCTTGGTTCCTCCCTCTGGTGGAGCAATCCTCACAATGGGGTAATGACTCATGAGGCCAAGTGTTGATTAGGCTCATTAACAGAAAGATAGTCCAGAGGGAGTTATCTCTGAGTCAGGCGGCAGGACAATGATGGGCCATTAACAGAAAGATAGTCTGGGGGGAGGAGGCAAGGAAACACTGCCCCACCTGATTTCAACAGCTGATGGGGATGGTAATAGAATACACTGCAAACCAGGACAATAACCTTCTTTCAGATTTCAGCAAGGTTTTTAACCACTTTAGTATTTTCAAATGCTAATCATCTTTGTGAATTGGCCTTAGTAACATCTTTAGCACATACATATACATACTCTCAGTGCATATACAGCTGAGTTTTAGCTATCTTTGTTCTTGAAGTGAAAAATTCTGCACATCAGGAGTGTTTCAGTCTTGAACTCCATTCTGTGTTCAGTCTGGTTTTGGAGATAAACTTTTAGTTTCATCACTTTTTAGTAGGAACAGCAATCTCTTCATCAGTGTGAGCACTCCTGTGTCTGGCAACCTATCATGAGTGAAATGAGAATTCTTTTAGTTCTCAAAATAGTCTGTCTGCACTTCAATCTTGCTTCACCTTTAAAATTGCTTCATTTTTAAGGAAGGCCATGGTAGTGTGTAGATGCTTTGTGAAGGTGAGGAAGAGACAATAGACACTCAGTTCCACTGGTTTGCTGCATACAGGTCTGGAAACAAATGCCCAGGAACCACCAGTGCTGAAGCAGCCACTTTTTCCTGTTTCAATGGGCATCTCTACCAGAAACTTGTTTTTGCAACCAAGAGAACCATGTTTTTCACAGCTTCTGATAACACTTCCTAAGAACCACACCTTTTTGATTTTCAGCAAGATATCCTTGTTTTGATGTTCTTATCAGACGTGGAAATTAGGCTTATAGCCAAAAATGTGTTATCCTCTCTTGACAATTTGAGGCCTCTTATATTGACAGAAACCACATACCAGCAAGTGACAGAGAAACTTCAAAATTCAGTGAAACACAAGTTCAGAGTGGTCCATATTTGTCATTATATTTCCTAAGAGTTTCCTGATCTTTCTTAGGCTTAAGCCTGTGTGGTACTGAGATGCATTCCTCTTATAAACCAAAAGGTGATCACCTTGCTTCAGTTTATTTGTTTCTTTCATTTGGATAGTAGCCACAGTTTCCTGATTTTTTTTCGTGATACCATGAAGGGTTTCATTGCCTAGATTTTGTTCTCAGAAGAATAAACTTCTCCAGATTGGATAGTGCTAACCAGCTATGTATTTCCTTTCTAGGTGTTCCTATTCCCTTTTATGTTTTTGGGGCTCTGTTTTCTCAGAGTTTTTTTTAATCTGGTTTGCTCTGTTTTGGGGTTTTTTTGTGGGGGAGTGTACAAGGAGGAGTGGGCTTCTTACTTCAGGGACTTGCTGCTGATAGTTTTCTCTTTCTTATTGATTTCTGGCTAAGCTTAGTAGAGCTAAAAGAAGTTGTAGAGGTTGAGTAGACTGCTCAGTGGTGCAGTATGGTGAAAAAAAAGTTCTTAATGAGAAAAAATCTGGCTGCAAAACAGAAACACTACAGTTGCATACAGCACATGCTTTACTGAAGGTCTAGTGCCATCATCTGTTCACCATTATCCTGTTTTTGCCTGGAAGTGCTGAATTTCTAAACTGAGCTACCATGTCCCATTTTTTTTAATACCATACTAATGTGAGGAGATGTGACCTGCTTTTAATAGGGGATATATGGCTTTGTTGCTTCACTTCTGTGGTCAAACCAGTTCAGTCCCACTAGGGGACTTACAGCAAATGGACACTTGGAGTAGACATGTCTATAGATATGCCATGTGACAATTACTTTGTTAAAGGTTTGCCCTGGCTGATATTTTTCTTTTTCATTTTAGAATAATCCAATAAATATTTTAGGTTGTTCTTTTGCTCCCATGGATTGTCTGTAGTTTATGAAAGTGATAACAAGCACACAGAAACCAGATTGCTTGCTACTGTGTTACAAAAGCAGCCCAAAGAATCAGGTCCTTTAAGTGCATGTTTTTCCTGATTTAACAAACACCTGGATAGATTGCCTGGCACTGATGCCTTCTGACATGAAACATCCTTTATCTTTGCTAATAAAGGGCATCTGGACTCTTCCAGCTGCCAAAGTGCATTAGGAATTGTTTGGTTCAAGTGCTAGCTGAAGTGGTCTAGATGATCATATTATGGTACCAAGAAATGTTCCCGGCTGTGCTTGAAGTTAAGAGTACAGAATAATTTTCCCTGTGTCTCACCAGTGTCCATTTTTCTTGCTCCTGCTCTAATGTGTAATAGCTAGAGCCTTATGGAAAGCTAGGTCAGGTGCTACAATACTTCACCTGCATTCTATTTATATGGGAACAAGTCAGGACTAACTCCGTCCCACAAAGAATGCTGTTTCACTTTTGGTAAATATCCTCATCTTCTTGGAAATTGTTTTGTTACCAGACACCCAGTGCCACATCTTTCACTAACCGTCCTCTTAACTTGAGAACCCTAAACTAGGGATAAAATATTGAAATTAATTTTTATTTGCATAATTAAAGCTTAGTTTTATGAGGAAATAGAGAATTGAACATGGTGGGGAAGTAAAACGGTCCAAAAGGTTTGAAGTAAAAATACAGTGAGCATGACGGCATTTGAGATTAAGCAGTCATGATTTTAAACACATTTGAAATCCTGCCTGAGTACACACATGTTTTCTTTGACCTTCTGCAAGCTCTAAAGGCTCCAGTATGACTGAGATTAAGAGCTCTTGCTAGAAGTTATGAAGACAGTGGAGTCAGTTTAATTGCAGCAGCCAATGTACAATCCCATTCCCATTTCCTCTATAAAAGTGAAACAGTCCATCAGGTAAAGCTGAGTTCAGTGTAGGCCTTCTCTGATGTGTAGTCAGTGCAGTAAGGGCCTTTAGATAATTGTAGAAGGCAGCCAATTCATCTTGATACACAGGATACGGGAGAAAAAAATAGGCTTTAAATGTCCATCTGAGTTTTGGAAAGTAGACGTTTCAGGATGTGTCAGACTGCTGTGTGATTAAGTAGGTCATCAGTGTCAAAACGCATAGAATTTCAATTCCAGAAATGCTTTTGAAAAATATTATGCATCTCTAACCATGTTTGTCAGTTCTTTTTCAGTAGCTGTCTATTTTTTGGTCTTGTTTTTAGACAATTGTTGTTTCTGTGCAGTGGGAACCAGAAGGGGGGAAGAAAGTCAGTTGAAACTGGTTTTTCAATAAGCAACAAAATGTATCCTACTGCATAGGCTTGTGCCATGGAATTTTCCAAAACTGTTACTTATTCATATTTTTTAATTGGGCTCAGAAGACAGTTTTTCCTTTTGATAGAGGTTACTTTCTTTTATTTGTACTTTAGTTTTAAATCATTGTCCGCTTTTGTTAAATTGTTTGAGAAGTTTTGAATTTGTATACCTGCAAGATCATTTAATTTGTATGTTGATCATCTTCTTACCAGATAGTTTGCTGACTTATCTTCAGAAATAGTTCGGTGAGTTGTATGCCAAAAATCCCCAAACCAACAACAAATAAACAAAAATCCCCAACCAGTAAAACCAGTTCAGTGGGAGTTTTATACTTCAAAGGAGATTTTAAATGTGCTGCATAGGCACATACTTATTAACTCACTTTAAGGTGAGAATTTTTTTTTAACCCACTTTCTTTTTCTTTCCTAAATTCTCCCAGAAGGGGGACTAGTAGCAAAAAGTAATATTATGGTTTCAAACTCTAGATACTCCCAAAGAGAAGTGGACCGACTCCAGTAAGACTAAAAGACACATTCTGTGCTAAAAACAGACGTTAAATCTCAAAACCACAAAATTTATTTTTAAGGTAGTTGCTGCTGGTTGTTCTTGCTGTTCATACAGTTGCTACATGGAAGTATAGCAGCCCACCAACAGAAGTCAATTATTGTTGATAGTAGTATTGCCGTAATATTACCTTTGCCAATGAACAAGACAGGAAAAAACCAAAACCCTGATGATATTTTTGTTGCTTGCTTTCCTTCACAAATAAGATTACTCTCTACAGCAAAGAGCATTTTTACAAAGCTCATTACAACAATACTAACAAGTATTAATAATGAAATTAAATTTTTAAATATCCATTGCAGAAAAACAACATAAATGTTTCATTGTTATATTTGTGATATAGCATTTGGAGGTGCAATTTCAGTAACTAATTAATGCAATTATAACATGGACATTTAGGTAATTTAAATGTGAAGATAATTGGATAATTGCTTGTTCTAATAAATTAATATTAACAGGAAAGGGTTGTAGAGACAGCAATGTGTAACTTGAAAACTTTTGGTGTTATAGCAAGTGGTAGTTCTTTACTAGCAAAACATTAGCATCAGAGAGGCTTTTGATCATGTAAGTCTGTTTTGACATAACTTCAGTGGCTTCCTTGTATATAGGAAGAGAGAGAGGTACAAAACACAAGATTTGTAATGACAGCTTGATTTCCATTTCAAATCATGTTTCTTAAAATGACGGTACTTAAACCTTTGAGGGGTTTAGAGGGAGGTCTCTGGTGACTGTTATTTAAAGGTTGGGATGGTTTTGTTTGGTTAGTTG
This sequence comes from Corvus cornix cornix, assembly GCF_000738735.6. Lineage (NCBI taxonomy): Eukaryota > Metazoa > Chordata > Aves > Passeriformes > Corvidae > Corvus > Corvus cornix. The sequence goes on from NC_046333.1 coordinate 29,229,635, forward strand.
GTTGGGGTTTTTTGCAAGGGGGGAGAGGCATATGCTTATTTGGGGATATTGTATTCTGTTGTTAAAGAAAATAACTGAATCTTTCTGAGAGAGTTTTTTATTCAGCTCTCCTGCTTCCTGTTTAGAAGTTAACCTACGTGACAACTATAAAAAGTAAGAACTGAACATGCATTTTTCTTGCTTGGTTTTTCTTCCCTTCCAACTCAAGTGGCAGTTTTAATACTACAGCGATGATTTCTTTTTCTTTTTTTTTTTTTTCAAATTTGGGAAAGAAAAAGTGGTAAAAAGTACAGCAAAGAGAGATAGCATCAATTCTGTTCAGGCTAGCAACATTAACAGGGAACAAAGTTGGCTTAAAATAATTTTTGATCCTAGTATGAGAAAGATGTGTGCAACTGTGAAAAAAACCACAGAACAAGTCAAGTTTTCATTAATTTCCATTTACCAGTAGTGTTAGTATGCTTTCTTTGGTTTCTAACAATCAGTGTGTCTGAGTTGGTAGAATTGGGAAGAGACAAATCATCTCTCATAACCTTATCCTTCTTGATGGTAGGAAATAAAGATCTGGAAACTGTCAAACACATGAAACAAACTACTAAAAAATGAAATCACTTTAAGTCTCATATTTTCTGGTAAAGTAGATTAAAGTAGATAAAATTTCATTTAATAACATTAGCAGGTATTTTCTTTGCCAAGAAAAATGTGATTTAATTAATCTTTTGTATTCTATTGGGTATAAGGTGATATGAGATTCCCCAGATATTTCCACCTCCTTTGGGAATCTTGGATCTTCAAGACTTGCCTGGAAGGAAAGGCAGGAGACAGCTGGGTTGTTAAGGCTGCTGGAAACATGACATGTGCTGTTTTCTGTAAACTGTTGTCTAACAACTGGAAACATGAATATTCATTGACATTATGGTACAATCACACCAGGCATATCTTATATACACTGTTGTAAAATTTGTTGTACCCCAGTTGGCATCTGAATTATAGAGGTTTCTGAGTTGGCAACACAGTGGAATTAAGATTAAAAGTCATCTTGTCTACATTGTTCCAGCCACAATAGAGATGCCCACTTGTTAGGCTTTTGAACATATTTTCCACCTTTTAACAAAACTAAAAGCTTTCTCTTTAAGTTTAATCTGCTTCCATTTTGCATCTGCATTGTGTTTCAGTGCACATGTGTTAAAGCTGTACATTGCAGGTGAAACATAAATGCTTTCATTAATACTTATATTCAATAAATGGAAGTATATTGTCCAGGTTTTAAGTGCCCAGTTCTGGATTTCATCCTTCTTCTGGAGAAGTTGGGCACATTAACATAAGTTATCAGAGCTAACCAAAATTGACCCTGATTTGAGCAAAGAGTTGGACAAGTAGTCATTCCAAGGTTCCTCCTTTCCATCCTATGTTATTCTGTGATTCTGTTCTCTGAAAATCCGAAACAGTGGTATCCAAAAGTAAATTTACTCCTATGCAGCCACTTACTGACTCTTGCTTTGTGAGGATTTTAATGATCAAGCTCTTGATACCATGCCAGATAAAATCAGAATTTCAAGGACATAAAAAGAAAATAATGGCAAGAAATAAAGGAATTAATCTCCATTAAAAATGGATTTTTGAAAAGAAACTTGAAGGGCACATCTTGGGAAAAAATAGATGTTTTGAATAATTTATAATCCCTCAAATATTAAACAGCAGCAGTCTTGAGCAGTGTTGTCTTTGTGGTTTGAATGTGATTTTACAAGTGCCAGCAGATTTTTAGGTTCTTTTAACTTTTACATAGACAATTTTTGATCAAGGGAGTGTACTCAGACACTCCCATACTGCTCTATTAATGGTAAATATCAAGGTACCTGAGACTGTCCAGAGAACACGGTGTGTGATTCATTTTGCCTCTGAGACATATCTTCTACAAAAAGCTTTTTATTTTGAAGTTGGTAGTAGCAAACAAGTTGGAGGTTTCATTTGAGCTGCCATTGAATTTTCCACTCCTTGAGTTCACATTCTTGCCTATCTGAGCGAAGACTATCAATTAAAACTTCAGGAAAGTTAAAGGAGACAAAGAAGTCAACATCTCTAAGAAAAGACTGCTTTTCCTGCTTAAGTAGTATGACACAGTTTATGGATCAAGCAGACTATCTGATCAGTAGATTATCTAATTTTCCTAAGTGGCAGAGAATTGAGTGCTTGCTGCACGAACCTTGGATCACTGATGGAGCGCAAAGGCAGGAATCTTTGCAGGAAATGATAAAATCATTGCTACAGAGCATATCTCAGATATGTCCCAAAAGCTAATCTCTATGAATTGAGGGGACAGAAAATCCCCCTTTCAGTGTTTATCAACAGGTTTTAGGTTGAGCACCCATCTCAGTCTCTGAGAGGAGAGGAAGTAACAGGTGTGGTGTGGGATTCAGGGTTTAAGAAGACGGCAAGGATTTCAGGAACTGATAGCAACTGATGACCCAGCTTAAGCATTTTAAGGACACTGTTGTACATAGAATTTAATACCTTATAAAGCAAAAACCAAACAGAGCATGAAAAATCATTCAGAGATACAGGTTCTGTAGCTTTACTTTTCAATCCCTCTCAGTGGGTGTATTGTTTGTTTACTTTATTAGGTTTTTTTGGTGATGTTTCCTTTTGGTTTTGGGGTGAGGGGGCAGGGTGGTTTGGTTTTTTTTTACCAAAAGCAAGCACGAAAGTCAATGAGGTTTATCCTTCTGGGTAGGAGATCTTCTGAAGAGCAAGTAAAATTTTAATGCTGCAGTGCTGGGTAAATTCCTGTCTTATCTTTAGCGTTGATAATTATTTTCCCAATCAGTGTGGTAATACTGCTGACTTGAACTGTTTGCTCATAGATTAATAAGGGATCATTATTATTTAGCCTAATCTTTATCTTTTCTAATTTCTGTGCTGCAGTATCATAAGACGCATAGCTAGAGCTTTCAGAAGTGGCCTTAAACAGTAATTCTAAGTTGTCGTGTGCATGCAAGTGAAATACTTAATACATCACTAACAAGAAGTGGTAAGGACTTACCTGAAGGAGGAAATTTAAAAGGTGTTTCTACTACTATCATTTTCATATTTCTTTAATTTGATGGCAAAATATGTTTTGATCATTGATATATTACATCAGTCTAAGGGATATGGAACATGCCCTATGTCCAGTAAGAATTTCAAATAGAAAAGCCTTCTCTAAAATGGAATGTTATGGAATGGTTTAAAGTAAAGCTTCATTTCCATAAGTCTTTGGTTAACTTTAAGACCCAGAAGTAAGCACTCTGAAACAAGTATAGGCTTAAACACCTGATTTGAAAGTAGGCATCATGTACCAAGTCCTGATACCTTGATGCAGGCAGGAGCAGAACAATGCGGAGAAGTAAGGATTACAGTGCCGGTTTGTTTGATAGAGTTATTAGTTAGCCAGGTATTCTGTACTGTCATAGTCACTTAAAATAGGGCAGTAAATAGAAAATAGCTAAAATGGTAAAAAATAAGCAATAATTATTTTTTCATATGGACTTCCATTAAAGAGATTAAAGAGATTAAGGCTGGATTACCCTTCTTTACCATGGCATAAATAAGAGCTGTTTTTCATAGAAGTCACGCTGATTTCAGTGTTGTGATGGATTGACCCTGGCTGAATGCCAGGTGCCCACTAAAGCCACTCTATCACTCCCCTTCTCAGCTGAACAGAGGAGAGAAAATATAATGAAGGGGTCAGGATTAAGGGCAGGGAGAGAACATTCACCACTTATCATCCTGGGCGAAACAGGCTTGACAGAGAAATTTAATTGAATGTATTAACAATCAAAATCGGAGAAGCGTAATGAGCAGCAAAACTTTAAAACTGGTTTTAAATTTTAAAACCACCTTCCCCCCACCCCTCCCTTCTTCCTGGGCTTAACTTTACTCATGATTTTTGTACCTCTTCTTCCCTGGCAGCACACACATGTGGATGGGGAACAAGGGCTATGGTCAGGTAATCACATGCCTCTGCTGATCCTTCCTCTTTAGGGGGAGGACACCTCACACTTTTCCTCTACTCCAGTGTGGGTTTTCTCCCACGGGAGACAGTCCTCCACAATCTTCTCCAACATGAGTCCTTCCCATAGGCTGCAGTTTTTCATTAACTGTTCCAGAGTGGGTCCGTTCCATGGGGTCACAAGTCCTGTCAGCATGTTTCAGCATGGGCTCCTCTCTTCAGGGTCCACAGGTCCTGCCAGGAGCCTGCTCCAGTGTAGGCTTTGCTGCTGATAATAAGTAATAAATCAATAATTGATTTATAGTATTTTAGCAGAACACTACCTTTGGGAGAGTGGTTTTGAACAATCCCTTGAATTTCAGAGTAATACTTATATGTGTATATAAAAATACCCTTAGAATATCTGTAGGATGACTATTCTTTTTCCTTCTTCTTAACATAATGCAAAATACATATCTAAAATGCATATACATTAATGTAAAGACAATAGTGTGACTGAGTATTTTACTTTAAACTTGAGTTGTAATTCTCAAAGTCATTTTTTGTTAGACTGAAAGAATCTTCCCCAAAGTACACTTCTCATGCATTTCACTTAGTTTGCAGTCAGTTAATTTTTATCCATGGTTGATATAATCTCCTTGATCTGCCATTTGAGTAGATGTTATTTTGCATTTACTTATATTTCTTTATAGTGTTCTCTACCTCCTTGGTTTTGGGAAGCATTTTTTCCTAGGGAGTTGAATATTTAGGTTGCAGCCACTGAAGCCCCAGACTTTGAAACACATTTGTTTTATTTTAAATAACTTACTTGGCCTTGGCCAAGTGGCATCATTTTATCATCAGCTTGTACATTATTGCAATGAGTAATGTTTTAAGAAGGGTCACCTTTTTATTTGCTTTAATCTCTGAAGTGCTACGTAATGGCAGAGTTTTTGTATGGTTGAGCATATTGTCTGTTCCAACTTCTGTATTTGTGTCTGAAGAGGCTCCTTTTTCACTATGCTTTCATGTTCAAATAGCATCTTAATACTCTCTATTTGCTATGTGTCAGTGAGTTATAAATCAGGCTTCAGATCACAGGCTTTCCCAAGTTGTAAATCTTCTACCAAAGATCAGTCAGAAATTAATTTAGAATTCTGAAACTGTCTGCAGTGGTATGCTAGGCAAATAGCATTATATATTAAAGAACAAGCTAGAAAGTTACTCATTTGTAGCATAAAAAAGATAATTTTTAAATTATTCTTTACTGTTATTTGTTATTGGCTGTATATCCAGGATCAGAGCTGCCTGACCTTTCCTATGGCTTGTGTACCTTTCCACCTGAGACAACTCAGTGAGCTCTGACATTTGCCAAGCTGCACAAAGCTCTAGGAAGTTTGCTGTCTGTCTTCTGGGTGAAGTCACTAAGGCATCTCTCTATTGTGCAAGGTTGTGCCCAGCAAGCTCCACAACAGACAAATGTCAGGAGGCTTGAGAATAGCAAAGATCCTGTTGGAGGGACCATGCTATGATGCAAAAATCAGGTCACATTGAATTTTAGTTGTGGAGCACAGGAAAACTACATCTTTAGCTGATAAGTTAAAACAAAGGATGGTGAGGAAATATTTGTGCACATTTCAATTGCAATGTATAAAAGAATGTGCCTAAGAAGTAGTTAGGAATTTGGGACACCCAAGCTGAAGGATTTAAAACTACTTTCTTACCATGGGTTAGGCTCCTAGCCAATTTCAAAGAAAATAATTTATGTCCCCTCATTTCAAAAGTATTTCCCAGATGCTTGTCAAATAAAAACAAGGAGGTATTTTAGGTGTTTGCCAAATCTCAAAATCAAGTTATTTATACCAGGGTTTTCTTAAGCCTAACTTCATTATACTTTCTAAAATTTTTGTAGTAATGCTTAGAGACACTAAAATATAGAGTCATCCTAACAAGCTTCCTATGTGAGCTTATCTTGCTTGGTGTGAACTGAATTTTCAGGAGTGTTTTGATAATGTAGTTATCAAACTGCATGAAAACCATGCCATGAGAACACCTGGCATATTCTTAAAAAGACTGTAAGGATCCCAAGTGACACATCTAAAACCAGATCCTTTCAAAGAAATCTTCATTAAATTTGTTCTGGTATATGCTGTAAGTTATAGTAACTACATTTCAGTTCTGTTTTCCACACCTTATTGAATTTGTTGAATTCCTTTTATAGAGTATGATGGGAATTGTGCAAGAAGAGTAAATGTTAAAATTAAAAACTTCCGTCATATGCATTACTAACTTCTGTTTTTCCAAAATAAAACAAAAAAGACAGTGTGTCAACTAAATCACTAATTTGACTATAATTTGTAGATAAGAGATTTGTATGACAAAACTCAAGATAAGATGATTGTATTCACTTTACTACTTCTGACAGCTCTGGAGCAACTTTGAGATAATTACCCTGCAATTATATATATATGTATATATATATGTAACTTCTTGAGGTCCTGCTGCTTAGTGTTAAGAACAATTAATTAATAGATGTTATGGATGTAATGGAACAATCACCTTTCATTTGCTCTCGTGCTCATTTTTTCATAACAATTTTTCCATCTCCTGTCCCTTATCCTCAGAGGTGTAACTATAGCAACACCATTCCTCCAGAGTTATATTTATACTCTTATCAAAGTCCCCATTTTTTAGTTCTACCAATATGGAAAGATTGCAAGGAGTCTATTAATAGCATTTTATACCAAGTAATGGCCTTTTCTTACATTTTCCTTAGAAGAAGTAACTTGTTCTTAGGTCAGGTGTTTTCTTTCTATAATAAAGTTCACCGATGTTGACATCATCAAGAACATTTTCAGAGGGGGAAAAGTTCTGACCTATGACTTTACTTTTACTTATAGTATTGCAATAATCATTGAAAAATTATAGAAGTCCTTGACTATCTCCTCTGAGCATTCTTCTGTTTTAGGGGTTTACTGCTCAGTCACAAGCTTCTAATTCCTTTTGAGTGTAATTCTGATTTTCTGTGCATTCAAAACTATAGCTCCATGGTTTAATACACCAGCATTTCCCACCTCTTAATTGTTACAGGGTTTCTTTCTTTGCTTGTTGATTTCCAAACACATGATTTTTCAATATTTATTTATTTAGTGACATATTCCTATTGAGCTAACTGTGTAGGTTGAAAACCGAATTAATTTTCCGGAAAGCTGCCATAAAAAAAATTTGTTATCCTAGGTAAAAGACAACATTCTTACTCTTTTCTTTGGTATGTAATATTGATTAAAAGAACTGTGTATTTTATTCATTAATTAAAAAATACTTATTTGAAATAAAAGATAATTGGACTTTCAATTGCTTAGGTAAAATTTTTCAAGGGTGATTTCTACTTGGTTTGAATTAGAATGATTTTTAGGTTTTATTCTAGATGTATTTATATTTCCTCTAGTTATTTTTATTGTTCTTATTGTACAAGCCAAAATTTATACTGCTGTAGAGCAGATTTAGATCTAAATTAGCTGTCTTGAATACTGATAAAAGTGTAATTACGGCAAGACAAGGTTCCTGACAGGATATGGGGATCAGCATTTGCAGAGCCTCAACTGGTCTTGTAGCTGTTACTGAACTTTCTGCTGATTGCAGCAGGCTTCATTACCCTGTTACCTCTGTGAAAATAAAGGCTGTGTCTTTACACAGCTGCAAATCACTCTTGCTGGAATGCAAAGGAGGTCTGATATACGTTTGCTGGTATGCTATGAGCAAAGCACTTGTTTAAACCTTAAGTGTATACTTTAAATATGTATTTCCAAGTTATGGTACCCATTTCTTCAGAATAATGACTTCTATAGGGATGATGTAGAAAGGATAACCAAAGATTATTACAGGGTTGGTCAGTTGCCAGCACTGTTGGCCAATTTGACAGCTAATGAACCAATATGATATTGAAAGTCCATAATATTCCAATGAGCCAGTCATTAAATGCTGTAATGAAAAATTTTTGAAGAGATTATTACTGTTCTAAACTACATTTAGTGATTTGTAGTAGACATTTTCTTCTTGATATTTGCATTACAGAATAGCATCATAGAATCGTTTAGCTTGGAAAAGGCCTTTAAGATCATCGAGTCGAAACCTTAAATTACAATTGCCAGGTCTACCACTAAACCATGTCCCTAGGCACCACATCTTTGGGGTTTTTGGATACATCAAGGAATGGTGACTCAACCGCTTCCGTGGGCAGCCTGTTCCAATGCTTGGCAACCCTTTCAGTGAAGAAATTTCCTAATATCCAATCTAAACCTCCCCTGACACAACTTCAGGTCATTTTCTCTTGTCGTATCACTTGATACTTGGGAGAAGAGACCAACCCCCACATGGCTACAGCCTCTTTCCAGCTAGCTGTAGAGAGGGATAAGGTGTCCCCTGAACTCATTCTGTCCAGGCTAAACACCCCCAGCTCTCTCAGCCTCTCCTCATCAGACTTGTGCTCCAGACCCTTCACCAGCTTTGTTACCCAGGAGACCCAGCACTTCTCCTTGTTGACCCTCATACGATAGGCATCATCCCATCCATCCAGCCTGTCCAGATCCCTCTGCAGAGCCTTCCTGCCCTCCAGCAGATCAACATTCCTTGGAGTCATGCGCAACTTGAAATCACTGCAGCTTGGAGTCACCTGTAAAATTCCTGAGAGAGCTTCCCCTCATTCAGATCATGGGTAGACACTAAACAGAAACAGCCCCAATACCGACCCCTGAGACACACCACTCGTGACTGTCCACCAGCAGGCTTTAGCTCTATTCACCACCACTCCCTGGGCTCAGCCGTCCAGCCAGGTTTTACCCAGCAAAGAGTGCACCTGTCCAAGCCATGAGGAGACAGTTTATACAGGAGAATGCTGTGGGAAAAGGCGTCAAAGGCATTACTAAATTCCATATGGGCAACATCCACAGCTTTTCCCTCATCCACTGAGCAGGTCACCCTGTCATACAAGGACTTACAGTTAGTCAAGCAACTAATAAATTATGAGGCAACGAATTTGGAAATTCTGTAATTCCTGTGTGTTTATCAAGCTAATTTCTACCAGCTACAAAGCCAGGCATACTGGGGTACACTAGGTTAGTAATTGTTATCGGCTGAACCAACAGAATACTTACCATACTTTTTCTGCTGATATGTTGACTTGTTGCAGTGGGGATCCTGCAACATGCATATATCAAACCAGGAGTCCCGTGGAAAGGAAATATATATGGACAGACAGATTCTTGATAGCTGTTTCAGAGAGATGTTTATTTCTCCAGCCGCATGGCCGGAGCTCTGCCCAGGAACTGTTCCAGTCACGGGACCAAGGGTCCTTCTGCCCGCGCAGGGAACACAAACCAACCAATGGGAACGAGGCTGAGCAGGGGCAGGGAAACCCCGTGTCTGTGCCCTCAGGGCCCCTCTCCCAGGGCTACACGGCAGGAGGGGAGACCCCAACATTGACTTTTATTTGTATTTCTTTATATTGGTGGCTATAGAGTGTTATGATCCATTTTTATGCTGCTTAATGTCAATTTAAAATAAGTTGTGAATTGTAATTGAGAATATGAAAAAGGGAGTCTAACAGCAGAAGTTTGATAATCCTGTGGACTCAAATGCTACTTTCACCTTCATGCTGACCTCATGAAGCACTTTATTACATTCCTGGAGGATTAGGCTGAAAGCACAAAAAGCTTAAAATCAATCCAAGGCTAAAAGAAATTCAGACTAACTCTTTATCTCCCTACAAAGCTCATTCATTCACTGCCTCCAATCCTGTTTTCATTCATTTTATCAGGAAAAGAACTTCAGGGAAGTAATTCCTTGTAGCTGAAACACTGATCTGTAAATTAATTAATCCTCTCTTCCTCCACTAGACTCATTCACTTACCAATACTTAAAGTTGAGTTACATTTGTTATCCTTCAGTCAAATGGAAAGTTTTTATCTTTATGTTTTAGAAGACTGCGGATTATTGTAATTTTTTTTGACGAATCTCTTGACCTTATCTTCAGTACAAAAAAGTGTCATACTAAAACCATGTCTGTAATATTAAGTCAGCTAATTTAACACTGACCAGCATTTTGTGATCATTATAGATGAGGATGGGCTACATCAGTCAGAGTTAATCTGAACTTGGACCAGAGCTTTGTCACCATTCAGTTCACCCAGTGTAAAATGTGATTCTACATCTACCTCTGGCTCGTGGTAGTGGTCAGCCTCATGATAGCTTACTTGGTTCTTCACAGCTCATCTAACATAATAAAATTCTGCAGTACATCTTGAAATCATTCTCAAGTTAATAGTAAAAATATTTTTTTTTATTTCCATTTATTCTTCTAAACCTTTTCTATAGGTTTTTCAAAATTCTTCTGTCTTCTACATATTCTACATATTTATCTGACCACATTTGTTGCAGGAACAAGGCAGTCTACCATAATTAGTTAATGCACATTCTTACAATTGGAGGAACTGGAACACAGAAATCTACTAGAGGCTAGATTGTCAAAGCATTTAGTGGACCCATTCTCATTGGTTCAATACCAGACATGATTGTAAAGGAGTGACATATCTAATTATCTATAAAATTTGGGCCAAATAATCCAAACAAAAGCATGCAGGAAGTGTCACCACATGTTGATATTATGCCTTTAATCTTGAGGACCAGGCATTTCTTTTGCCACCAGACTCATTCACCTACTAATACTTAAAGCTGAGTTACAGCTGTTATCCTTCAGTCAAACGGAAAATTTTTATCTTAATATTTTAGAAAACTGAAGATTTTTTGTTTTGTTTTTGAAGTTTTTTTGGCAAAACATCTTGTATTTTGGTTTAAGATTAGTTTCAGGTTGTGGTCCCAAGAAAAAATGTCTTTGTTCCTGTTATATTTGCTACTAAAGAGTGGTTCAAGGTAGAGCTTTTACTCTTAAATTTATCCTGAAGTTCACATAGCCACATTCTTAGTCAGTGTCAGACTGACATTAAAGATGGCCAATTTAAAATATTTCAAAAGTTTTCATTGAGTTTAGAACTACAAAACACCTCAAGTTATAAATCCTGGATGACTACAGATTTAATGGCTGACATAAATAGATCCATCATTCCATTATGAAGTATCTGTTTTAATTACTGGAGAAACTCAATGTTATTAACAGAGTTCTTGGAAGGTTACTTCATAAAGGCTTCACAATTAATTTTTTCATCTCAAGATTAAGAGTGCAGATTTTGTCAACTTTATACCTTGTCATTCCTAATTTTACTTAAAAGACAGGGTTAACTGCCTTTTATGTGTTTGTGTCTTGAGATACACAACCTGAAACATAATTCCAAAATATTCCTCATTTAACCACCACACCTTAAAATAGAAGTGTGTCCCATCTCTTAAATAAAATAGTCATAACAATATAAATCATATGAATTACAGAAGATTGCATAAAATGAATGTTAAGAAGGATAGCCTTTGGGTTTTGAAGACTCACAGGAAGCACAGAAATAGGAAGTCAAGATTTTAAACTGGAGATTTAAACTGGAGAGGTATGTACAAGGAAGTAGGTACCTGTTAATCAAGTAATAATGAAAATTTAATCTGTTGTGAAAATTGTTTAGGTCAATATACGGAGAATCTAAAAGAAATGCAATTAAAACAATGCAGAAAGGTAAGAACCAGGAGAGCATATATAGTATGAAAATGTGTTGTGTGGATGCGATCAAGAGAGAAAGGGGGGGAGAGAGCATTTCTTTCATTTGGCAAAAGATTCAAGAATAACCTAGTACTTCAATCTCTGCTTTGTAATATTCTTTATTTTGAAATTGGTCACCAGAGGACAGTCTTAATCACTCCACCACTGGAAGACTGTTGATTGTTTCTGTGATGTTTTGGGGGGTTGATTCTCTTTGGGTTTTTACTTTTTTAAGCATAATTACTCAAAGGCTTCCCTTATCTAAGGCCATATGATTTTGTTGAAAGACTTATCCAGCTGATGAGATAAATATTGAGATTTAGGGGTCCTAGCAGATTTTGTCCAAGTCTCTCACACAGTACTAGTGAATGGAATATGTTTGTTTCATATCTTGCATTCTTTTAGCTTCATAAGGACTATAAATATTGTTTATTTAATCATTAAATAGGTAGGTTAAATGTAGCATGGTACAAAGAGGACAGGCATCCTTTCCTCATTAAGATAAGACAAACATTTTTTTTTTATTTCAGTGTGGTGAAAGCAAGTTAATTTTATGTACTTATTTTTTGTAACTGAAACCGAGATCCAGTTTAAATACCTGTACTCACATTTACCTATAGTATATAACCTTTTGCCTGTGGCTGGCCAAGTTTCACAATGGTTATGCCCTACTATGGTTTTTCATATTTCTGAAACCTGAGTTCTGTTGTAGTGTTCTCAGTTGGCCTCTTACTCCTGGGTAAAGTACACTTTACTTAGGAAGCACAGTAAATAGAGTCTTTAATCTTTGAAACACTGTCAGAAAACAGTCTTTTCTGCACTACAAACTGGATTAATTAGTAGCCATTATAATTTCCAAGTCATGGATCTCCAAACAAGCTTGTAGTAGGCTGTGCATTCCCTGTATATCTGCCACTTAGACAGAAAAATATTAAAAGGGTAAGATATGAAGGCCATTTAATTTTATGTTGTACAATCAAAAGGCTTGTAGTTTCCAGATAACATCACAAGGAGCTTAGTAACTGCTACCCATGAGCACATATAGTCCATGAATTATCAACTGATATAAAATTCAGAAACCATCCACGTTCCTTCAACACATGGCCTTTGAAATATCATTGTATGCAATTACTGAGAGAAGGTTTTGTATCATCCAAGTCAGAGACTAAAATTTCTGGTTTACTTAAATCTAGCTTCATATGTGGCCAGACTCATTATTTTGAAGATGAAGGCCAGCTTCTCTTTCTGTCATTTCTCTGTAGCTAGATTTACATACGCACATGGAGGTAGCTTAAGGTTGCTACAGCTCCTGCTCCTGACAAGTTTCCTGTGAGATCTAGGCAACTAGCAAAAACAGCAGATGTTGCCTCTCTACTAGCAGGTCATTTACTTAGGATAAGTGAGTGGGGAGTCAGGAAAAAGGTGGACAATAAAAAGTGAAACCCACAAGAACTCTTTAATCTTCCGTGGCTTCGTCATCATATGAGTGCAACCAAGTACAGTTATTTGTTTGGTGGAAAGCAGGTGTATAGCTATAAAAATAAATACAACAATTTTCCCCTGAAAGTTATCGCATACTAAAGAATTGGCTCTCCTAAGTGTATCTTTAAATCCATCTTGTGAGAAGTACTACCCTTTAAGCAAGCCTATAAGATTCTAGTAAACACATTTCTTTGTCAGTAGCTCTGCATGAATTAGAAAAAACATAGTTAACACCTCTAAAGTAGACTATTTTCGCCTCGGTGGATGTAAGGAAAGGAAATTGAATTACCTCAATGTAAAAGAACATTTGCAGGCATATGACATTATCATTATATTTTTTTAGAGAGAGTTGAAGAAATTATTATTTTAGTGCACTGATTGTTGCACTTGCCATGCAAGGTCTCCCTATATTGTAACACTAGATGCATAAAATAAAGTTTTCCCAGTCAGTGGAACAGAATTTTTCATGTTCTTTGGGGAAAAAAGTAGACTTCAGGAAATATCTCCAAGTGTTGAAGTATCTGTGGTTTCAAGACCACCTGCTGTATACTTTTAAAATGAGTAAGAATAAAACTCAGTGCCCAGCAGAGCCTGTTTGAATTCTAATAGCTTCAGTAAATGCTTCCTGGTAGAATGGAGAAACTCTGTCTTAACTGTTGCTGGCTCTACATACCTTTGTGGCAGGTGGGAATGTTCTCTCTTGTTGAACACCAATGGTAGGTGAACTGGAAATAGAGAATGAACCTTATTTTGTATGGTATTTTCATTCTTTTTACTGAATGAGCAATTTCCTTTTATTTGTGTTTCCACTTTGCACCAGGATTTCCAGGTAGGTTGATACTTTGGCATATGTAATAATACATCACTTCAGGTGAGACTATTTAAAGGTTTTCTATTGTTTTGAAGACTGAGTACAGGACAAGCTCACCAATACATTTCAGCAGCTTTGTGCCTGTTGGCACAAAGCAGCCATGAACCTGACTTAACAGACTAGTTAAATTGGTTTTATGGCCTCTTTGTGTTGTGGGAATATTGTAAAACAGCTGGAGTGCATTGCTGATGTATCTGGTCCTAAATTGCTTGCACGGTATGAAATGTGGTTGTACAGCTGTCCCATGGAGATCCTCTCAAAACAGCATTCATCTAGAGACACTGCACCAGCAAACTGGGGCTTTAAAGGAAGGCACCTGGTACATACCACGTTAGATAGCTTTCATCTTAGTGGACCTGATGTACTTCAAAAGCATCATTAATCTCCTTTCAGTTAAAAGAATAACTGACTGAGACATCAGAAGCATCTATACAAATATGGTGCAGATCAGATATGCACATTCAAAGGGAAGTGCCAGTCATTGCTCTTCCTGTGTTCTGGTTCAGATCATGAAAGTGTGTCGTAACACACATTTTGAATGAAGTGAAACACATCTCTGCACTCTGGTAGTAGCCCTACTGGATCCCAACAATTAATAAGCATTTAGTCTACAGGACTAGACTAGAATTTATCCAAAATACCTAGCCCTGTTCCCCTTTCCTCAATGGTGGAGTGCAGGTGCTTACTAATAACTCTTTCACTCCATGTCTGCTCTTACTTGTGCTCTGCTACCTGCTAATGCACACAGGCAGAGATAAGGAATTGGTCCATGCTACTGTCCACGCAGGAGAAATTCTAGGTTTCCTGAAACTACCTGAGTTCTTGCCATAATTTCTGGATGCTTGAGGTGGGATTCTAGCCCTTTGTGGAACCCAAGTTGAATTCCTTCCTTTATATGATATCACAGCAGAAGTTTTCAATATGTTTTCCTCAAGTTTTCTCTTTTGCAACTTACCTTTTCTAACAACTTTATTGTAATAACATATTCTATCTCCAGCTGCTCACTACAAGAATTGCTTGTATGTTCTGTGGATCTAGAATTCTCAGAGTCTGCACACACACACACACACACACACACACACACACTGTCTTTCCCCTCCCCACCAAGAATTGTGAATTAAGACTTACTGGGTGGTTTTTCTGAGGCAACAGGTAATTTTGCCCTTAACACAGCAATGTCAACATAAAGCTGGTGCAAGGACACTGTTCACATAGGTAACTCTTGAGCAACGTCATACTCCGTGACTGTCAAGACAAACCTTTTTTGTCTCATATTTCCCAAACGCTTACTACTGAGTGTCATATACTCGAGACACACCTTTGTGAGAAATTCATGGTGATGAGCATTAGCTATTTATATCCTGCTCCCTAATGCAGTGCTTCCACTTAGCTGTGTATTTTATCTGGTATTTTGGGGGAGGTTGAGCCAGAGATGAGCTCTCCTGCTGTAGGGAAAAGATGAGATTTTCCAACTCAACATCAGAAGCAATGCTGAAGATTAATTGAATCAATTAGAGGAAAATACAATATGCTGACTTAAGTGCATAAACAATGGGGTTTCTATTGTTGTCCTATGTACTTATATTTTAATTACCATCAATTTGTCAGCATAAATCTTCAAGCATTTCACATTACGAAGTGCTAATTAGTAAATGGGTGTCGCACTGAACATTGGCTTTAGTTTAAAAACTGATTGAAGATTCGATCAAATCCTCGACCCCAAAAGTCACATTGTTTAGGCCAGGTGGAGATGGTATTAAGAAAATAAAATGCTTGTACAAACACCTGTTATATCATAGAATCATAAAATCTTTCAATGGTTTGGGTTAGAAGGGTGTCTTAAAGATCATCTAGTCCATCCAACCCCCTGTTGCCATGGTCAGGGACACCTTCAACTAGATCAGGTTGCTCAGAGCCCAATCCAACCCAGCATGAAACACCTTCAGAGATGGGATATCCACATCTTCTCTGGGCAAGTACCTCACCACCCTCACAGTAAATATCTTCCTAATATCTAATCTAAACCTACTCGCACTCTGAAATCATTCCCCTTTGTCCTGTCACTGCATGCTCTTGCAAATAATCTTGCCCCATCTTTCCCATAAGCTCCCTTTAGCTACTGGAAGGCTGCAATTAGGTCAGCCCAAAGCCTTCTCTTTTCCAAGCTGAACAATCCCAATTCTCTTGCCTTTCCTCATAGGAGAGATGCTTCATCCCTCTGATCAGCTTGGTAGCCCTCCTTCAGACTCATGGATATGATAACTATCAGTAGATGAAATTCGAAAGCTACACGCAGATTGCACACTCAAAAGTTGCCAAAATAAGAAAATACATAATTAACCTTCTTAGTGATCTTTTCAGTAACCAGTAATTATCCATAGTGGTTTAACTGTCCGGGTGTCTCAGTTATTTTAATCTAGCTTTCATCCAGGTCCTTTGATTAGTTCCATAAATCCTTTTGTTACTTTCAACAAACTATATTACATAAACAGTGTTTGGAAACTCAGTTTTTCTTGGATAGTCAATTCTAATTTTTTTTTTTATTTATTTTTTAGATGCAATGTGACAAACTATATTTGCGTGATCGATTAAAAAGGAACACTGCAAGGTCTTCCTGCTGTCATTGCAGGGTCTTTGAGGGTGGGACTCTTACTTGATTGGATTTACATTTGTGTAACGGTTTTGCTCAGAACCGAGTCAGATTTGAGTTTGAAGGGTAGAATATAGTATGGAGGCAAATAAGCACAGGATTTTAATTAACAAAATGAAATCTAGAAACTGGTCATTCATAGGATTCCACTATTGTATCTCTTCTCTGTGATGCTCCGTGACAAGACCCAAGAGAATGGCCTGAAGTTGTGTCAGGGGATGTTTAGGTTGAACATCAGAAAAAGATTCTTCACCCACAGGGTAGCTGGGCACTGGAACAGGCTCCCCAGAGAAGTGGTCACAGCACCAGCCTGACAGGGTTCAAAAAGTGTTTGGACAATGCTCTCGGGCACACGGTGTGACTCTTGGGGATGGTGCTGTGCAGGGCCAGAGTTGGACTCGGTGATCCTTGTGGGCAACTTTCAACTCTGCTTATTCTGTGATTCTGTGAAATAGTAAATATAACCATTCTTTGGTGAGGCCAACTAATACCCATACCCACCCACATTCTGAAGGACCAGTTTCTAGATTTCATTTTATTAATTTAAAAAACTTCCTATGAAAAGTGAAAAAAAAATAGGTAAATTTTTCATGTTTTCAGAGACTCTGTAGCTGTAGCAAAGCCTTTTCCATGCATTCACTTTATGTCATTAAGTAATGGATTCTTACAACTGAGAGATGTCACATATTTTGCAAATTTGTAGGGCCAAATGACATTACATCTATGAAGCACAGTCTATTTTTCTAGCAACATTAATACTTAAATCTGTTTTTCATGCTACTGTGAATTCATATTCTGTCTGAACTAAGGAGATAAAATTTGTGCTGATAAAATTATCTTCTGTACTGAAACTTTCAACGTAAAAGCAAATCTGAAGAATTTACTATTACAGAGAAAAAAGATGCTTTTAATCTTGAGCAATCTTTTGATCAAATCATGTTTTTCTAGCTTTATCCTGTATATAGTTTACAGCAATTCACAGATGGCTGTCCATTCACATGGCCAAGTACTGATTTATAGTAGCATATTTTTAAAGATAGACCAAGGAGAAGGAGCAATTGTGGATAACTCGTGAGAAGCAAAGCAACACAGCAAATCACTAACCACAGGTAAGGTTTGCAAAGGGGCAAAATGTCAATTTTAGAAAATTGTCTTTCTCAACTTGAAAACCCTAGCAAGTATCCAAAACCAAAGAGAGCTGTCAGTAGAGAGAGATGCTGAAGAAAATTGGCCTCAGTTACTATGCTACAAACATATTTATTCCCATTAATATCACTTATTTTTATATTAAGCAGGCACTTTTTAAGTAGCATTCCCTAGTTTTTTGTTTTTCAATTAAACAAGTTGATTGACACCTATCTGATACACATAGATAATTTATGGTTGGTTGTCAAGGTGCTTGTATATGTTTTCATTGTACAGAAGTGCTCTCAACACTATGGTTTAAAAAAAAGACTTCCAGGGAAACAGTGTCATTCTAGCCATCCTATGTTTTGCTGGATCTTCATAATCCAAATCAACAGGCAAGTGAGATATTACAAAGGACTGAATAGTAAGAAAGTGCAAACTAGATTATTCATTTTAAAAACCCTATGGCTTCATTTGTGTTTCTATATCTGTACATAGAATCTTAGCATTGGGCTCTTACTATAAAGGGAAATGTTTAATTAATTAGGAATTAATATAATCATTATGTAACTATAATAAATAATTACTTATATACTATATTATATTGATATATAATTAAACCATTATCTGTATAAGATTTGAATGGTTTTGCATTCACCAAATGCACAAGTAACTTTTCTCAAAACTACAAATTCTTTTTTTGAATGTATTCTTCACAGAAGTTAACTTTATTGCTGCTCTTTCATATCTGATATGTTAACACTCCACTCTAAAAAGACATAAACAGTTGTTATTATAGTGATATAATAATAAAATAATTATTATATTATTCATGCCTTTAATTAATACCAAATATACATATTCAGATGAGCATGGGTGAACATAGACAAAATGTCCAGCAGCAGAAACTTTATTGTATTACATATCTGCTTGAAAATTAAGTACACTTTAAAAGATAGTACATTTTCTGCTGATCTAAGTCAAGTTTCCATGGGGTAGGTAAATCTAAAAGGTGTTGGTGCAAGCCTGAAAGTAACTGTCTATGTCCATGGCCCAAAAATTTCTGCGGCTTTATTAAAATTTCTGTAATATAATTTTTCTTGTGAGTGTACCACCTCTGAACTATCAGATTGCTTCTAAAATACGAGGGAGGAAGATATTCTTCATTGTAGCAACAAAGGCTTCAAAAAGATTAGACATGCATTAGTTTTACAGAAATCTCTTTTCAAAAAATATTCACATGAATAACATGATAATATTATCACTAGAAAATTATAACAAGCACTGAGTCACAAAAGATGTCCATTGTTGTTTTGAACTTAGGGCAAATAAACATTCAGTTGCAAAACAGGTCAAAACAAAAATATGATAGACCATTATCTGTATAAGTTCCAGATTTTTCTGTATTCACCAGCTGTGCATGTAACTGTATTTTCTGAAAACTACAAAGTATTTTTAATGTATTCTTCCCAGAAGGTATATTTATTATTGCTCTTTCATATTTGATATATTAACACTCCAGTTTAAAAATTATATACAGTTAAACTTTACACAATCAGCTGTTCAACATATATGTTGTGTTCAAGAGTGGTATAATATTCTATTTATTTTTCCATTGAAAAATAATCTTATTTATGACCATAACACAGAACTAAATCAAGGAGGTTTACTGGAAAAATGTTAGATCCATTTCACATGAGAAAGGACAGTGTAAATGATCCTCCACAATCGTATTTGCTGATCTGAATGTGATGTCATTTGATTCTCCATAAGAACATAAGAACCTCACTAAAAAGTAATGGTTAGAGAAACTGAATGGGCCATTTTGCCTATTTCCTCACAATCTGTTTTCAGAAAAATTTTGACTCACAGATGAAAGGCATTGCCAATTTCTTTAGTCAGCTTTGTCTGAGGCAGACCCATATCAGACTTTAGCTTGCAGGAGCTGGCATACAAATGAGGTGAACCAACCCAAGCAACTGCCTGAAATTGTGTCACTAAAACATAATGGACCTTATTCCTTAGAACAAACTTCACCTCTAGTCATTTACCTGTCAGGAATCTGTATTGGGAAATTGTTGACATGCAGTCCATCCAAGTGCATGAAGATACAAGAGACTTCCAGTAATACCCAGTAATGGGGTACACTGCATAAATTTCTCTAGCTGAAAATATTTAATATGGGAGAAAAGACTGAACAGTAATTTGCAGGGGCCTTCAGAATAGAGATATAACCAAGTACATACATAAACTGACTTCTTCCCAAAAGCCTAGCCAAGAGTGCTGGCTATTAACAGAACATTAGTAGTAACATTTGTAGTCTAAATAACAAGTAATTAGCCAACCACATTAAACAATAATGAGAGCTAGTAATCATTTTTTTATCAGCAAAATTAGCCTGGACTCATTCTAAAACAACACTTAATACAAACAGCTTAATGAATATGTAAAAGGTAAAAGTTATGCACAGAACCAAATGTTCTCTGCAAACCAAAGATAATTACTGTATCTTGACTGTTATGCATGAACTTCTATAGAACAGTCATTTCCCCACTGTTCATTCTTGTGCATGCATAAATTATGGCAGTTTGCTGTTAGTGTCTCCAAAGGACTTCGTTTCATATGAGAATGAAATAAATTGCTGATCAATTTTGATAACACTCTTTGATCTGAATTTTTGATACACAATCTTTGAGAAGCCTATCTAAAGAATAGTAATAATCAAATATAAATGGAAAATATTTTTACGAGAGTATAAGGGCAAAACTGATGAAGGAGTAAGGGAAAGAGAGTATAAGGGAAACTGATGATGAAGTGTGATGGCCAATAAGATGATTAAGGGTTTGAGCACCTCTCTTACAAGAAAATGAGAATTGGGATTGTTCAGACAGGAGAAGAGAAGGTGACGTAATTGCAGCCTGAAGTGCCTGAATGGACCATAGAAGAAAGATGAAGAAAGACTTTTTAAAAAATGCGTATCATTACAAGACAAAGGGGAATGGCGTCAAACGAAAAGAGAGTAGGTTTTAATTATATATTGGGAAGAAATTCTTACTGTTAGGGTGGTGAGACACTTGAACGGGTTGCCCAGAGAAGTGGTGGATATCCCACCCCATTACGTGTTCAAGGAGAGCTTGGATAGGGCTCTGAACAACCTGGTCATGTGAAACATGTCCCTGCCCATGGCAGAAGGTTAGAACTATATGATCTTTAAAGTCCCTTCCAACCCAAGCCATTCTGTGATTCTATGATAATCATTTAATATGTCCTGGAAGCTATGCCTCTGTGACTGAAGTTATCATTCCTGGTTTTGTCTTGTGGGACAAAAGACTCAAACAATATTTCCAGTAAGTGTCTTTTCAAACAATGCCATTATGAAGAAATTAGACCAAATCCTATGTGTTGTCTTTAGCCTCACCTGCCTTGAAATTGAGCTGGTATTCCATGACAGAATTCTTCTGTTCAATACCCTGATATTTGTCTGTATTTTCTAAGGTAGACCTTCCAATTCAGACAGAACTAGCTTCTTCAAACCTGTTGAACTGAGGAAAAAACTCAGTCCCTTTTACAGCACCTTCTGTGATTTATACACTATTATACACAGTCTGTGTCTATGCTTAGAAATACAGTATTTGTAGTACCTTATGAAGAAGTTAGATAACACTACAATAGAATTAGTACAGGTCTTGACAACCAAAAGCCAGAGTTGATTAAGTCAAAGTGTGGCAAGTCAGCATATATTAAAATAGGCAAAGGCTTTCTGAGGAAGTGTTTTTAGTATTCTGTGATACACCTTCAGCAGCTTCAGTAAACCTCCACTCATTTCTACTCAATCATTTGACATGATGCCTCAGGACTGATTTAAATCAAGTCTTTAGAAATTTGGAGACTATTAATTGTCTCACCTCTGCAATTCTCAGTGCTACTGAGATTTTTCCCAAATATTACTACAGTGTATTTGATGAACACAAATGAACTTGACATGGCCAGAATATATTGCCCAATCCTTTTTTATACTAAGTCTTCTAAATAACCTTTTTGTTTTGATAAATAAGAAGGCATGAATGACAAATTATACATGAGTATTTTTAAAGAGAAACCTACTACTACTGAAAATTAGGCACTTGAACTTCTGCTTTCATTTTCTGAATTTCCTTTGCTTTCAACAGCACTGGCCCAGTTCATTTAAGTTATCTCAACTGTGCTAAGCAGAGAAGAGGTATAGAATTAGGATAACCTCTCTGTTGTCTATGAGTATAAGGCCTTCTTGTGACTTGAACGTCATGTGTTGCTAGTCCTTTCCTCCAATGCTTTTTTACTGTCATACTGTCATAATTGAAGTTAATACGGGAATATTTTATAAATGCCCATTATCCACTACTCAGGTGTATTTTTATTAATATTCATTCACAATTTTTGAGAGAAGTATCTTATATCTAATCATGGCCTTCCAGGCAAAAGCAATGACACAGATCAGGATTACAGTAATTTTATATATATATATATATATATATGGTGTCATCTATATATATATATAATGTATTACATATATGTATCATCAGGTGATATTAATTTTTATAGAGCTCAATATAGAATTTGTACCTTTGCTAAATTTAGCTCTGTCTAGTGAACTCCCACTATTAGAGTATGTCAGAAATTTGTGAAAGCAGAAAACAAGAAATAAATGTAACATTATTTACATTTTGTACATTATGAATAGCAGTACATTGTTTATCTTAATGCATCCTGATAGATGTAAGCTGACATGGCCTGCTCAGACATTGCTCTGAGAAAAGTCTGAAAATGCCCTCTATGTTAAACATAACTCTAATCTTTTGCTGTCAAGCTTTTCATAAGTACTCTAATACAATAGAATTTAGCTCCACTTGGCTACCCAAAGCAAGTTTGTGAAGTGTTTTTCAGCACTTTTTATAATTCTTACAGTTTGGCCCAGTGTTTTCCTGCTGGACAGAAAATAGTCTGAAAAAACCAGCCAAAGCATTCTGCCTTAACAAAGATGATACTTGGAAATACTCTACTCAACAAATAAAGTCACTATAACTTTTAAGACTAAAGACTCATCTTTGTGAAGTGATAAGATCTGTGTATTTGTCAAAAAAACACTTAGGTCTAGTTTTACATTCATGAAATGTAAGTCATCACAAAAATAAGCAGTATACAACTAAGTTATTTCTTAATAAAATTTGTATATGCATATTTAAAAATCCTAAATTTTGTCCCTAAAACATTGTGGACCTTTACAACGCCAGGCTTGCACTTCCATTCTGTAGAGAAATCCTTGTAGCAATAGAACTGGGAATGAAAAAAGCATTATGCTTATGTGCTTGCTAATTTTTAACATCTATAAAAGTTCTTTATAAAATGCGGCAACCTAAAAACCTCATTATTGAAGTGCAAGGGACATTTCCATTAACCAATTTTTCCATCTGACTGAATTACAATATTTCTGTTTTATGGTATTGAAATGTCTTTATCTTTAGTTCTACCTGGAAGCAGTATTAAGGAATTTGTTCAGCACAGAGATGTTGCAGCTGTACGTGCTGTGGTACAAAATGTAATGGTTTATGTGGTTGTTTCACAACAACCAGGCTGTTGATGCATTGTTTCTGTTCTGTTTCTAAGTCTTGCAAATTCAACACAGAGTAAGAAAGTCAAATATAGAAGTATTTTTCTTTCCCAGACACCATCACTCACAGGAAAATTTTGTTGATCAAATTATACCACCAGCAACTCATTAGCAACTCAATCCTCTTCAGATGCTGACTTCCAACTGATTATTCCTGCCTGCTGGCTGTGGGCCTTCATAGGTGTTACTGAGCAGGATTTGATAAGCAGTGCTCTCTATACTGTACTGAAAAGGAGTGCTCCTCAGTCTCCTGTTTCTGTGCTGGTGTTATCATGTACAAAGTTGTAGAAAGCACTGGAGATTTACTTTAGTTTTGCAATGAGGCAGAGACAATCAAAGGCATGGTGTGTGTGAGTGGATGTGGTGAGCAGGGACATGCTGTTTTGCACAGCTGCTCTTCACAAGGGCAAAGAAGGAAGCTGTGGCAACAAGGGTCGGGAGACACAACAGTTAATACCTGTTGTGCCTTTGCTGTTTACCCTCTAAAACTCCTTGAATTAATAGTTTTCTTCTGAAACACATTTCAGGGATTATCTTACTTATTCAGAAAGGATATATTTTTTATTCTGTATTATGAGTCTTGAGCCTACAAAATTTCCCAGTAATTGCACAGCTGGGAATCACTCTGTCTTCTGATAGAATGAGTGGCAACTGAATTTAATATCAATCTGAAACATTCTACCAGACTTGGACATAAAGTGTGTGCTTGTAACATTAAAATTTTATGTGTACTAGTAAAAACAGGATAAAATATAGGAAGTTTGTTTTAACATGATTCCTGCTGTTTGTAATTTCTTTGTTATTTTCATGGTGCCTGAGGTTGCCACATTCTTACAGGAGAATTGGAACAGAAGTACAGCATACAGGAATGCTAAACTTTGCTGAATTATATTCTTGTAGTACATAATGTCTCCACAAAACTGTGTAGTTATTTTGATTGAATACATTTTATAGGATTAGAATTTTTTACTTAATATATTTTAACATAAAGACTTACTTCTCTCAGCTTTTTCTAATTCTTTGAGGTGTGAAATGTCCTCAATTATTTTTGAAAGTTTACTGATCTTGAATATCTTTGGAACTCTAATGTAGTAAATATTTTTTGTTACTGGTTAGCAAAATTGTATTTGTCATCTTGTCAGTGTTCTGCTTATATGTTCTCATCTTTTGTGTTCCATATTCTGGTTTTTTTTTATTTGGTACCTCAAGCATATTAAGCACATGTAAAATTGAGTTTTCTACTCCCCCCCTTGAGAGAAACATTGCTTGAATAGTACATACACAGAAAACAAGCAGATCTTGAGTTCTTGTACTCTATCATCAAAACACTTTGAACAGGAGAGGCAAAAACATCACTGTCAATCACTGACAGTAATTCTACAATTTTTAATCACAACTCTATGTCCCAGGGTGTCATTTTCTGTTAACTTTTGTGATTGTAATTTTGAATTAATATCTAATATATTCTTTCACATTCTGAATATGGTGAATGAGTGATAATCCTCATTTATAACACACATTTCCTGTAACTAAATTATTGGCTGCCTCCACAGAGTGATTGCCTCTCTGTAGAATTGCTTCTTACTACTTTGATAATTTAAGCCTTACATAAGAATCTCCTTGTGAGCAGGATCCCTGCTGGTTTTCATGAGGAATTCTACCTGAGTTTAGTCCAGAAGGTTAGGCCAAAAATATTGCACCAAAAAGCAATCCATTTTCAGTTCTTAAGTTACCAGACCTATTTTGATGTGGTAAAGAGCTTATGGCATATTTAAAAGAGAGATGTGTGCTTCTAATTTGGTTACACACGTGGTGTCTGAATTCTGATGCCAGTGCAATTAAAGAGTAAATTTTGAAAATAAGTGAAAAACACCACTGAGAAACCAGGGTGAATTGGATCAAATCCAAGCCCAATGCACCATGTATTGACTACAGTATCCCCCAGATAATTTTTCCATATTTCTAGTCTGAGACTCAAAGACTGTATAGGAATGTTTACTCCCTGTGTGTCATGGTTTAATTCCAGACAGCAGTCAAGCTTCCTACAGCTGTTCACTCACTCTCCCACCAGCAGGATCAAGAGAATGAGAAGGGTAAAAGAAAACTCGTGGTTTGAGATAAAGACAGTTTCATACGGAAAGCAAAACTACACACACAAGCAGAGCAAAATGAAGAATTAATTCACCTCTCCCCATGGGCAGGCAGGTGTTCAGCCCCCTCCAGGAGAGCAGGGCCCCATCACACATAACAGTGACTTGGGAAGACAAACACCATCACTTCAAACATTCCCGCTTTAATCCTTCTTCCCCCCACTTTATAAACTGACCGTGATGTCAGGTGGTCTGGAGTGTCCCTTTGGTCACTTTGGGTCACCTGTCCTGGCTGTGTCTCCTCCCAGCCTCCCATGCACCCCCAGCTTTCCAGACAGTGTGGCTGTACAAAAGGCAGAAAAGTCCTTGGCTTGTGTTAGCCCTGCTGAGCAATAACAAAATACCTTTTGTATTATCCACCCTGTGTTCAGCTCAAGTCCAAAACACAGCTCCACACCAGCCACTGTGAAGATGGTTAATTCTGCTCCAGCCAAAACCATCACACCATGCAAAGAGCCATTTAGGCCTGTATATGTGTTGTTGCTCTGAGTCTCATTTAACCACTTTTTACATTTCTCAGTCATGCTGTGACACTGGGACTTTCCTGGTCTTTGCATTCAAAAGCACATTCCATGGCAATGCACATGCAGTTCCACAGAGATCCTAATTTTGCTGAAGTTTTCAATGGTGTGATCACAATTAAACAACACGGTACTGTAAACAAGCTCTGGTTCAGGCAACTTTAAGTTTTCTTGCTGAGATAGGTGATACAATTTGTTTTACCAGTAATGATGTATTTTATTTGTGTACCAGAAGATCTTTGACCTTCCAGTCCTTTCCAGTACTTTGAATACAATTGTGCCATAGTGGGCATTTAAGCAAAATAGCTGAATATCATGAAATGTGAGAAATATTCAGAACTCTTACCTAGGTTTGGATTTTGATTGCCAAGGTGATCTGAATCCATACAAATAACTTCAGCATAAAGACTTAGAGGAGGACCAAGAGAGTTAGACTGACTGATGCTGACTTTTAGAGAAAAGCAGGAATCTGTATGCTCTTGCAAATCCCAAATATAAAAGGTAGCATACTTTTAGTATAAGCACAAAACTGTTACTAGTGTCAGCAGAATGCTGTGAATCTAAAGATATGTGCACAGAGATTTGCCTCATGAGCTCAAAATGAAATAGAATTATCTTCATTATGTTTACAATTTGTACTTGATCAAATCTATTTTATTATTACATTTGAGGTAGAATGGCGTCCATATTTTGCTGTTAGCTTTTTGAGGACAGAATTTTTATGTTTAAATGCAATAAATAAACAGTGTTTCCCTAACCCTAGTTATACTTTCTTTCTGTGGTATATGATTATCCTGTCTGGATATAAATATCTGAAGACTATGTAAAAAATGGGAGATTTCACCCAACGTATTTTTCCTTTCTAATGTGATTTGCTGAATCCAACGCTCCTCAGTTATCTTAAATCTTTCTTCTTTTCCTTGAATATGACATGATTGCAGTAAACTATGATTGCAGTAAGCATTGCTCTTTTATATCTATTGCATTTCAAATCAGAAAAGTGAAGCTATGTAATTTACACTCAAGTAGGGAAGTGGAGGGAAATGCAGTGGTCGTGTCTGTGGAATCCTCAGGTGACAATGTGTTCATGGATGTTCTCTTCAGGGTATCTCAGAGGATCCCAGCAGGAATAGTTTTAATTTAATTTTAGGTCAATGAATAGGTGACAATTGGTCAAAAAACCCTGATACTTTTAAGAGATGAAAAAATTTCTTCTTGTAGATGGGAATGGTAGTTTCTATAAAATTATTTTGTATGATTCTGAAAAAGTCCTTCTGAAAAAGAAGGACTGTGGATACAAAGAATCAACTGTTATGAAGTCCTATTCTACATCTTTCTTGCCTTGGTTTTTCTGATCTTTGTATTCTTGTTCATTGCCTTCAATTTTCTGTCCTTTCAGAGGCCTTTAATCTAAACCTTTGTTCATTTTTAGATGCCTCATTATCATTCTTTCGCCTTATTGTTTCATTTTCCCGAGATACACCTATGAGAGGGAGCAATTAGCAAAATAGTTTTAGAAGTAAATGGAAGGTCTTATTTCTCTGCACATATTCTTTTCATGTTTTATCCTCTTCATGACATTTTTAACATGTTCTAAATAAGAAAGAATATCTAATGCTACTTTTTGTAGTTGTCTTTCAATGGCTGTAGTTAATTTTAAATAATGTTCTAAATCTTGTATGTGAAAGGTGTAGACAGTGGTCTGTGCTACTTATTTATATGCAGAGCTTGAAAGGCTGCATACAGGTAGTATTTGACCAGGGATTAGAATAAGTACAGGTGTTTTCACATATTTCTCTAAAATCAGTCTGAACTCACTTCTGAGTGAAGATATACATCAGCTCTTTCTTTTCAGTGAGACTGTAAATGTCAAGGTGATGAAGAACACTTGCAGAGTGGCTTGGAAAAGGTCTGCTTGTGACACAGTTGTACGAAGGATATCTCTGGTGTGCATATATACTGTGTATAAAGCATATCAACTGAGTGACCATACCTTATGAATGACAGCCTACAGAGTTCCACCAGTTAACTTGATCCACTGTTTCTCTTAGTCCAGCTAGTTTATAAAACTGGCTTCTAAGCTGATGAAAGTACAGCCATTCAGGAGATACAGTTCAAATGTGATTTAATTTTTCACTTGCTTGTTTTAGTACATTAATTAGAAATTCTGAGTGGGCATGAAAATATTGAAAGATGCACTGAGTCAAGCCAAGTAGCCAGATTTGCATTTTTTGTCTAACAGTAGTATCATTTGCCTAGACAACAGTATAGAAATACAGCAAGTGCTTGAGAGTAACTTTCCTCAGTCTGTGACTCAAGGACTGGCTAAATTTCAGGAGGTATCTTTGTACTACTAACATTTAAATGGATCATTTCATCCATGAATTAGATTGGGGTTTTTTTCAAAATTGGCCTTGTTTTTTTAATCTGAATAGCTGGGATGTCATCATAGAGTGAACTTTATATTATAAATAGTCTGCATGTAAAAAATAATTACTTTGTTTCCAGTCTCTCACCTGGTAGTTTCATTTGATGACTCAGTTTTATCATATTACCAGAAACATCCACATTTGTGTTTTCCGCACCATTTATCATAAGCTAGTATTTGATCTGTTTGTTACACATCCTTTTCCAGTGTGAAGAAATGCCGCTTTAGCAATGCTCTGTACTCACTTTTTTTCTTGTACAGGCACCATTACATCCTCCCTATTTTGCTCTGTATCTTTCCTAATTCTTCCATAACATTTGTGAGCTGGTTCAAACACTAGGACTGCAGATAGTTTTTAAAATGTACATGCATTTATACAGTACCAGAATGATGTCTGCAGTTTTGCTCTCCACTTTTTCCTTAATAATTCCTGGTACTCAAAGTGCTTTACTGACCTTTTCATAGAAATACCTCTTACAACACCAATATCTCTTTCCTGTGTATTTCAATGGGCATTTTCAAAGCGCATTATTTTGCATTAGGATTTTTTTCCACAAACATTGCTCTGTATTTTTGAACATTTAAGTTAATTTTATTTTCCAGCTACTCAGTCTCATAAGATTACTGAGTAATTTTTACATTTTGATAACCCAAATAATTAAGCAGCTACACCAAAATTTCACTTTGCTGAGAGGAAAGGATGGCTATAGCACAATGCCTCAGAAAAATGTCATCAAATAGGCTCCATTCTCCGTCGCTTCTCCGCTCTAGACTCAAGGTGTCTGCAGAATCGTTTTGCCAATTCATTCTTTTGAGTGAAGTTTCCAGTATTATGTGAAACCTGTTTCTGTAGCGCTCAAGGCAAAGTGTTATGAAAAGGCAATGGATTCGATTCCCACAAAAAAAATTCACTTGGAAATTATATACAACTTCTTCATTCATTTTACCACTGCTGAACACCAATTATTCAATTTTTCACATCCTTCTGCTAAAGGTGTAGTTGAGTCTTGTATTTCACAAGGTTTTTCACCCACAGCCTCAGTCCACTTCACCCATGCTCATTTTTCTCTAATGAGCAATCAGAAGGATTATGACACCTGATACAGAAAGTAGTCATTTGTGTTAATTGAAAGTGAATTCAAATAAAAGTGAAAAGTGAATTAAAATAAAAGACCTATTCCAACTATGCTCTAGCTGGTTTTTAGATTTAAAAATGCTGTTCCTAAACAATAGTTTTCCTCTGCTTTAAAATGGTCAGTTATTTTCAAACCATGAAATAAAGTGCATTTTCCCTTCCTTTTTAAAATAGCAATATGCTTGAGAACAGGAAATTTGTAATAGAAGATTAAAACTTGAGCTTGTTTAGTTAAAAATCTGTCACTTTTTCTAGACCATAAACTTTATTTTCTCTGTCAAAACCATGTATTTCCTTCCATTTCCTCCATCTGTGCAAATTTCAGTCCTCCTTCCTTCCTTCTGCAATAATGATCACAGGAAACCCAACTGATATCAGCATGCTGCTATGCTACCAAAGGTTATTAGTGCCAATATTGTTAATTACTGATCTGGTAGGATATGCTGATTTAGTGGCAAGGACTGGCCTCATCTTCTCCTGAGGTCATTTTCTTAAAAATACTGCCAACTGATTTTTATCTTTTTATGATTGTTTTGTCTTCTTTTTTTTATCCTACAGCATGAGAATATTTGGTAACTAGGTACTTCATCTCCCAACTAATTTCATCCATTTTATTTGTATAATGAGGTAGTACAGGACTAGAGGGTAGTCTTTCAGCTAAACGATGGCACAGAAACTGTATTTTTCCCAGGAGACCTAACTCCTGGAGCTCACTCTTTGGTCAATGGTAGTTTCTGTGTATCTGAGATGAAAAGCTTTTTCTTCCACAGGCTGAAGGCCTGATCTTGCTTACACTGGATAAAAAAGGCTGTCTTCACTGCCATCAGTGGCAAGATATGAGTGACATGAGAACTGCATCCTGAGTGTGTGGAGGATGGAAAACTGCAAAATAACAAACTTAAAATAAAAGACCACCTGTTACCAGCAAAATAAGTATGAGCAAAAGGTACACAGATATTTTAAATACAAAAAATACATGCAGTTTAAAGCTATTGGAAGGCCTCCAAAATTATCTCCACCTTTTCCGTCCTTCTTTTCATGGTTTTAAAATTTTTAGTAACTATTTATTACATTCTGCAACGATAGAAAAATGTGACCCAAAACCAATAACAAACCAGAAATAAATGTATGAATAATGAAAGGGTGTAGCTTTTAAATATCCAGCTTCCCTGGATGAATGATGTTTGTCTTCCTAGTAAATAGGGAGGTATTTGTTTGTTTTACAGTATTCTCTACATAAGACATCATATCCTTCCATTCAGTGCCTATTCTTCCTGGCAGTATTTTACCTTTAGCATCTCAGTCTCCCACTGAGAAGAAATCTCCACTCTCAGAGCTGTGAGGTTTCCATGGATCATCGCTTTCAAAGACTCATCTGTTTTAAGGTGACAATGTCAAACTTTGATATTTATGCTCACAAACACTTCATTTTAAACTGCCATAGGCAGAAGAGGCAGGTCTATTTCTGTTTCTAGAGGCAAAGACCACTACTTCAGGATTTCGAATCCAGGGAGCATTTGGGGCTGCTCAGCAAGGGACGGATGGGAGGAAAGCATCCACTACTGGTAAAACACTTCACCATCCCATCAGGACTCACCATTAAAAGTGTTCTCGGTGGTAGATTGTTAATGATAAACAGTAAGAGCTCTCCTGTCCTGGGAAAGCATGGCTCTACATTCCCTACAAATCACCTGATCCTCAGAAAAACACCATCCCTTTTAAAATGCCGTACCTTGAAAGTAAGAATTTACATCATTAGGTAATCTGTCACTTGGGGCACTGTCCCACTCCCATCTGTTCTCAAGACCATGCTGGCCTGGCACTTTTACCCTCATATTGGCAAATAATCCTGGCATCAAACTGAAGGAAAGAGGGGCTGGTGGGTAGGCAGGGGAGCAAGTCCTGGGGTTGGTCAGAGCTAAAGATTGCTCCTTCCCAGCCTTGTAGATAAATTGTGCTAACACTAAATCACTAGGGGACAGGTTGATTGGGATTGGTGGCTGGATATGTACCTTTCCAGTGTAAAAATAGAGTAATCCTTCTGTAGGTATGTTATTTCCTGCGATTTGAAATGGGCTACAGTGAAAAATAGTTCCTTGGCATCATGTGCGTAGTAGCAGAACTGCACATATTGTCAATGCAACATGCAGTCCAGTGATCATGGCTCCTCCTGTGATACAGACACGATTTTGTATCCTGCTTTTTATGTGGCCATAATTAAGATGTCAGTCCTAAGAATAAAGATCGTTGAAGGTCAGAAGCGACAGGCAAATTTTGACAGCCTCTCTTTCTGTGGACTGCTGGGAAGGAGAACTGAGCATATTGCTTAACAAAACCAGCATTTTCTTATTATCTCTTCAAAGATTCAAGGTGGGAGTGAGGCAATTACTCCTTTACAGGGGCTAGAGCAGCGGCAATCACCTTTGTCTGATGTGAGCTGCATATCAGGCATCAGAATTTCAAAATAGCAGGCATGTTTCCCCCTGCACAGTAGTGCTGCCGCTGCTCTGGTGAAGCAAATCTCCATAAATTCCCCTGAAAGCTGTCCATTTGCCTCCCCTGCAAACTGTTTTGAATGGCCAGCATGGTGGCACAAGGTGTCCAGAGCTTGGCAGGAAAGCTGGCTCTGTGTGCAGACAGTTTGCAGAAGCAAGCTTAGTTGGGACCATAAAAATCAAGCTAAAACACTGGGGTTTTCTCCCTTTTTTTGGTCTTACACTATTTGCAGCAGAAACAGAATGTTCACGGCAAACATTTGAGCATGTCATTGTGCATTCTTCAGATGCAGAGAAATTAAATGTTTTTACCATGGCAGATTTGCTCAGTGCTTGAACTTGTAAATTTGTTGTTACTAGCTGACAGATACAGGAAGTATTTTGGGCTAGTGACAACTGATGTGAGATGATAGAGCTCTGATATTTGTTCATTTTTATCAGCCAAGGAAGTGATGACCTGATGTTTAAAAAATTCTGTTGAAGAGGTGGTTGTCTGGTGTGATTTGGACAAGTCCCACTTACTTGTGACTGTTGAATTTTCCTTGCTGTGACACCTCTAGCCCTTTGCAGTCAGCCTCTCATCCTGCAATGTGCCTGGAGCAGGAGAGAGGTTGCAGCTCTGCAGAGCATCTGGGACTGCGCTGTCTGGTAGGTTCCAGCACGTGGGGAGATCCCAATAAAAGGCACACTCTCTCCTATCTTCCTGTGGCTAAAAACAGTCTCTGCAGAGAATCAACCATTCCAATTCTCAAAGTTATAGAAAAAGAGGGCTAGAAGAGAATTGAAGAATTCACTTAATACCCTATGAAATAATGCCTTTATTATCCCTGACATAAATTTACCTCTGACATTTCTATAAAAATCTTCACTGGTTTCCATGACTTTTCCAGTATATTCTAGCAATACACCATCTTTATTGGTAGATTGTATCCTAATCTGGATCTTTCCCACCATCGAAACAGGATGCCCAGAAAGTGGTTGAATGACCATCCCCGGAGGGATTTAAAAGACAGATAGGTGTGGCACTTAGGGAAATGCTTTAGGAGTGGACTTGGCAATGCTCTTAATGATTGGACTAGATGATGGTAAAGGTGTTTTCCAGCCTAAACAATTCTATTTTCTATATTCGTAATTATTTTGAACTATCTTTCTAGCTGACAAAAAGCCACAAATTACTGTTACCTGTGGACAGAGAAACTATGTAAGCTAGTCTTCACAAATTGCTAAAAATTAACAAACCTTTTTCTCTGGGGAAAAAAAAAACTGATATGAAACTTGTAATGCATTTGAAAGAAATGATAACATTTCAAAGGTTTTACTAAACACCCTTTCCTTCCCAAATTTCTAATGTTTCTAAATATGAAGAAAAAAAAAAACCTTCTGCATCTTTAAATTTTGAGTAAATATGTTGCATTTATATTTTTCTAAATAGTATTCAAATCTCATTGCATCAAATCCATATACATCTTTTGATCTGGAGATGACGAATGAAAGTATTAAATCAGGATTATGAAGCAATCAGAATGACTTGTTTGTTGATAAGTTTCAACTTATTGTCTTTTCACTTCTAAAGACAGAGGATTTGTAAAAAACTTTCTCGCAAACCTCATGTCTTCTTTAAAAGTTACTTCTGGTAATTAATAAATAACTCCTTTTTAATTCATAGTGTTTCTTGGATTCTGTCATTCTTTCACTTTCCTTGCTTTACAGAGCACTTGTGTATTGCCTGTAGCAAAAAATGTCTCCTAAAATATCAGCGTAGTGCTCTTTATGAAAGGTGTCACAGTAAGTTCAAAACACATAAAGTTTCACTTCAACTGCTAAATTTAGCATAATTTTGCTGCTCAATCAAAAAAATTGATGCTTTAAATATGACAAAGGAGGCGTATATTTAAAAGTGCTGCAACTGTTTGAGAATAAAACTTAGTTCTTTCAAGCTATTCTTAGATAATTTTGCATAAGGAAAAGATCCTTGCTACTGGTAAGCCTCCTTCATGTAAGGGGTACCAAACCTAGCTTAGTAGACCATAATTTGGGGTTTTTTCTTGAATGATTATTCACAGTGATACTATGTTTCAGATCAAGATTCTGAAAGAAGGTTGTAATAATGTTTATTGAAGTGATGTTTGTGCTCTAACTTCTCCCACAGCCAATGTATTTCAGAAAATAATGACTGAAAAGCATTAAGCTGATAGTTCGTCATGTAGCTAAATGGAATAATGCAGTGCACTAAGGCAGGAGTATCTCTGACTTACTACAGGTTCTATTTATGACTCAAATATTGCCAGCAGATGTAAGATTGCTGTTATTCCTTCAGTATGATTTTGCTGTGGTATAGTGTGTGCTGTTTCCTGTCTTCATCCTGAGCACTGACTGAAGATCTGTTTATTTTTTCTCAAGGCAGTTTCTAACTTATGATTTATTTTTTGTTTGTTTTATCACTCATGAGACAGTTTCCTGAAGTCTAAACAAGACCAGGCTTTAACTACATTCTTCATTTTTTTTCTTATATAGACAGACTAACACCATAACTACAGAATTATGAAATCTCTCATGTTCTTTGGGTCGATGTTCCAGAGCAGTAGAGACTTCATGTTTTTGTATTTACTTATTATATCCCTTTAGCCCTAAGTGTCTGGATTTCGATGACAGTAAATATTTGTAGTTTATCTTATGCAGGTTTGTTTGGTGTTTTTTTATAAACACGTAATAAAAACAAAAGTCACATGTCTTATATAAGCATGTACTGACAACAAGCATTTTTATATGGCCAACATTTTTCTTAGAAACACTGTCATCCACTGAAATATTACTGTCTTTGCTTTTCACTATTACTGATCTGTAATGGTATGTGCTTGGCTTTAAATCTGATAGATCCTTAAATGAATCTCAGCTTATTCTGCAATGTTGCTTTGCACTAGACACGATAGTGGCAGATATAGTTCTTTTAGTATGATATATGTCAGTGTATTGTAGATCCAGACAGAAATGGGTGGAAAATATTAAAAAGGTTGCAGCCCTATCTTGCAGGTTTTTAAAGTCTATTAAAAAGTTAGGGGCTTTGTTTTGGTTTGCAAAGTATACAAAATCCCACACCTTGAATATTCTGAGTTTGAGAGGAGAGGTTGAGAGTTTGTAAAATGTGTTACTAAATGTGTTATTTGAACAGCTGTAGAAATTTTTCACTTTTAAATTCCTGAAAAATTAGTAGAAAAGTGATGTTTGTAGAAGACACACTTGCTTATGCAAAGAACTGTAGATGTGTTGTTTGGCCGTGATGAATCCTCCTTTTACCTGTTATTCATCAGGGAATGCTGCCTGCAGCAGCTATCTTATTACAGAGTGTATTCTGTAACTCCAGTCCCTATTTCTATATAATAATTACATATTTAATTATTGTTGACTTATCACTACTGAAATAAATCCAGGTCAAACAACAGCTCTTTGCAGCAGAGATTATGGTTATTTTATCTGACGTTATTCTTGTGTTCTGGTCTACAGTGCCACTAGACAAGGAAATGAGCCAGCCCTGGTCAGGGGACAGAGCTGTGGCTGGAGCAGGACCACATAGCTGGAAATAGTGTGTGGTGGAAATGGGAGCAGATGTACTGGAGAAAGAGAAATCAGGAGTGCATCTGGAGCTCTCCACTGATTCTTTGAAAGGGGACTTCTATTCACCACCAAATGAGTCCGAACAATCAAGAATCAGAGGACATTCAGTTCACAAACATCCTAAAATATTAGAGGGGTCTCATGCAGACTTTGTTCCAAAACAGGGGCTTAGTTTAGTTACTCTGGGATGAGAAATGAAGAAAATTAACACCAAACAGTCTCAGAGAAATACAACATAATTGTTTGATTGTCTGTTTGTTTGTTTAAATAAAAGAGGTTAAGTAGTAAGAAAGTAGGAAGAAATAGATGAAAAGAGCTGAAGTGTGTTTCTACTTCTGCTTATTTTTTATTTCAGCTGCACTTTTCGACATGCCTGTGATTATTTGTAACTGAAGGAAATTGAGTAAGTAATTAGTCTGTTTTATTTGCAGTAGTCACTAATGTGGGGCCCAGTAATGTGGGCAAAGGCCAGGAGCCAACATTTTAGAATATTCAAGACCTTATTATGCTACAGTGGATCATAGATAATTCCATACTTCTCGTTTTAGCTTATTATTTTCCTGTTCTTACTTGTACTTTTCCCACTTCTCTTTAAAATTAATCATTTACTCAGATTGTTAGAAATGGCCCTAAAAACCCAATGAGAATGATGTATGATAGCTTTACTCTTCTTTTGCATTTATAGCAGATATACATCTTTTCTGTTTGTTTTTAAAGAAAAAGAGAAAAATCTATTGTCAACATGTGGATTTATATTGATGGTAGTTGTAACTAATCAGCAGGGTACATTGTCTGAAAATTTTTTCCTGTCTTAGATAGATACATTTAATCTCTAAGTTTCTCTGACACTTACCAAGGGGAAGGAGGAAAATGACTTATGAACTATCAAACTAAAATCAGTCTTGATTTAGATTTTTGAGGAAATATCTTCTTATTTTCATAGTGCAGTCAACAGTCTCCAAATCCCACTGGTCATTATTTGAGAGTACATTTCCAGGATACAGAAAGTAGTGGCTTTTCCTCCCAAGATTTTAGTTGTTCTTAAGTGTGCCGAGAATAGAGAGAAGGTTCATGAAGATGAGCACAGAATGAAATCTGAAGGAACTGAGTTTGTCGATGCTTCTTTAAACAACACATGAATTATGCTCCCTTTGCTGATCAGAATCATGACCACAATGCATTTTCCAGAACCATTTTTGTTTTCCATAAGTCAAAAACCAAAAAAACACCTTCATTTTATCTGTCATAGTGAATGGATGGTGATAGTAGACTGATTTCTATGCCTAGAAAGATTAATGATGCTTCAAGAGCAGATTTTTTACATTCATCATTCAGGGGAGATTTCCATCACATTCCTAATGAATGCTTTGGGATCCAAGGACTTGGGAATAGATGTCATCACACATCACATGAGAAAAAACGCAAGCCAGCTACTTCATCACAGAGCAGTATCTTTTCTAAGTGTTGCAAGCTGTATCTGTGTTGACAGTTTCAAGCTTTTTAACTAAGGTTGAAACATTTCCCCTATTTTTTACTACTTTTACATACTTTTAAGAATTATTATACACACACACACACACGCACAAATATTTGGTTTCATTCAATTTTTTTCCTGGGTAGACATATACATTTTTCTTCTTTGTTCTCCTCTGAACCCATCCCTCCAGTGGAGTTCTTCCAAAACCAACTCTCAGTTGCAAATTTATCTTCTTTTGTATTTTTCCAAGCTGTGCATTTTTAAAAAGTGACTTTGTTCAAAAAGAAAAAGAATCAACACCTACTGTGTCCTTTGCAAGTGTGGATAAGGTCAAGTAATTTGGTGTCTTTATATATGTTTTATAAAACAAATACTTCTGTTCAGAAGTCAAACAGGTTTTTTTTCTGTTTGTTTTATTCTCCAAAGATATATGTATCTCTTTTTACCTAAAAACCCCACACCTAAGAGTGCTTCTTTTTCCTCCTTGGGGGATTGCTATGTTTTATTATAGTCAACAAACAACAAAGTTCTATATAATTTTGGGGAGCTCAAAAATATACTCTTATGAGGCTGGTTTTGTTTCTGTTAACTGAGGCTGGTCATGTTTCTTTTAACTGAGGGGAAATAGCCTTTTAAAAGCTCAAATACTACAATAAATAATCACATTATATGTAAACACTTGCTGTCTGTATAGGCTGGCTGTAACATGGAGTAATATAGTTACAGGATCTGACAAAGGAAATAATGATGCACAACGTGGAGTTCATCCTCATAACCTCCCATGTGGGAGGTTATAATTACATGAAAAGAAAACTATTTGATATAACTCACTTTGTATTTAGGAGGTCATGAGCATCTCTTGCTAATAGGCAAAGCTCAACACGAAATAGGTGAGCAAATAGAAACACTTCAAAGTTTCATTTCTATACTGCTTCTCTTATATTGTAATAAAGTATTTTCAGAGTCTTATATAGAATAAACTTGTATAGGACTACCTTTTTTATTTAAATGCAGTAATTTCCTAGTGTCATTTGCCATCAAGTTTAACTCTATTGGACTCAAACATTCAGCTGTAAAATAAATACAGCCAAGTCTACATTTGTGTGCTAAGTTTAGAATTTAACACTATAGCAATGAATGATTCTTGGAAAACCAAAGATGAGAATTTTTACTGTTAGTGAAAAATTTTGGCAGTCAGTTGTTAGTATGGATTGTTACATTTGAGAGAAATTAGAATGAAACTGGTAGACTGAAATATCAAGCTGAGACGTAAAGAAAATCTGAGGTTATTATTATGACTCAAAGAATTGTAAATATTGACCCAACAATGACTTTTAACCAATGGGTTTATCAAGACATTGTATCCATTAGTATTTAATTAGTAAAAAATATCAACAGAAATAAGAAAACCAGTATTTAATTCTTGAAGGTGTAGCATCAGAAATTATTTACAAAGATTACTTGTTAGTAACTTTTTTTAACATGATATTGGTAGCATGACTGAAAGAAAGTCTTATAAAGATCTGCTTTAAGGTGTTAAAATATGATACAGGATAATTTTAAAAGGCAAACTGTACAGTATTAGGAACAAAAACAAAAAAAAGAACCAAAAAAACCAGGGTCTTAAAGAAATGAATGAGAATTTGCACATTGGTGGCTCATTTCTCACAAAAGAGAACACGAAAAATTCCTAGTTAGGAGAATGCCAGCTCTTTAAATATTCAGGAGCATCTCACAGTAGCTTATAGTACCAGGTTCATTCACTAGAAAGGTTCATTCCATTTTATCATCTTTGAAAAGCTGTGCCACAAAAGCAGAAATGTGACTCACAATAGTCCAACACATTTTAAGACGTCGGGATTTTTTTGCTGTTCCTGTACTTGCATTATTATAAATTTTCTATGATTCCTTTAAGCCATATGTTACCCTGAAAATGGTAACATATGCAAGTTTCAAAATTAACAGCATGCAGCTTTGTAACAATTAACCATCTGCTTATAGGGCTGGTAGGAACTGAAAGCATCTCCATGGAAGTCAGGAAAATATTAGAAGAGCATACCTACCAAGCCTTAGTCATGAGTTACCCTACACTGTAATCTGTAGTCCCCTGACAGCAGTGAGAGGCAAAACTGCACCAAAGCTGCAGACTGAATTCTTCCTAAACATTTGTCTTAACAGACTTCTAGTGACAGATTAAACAGGTCCAGGAGCAGATGTCACACAAAAGAAGTGGATTAAAGACAAGCACAAGGGGATAGAGTTGGTAAAGAACAAAAATTTCCTGAGTCTGGCACTGGTATTAATTTGGTCATAGCTTCATCTGGGTGTGGACACATGAAAAAGGGTAACTACACATCATCCCCTGTAACCATAGTCCCTTCATCTGTTCCTACAATGTATTTATGTGGTACAACAAAAAGACCTGGGGAGTTTGGGCCATCTTATCTTTGTTAGTAGGACAAATATAGACTTCATATTGTTATAGTGATGTGTGTAAAAAGAGAGCTTAAAAACTCCTGATGTGGCCCTACCTCATGGCCATTCCTGGACAGCTGTAGACAGAAGCTGGGATTGCATTTGTGCAGACAGAGTTTACATCATCTTCCTCAGCCATAATTGAGATTGTCACAGGAAGATCTCACAGATTTATAAGCCGTAGCTTAGCATGTGATGAAAAACTTAGCATTTTTCTGGTATGTTAGTTTAAGCACTAATATTTGATTCTAAAGAGATTTTCAGGAATCTGCCTGGCTAAAAATTCACATGAGGAAGAGTAATCAAAGATTCATTTCCTTTTCACTTTCTCCCTTCATGAAAGAAATCCTTTTGCTAAACTGAAATAATCTCTAGACTCTCTATTGTGTTGCAGGAGAAAGCAATTCAGACCCAGGGAAGAAATTGAAGTCCGACTGGTTTCTATCTCAAAACATACAATTGATTAATGTGGAGGAAAGAGGAAATAGCATAGAAAGAACCTATTAGGAACCTGAGTCCTGGGAAAGACAGATTTTGTTTAAAAGCCCATGTTAAAATAGTTTAATTACAGGTTCAAAGTACAATATCAAGTGGGAGGTGGCGCTCCTGCCCTTGATTTTATTCTAATACCTGTCTCCTGGGTCCACTTATGATACCACTGATTTCTGAGGAGCTAGAAAACCTGTACAGTTAACAAGAAATGAGATAGCTGCCCACAAAACAGTTCCTTACTAACAGCTCCCTAAAGAATGAGTTTGTAATTTTGCTTTCCTGAGCCAGTGTAAAACAAGTTATCACCACATCACATAGTGCAACAAAAAGGAAAACATATCATGAAAAGAAAGAAATTTCCCCAAACAATTCACCATTTTAAATGCTAGAGGATATTAAAAGTTAGGTCACTTCATCAGTCATATCTGCAGAAAATTCCCTTCCACATTATTTCCTCTACCAGTTTGATCTGTGCTTACTAATCCTAGAAACTTTACCTATTCCAGGATGAAATCCTAATCTTTATCTGATTCTTAAGAAAAATTTAGGTGAC
Organism: Corvus cornix cornix; assembly: GCF_000738735.6. NCBI lineage: Eukaryota > Metazoa > Chordata > Aves > Passeriformes > Corvidae > Corvus > Corvus cornix. The sequence continues at coordinate 29,270,414 of NC_046333.1, forward strand.
TGTATCCACCGTGCCTCTTTAGCAGATTTGGTGATTCATTTCTTTGAGAACTTGCCACCAACTGTACAAACAAAACATCTTTGCTTAAGACAAAGTGTTATTCAAGCCCTAATCAGTCATATATCTCAAATTTATATTCTGATAATAGGAAACAGGACTGGAAACTCTGCAGATGCATGAAATTTTTACCCCTGAGAAGCAAAGAAAATCTTTGTTATAAATTATGTATGTTTAATTTAACAATTTCCTTTCATAGAAAGAAAAACTTCTGCTATTCACTAATCTTGTTGCTCTGCTGGGCCCCATCAAATGTCCAGAAGAACAGCTCGATGACATTGAAAATAAGCAAAGCTTTTAATAATTCTTCCTATAAAAATGATCTCATGGAAATTTAATGGGTATACAGTGTATTTGGAAGATAAGTTCTACATCAGCATTTAAGTTTCAAAAGGGAAACAAGGCTATTATATAGCACATCAGAAGCAGTGTGAGATGAAAAGTTAAAGTTTGATCACATAGCCTTCCTTGAAAAATAAGATACAAATGTATAAAGGTTAGATGAGAGAGAAATATAGAAGTGAGTGAAAAAAGGTTAAATCAAAAGAGAATATGTTGGAACTAAATTAGTCTTTGAAAACAAGATAGTAAAATGGCATCTACTGATAGCAAGGATTTGATATCCAGTAGAAGGTATAGGGGGTTTTTCCCAATGCAGGCATTAAGTTTGTATCTCTGTTCTCCTCCTTGGAATTCACAAAACTTTTAGTGCCTCAGCTATTTTAGAAACTTGAGCCCAGTCACAAAGATTTAGTGTTAATGAAGAGAAATCAATCAAATTGTTGAAAATCAAAAAATTATACTGAGCTAGACATGACAATTTCTGTATAATGCTCCTTTAAAAGTCATCTAGATTTTTGAAACATTTTTTTTGCATAGAGCAAAGAATTAGATAGTAGTCCTAATACTTCTAATAGAAAATGTGTAGAGAAAAGTGAGACTTCTAGCTGAGTGTAGTGAAAGAAAAAAAAAACTGTACGTGAAAAGAACAGTACAATACTTATTACTGCAATTGCAATGAAAAATAAAAGAGGAGGATTTGTAACCTTTTGATGAAAAGACTTGAAGGGAGTTTTAGTATTGGAAAAGACTAGTCTCAGAAAAAGAAAAATTAGTTCAACAGAGGTTCAACTGTGCTTATAAAATGGAAGCACTGTAATAATATTTTGCATATGAGGGTAATTTCAATAGTAGTCAAAATGATATCTTGGAACCAAACTTGATAAAGATGAAACAAAGAACTAATGACATATGTTGTATTTAGGGATTTTATAATTCATTCTTCAAGGTTTATCACTTTTTCCGGAGCACTTCCTTCAAGTCAAAGTTCTGTCATAAAATGATCTCAGAAGAGTCTGCAGTGAGTTACATTTGATGTGAAATATTTTTCCCTATTAATGCTGGAGTCAGTGTCTAGAAGCATGTGGGTCATTTTACCCACATCTCAGCATCCATCTGAGTGGAACATCAGCACAATAAAATTCTTGCAGTTACTGAGACATAAAGTACCAAAAATGAATTTAGTTATGTGCAATATATGTTGATATATTCAAATATCCATTGATCAAAGCATTGCAAGAGTCCATTTTTGATTGGACATGCTAGACTGATTGCTAAAAATGACAGATGGAGTTACTGAACTGAAAAGGGGGAAAAGAGCATAATACACTCTGTACATATTTTAAGAAGCAAGACAATAAAACAAGTGAAAAAAGTTAACTAAGTTTTCTAAATCAGGAGAAGTTCATCCACTCACTATTCAATCATTTATAGTTATAAATAAGGCAAATAATTTCTATTTCTTCTAAATTCCAGAGGAAAAAAATATTATCTTCATACCAACAGAAAGTCTGTAGATATTTCAAACAATAAAATTCTGCATATCTTGAGAATATTGTACACTTTTTCGACAAAAACCATTTGCATATTCAATTAGCAATGCTTTTAGTATTAATTGTCTTTTTTTTGAAAGGAACTATTAAGACTTTGAAGCTGTTGTGTATTCAGTCATCCTGCACAGTGACTCTATTGTACCCACCTTAGGAACTGCATCAATGCATTTCACAAGTTTTTAGGGACTTATCTCATTTTGGACCAGCTATGGAGCTCTGTCATGATGCTGATATTTAGTGTGACTGATTTTTTTCAAAGATCACCCATCCATCATCAGTAAATAATGTAAAGATTAGTGATTAGTATAAAATGGCAAATAACAAAGAGCAAAGCTGAAAACAAGCCAATGTGTCTTGAGCTTTGCAAGAATGAGCAGAAGACTCAGGACTAGACAGCTTTGGATCTTCTTTAAGCCTCTGAACACAGCTGAACTGACAGCCATGTGGCGAGATCTGGATGTAGATATCAGACAGAAAGTTTTATTTCTGAATAAGTAGAAGTCAAAATCTATCATTCAATTTGACATACTTCTATCTGTTCTCAAGCAGTCAGTAAGTCTTTAATCAAGAGAAAACAAGCGGGCAGGAATTTCACTAGTTTAGTGAATTGTGTGTTTCCTCCACTCTCTTTCATGCTTACAGTATGGTAATAAGGTACAAAACAGTAATGTTGGAGAGACCTCTAAGAGCTCCTCTGGTACCTCTTGTGACAGCTGCTCCTTTGTGTTTCCTGACACATATTTCTCTGGTGCAATAGAGCCACCACTGACATAGGGCCACCATAGCCTCCCTTCGTTTCCTATTCCAGGACTTCACTGTCCTTACCATTAGGCAGTTTCACTGACATATCTTCTGGATTTTCCTTGCTCCAATTTTAATTCTTTGCCTGCCCACTGCATGAAAGCAATACAGACTGCTCTCCTGGCTTTGCAGAAGTCTATTTTGTGAGCAAGAACTGTTGTTATGTCCCTTAGTCTTTTCTTCCTTAAGCTAAATTTTGCAGATCTCTTCTTCTGTGTATGTCATGTTTTCTGGACCTCTGACCATTCTCACTTCTGTCTACTAGTCCCTGTCCAGTCAACCTCTCCCTTCCCCCTTGACTCCTTTTCCCTTTTTCTGCCTTTGCTGGTTGCTGGTTTTGAATTTTAGTTGGTAATGAAGCATGCAAGCGTTGAAACAGAAAGAGTCACTATGCACCTCTTAGAAGCTCTGTGTGTTTGTTTTTTTCAGGGCACTGGTGACTCAAATTTCAATTGTGGTTCCCCTGACTCTTCCAGTTTTTCTGGAAGCAAGTTCCCTGTCTTGTATTTGTGCTTTGCATTCATCCCTACTCAGCAATGTGTAGGATTGTCATGTTATTTTATGTTTTTCTGCAGCTTAATTTGTAGTGAACTTTTAAATCAATTAAGTTATAGGATATGTGCATGTGGTAGCTAACATAGTGAATGTGTGAAAGAAAATTTTCAAAGCATTGAGCTTTTCTGTGCACCAGAATTAAAATTATATTGTGCTGGGGCTCAATGCACAAAAGCAAGTCCTCAGTTTCAGAGGCCTGGGAATTATTAGAGAGATTTTAGCATTTTCTTGATGCTCCTGTTATTAAAAGTTATTAAAAGTAATTGGGGACATAATAAGTCATAATACTTACTACAGAGCTATCATTTATTGATTTTCAGTTCTTTCTGGGCAGCTTTGTGAAACAAGGAATTAGAATGAACTCCTTGGAGTGCAAACATTTCTCTCCTCTGTCACAAAAGTGCTCTAGATCATCATTGAGCTGGGCTGGTGGAGGTGTGGTGGGACAAGTTTTCAGAAAATTGTTTTACCCTTCTGTTATTCATGCTGAACATTGTAACTGAAATGCCTTTCACTGTGCTGTCAGACTGACACTGCCAGAATAGGAAGACAGACAGATGCTATTACACAGTGAAGAATTACCAACAGGAAAGACATTTCTTGTCCAATAAAATAGACCAAATGTTAGCTGGTAAAGGGAAATAATTCAAAAATGTGCATAAGCTAAAAAGGTAAGTGCCTGCATACACATATGGTTCTGCATACATAGCTGTATATGCATACGCATGTATACAGGGTACCTGTATATATTTTCCTATAAATATGCATACATACCTACACATATGACATGTTGGAATCCATTAAGATAGCAGGGATCCATTCTGGATCCTTGTTTTGTCTGCCTTGTTTCTGAACGTGGTAATATTCCATACATAAATTTAAAGAAACATGGAGTTTCTATTGATATGGAATTACTTCATTTGGGCTTTGATTGCTTTGCCATCTTATAAGATAAGTAGAGAATTATGACAATTTGGCACTCCCTTGTGCTATATACCACCTTTCTCCTTTTTGTCATCTCTCTCCAACTAAAAAATTCATTGCTTTACAGAAGAAAAAGAAAAAAAAAACAGAGGTAAACATGAGGTAAGGCAGATAAAAGGTAGTAGAGAATAAAATTTATCTGGAAGTTGGATGCAGAATTCATAAAGAAAATAAGCATTTATTTGACAAAGGTTTGAAGGAATGTTCAGTCATCAGAGAGAACTTCCTAGCCATCAGTCTATTCCCTAAAACACCTAGAGCCACATGTCCAAATCTGTTCATTTGCTTCAAGGTCGGTCTATGCCCATTATAACACTCTTCGCATTTGAATCCTAGCAATTGGTGACAACTGTAAAAACAATAACTTTTATGAATCTTGAAGAATAGTGACCAAAGCATGGTGGATATAGGACAATAATTGCCCAGCAAACATTAATTGAATAGTGTTCCATGTATCAATTGTCAGTTAAGTATCACCCAAGTTACAATATTTTTATTCATTATATATTCAAATGCATATTTTCATATCTCCCTCATTGTGTCCCTTAATTAATTTTTTTCTACTGTTTTTATAAATAACAGTGTAGTGCTTTAACTGTTAGATTTTGCCAATTCACTGGACACGAATTGTAGAGAAAATTGTATATATTACATTGCATCTTTATTCTGCATAGTAGCATAGAGGAGAAAATATTGTCTCCTGCAAAGATATTGATCTTTTTTTTATCACCTACCTCGATTGCTTCAGTGATGCGGAGATATGTTCAGTCAGGTGTCAGAAACACCCCATAATTCACTGTGCAGGTATTTGTGTCATCTTCCTTGTAGCATAGAGGGAACTAGTGCCTCATCTGAAATGTCTTGAAATTCCATTTGTAGAAAACCCATTGTGAATGGCTGGCTGTAGGGATTGCAGAGGAAAAGAATTCTGACCCCTTTAATGAAAGACATAAGTTGTGCATCTGTGTGTTCTGCCTCTGCCATTTCTCCAAAAAGAAGATATTGATATTGCCTGCCATGTTTTCTTCCCACAATGGCAAGTTTTTGTTCCATTTCTGACTAAAGTGACAGTGTTAATTTTGAGATCACCTCTACAACAAAAGTACATGCTATATTGAAAGAATAGGGCAAAGACCAAATTTCCTTACTTCCTGTTTACAGGGTTCTGAGAAAATACTACATCACAAAAATCTGAGCATTTCTTTAAAAATTATGAGCTCACAAAACCAAAATATCACATTATAATATTCTAGTAGATAATTATTGTTTGGCATCTTGTCAATGATAGAGTTACTACACCATAGCATCTTCCTAGAAAGGTGTTGACTTAAATAGTCCTCTCATTCTTTTCATTATGTTGTCAGTCAAAATTTTAAATAAACCTCTGGCATGCTTCTGGAAAAATAGACATGAGCTTTGATTATACTTTTTCTCTTAGATCATTTGTTTGCAGTAAGCAATGACACTGTCTGTTTCTGATGAAGGAATAGAGTTCTGGAAACTTGGCAAAGAGTAGGTTTGTAGCTGTTTCACAGTCATTAATATCAGATCTGTGCAGTACTGGATGAGCCAGAAATGTATATTTCATCTAGTTCAGGCAGGTGAACATCACTGAATCTCATTTGAATTTTTTGAAGATGATGCTAATACAGTTAACAGTTTCATGTGCTTAGGCTGGGTTGATCTCTCCTGCAGAAGAACAGATGTCAAATGGTACTTCAGCTGGCACAGAGCTGGAGTTGCATAGACAGGCAATACTGGATGTGGGACAAAGCCTGCCTAGACTAAGTTAATCCATCATTGTCTTTGGACAATTTGGACTGGTGTCCTGGTTTCAGCTTGAATACAGTTCTTTTTCCGAGTAGCTGGTACAGTACTGTGGTTTGGATTTAGTATGAGAATAATGATAACTCAGTTGCTGCTAGGTACTGCTTACCCTAAGTCAAGGACTTTTCCATTTCCCATGCTCTGCCAGGGAGCAGGTGCACAAGAAGCTGGGTGGGAGAAAGCCCAGAACAGCTGACCCAAATTGGCCAAAGGGATTTTCCATGCCATAGAACATCATGCTCAGTATAGAAGCTGGGGGAGTTGGCTGGGAGATGCCAATTGCTACTTGGGGGCAGGCTGGGCGCTGGTGAGTGGATGATGAGCAATTATACTGTACATCACTCATTTCTTTTGGGTTTTATTCCTCCCTTTTTATGACATTATTACTATTACTGTTGTTGGTGTTTTTATTATTTCCATTATTGGACTGTTCTTATCTCAACCTATAGGTTTTAACTTCTTTTCTCCATACTTCTCCCATCCCACTGGAGATGGGGTGTGTGTGAACAAGCATCTGTGTGGCACTTAGTTGACAGCTGTCAACCACAGCAACTGGCAGAGTGAGTTCATGTCAAATCTGTACCTTTTCCATCACACATTTGCACTATTTCTGCTCTGGTACTAGGACTCATAAAGCTACTCTTACCATATGATAGACCTGAGCAGTTTGAAATGGATTATATAAAAATGACAAATAAAATTATTCTTGATGAGTTTGGTTTCCAGCTCATTCACAGTTATTTCCTCTTCATACCTTATCACAGGATAGCACACAGATAAGAGTGCATTCTGCTTCATACACAACTCCAAATATCTTAAGAGTATGTGATTCACAACTGGAGACCTCAACACTGAACTAGACTGCTGGAGCAATGGGTTATTTATTGGGAATAAATGAAAAATTTGGCATTATAATGCAAAACTACTTTTAGTTGCTTCACTCCATGCCCATCCTTTAGTCTGTTTCCCTTTCTGAAATAAATATGTCCAGTTTGAAGCCAGGATTTCCCTGGTAGTAGTTTGTTCAGATCATCCATCAGTAAAACAGACTCACAGCTGCCAGTTCTGTTAGGTCAGATTGTACAATACCTCTATATTTCCAGAGACTGACAGAGTTTAAGACTTGAAGAAGAGGCAGCAGCTGGTCATTGCTGATAAGACTCAGTGAACACAGTAAGTCATATATAAAGTATACACTTGATACAGAATGTGCAATCAATTTTACAAGTTGCTCATTAACAGGTCCACAGCTTGCAGATCCTGCTGGATTTCACCCAGTAAGTCCACACAATACAGCGGGGTTTAGCGCTTCTTTCTGATCAACAAAATTGTGGTTTTTTCTAGTTTCTCACTAAAGGTTTATCACTATCTACAAAGTAGCAGTGTGTTGTGCACAGTTGGTCCAAAATTCTAAGCCTTCTCTCAAATTGCATCGTTGTTCTGGAATGGGATATGATGTAGGCTAACTATAGTGTAAACAGCAATTCTGTGCATACTACTACAGGTGCATCTAATTCAGAGATCATCCTGTGTGTCCCCCAAAGGCTTTTAAAAACAATTTCAGTGGGCACTTCTTAGACTTTTAGTGTAAATGGAGAATTAAAAGTAGGTCTATCTGAGTTCATATTAATGGAAATACTTCAAAACCTTGATAACTTGAATCACACAATAAACTTAGTTAAGTCATTCACTTGTAGGAAAAAGATATTGGAAAAAGATACTCAACATAACATTCAGATTTACATTTACCTTTTAATCTAATCTGATTTATAGGGTTAGTTTTCCAAAAAGAATACGTCAATAGTCAAAAGAGCAGTAAAATATGAGAAAATATTGCATGGGAAAACCTAGGACTCTTCAAACATGAATGAATCTGTCAGATCAGTTGTAAGTATCTTTAAACAAAAAAAAAAGGAAATCTCATACCAGGCTCTCTTGCCTGAAAACTATCAATCTTTTGGTCTATGAGGTGAACAGAAAACTGTCTGAACAGCCAGACTCAGAGAGTCGCGGCCAGTGGTTCAGAGTCCACTGCTGTTCCTCAGGGACTAGCATTAAAGCTAATGCTAATTAATGTTTACGTCGAAAATGGTGGGACAGAATGAACTCTCAGCTATTTCACAGGTAATACCAGAGTGGTCAGTATGATAGACTGTCACCCAGAGGAAGCTTTACGTGCTGTACAAGTGGTCTGGCAGGATCCTTACGTAGTTTAATAATCCAGTTTTGGACTCCCAACTGGAGGCAGTCCAATGGTAGGGCCATGAAAATGGTTTGGAGAGTGGAGAAGATAATATAAAATATAGAAACTGAGAAAGTTGGGCTTGTTCAGGCTAGAGAATGGAAAGCTAAGGAGACATCTAAATGCTGTCTTTCATTACTTAAGGGGTGGTTTTACAGAAGTCAGGGACAGACTTTTCTCTAAGGTTGTCAATGGAATAAAAGGTACAACAGAGGAAATTCCAACTAATCTAAAGGAAAAAATACTTTACTGTGAGAGTAGTGATCCACTGCAGCAAGCTGCCCAGAAGGGCTGTGAAATCCCAAACTCTGGAGATTTTTCAGGTCTGGAAGTGCTCTGATTCAAGCCTGAAGTTAGCACTACTTTGAGCAGATGTTTGGAGTAAATGATTTCCGAATGTCCCTTCCATTCTACATCGTTCTGTTTCTTTGAGACTAATGCAGGAAGCCAATTTTGACCAGGCATTGAAGGGCAGATGAAACCTTATCAGACTGAGGAGAGTGCTTTGTGGATCTGCATGGCTTGGCAATGCCACGTGTTGTAGAAGCATCACTGGACAGTGATAAAACTATGGTAGTGAAATATGAGAGAAAAAAGAGCCTCTCAGAGGCAGAACTTCAGTAATGTGGCACGGCATGAAAATAGCAACCCTAAGCTCCACTTTCACAACTAAACAAGAATCCAGGGCTGTTTGCAGAGAAATGATGGGGTATCCATCTTATTAATTATATAGCCAAGTACAAGTGGAAAATCAGTCATGTTCTGCATCACTAAATATTCCAAGTAGTTTTCAAGGGTAGCAAATAACTTTTATTTGAAAAGTAGCTTATAAAGCCAGAAGGGATTTTTAAAATTATTTATTCTGACCTCCACTTTAAAGCATGCATGGCATTTTCTCTTTATATAGAACATATGTTTTAGAAAAGATCTTATTTTTCACTATACAAATTTTTAGTTGTAAAGAATCTAACATAACTCTCAGCAAATTGTGCAAAAGGTTAATGAACTTCACTGAACTTTATTTCTAGCTTAAAAATGCCTCACTTCATCTTCTACTGTGGGTTATTTTATGCTTTGCCTGCTAAGTGAGACATTTCATAACAACTCCTGCAACTTCTGCTTTCCCTCCAGGTATTTAGAGAGCATAACCAAGTTTGCTTTTTACTGTTTTACTCCAGTGTTTTCAAACTCATATACCAAACATCACTTCTATAGCTGGCAGCGCTCTGGGCTTTGTGGAACCTGTTCACTGAGGGAGAGACTTTGTGTGATTCAGCAGGACAGCCCTCTTGCAAAGTGCTTGTGACTCACAAGTCAAGAAGAGCTCCGCATGATAAAGATTCAGGCCCTTTAAAATGATCAGTCTAAATCAGCTTTTTCAGTCCATTATTTTGAATCTTTCTCCATGTTTTCTTCATGGCAAAAAGGGACGTGCATGCTGTTTCACTGACACTCTGTTGTGGTTTAGGAATGGTATTCCCCAATTTAGCGTTCCCACTGAAACTCCAAACCAGGCACCGTTCATTCACTTTACCCTCCCCCTCCCTCTAAAGCAGGAGAGGAGAACTGGAGGTACAATAGGTAAAGATCACAGGCTAAGATAAAAACAATTTCCTGGAAACAGCAATGAGATAAGAAAACAAGCCATAACAACTGCAATATCAATAACAAAGTGTACAAGAGAGGCAAACAATTCACATGTGATTGCTTGGAACCGGCGCTATCCAACCACTTCCTCAGCTCGGAACCAGCATTACCCACCACTCCTTCTGCCACATTTACTCACATGGTAGGGACCCTTCCCCAACAGCCCCAGCAATGACCTGGGGTGGTATAGAACCATGTCCATGTCCCAGCCACGTTCCTTCTGGCTATTGCAAAAATCATCCCTGTCCTGGCCAGAACCAGGACACTCACATAACAGTCCAAATATATTCAAAACACTTTTTGAGACGCCGAGCCTAGGGATAGCTCAAAGGGCAGCACAGCATCTCGATGATGATAGCCCTTGGCAGGCGAGTCACAGCAGTTGGAGGGCGAGCCCCTCACTCTGTGGAGCGAGGCCCAGGCCAGGGTGGTAGTGGCGTCAGCAGAGGCGAAGAAGCAGGAGGGACTCTCCGTATGGGTTCCACAAGCAGGTTTACTCCAGGTGGAAGGTCCAGGGATGAACAGCTGGTTTTACAAGAGGGTTCCAGGGTTTTGTACTCAGGGAAAGAAAGGTGGGGACAAGGGTAACAGCCAATCGGAAAGGTGGTAGCGGAGGGGTTAACTAGGAAGTAGCCAATGGAAATAGCTCATAGGAGGGATCACAGGGAACAGCAAATGGGGCATCAAGGAACATAGAACTTTCCAGAACTGATACATATTCAACTAAGAGGATAAATATTTATGATCTTCTACATAAAACTAGGAGGGGAGAACCGTAACCAACCAACTTATAATAAGCAAGTTAAAGAAACTGAGGATTATGGGAACTCACCATCACCACGGAGGTGATCTTAGACGTTGGTGCCTGACCTCCAGGACTCAGATGCTGTAATTCCCTCTGGGGTCATAGTGGCCACGGCCACTCGCACTGCAACAATGTTTCTCAGTGTAAATAGTTTCTGTATCACGTGCATCAAGGCTTCTCATTAATATCAGTGTTTGAAGAAGGTATTTCCATATCAAGTCATGGTCGGAGACAATTGCCAGGTTCAGACAAGGGCCAGCAGTCACTGGGTAAACCCACAGGTTTAAGGTCAGGCTGGAAGGCAGTCCATTGGGCCTAGGTCCAAGTTGGAGAGGTCCAAAGCTGCAATGCCTGCAGTGTTGCACATGAGGGAACACTCTGGAAATGAGCTCTCCAGGAAAGGGAGGGGCCCCCAATGAGGTTTCCTGGCAGAGTTTTTTGGGAGGAAGCCTCAGCTGAAGCCTCATCTAGCATTTTCTGGAGATGCTTCAGAGTCAGCTGAGGCTTTTCAAAGATCTCTCTGAGCAAGCTAGCCTTGAAGGCAGGGAGGTACACTCCTGGTCCTCACGAAAGAAAACTGTGTGCTGGAGCACAAGTAGTCCAAAGAATTGACCACAGGAAATAACACTGGCATTGTTATCTTCGCCAATATGTCATTCTCTCTCTAGAGTGTGGAATTTAAACTCTGTCACACAAAGCAGGGGAAATCATTCATCATGTCAGTGCAGTAATACAGGATTTTCAAGTCAAGTTTTTCAGAAGCAAGTAAAATTGGAGTTCTCTTTCTACTCTTAATGTAGCAACTGGAACTCCATACGCTGTATCAGCCTAATTCCTCTGCCCTGTGAGTATATAATGATAGTTATGAAATGTCATTTCAACTCATAGAATAAGATATTATCATAATATCTTATTAAGTCTTCAGTAAAGTGCGTCATTAGCCAATTTCAATTTTCCCATAGAGAAATCTGAAACTGATGTGTGAGAATTAATATGCTTGAATGGACTGATGAAACAAGCTTCAGCAAGGAAGAAGATTGCCCTGAGCTCAGACTGTAGGAGGTGGTATCTTGACAATGTGAAACACATCACCTAACATTTCCATTTGTCAGTCTCCATCAATATGTGTGTGTCTGTTTTCCAGAAATCAATAGAGACCTAGTTCTTTACAGTAGCCATGAGACCCAACCTGACCTGGAAGAAAAATCATTTAGCTTAAAAATAGCAAAACACAAGCCCATTATCAAGGCTGAAAAATGATCAGCTGAAAAAGCGTTCTGATTATTTTCCCTTACTATCCCAGCACTGGGTGCAGAGAGTTTTCTCCAGAGTCAGGTGTAGATAACACAACACATATCTGAAGTCAGTTACCTCCCTTCCCTGCTTGTTTCCTTTTACACAGAAATTTGTATCCCTTTAAATAACTTCTCTGTAGCAACATCATCATTGCTAATGTCTTATATAATTTCTAAAATCTGCGTGTACTAAGTATACCCTCTAAAAGGTTATTCATACACTCGTATGAATTTTAATAGGAGGATGTAATAGTCTGTAATAATTTACAGGATTACAGGACTTTAAACAGCAAAAGCATTTTGAAATCAAACTGTTTGGACTGTAGAAACATGAAAACATGAAAATGCATTCTGAGAGGGCTTCTTTGGGAATGTTATTCTTTACCATCTCTCATTTCTGTATCAAATGCCCTTCCTTAACAGATGGCTTGGGTTTGGACCTCCAGCTTTAATGTTTGTTGGTCCCAGAATGATGTTTTTTGTGTAGTGTAGCTTCCTTTATTTCAATTTGGATATGCTTGATAGTCAGCCTGTTGTACACCTCAGTGCTGAAGCTCATTGCGTCATTTTTTACTCATTTGAAATCCATTGCTATTTTATGGAACACAGTGCATTGCAAGTCATGGTAATACCTGTTTGGGTCGTTATTAGTTCCAAAGGGTGGGATACCCTCCAAACTTGGAATTATGGGCAGTTTGGGAAAGGTATTGCTACCGTGCAAACAGGCTAATATCTATGTTGATATATTAGTGTTACTTCTGGCTTCAAAACTGTCCATGCACACTGTGTAATTGGAAGAAAAAAAAAAAGACAAATTTTCTTAGACTGAATATCAGTGTTATTATCAAGAATTCTTGGCTTTCAATACAGCAGTGGAGGAACAATGAAACAGAAGAAGTAAAGCTGAATGTTTTGAGGTTCCTCAAGGGTCAGTAGGGAAAGAAAATCAACAGCAGCAGCAGTCTCACCAACGAAAGAAAACCCTTGTGCTTCCCAAAACCAATTTCCAAGAGTGCCACAGTCCACTGTCTGTATGAACTGCCAGATATTAAGTTCTCATGGATGGAGAGAAGCCTGAAGTCCTTCTGCCTCTTATAATGGCTTTTTTCTTTCAACTTAAACTACTGCTTGGGGGCAGGGAGCAACATTTCAAAAGGAGAAATGCTTGCGAGAGGTATAGGACCTCTAAGACCATTTGGAGAAAAAGCTTGCATCAGGTCTGCTAATACTGAGTGTAGTTTAATTTACCTTGGGATCTTGTTAGTTTTAGTTCATTTGTTAGTAAAATGATGGCATCGGCTCTTAGGGAGGTGTCATATTTAGTTCCACGTAGTCTGTTATTACTGCAAATCAGATAAAATGGAGCAGCAGATATTTTGGGCTGGATGATGTAGGTGCACATAAGAGTGTGCATTTACTTCTCTGTATAGGTTAAAGGCACTCGTATGTGGGTGTTAGAAGCAAGATCCCAAGAATTATTTAGCGATTTTGAGATTATTTAATGAATGTTGTGATTGTCTTCATTATATATGAACAGCAAGGGAATTAATCTGAGAATAAGATCATGAATACAATTCTGTGATATCACTATCATTGACATAATATTTTACAGAACTTACTTTTGCTTTTGCCCTGTTGCCACATAATGTATCGAATGCTTGCTTAAATGATCCTCTTTTTGCACTCAATCTGATCAAATAATTTCTGTTTGATTTTACGCTCCCTATAAAACACACTGCTTATAAGAGTAGCCATTTTTATGCTAATAACCACAATTTATGAAGTTCTCCCAATGGTACTCTGCCATAAAATGAGGCTGTGGCTACAGAAAGCTTCAAAAGGCATCCCCTCACTGTTGAAATATCATTGGTGAGTTTCTAGGCTTTTTTATGTCCTTTTTAAGAAGTTAAATAAACCAGGGTCTTTAGCTGTATTAACCTGCAGAACTTCAATGCTAATGGCTGCATGAACGTGTGTATGCTGTTTACCCATTAGAGATTATTTTAATAATTAATTAGAGATAATTTTATCAACTGATCACAAAAACCACAGCAAAATCACGGAATCCTCTGACTTATTGTTAGTATGTTCTTCACACGACCACTGCATGGACATGTGCATTTTGTCATGATCTGGCTGGGCAAACCCCAGGGTGAGTTACAAGCTTGTTGTGAGACCTTCCCAGCTTTGCTGTTGCTGGCACCTCTTCTACCTCGGGTAGTCCTAGCTGTGAAAAGTCTATCCCAACTGCAGTCACACTTTCTAACTGTGATTTTCCTGTAGGCCCTCCTCACAAAGTGCCATAAGCCCATTCCTTCAGAACACATAGTAAAAATTATAATTAGCTGGTTTTTATTGAATATTTATGTCTGTAAGTGTTCTTTTTATCCCTCAAATGACTTTTAGATTTTGAAAGTACTTATTTTTTCTTTTCCCCTTAGCACTACCTTAAGCTAAGACATTATTCTTAGGCCTTAAATGATCCAGTGAATTTACAGTACACAATTAATTGCAACAGTAGCAAGTTCAGCATATCATGCTGTTAAGGATAGCAGGGACTGTAGTGATTTTATAATGCATTCACTTTAAATCTCAGCAAATAGTGGCATACAAGGACATCTGACAGCTGCTTTCCCCAGCTAAATCTCACCACTGAGACTTGATTCCAAGCAAAATAACAAGTCAGGCTTGGTTAGTAGTGCTGCAGCTTGGAATATGAGTTTTGACAAGGGAAAAAATCATTTGTACTGTACTAGCTTTTCATGAGCTGGGCCAAGGAGTAAATCTCTCCAATCGTAAAATAAAGCTGTCAGACAGCTTTTTCATAAGATGCCATTGGACATCAATATGACAGTTCTCCCTCCTGATCTTTTTTATAGGTTGCTAATTCTGAAAGAAAAGTCATCTTTGCCTACATATTTGTGGATTCAGACACTGACATTTTAGAGGCAGGTATACTAGAACAAAAATACAGGCTCAATAAACAGGAGTACCCCTACAGCCTTACTGAAAAGATGCTTTAGCTAAATATCTATTATCTAGGAAAAGATACTGTGTTTTCTGCTTTATAGTTTGAGATTGATATATATATGTATGAAATAAGTTCTCTGAAAAATTAACAAGCGAATACACAGGCACATGAGAATACTTTGATGAGCTGAAGAACAACGCAATGGCCATCAGCCTGGGGCATGGGCATCATTGAGGCAGCAATTTGTTTCTCAAGCACTTGAATATGTTCCCTTCTCTGTCTTTACTGGACATATATGAGAAAATCTGGGCTCTTCTCTGGCCACTTTTTATGCACCAAAACTTAATTGAAGCTCAGGAAGAATGGTGAGGACTGATTGCAGGGGTCTTCTCTTCCGGGAAAAGTGGGAAAGCCAAAGCTCCTGGCTGGACATATGAACATCTCATTTTAGTTCCTGATACTGAATGTCATGGAAGTTCTTCTAGTTTGGGTTATGGAGATGGTTATCCTTACCTCCACTTTAAAATGCATTACTTTATGGCTGTGGAGGAAAAGGAGACAGCAATTAAAACTTAACATGCTCTTAAGAAAACAGTAAATAGAGTGTGTTGTATTAACATTTACTGACATTTTTATGCTTTTCACAAGTATTTTCCAATATTTATCTTCATTTTCTATTAAAATCTTCAGAATATTTTCCATTCATAGACTACCCTTGAGGTATGGCATAATTCTGAATATCTTACAAAGGAAAAAAACCCACTTCTTTCTAAGGACTGTTGCATTAAAATGCTTTGGCCATGAATTCAGACATCAAATCACATCAATTCTTCTATTAACAACCAAAGCATGTTTCAGAGTTCTCTTTCTGGGCAGCCTTTAAATCTTATATTTTCAAGCAGTTTAAATAGTCTTTGCAAATAAATAGTACTGTCAAATAGACCAAGCACTTTAGTGAGCTTATAAGGAAAACAAATGTTTGAGACTAGTCTTAGTAAAAGAAAAAGAAATAATTTGACACTAGCACTGTGAAAAAAGAACTAAGTCAGATGTGAGTACCTACAAAATTTAAATTATCATAAATAGCAAACTAAACTTTTCAGGTTATACTTCCATTAAATACACAGGCAGCTATAAATTAGATGTTCCTAGTTTTCTGAAGTGGCCAAGGGTACTTTTAGTTTCTTTTCCATCTGTTTTCTGCCCCAAGTTTCCAATGTGCTCAAATGTCTCATTTGTGTTGCTATTAGGGTTTGACTAATCTCAACTGTTAGTCATTAGAATGGCGACCACTGATGCAAACTGTATTCACAAATAGTAAGCACTCCTTATACTTTCCCCAAATGCATTGCAAAGAATGATTTATCAGTTCACAGAATGAGAGTAACAACAAAAGAATTGACTTAGCTTGCAATTGTCATATTGAATTTGTGTATATGTTGCACAGCACATTAGTGAGCAAGAAGTGTTACTGGAAGAAATGGAAAATCGGAAAAATATTAATTAAAAGGAAAACAATCTCAACACAACCACATATAGATATTATACAAGAACTCTCCTTTTATTTTAGAAGGTTCACTCATGCACAAGTATTGTCATTGAAAAGTGGAAATGTGACCTGCCAGACTCTTCTCTGAGTTCTGTTTTCTCAGTTTCAAATAATTCGGCCTTCTGGGTGATCCCTGAAACAGGCAGAACCTGCTCATAATCCACCTGAGTTGCAGGCAGGAGCAGAATCTCTCACGGTTTAGCATCTTCAGTCAGCAGTGTCCACTCTTGCCATGAAACTCCTCAGCTGCTGGGTGTTCAGTCTAGGGGGGCACTTCCCGAGACATAAGACAGGGGCAGCAAACCAGCAAAGTGTCTACTCAGCTTCATGTTGGTCCCAAGCATTAACAAAATAATAAAGAGGAGGAAAAATCAAATCAGCAGAAAATAAACTAGGGCAGCAAAGCCTGCCCAGATTTGACACTACTGGCTTTAAGAATCCTAAATTGGAACATGTAGATGTACTTGATGCATGAGGGACATTAAACCATGTTTCCTTAATCTTTTTCCAAATACTAAATCTTCAAAAGCTCAGATAAATGGCTCACAATGTTCCTTAAGAAGATTTGACCTGAGTGGAATAGATACTGCTATGGTGTGAAGAAAAAAAGCTGGCAATAAGAAGCACGGTGAAAGCTGTGAAGCACACAGCCATATTAGCATGCTGAACTTTTCAAACAGTGACAAAATTATTCTTTCAGTGTCTGTTTCTTCACTGCAATAGCAGATAGAATTTCTGCACAGGTGTTAATGAACCATGACCTTAAATCAAGTTGCCCTTGTGAGTCTAAATGTACTGTGTTATAGTGTAGCTGAATGCAAATGCATGTTTAAAGAAAGTATTTAATCCAGAAATAGAGGAATTATACCTGGCTTTCCACATGTGCAGATTGATTTTTTTTTTTTTTTAAGTTTTGTCTATTATTTAATCATCAGATATTACCTCTGGGAAATAGCTTTCATTTCTACCTATGATTAATTCAGGTGTCCAAAACTGCAGTACGTTTTGGAAAGATATCTTTGGGCCTAGTCTGCCAATAACAACAACTGGGTAATTAATTCAAGATGTTCCATTAAAAAAAGAAGTAAAAGACTGAACAAGAGAATATTTTCTGAAGATAAAAACAGTTATACAAGTTCTGTAATTGTTGTTGACAGTCCTTAGTATTTAATGGGGATCTGTAATATTAATGGAAACTGGAAAGGACCCATTTAAAATAAAACATTTAAAAGTTCAATTCAAAGCTATCCACTCCTGTAAAGGAACACCTAATTGCTTCCAGGGAACAGCTAAATGGAGTTATTAAAGTTAGACAGGGTCCCCAGTAAGTAATTTTCACTGGTCTTGTTTTTCAGAGGTTCTGAGCCATTGACTTCCATTTGAAAGTATTCCTAGCCTTTCTTTATAAACCATTTCCTTTGGTTTTAAGGACCATATAAAGGTCAGGAAAATTTCCAGAGCAAATGGAACAGAAGCATTTAGCTTCTCCAGGTATTTTACAAATAAATACAGTCATCAGCATTCTGAGGGCTGTATTTTGAATGGAGCCTTTGAATGCAGAGTGCCTTGGAGCATCTGTCCACTTAATTTAGTTCCCTGAATTCTCTCAGTATTGCTGCTTCAGTTACTAGTACTGAACACCTAGAAATAAAAGCCCTAAAATGCTAAAAGTAGCAGCATTTTAATTAATCAGTTGCATTTAAAAATAGTAAAACCAATTGTTTATATTAAATGCTCAGTAGAATATAAAGTGTACTTTCAAAAGTTTTACATTTTGACACTGTTCAACTGTATTAGAAATAAATATATTATTGACTATTAAGAGTTCTGTTCATACTACATTAACTTTTGTTGGATATGGTTTTATAGTAAATGAAATGGTTCACACAAAGATACATTTATGAGATGAAAAAGGAATCACTTTTTTATGACATTCTGTGAGAATACAAAGAAGTGATCTGTGAGAATACAGAAAACTTTCCTTAATCTTTACTTTTTCTTGAATATTCTGTACAGGAGAACTTGATAGAAAACATTGATACCAGATTCTTTACACACTTTCACCTAGTAACTGCAAATCTGGGCATTTAAATAAGAACCCATATTTTGCAATAATTTTAACCAAAGCCCATTACTGCAAAGACACTGCAACCACTGTTAAATGTATTGCATGTAAATGTTAAAGGCTTTTGAGTGTGTGTGTGTGTGTGACAGGAGAGAGAGAGATTCAAATTTCTATGAATATGATTTGAGTCTGATTTTGTAGCCGTGCTCATATGTCTGCATGCCCCAATCATATTGGCCATTTTGTCCTTAGAATACTGTTCTTTTCTGTGGGGTTGTAGGATCTCCTAAAAACTGGATATCTTTATCCATTCTGTTGGTATCCACATCTTACTCTGATATCATTGCTTTCCTGCTAAGTACACAAAACCTTGCAAGGGGCTTCTCTTCAAGAAGGGTGTTGGAAAGGCATCCTGATCATAACTCAGCATGGACAAACCTGAACACTTCCCACAGCATCCCTCAAAGGGGAGCTGGTTTGTACCCAAAAAGCAGTTCTGCATCAAGGCTTTATTCTAATCAAAATCCCATGGCAGGCAGAGAATCTCTTTCCTCCTCCATCATCTCATGATGCTATTTGTCCACAAAAGCTTGGGGGGAAAAAAACCACTCAGTTGATGACAACAACTCAAAAGCTACCCATGGCTCAAAATTTATATATGAGGTAAGAAAAGGTAATTTAAAAACCAGAAGAAATATCTTCTGGTATTGCTTCTCATTGTAAAACATTTGAAAACTACTTTTTTGTCCTTAAACTGAATTTATATACTGTTAATTCCATAAGACCAACACTATTGATAGTTTAGCAAAACAATAATTTTTGGTAAAATAGTCTGATACTTAAAATTACATCCATTAATGATCAGTCTTCACACTGGACTGCACTGCTCCATCTACTTGGATTAGCCTTTTCCAAAACCTTCCAAAGCAGAAAAAAAAAGCAAAGGTCTCTGGAGTAGAAAGATTTACATTCTCAAAAGGAGGCTATAGACGTATAAAAGAGCATGAATTGAGAGAGGGGAACAGGGGTCCTATTTCTAATTTTTTTTTTCCTGGATGATACATCCTTCTCCCTTCTAGCCTTTCTTTTCTGTTGTTTTTTTAATCTCTCCATTTGCAGGGTTTTACTCTTTGTCAGTCATAGCAGTGTCTGCAATATTACTGCATAGCATTCCCAATTTGAAGCATATGAACTTTAGCCAAAATGCTGCTCATCTTTTTCTTGGCTGATATGAGGCAGGAAGACTGAAAAGGGTTGTTTCCATTTGATTTGACTGGCACAGAGCAGATGGGACATAACTGTGTCTCCACACCTTTTGCTTTTATTAACCATAGAACATAAAGGAGCTCCAGTATCTCTTATATGGCAATTGTGGTGGAGAATGATCTGGTGTGGGGCTCTTCTTATTCCTGTACCTGGGGTTATGTCCCAATGGGAAGTCCGCCCTACTGCGTGGATGCCAGCTAATCAAGATCTCCTCTGTTACAAGCCTTAGCATAATATGCCAGGCAATCGGAGTCTTGGGTGGTGTTCACAAGGCAGTGCTGTGATTGTTGCTTGTGGGGATGTCTAGGAGAATATGTGCTGAATGCAAAACCCTTAAAATCATATATTATGTTCTTGACCTTTCTGGAAATTTTAAACACGCACATTAGTCTCTTCCTAAATGTGTGTTCCAAGGCCTGAGGGTAGGTCTTTTCTTCAGAATGAAGAAGCATGGGTCCAAATGGGGCCTAGCCAGCATATATGCACACTAAAAACAATAGATGTGAGAAACAGCTCTGCCTATGCTAGGATACGCTCATGGTTTAAAACTGTACATCAATTGTCATTTAAATGAGTTCAAACATGCCCCATTTGTGTCTGTCATAGTGGCCTGTGACAGCCATCACTGTAGTCTGTAATTCTGCCGTCACTATCGTCTGCTTTAGTCATTCTACCTGTTTCTGAATTTTTGATCCACTTTTTGACAATCCTAAGTAATTTTTTTTCCTGGTGCTTTAATTAACAGTCTTGCTTCCCAGCAAATTACTTGCTGACTGAATCATGCAATTCTTCGCTTGACAGAAAGGATGTAAACAAAGAGAATTTTGAGTAACAGTCAAAATGGCAGCATTGGTGCCACAGCATAAAAACTAACTTCAAAGATGGGATGGAAAAACCCCATAAAATAGGAGTCTCAAATATCATTAATTCTGTAGTCGGATCCTGTATTAATAAAAGCGATTCTGTCATTCTCTGTGGAAAGATAACATTTACCTTTAAATGCTTATTAAAGAATCTTTTGTAATCCAGGGCTATGTACTGTCAGAATTGCTAGATTTCATTGCTTAGGTTGGGAATGCTGCTGCAGCATTCACATGGCACATTCTTCTAACTTGCAGCACTTAGTGATAATTGAGTCACAGAAGCTAAAATGACCAATTTAGAGTCTAGAATAAAGTCACACGATTACCACGCCCATTGCATTAGCACTAGAGCTGAATGGCCGTACTGTGCAACACAGCAACATCTAATAAAAACCTTCAGCCGCCACGAATTTTTCACATTACTGTATTTTTGTTATCTTATATGATGTTTAACAATTCAAATACATCAGAGAGATGTGCATTTTGGGGTTTAGGTATTCTTTAAACATATGTTTGGTTGTTCTCTTCATCTCTGGAATTTAATTTTCTTTAGAGTTTGGTGTGAATTACTTTCAACTTCTGTCTGAAATAAGTAGCTTTATGGTCCAGATGATCAAATCTAATTGTGAAATGGCTATTTTAAGGATTATGCCTGTAGTTCTGGGGGGATGTGTGAGATGTGCAAACAGAAAATTATGGAAGTAGAATGTCTATTATGTAGGATTTTACTGGTGAAATTTATTAATAAATGAATTCCATAGCTTAATTTCATTTAACATAAAATTTCCAGCAGCAGATCAGATGAGGGAAAAGAGACATTTAAAAAAAAAAACATGTTTATAGACTAAGGTCAGTCATTATTTTTCAATGTCAAAAATCACTAAGTACATTGATACTGATTAAGTTATTCACTTGTGTTTGATGTTAAGTTCATATTTGAGTGTCTTGCTGAAGCAGAGGAATAAAAAAAATAATTTTCCAGTAAGGGCATTTTTTTCAAATTAGAAATAAGAGTGGAGGAGGGTTGATT
This sequence comes from Corvus cornix cornix, assembly GCF_000738735.6. Classification (NCBI taxonomy): domain Eukaryota; kingdom Metazoa; phylum Chordata; class Aves; order Passeriformes; family Corvidae; genus Corvus; species Corvus cornix. Next base: position 29,292,263 of record NC_046333.1, read on the forward strand.
ATTTATTCATTTATTTATTTATTTACATATAAGGGCTTAGTTGGTCCAAAAGGATTAGCAATAAGCTCAGAGCAGTATATGAAGATATTAAGTTGCAAACCCAATGTGAAGAAATATGATTACATCTAAGTTCAGAGCACCTCTGGTAAAGAATTACATTAAAAAAAAAATTGCTTATTTTTAAATGGTTAAGATGCTTTTGGAGTTTGATAGTATCTCTTTACGCTTTGTTTAGCACCAGCTGCAGAGAGCATGATGAACGTTTGTTTTCCAGTGAAGACAGAATAATTTTCAATTAAAAGCTGTCGTTTAAAAAAAATAAATAAATAAATAAATAAAAAAGAGAAAATAAACACATCTTTCTGTGCAGCATTCAAGGTCAAATATTGAAATAATCCATCTGATATCTTACTATATGGTTTGAACTGAATTGAAAGTAATTATGGAGTCTGCCCACATATTCTCATTATACAGAATACAATTAAAAAAGCTAAACGAAGAGCATATAAGATAAAAAAATAATTAATTTCAGTCATTATACATTGTGTGAATACAGAAAAGAAAATGTGTTCTGTTTACCTGACAGAGTCTTTTGAATACCTTTAGTAATAATGAATTCATCTGTTTGCCAGCAATGTGGGATGGCTCCAGTTATGCGTTGTTAACATTTGCATATTAAACATCTGAGCTCAGTGAATGCATTATGGAGCTCTACCTCTTCGATGCATCATAACCTTGCATTTTCATTCCTTGCAGAAGGGAATCCATATACCTGGTGGGTTGGAAAAGCCAATGAGAAGCACTACTATTGGGGCGGATCAGGACCTGGCATTCAAAAATGTGCCTGCGGCATCGAACGCAACTGTACTGATCCCAAGTACTACTGCAACTGTGACGCTGATTATAAGCAATGGTGAGTGCTTTACAAGAAGGAAGGAAGAGAATGACCAAATCTCTTAACTTATACAACACCGCCATGACTTTGAATATACTTATTTTCTATATTTCCTTTCTTATCAAAGAACAAAGGCAAAAATATTATATTTGTGATCCCTCCTGCAACATGTCAACCCATGCTTTGATTTCCACTTTATTCATGGTATCTGTGACTGTCAAATATAAGGATTATATTTACGTTTTCAAGCCCACTGAGCTATGGAAAAGAATGCTAAAATTGCAAAAGCAAATCCTCATAGGAAAGGCCAGCATTTTGGCCACCTACGCAACTTTGTCTCCATCAGATCCAGTTATATTGCAATACAGAATTAATTTTATCTCTGCAACGTCATGTTTTTTCCCAGAATTTCTCCTTTTTAGAGTATTGCTGCTGCATTTGAATGTGAGTGATATTTGTTGAAATCACTCATCTAGTGCCTCCAATTCTCATTATCCATCTTTCATGAGAAAAATATGTTAAGAACTAGACTCCACACTTATTATGGAACAAGGCTTTGTATTTCAGAGGAAGCTACTGGGCTTTGCATGAGATAATTAATTAGGCAGAAAAAATAAATAAACTCGCATCTCTGATATTCCCCACAAACATGAACAGAGTGTGTAAAGCTCATCATCATTTCAAGTGAGACCCTCTCTGTGGTCTTACAGCACTTTCTTTGTGAACCTTAATCGTTTCTGTCTCTTTTGTCATGACAGGCAGGATTATATTTTACATGGTATACAATGTTCAGTGACATATTGAAACCATACTTTTATGAACAGTTCTCCCATTAACAGCAAGCCGTGGGTAGTTGAGTCAATAATGGCTCATAAACCATTTGGGGTTAATTGAGAAATTCTACAGCTATTAATGAATGTAGAGCTACAGAACTGTAGTGGTATGTCAGAGGCTAAAAAAGAAAGAAAAAAAAAAAAGAGTAGGAAGAATGACAGAACCACAGAATCACAGAATATTTGTGGATGAAAGGGACCTCAGAGTTCTTCTAGTTCAACCCATCTGTCCAAGGGGGGTCACCTAGAAACAGTTGCCCAGGACATTGTCTCAGCAGTTTTTTAGTATATCCAAGGATGGAGATTCTGCAGCTTCCCTGTGTGCATTGTCTCTGGTCCTGGCACTGGGCACCAATGGAAAGAATCTGACTCCATCCTCTTTGCACCCTCCCATTAGGTATTTATAGACATTGATGAGATCCCTGGGAACCTTCTCCTCTCCAGGCAGTCCCAGCTGCCTCAGCTTCTTTTTGTAGGAAAGATGCCCCAGTCCCTCTATCATCTTAGTCGCTCTTCATTGGACTCCACCCAGTAATTCCATCCCTCTCTTGTACTGGAGACCTCAGAACTGGACCTAACACTCCAAATGTGGCCTCACTAGTGCAGAGCAGAGGAGAAGGATGGCCTCCCTCGACCTGCTGGCCATACTTTGCCTAATGCACCCCAGGATAGCATTGGCCTGCTTGGCCTCAAGTGCACATTGCTGGCTCATATTCAGCTTGGTGTCCACTGGAACTCTCAGAGCCTTTTCTGCCAGGTTACTTCCCAGCTGGGTGGCTCCCAGCATACACTGGTTTCCCCAGGTGCAAGGCTTTACACTCCTCACTGTTGAACTTCATGATATTTCTGTGAACCCACTTCTCCAGCTTATGAGGATCACTCCAGGTAGCAGCAGGACCCTGTTTGCTGTGATCTGCAAAATGAAGTATGAAAAATACAAAAATAGAATAATAAAGGAAACATTCCAGGCCCTGCAAACATTGTAGATTAGGATGTGGAAAATCAAATATTGCCACAGACATTGCTACCCTAAGCTTTGACATTGTTAGGCTGGTGTGCTGTTAGCTATGATAATGGATGGACTATAGTACACCACAGACACAGAGGAGTCAGTTTTAGAGACAAGGCAATCACACATGCTGCCAAACTTCAGAGATAGAATTATACAGAGAGAATGAGGAATATAAAGTCCGATGACTCCAACTCAATCATAGGCACTAGAGCAGTATGGCAGAAGGGAGGTAAGTTTGATTCTGTGTCAAAACGGTAACAATAAAAGGAAGATATTGTAATAATAATTACAATAATGGTAGAATTAGGAGCACTTACAGTTTTCATTGCCTGAGCCACTGGATGCCTATCCATGAATAATAGGGCTCTGTACCATATGTTAACTGTTCTCTTTTACACCAAGGGAAATGTGTGGAGAAAATGGCACTGGCTTTTGATCTCTTCTTGAAGATCCTCTAAGAGTCACAGATGATAATTTGATAAGCAGCATGCACTCAATAATCTTTTTCTGTAACCTCTGTGCCCCCTATATACACTGAGATTATGTGGATTCTACTAATAAATAGATTCATATGGTTATTAGATTTAGATCTAAAATAGGCTTGTTGTCATAAAAGATACACAACTGTTTACTCAGAACTTCATACAGGAATATATTTTTACAGCATTTCTGTAGATAAGTATCACAATTTTTTCAGGACAACTACTATTTATTACAGGACGTTTTATGAAAAGCAATTCAACCATTGGATATTATATTTTAAGCTGTGACGTGTGTAAATCACAGGAAGAAATGAAAGCTTTATTATAGTCTTTAAGGACATTTTGTTCAAGATTCATTTTTTCAGTTTGGTTTTGGCAGAATCCAGTCCTTTCCATAGTCATACCTTTTGGGCTTGGGAGTTATTTAGTTAAGAATTTTATCTAGCCAGGTTCATCAATACCTAAAAAGCAAGTGAGCTCCAGATGATAGGAGACCTTGATGACTTCAGTCATCGGAGGCAGAATTCAACTGAGGCCTCCAACACATTTGTGCTCAATTCTGGTGACAGCAAAACAGCTCCTGGTTTGGACCACAGAATATGCAAGAGTTTATGATGAGCAGACAAGTCTCAGTTCATATATTAACAAAGCAGCTTGCCACCAGAGCTAACCAGCACAACTTATTTTAGAAGAATTTACAATCCCCTAAAACAGAAGGGCTGAGTAAACGCCGAACTGTGGCTGAGAGTCCAGGTGGGACTTTTGCAGTAATTGCATGTCTTGTCCACAGCTGGGAGCACTGCATTTGGCTGTGGTATGATGCAGTCCACGCCTTAATTGTATCTCCCCTGATAGGGGAGACTTTTTAGAGTCTTTGCCAGGAGTCAGAGACGAATGGAGCTTTTGGCTTTCTCTTTCTTCTGTAGTTGTTTATTAAGTCTCATCAGAAAAGTACAAGCCACTGACGTGACCCAGACATAGCATGAAGCAGACAATGCACCAAAGGCTGAATTATCAAGATTGCACAGCCTTTTTAAAGGTAAATTACCCAATGAAAACTTAAAAAGCAGGATATTTTCACTTTTCTACCAATGTCTAATAAATCATCTAGTCATGCAGGCAGTAACTGCGGAATTCTCTATCCAGTCATCCCGGACCACTTCTACTGCAGAATATGGAGTAGATGAAGAAGAAGAAGAAGGTCTGGAGAACAAAAACAATCCTCCATTTTGATGTTTTTTGCTTTTATCTACTTACTATACTAATAAACCCAAAAACTCTAAATTTTTCACCCTGTGACAATCTATCACCTAGTTCACAGCATTCTACATTCTAATTCTTCCCAGAGGGTAGGCAATTTTCTCTATGGGTGAAGGTCAAAAACAGTGTTATCCAGGAGGGTAGAACCCTTCAAAACAGGCAGAGAAATATTCTCTGTATTCTGGGTTCCCACAGTGGTACACCCACAATGATGTTCTGCTCCTGCCAGGCAGTGTGGGAAAAACTGTTTTGGGGTTTTTTGGGTGGTTGCAGGGGTGAGATACAGTGGGGAGAAGGCAGTAGCCAGAGCAATAACTATATTAGAAAATGTATGGAAGTAAAATAGGAAAAGAAGACTCTAGAAATTGTGAGAGTGAAAGGTGAAGAAGAAGAAGAGCAAGATTCAGGAAAGAGATTTTTAGAGGAAATTGGGGAGCCACTGAAGAATGGGTCAGACTGAATCAGAATGATGTAGTGTAAGTAGAATTTTTATTGTAGAAGTTAGAAACTTTGTTAGAAATGAAGAAAGAAATTACAGTTTGATGAATGATTTCATAGCAAAAGCAGGAGAATGCTTCCTTGGAGAACTGGATTCTAATCCTGCCTCTGGAACCACATTCCTGCATGATGCTTCCTCAGTTTCATAAACCATATCTTCCCAGAACAGTCATTAGTCTGATCCTAATTTTCTGGGTATCTAATGGAAACCCAGAAGTCCACTTTGTGAAAATACCAACTGCACAACTGCAACCAGAATGAGGGATCACTCTCTGAATGTATCTAATGCAGTCATTCAAAGAAAAAAAAAAAAACAATCTTTAGGCATCTCAGATTGAGCACTAAGTGTGAGTGTTTTCAACAGTAACATCTTTCGGCCTCAACATCCAATCTGTAGAATGCAAATTATGGCAGATACTCCCTCCTGGAGGTATTGCAAAGATAGGTAGATTTATGAAGCAATCATCTGCTGTACTAATGAGCACTATAAAAGATCCAATGAGAAAACGCGGTCTTTATAGAAAGATTTGAAGTAACACATTAGATATAAAATGGGATCCACATATTGAAGCATGAGAGTAAATTTGGAGAGTGGGCAATGATACACTAAATGAGTATTTTCTTCATCCTATACTGAATTATGCTGATCCCTCCAGAATAAATAATAATCAGTGACCAGTCAAGGATTGTGGTGGTAGACACAGGGGACTAATTTAAGCTCTTTAAGCAGTCTGAAATGCTTTTTTTTCCAAAATTTTGTGTTTGGTTTTTGCTTTTTTTTTTTAAACCAAGTATGTGAGTAATTCTGTGTAAGTACGGAACCAACTGTGTTAATTGTGGACTTACTTACAATATAACTTTTCCCAGGGATTACTGTATACCATGGGCTTGGTAAACCTTACATCTGAATGGTTTTTCTACTGATTTTTAAAATTTCACATTACACCTTGTCTATCTGAATATAATTGTTATAGAACTATTCAGCACGTGCCTAATGTGTTGATTATCATGTCTGGATGGTAGATAAGCCAAATGGTAGGTATTGGCAGGGAATATGAAATATGGAATTCAGATTTATGTGTATTTGGACAGTCTAAAACACAACCTGATTCTTAACAGAACTCAAGCTGTTGCTTCAATGTAAATATTAGGTAATCGTGTTTGTCATGATAAAGAAACAAAAACACAGGTGGAAGAGCTTCACCCACAGTAATCTCACTGAAATGATCCTTAGTCCCAAATTATCCATGATTTGTGACCAAAATGAAATTAATTCAGAATTAAATGGATTAGCTTACATAAAAAAGGTTAGTTTTCCATGCTAATAAAGATAATTTTTAAAAGTGAGTGTGGTTGACATTTAAAGTCAGATTGCCTCAATCTTGAGAGAATAAAGGTAGCTGTTATGAGTAGCAAGAAGTTTTCTGGGTTGCTGTTAAACAAAATTACAATCAAATTTTTAACATTAGGTAAAATGTAAGACTTTTTGAAAAACGATCTTATTTGAATAAAAACATTATTATTACAAATTAGGCAGCTCTGTTACAAAAATGACTAGCATTGTAGATATAGGCATACTGCACTAATTAAGTAACAAATGTAAAGCTCTGCAAAGAAATTTTGATTCCTACTCTTATTTGACCCTAGAGTCAGTTAAATACTCAGATTGGCCAAAATTTCTACACCACAGGCTGCTTGCTTTTTATTACACAACAGCTGCAATAAGTCAGAAGACTCATAGTACGATGCTGTTCAAGGATTTACTCAGAAAAGGTGACATAAGAAGGTTTTTCATTTAGTACTTCCTGATGTGGATGCACCAGGTTACAAAGTCAGTCATGGACTTCATTGCTGACTACTAGTGTGGTGGCTAATCTTTCAAGAACTATTTGGTGATGATCAAAAGAGTTTGAGCAGTATTTGCTGGTAAAAGTGCTTTGGACAAATAGAGAAAATCAGTGGAGGGAGCCTTATTTATAATCTCACATTTTGGACGTTCAAGTTTCTTTCTCCAGAGCCTGCCAAATTGCTTTATTTTTGTGAGGTGTTTTACAGAACACTCTGCAGGATGCATCCCTCTTCCCTTCACAACTCTTCTCCTACAAAGTGAGTTTCAAAAGAAAGTTTCAAGTCATGGGGAAAAATGACTAAACAGAGCTCAGAATGACATGAGTTGTTTGAGTGACAGGTGGATGTTGAAATGCCGGCCTGAAGCTGTGGCATTGACAGGTAGGTCATTTGTAGCCAGATTTAACAGGATATTAAAGTCTCCTGGACCTATAGGAAGACATCAAGGCTTAAGTTTAGTATGTAATAATTACCATCAAAATCATTGATATTTCAGTTCCTGACTCCCTTAGGCACTTTTGAAAATCCTTCTGTCCTTTAAACCTTGTGCACTCTCAGTAACAGAATTGCTGATGCAGAGAGAGCTGGATAGTTAGAAGACACTGGCTTCTCCTGTCCTTCATTACAAGCTGCTAACAATGTCTTTGGATGTTTTTTTTTCCATTACTTTCCCAGCTAGGCAGCAACTGGACTTTCCACAGAGGTGTTGCATGATCAGAAGTGACTAGGCTACACATTCTCTGTGAAAAACAAAAACCAAACCCAAACTGAGAACTTGTCATTGGCTAAATTTGTGGCTAAATTTTGTTTAAATTTAATTACTATTTCTAGCATTATGTAAAGAAATCTTAAATAGGTAAAAGGGATAAAATTTGAATATACCTAAAAGAACTTGAGGGACCATAAAAGTAATCTTGAGGAACATGCGTGAGTAGAAACATCCTATAGAGAGATATACACATACAAACAAAAAATTTCCAATAAAACTAGATAGATCAGAAAATTATCTAGTGAGATTTGTGATGTGCTGCTGTTTTGCTTCACATCTTTATCAGATAATGAATCACAAATTCCTAGAAATTGAGAAAACTGTAGAATTAGGCCACTCCACTTTGAAAACTGTAATTCAACATTTTTGCAGGACTTAAAGGCCAGCTTTGAAATGACAGACAAGAAAACACTATTAGTAATTTTGTGCGGTAATTACATCTCCTTAGTCAAATAAAAGTTGAAATATCAAAACTTATTTTTTAGTTATGCTTAAGGAATGAATTCGTTTGGTTGACGCAGGGAAACTTAGCCGACAAATTGCACTCCTTCAGATGGTTGTTTTCCTTGTACTCTTAGAAATTCAGACAGGCTTTTGTAGATTTTTTAGGGTTACCTTGCAGAGTTCCTTTGTACATTGCCATTGACACCTAATGTTAATATATTTCCAGTCAATCAAAATTTAGCACTTTGACAGTATGTAATGGCACAGAATAAAATTTGCATAAAGAGAGACACTAAAGACAGAAAGTCAAGCATTCAAACCTTAGGAAATATTAGATTTAATACAGCTGGTAGTACTTTTTTCCACATGAGTGATAGATTTGAGTTGGAACTTTCACCAACAGGAAAGCAGATAGCCAGAAGCCATGAAGTTCATTCCTTCTAGTTACAATTTGACCATTAAAACTACTCCAATAGGGAAAAGGGTCAAGTGACTGGCTATTAAACAGGCTGCTGTCTGTCCTGTGTTTCTCAGCTGTACTCATCAGATGTAGCTGGTGTGCAATATTGAAACAGAGTTTGCATGCTGAAAAATGTGAAATCTTCCTTAAATGCATTCCGTCCTCTTGTTTTTATAACTTGTTCAATGTTTTTGTTTATAGAAACTGTATGTACCTTGTGTTTGTCCATTATGCATTCCTGTTCTTTATTTCTTCCACAAGAAAAGGCTGAATGATTTTGTTACTGAAAACAACAGATTAAAAGTTTGAGAGATGGAAATTTTGAAATGGAACACTTGGCCATGCTACAGATGTGCTGAGTAGCAGCTTTCAAATTCTCCTTTACTTGTGCCTTAGTACCACCACAGGACTTTAGCCAAAATCCAGGGTTTTATTAAGCAAGGCTGTCTACAAACAAAAAAAGACTGTTTTTTTCCTCAGTGCTGTGCATTCACTACCATAAATGTGTATGTAAGACTGATTTGAGTGATTTAAAATTCAATCCAAGGGCAGATGAAGGGCATAGCATCTCTTGCACAGTAAGTTTTCAGGCTATTGCTTTTATGTGGACTTTGAAGGACAATACCTGCTGTCTGGAGTTGCCCCTAATGTTTGTGTTGTATTTCTAATGAGCTGGCAGCTCTAGTCCAGGATCCAGACAAACATAGGGTCATATAGATTGCTCTTTCTCTTTTAGAGATGTTCCGTGCAAGTACTGACAGCAGCCATGGTATGTAGCTCACAGGAACTGACAGATTTCCAGCCCGGACCAATACAGATTAAGGGGTTTAGAAGTTTCAAGGTTCAATGAATCATGAAACTTTCCCATTTTACTTGTGTTTTCTCTGTTTTCTCTTCTGTATTATTCACCTTCAGGACTTGATTCAGGCCTTGTTTATAGAAAGCTGATCCTCCTTGGACTTCAGCTATCATGCTACTCACTGGGAGTAAAGAAAACATTTCCCTTAAGGCTTGTGGCTAACGGCAGTGAACAGACATGTGAGGAACAAAGTCTTAACTTTCTCCAAATCTGAAAACATGGGAAAATGCGGGCAAAATAACTCTTTGGCAACCTGCCTTTTCTTTGTTAAAATACCCCTTCTTACTCAGTGTTATGTATGCAATCCTGTGTACTTATTGTGCAGTTACAATGATTTTTCTTCCTGCAATCAATACAAAACTAAGAATGAGGAAACAGGATTCTGTAATGCCTCATACATCATGAGCAGAGTCTTTTACCTTGCTGTAAATGTGAAAATGGTCAAGCTCTAACAACCTCTTAAGGATGAGGATGATTCCCATTTGACTTCAGATTCATTCATTTCTCAGTGCTAGCAATAATGAATGAACTTAAAGGGGAGAGTGATGACAGGACGTTATCCTTGTGTTCTCTAATTGGGAGACAAAAAGTGAGTGTTCATCCTGCTGACAACCTCACTTCTGAGTGCTGCTGTTCAGGTTTTCCTGACTTCAGTTCCAACTAGTCACAGACAGATGGTGTCATCCAGGTCTTTTAAAGTTAGAGAATCATTCAACAGTGGCACTGAAAAAAAATCTATCACAATTAGGTATTTGTAATTATTACTCTCTGGCATATTCTTGCTGTTATTAGAAGTGTCCTATCTTTCTCAGGATAGTCTAAGAAATTTCTGAGAGGTTTATGGATTAGCAGGTGAAAAGGCAGATACGTGACTTTTAATTTTACCATGCAGATGATCTGAATATAATTCCCAGCACATTTGTATTCTTTTCGTTATTAAACTTCATGATTAGTGTGAGTGACAAATAAAGTGAGCAAGAACAAAAATGTCAACTATATTTTGCATAGAAAGATGCAGACTTTTTAGTCTGAATGAAAAGCTTGTAGTCTTAGCTTTAAAGCAAATGACCTTACTGTCACAGCTTGTCAGGTAAGGGCAGAGTACATTGAGCACTGTGCACTGCAGAACTTTCAGCTGCCTATTATTTTCTCCTCTTCCACCTTTTATTTATGGGCTAACTTAAAGACTAATGACTCTGCCCTCAGTGCCATGCCATGAAGATGAAATCACCCCAATGCTGACCAGCCTGATGTCTTTCACTCAGTACCTGGCTCTGCTTAAGTCTTGAAGAGAAGTATTTTCTTCTTAAATTGTAGGACTTCCCTGACTTTTTTATTTCTGAATCAGTGCAGTCAGATGTAAAGATATATGAAATATATGACAACCTGTGTTATAGGGTAGATGAAGCCTGCAGCACATGCTTGGCTGTTATTACTATTAGCAGTCATATTTTAGCTGAAACAATCACAAGGGAGTCCATCAAGCTGAAGGTGTTAAGCCTGCAGTGTAAACAAAAGATATATCTGTTTTCACTGTTTGTTCTTTGGTGTACCAGGAGATATATATAGATACATAGATATAAGGAGGAGAATGGAAATAGTCATATGGGGGGGAGAGTGAGGGGTCTTGGGGAAGAGAGAACTCAAGAAGCCCTTAAGGTACATCATTTGTATCGGGTCTCAGACTTGTTTGGAATATAGTCTTCAGAGTAATTGATCAAAACATCCTGTCAGTTCATCACTGAGGTAGTTGCTAAACCTCAACATTTGAAGGAAGAATTTTTCCTTGTCTTTTTCTCATTTTGCCCAGCAGATTCTTACCACTGCAAAAGGCCTGATAAAGAAACAGAAAAATAGGCAAGACTCACCTGCAGCATTGTGTTTGCCTGGGAATGATTGTTACATACATAATGTATTATTTTACTGTAAAAAGGAAAATGACTTACACTGTCTGTGAAAAAAACTCAAAGCAATCATGTAACCTTTCATAAAGTGTGGAAATTGAGGAAAAAAGCAATGGTCCTGCTCACCTAGAGAAAAGGGAGACTGCTTTTACTTTTTTTTTCCCTGTAGTTAGCCTTGTAGAAAAAGCTTAAATTCTATAAATTGTTTTAATATCATGGGCTAGGTGTGGGTTTATCTTAGTTACCATTCATGTTTCCCTCCTGGATTGCCCTAAGAATTCAAAATTACTACTTGTCTGTAATTAATTATGGCTAGATATTTTGTCCCAGCTGCAACTGTCTTTGCCTCCCCCAACCCTCACCCCCCCTCCTCTATTTTTCTTTCTATTTTTCTTTCCCCTGCCTCCTGTTCACATGCAAAACACTATACTTATGATAATTGTTACATATAGGAAACACAGTCCCTGGAGATCCTGCAAAGTTTCTAAGAGCTGTCTGAGTATGCAATGGAGATGTAATAAACCAGGTCTAAGGTAATCTGTTGCATTCTTATCTCAAGTTTTTTTTCAACAGTCTTTAAATTGAAATTAAAATGCTCCATGGATTCTTCACAGTACAAGTGTGTCTATATGAGCCAGTTTCCTGATGGAATTTAGATGGCTTTTTTTTTTTTCATATTTTGCTGAAAAAGAAGTGATTTACTAGGAAGAAATTATTTTATCTAAACCAATATCTCAGGACAGTTAATGATGTGTATTCCTTTATCACAATTAATATCTTTTGCTCAGCTTTTGGTCAAGTTGAAGTTGATTACAAGATTACATTAATTGTAGATTAGGGAAGCAAAATCTTCCTTGAGTTATGACTTAGGTCTGCTGTTTAAATTATGAACTTGCCTTTATGGAAGTATCTGAGTGTATATTTATTTATATAAATTAATAAAGAGAAAGCAAAGAAAAATGAAAAAACAAATTTTTGAAACATTTTCAAGCAAGCAGGTAAATATAAAATTAATAAACTAAAATCTGCTGTTAGGCAATGTGATGAAAAAAATACAGTAAGTATAAAAACCTATATCTATCATGCAAAAATTTTTTCCTGCTTCTGTAAAAGCACAAATGGATTTGTAGCTATTATTTCTATGAAAGAGAAATGTTTAAAATGCTATGACTAAACATGTAATCTCATGTCTAAAACCAGTTATTTGCTAGGTATGACAAAATATGTCATAATAACATTTAATGGTCAAGAGTTCATCTGTTGAGTTAAAACATTTTGGAAAAGAGAATGAATTCAAGTATCTTATGTTAAATCTAAGATACTTATTCCTGAAACAATATTGTGTTAGAAGTGTTTAAAGGATTTCCTAGGACTCTGGAATCAAAACCAAACTCCTGATTTGCACAGAACACTTACAAATAATGCTCTTAAAACTGATCTTATGTTTTTCTGTCATTTCATTCAAGAAAAAAGACCAAAGCCCAGAAAAAGAAATTTTTAATCCCTGACATTAAAAACAGAAAGATGATATATTCCTTTAAGGACCTTTAAAAGCCAACAACATAAATAACATCAACTGATGTAAATCTCTTGAATCAAGAGAGCAGATAGGAGATGAAAAATGTGAACAGAAAGCTCAGGAAGATTGATTATTACCTTATTATTATCACTGTTATTATTAAGTGTTAAATTATATGTGATGATTGTGAAGCAGAACAAACCTAAATAATAAACAGGAAAAAATGTCATCTTCTGTTCTGAAAGATGAAAAAAAGCAAAATGATGTTTGGAATGAAGGTAGACATTGACCTGCTTAACTCTAAGATAAAGAACTGAGAAAATCATTGAAGAAACCGAGCTTGGCAGCAAAAGCTTATTAAATACTTTTCCTAAAGACAAATAATTTTGGGGACTCTTTGAGGGTGCTTAGCTCTTGCACTATACTCATCTACACTCATCAGATCATAGAGTAATTCAGCCTGGGAGTGGCCTCCTGAGGTCTTGTAGTCCAACCTGATGCTCAGGGATGGTGGAATCAAACTGGCTGAGGACTGTGTCCATTTGAGGTCAGAACCTCCAAGGATGGACATCCCGGAATTCCTTTGAAGACCCTGTGCCTGAGTTTGACCGCTGTCATGATGTAATGTGGTAAGGACAACAGGTACCCTTTCAAAGACTGGAACATTCGATTTAAGCCAGCTGTTGCTGAATAAATCAGGTATTTCTAACAACGTTTTGTAGAATTGGCCTTCTCTCCTGTTGCCATGGAAGAGCACTCTAGTTATAGAGAGGATGGAAAAGTCTGAAGTAAAGGCATTGAAAGTTACAGCACACTACTAGTGCATGCCTCAGATTCTTATTTCTTCTTTCATTTATAGGAAATAGGTAAGGAATAACTTTTTAGCTCTTGTATATCCAATATGCTGTCCAAGCTGAAGGGGTTAGGCTTCATAGTACTGGGATCTTCCAGGTATTTTTTACTAAAATTTGTCAAGTGATGTGCTGGTTTTGACTTATGTGCATTTCCTGAAATTTGGGATTCATTTAGTTGCAAATCATCAGATTTCATTTAGTTGCAAAATGATGCAATGATATGATTGGCTATAAAGTCCTTGTAAAATTACAGGCCTAATATTTTCAGTATTTTGAAAGAAATACTGAGAGAAGTTAAGAAAATTCTGTGATTCAAAATACATTTATTTGTTGACATTTTTTTGCCTATCATGAGATGAAATAAATCAATAGAAAAGAAACAACTTCACAAAAAAATCCAACCAAACAAAAAACCCCTCAGTAAATAGGAAAAAGAATAGCATCTGGAAACATTTTCTTGTCTTTCTGGCAGCTGGTTTTGTTTCCTACAAAAATTCAACAGTTTTGTGGTGGATTATGAGTGGGTTCACTTTCCGTGGATAAGCAGACTGAACAAACTGCAGTTCTTAGTAAAATTCAGGGTCTGTTTCTTCTCTGACTCAATGTCAGTTTTGCTCTTGTCATCTGCAAAACATGATGAAATATATATTATAAGGAATCAATATGTAGGCAAAACATTATTTTCTTTTTGCTTTCATTATCACAGTAGTATTTCAGCTTCTGATTCTGTCTTCTAACTGAGAGAATTTATATATGGAGCACTTATTTATAGGTGACAAACATAACAATGTGTGACTGAAATAGCTCAAGTTTGTAGGAGGAAATGGACATACTGATGATTATATCTCTAGTTATATCTTTCATTTAGTTGTACAATGAAGAAAATTGTGTACTTGGTTTTTTAGCCTACTAACTCAACCTGCCTTTACTTAACTTTCTTAACTTACTCAACTTTCTTAAGAACCTTCTAGTGATTTACTTTGAAAATTTATAGCACCTACTTCCTCATGATTCTTACCTAATTTCAGTTTCCACTTCTGATGCTTGCAAATCACTTATGACCTTGTATAAATACATAAAAATTCAGTATAAATTATATTGATACAGCTGAAGGATGTATTGGCAAACCTCCAGGTTCTGTTGCTTTGTTATCAGTGACTCCTCTATAATCTTAAACCATATTATTATTGTTTGTAAACATGGAGTTTTTTTAAAGAAAAAGATCTTTTAAAATTATTAACTCATGCCTTTCTGGAAGATTATGAAGGGGGTCAGACTAGATGATCTCTGGAGGCCCCTTCCAATCCCAACCATTCTGTGATTTAGTGATTTGTTATATAATGTGAACATAATTTCCTTGCTGGCCCGATTTCTGGTTTGCCCTTAAGGGCAGTGGAATAACCTGCTCAGAAGGAACAGGGGTATTGTTGTTACATACACATAGAACCACTTCTTGTCTTTTGCCAGAGGAAAAAAAAGATGGGAAGTTCACATGCAAGAGAACACCATTGCACAGTGCACACAAGCAGAGCAAAGATGCCAAAAGCTGGTACCAACCTGCTATCTGGGGTAAGACCTGATTTAAACAGGTGGAGAAAATGTACTACTTTACACTAGTGAACTTTTGGAACTGGCTGCCAAAGGAGGCTGTGCAAGCAGACAGGGATTCAGGAAAAGATTTAACAGAGTCATGGAAAACAGGTCTATAAATGGATGATGCAAGCACTGTGTACTTTGTAACATTTTCAATTAACAATGCCATTCTGGAATAGCTTTTAGATAAGAGTAGGGGGGAAGAACAGGCAAATTCTTCCTAAGCAGGCTGTTAAATTCAACACAGCAGTTTGCTCACAGCCTCTCATTGGGGTGAAAGAGAGACCTGGAAAAGTCCAAAATCTTGTGGGTTGAGATAGAGGCAGTTTATCAGCTAAAGCAAAAGCTGCATGCTTGAGCAAAGCAAAGTAGGGAATGCATTCACCACTTCCCGTGGGCAAGCAGGCCTTCAGCTATCCCCAGGAAAGCAGGGCTCCATCATGTGTAAAGACTGCTTGGGAAGACAAATGCCATCACTGAATATCTCACCTTCCTCCTTCACATGATGATGTGAGAAGCAGAAAAGGCTGATCAATAACAAAAACATCCCTATGTTGTACTGGTTTGCTCACAAATCCAAAAACAACACCACAGGAGCTACTGTAAAGAAAATTATCTCCCTCCTGGATTAAACTAGTGCAGATATGTTCAGATTCTGCAAGAGATTAGGTGAGGTGGCTGCCTGCAGTAGCAGAGAGCTGTCATCAGTGACTGCAACCTTTCTTGCATTGCCTGCATAGTCTTTGCTATAGGTAGAAGTGATAGACTTGGTATCCCTAAGCCCATGACACAATAGTTATCTCATTGTTTTAAGGCAAGAAGCATCTGCAGTAAACTATGTTTAAGCTGTCAGAAAAGAAGCATCAACATTTGGCAAATTAACGTACCTATCCATTGAAATGCAGCTTAACCTTGGCAAGGCTCTCAGTGTACCCTCTGTGAATACTGTGAACCCTAGGCCTCTGGACCTATGTTACATTATATTTTAATTTCTGTCTTCACCTAATGCTCTTAAAAAATGTCACACTCTGAAATACCAGAGAAGCACAACCCGATTGCTTCAGGGTCAGCTTCCCTGTAAAATCAACCCAGAATTGCTTGGAGTCCTGAAAAGCACCATTCTTATAGATAAGAGGGATGGAGAATCTCGCTCACTTCATCATCAGCCTCCTTTGTTCATGACCATATTGTTGCAGGTTGTTAGAAACATGTGGCCCAGAGCCATTTTAGTCTATGCAGTCAGGGCTGTCACAGTAGACTTGGTAGTAAAAATCTTGGGGGAGTTCATCAAGTATTGTGCTAGGAAAAGACAGGCTCAGCTCAGATGAAATTGTGTTAGGAAATGAATGGTGAATTCTGCTAAGTCTGTGCCAGTCTTTTGTCGAGAAAAAAAGTGGTGATGTGTAATGTAAGGAAAGTTGAGCTCAAAGGCTAACAGAAAGGATAATGGAAACCCATCAGAGCAATAAAGTGGAGCAGTCTGGCTAATGAATATATCACTAATCCTGTATAAGTGTGACCAACAAAACGCTAAACAAATGCTTGACATTCTACAGTCAGTGCAGACAAACAGATTTTTCTGAACAAGGGCATCTGCATTTGGCCTAATATTTAGCACAAAGTGTGGCATACCATGCCTTCCCTGTGGCTCAAATCCTAATCTCCATCACTGAGTTTTCTCATAATGCTCAGAGTAACTGCAGTGAGAGAATGTCTGTGTAGAGTCCCACATAACCCAGCTGCCTCTTGAGCTGACACAGTTGTACACATTTCAGGAATCACAATTTTTTTAGAAACTTCAGTAAGTACCTTGTGTAGTATCCTTTCTCATTTCCTCAGTTACTCCACTGTGTGTGGAGATATACACACACACATACAAGAGGTAATGATATCATAAAAACACAAAAAGGTCAGGAAGAAATTAACCTACAGGTAAATTTGCATATCACTATAAACCAAGGTCATCCATCTTTTTAGCAAAAGCAGTAAAAAAGGAACTTAATTGAAATTAAATCAATTCTGAGAGATATATGTGCATGTTTACTACCGGAGGAAAGTATCCTAGTTTTGCTTGTGCTTGATAGCAAAGTGTTTACATAACAAATAAAGACCTCTGTTAATTATGCTGCACCATTGCTTTAAATGTGCTTGAATATCTTGGAGCATTCACTTTCAAATAATTATTTCTGATGAATGGGTGTACATTTAAAATATTTTGTAGTGGGATATTTAATTCTTCTTCTAACTAGAGTGCTTTCATGATAATAGACCCCACTCTCCTTCCTCAGTAGACATAGAAACATCATTCATTATGTTTATAGCTCAATTTGTAGATAATCCTTTAAGGTTTCATTTCGGTATGGTGGTTTTTTAGTGACAGTTGTTACAAATTTCTTCTTCCATTTAACTTTGGCATATTTTAAGTATCTCTTTATTCCCCATTTACTCACCATTTGCAGGACCTACCTTCCATAGGTCTAACAAATGATTACAACAGCATGAAAAATTTCACAGTCCTGATGTGGAATTCAGTTTTAGATTGCTTTTACTGATCATTTTTCAGTTAGAAACAAGTTTTCTATCTATTAGATAAGCAGAAAGAAGAAATAATAATTTGTAGGACCAGTGATTCCAGCTTCGAACAGCAGTAGGTTAGGAAATCCTTGTCAGGAGAAAAGAGCTACAGACGTACAAGCTGTGTGCTATGTAAGAAAGACTAAATAAAACTGGTCATCTGTCCTGATGGGGTAAGTACCACTTTGAGAGAAGGGTTGCTACTGGGGATTTGCCTTCTTCCACACACTCATGAAAGTAAAATGGGAAGCAACCTTCTGGGGCTGAGACTGGAGACAAAATTAAAGTTCAATGTGAAAGTTGCCTCTAAGGACTGAAACTGGGGTCTTCTGAGGGGACACAGATTATGTGCAATACCCTTAAAATACAGTATTTAAAGAGTGTGAACTGATTATAGATATAGAAAGTAAGATGTTGTGGTTGGTACAATTAAATTTTGGGGTCAGGTAGAATGGAGAGAGCTTACTGAAAAATAGACTCAAATACCTACGTTTTCTTAAAAATCAGCACATATGTGGTAGGGGCCTTTACAGAAAGGAAATAAATAGTCAAATAGTAATGTGGAATTTTAATAATATGAGACATTGCTACTTCTCCTATATTTTGCCTCTTTATTGGCTACTTAGATAATTATTTAGAAGAGGGGTGCTGGTATGTTTTTTTGTATGTGATGTTTAGCAAGTAACTTAAATTTTCCGTCATCCAAAACGTCACCTGTGATGTTTTTCCAATCTAAGCCACTTTTGATGCAACTGGAGGCCATTTCCTCTTGTCCTCTTGTCCTTGTCCTGGGAGAAGACTCTAACCCCCACTTTTCTACAACCTCCTCTCAGGTAGCTGTAGAGAGTGATAAGGTCTCTCCTGAGCCTCCTTTTCTCTAGGCTAAATAACCCCAGATCCCTCAGCTGCTCTTCATTGGACTTGTACTGCAGACCCTCCACCTGCTTTGTTGCCCTTTTTGGTCATACTTCTCATACATATGGAGATTTTGTGAGGTTGCCTAATCAAGTGCTCTGTTCCAGGTTGTGATCAATAGAGACCTTTTCCCTAAATGCTTGGTGTCAAAGCTATACAAGCAGCTCAAGACGTGACCTAAATCACAGCATCCTTATATTCCCAACGTGCCTGCCATAGATTGGTTTCAGTTTTGTATGAAGTATATGCATAGATGGGGTGTGAGGAGGAACACTGCAGCAAATGCCAGTGGAAGGGTAGGAGTAGTGGTAGATGCTTATACAAATGGGTTTTACTGACATTTTCTGGATGCAGGAAGTACCATACTTCTTTCAGTCTTCTGGACCAAATTCAACACAAAGTTATGCACTTCAGTGCCATATTGAACTCAACCGGCATGTAGGGGCTGAAGTCAGCATTAACTATAGCCATCTGTTATTTTGTCATGCCATAGTCAATTATTTTTATTTAGCTCTTTCAGTCACACAAAATAAAACTGTCAAAGTTGTCAAGAACTCCAAGAAATTAAGCCTCTGAGCTGCTGCTCTGAGATTTTTAATATTTCTTCCAATACAGATCCTTGTGCCCTAAAAATCCTACCAGAAGTACATTTGGTCTGATAGCTTGATGGGACGTGAGCCAAAGGCTTGTGGCTAGTCAGTAGAATAGATGAAGTAAAGAATTCATCATTTATCTGCATAGACCTTGCAACTGTGCAATCAGTAGTGCAGAAAACACACATTTCGTTAGATAAGTGCTTCTACTGTCCACACAGTAAATTATTATCATCACTGTAATGCATTCAGATAGACAAAAGTGTAATTAAAATTCTTGGTGTTTTAAGTTAGGTAATTTTTAAAACAGGTGGTAATACTCAGTAGAGTCCTTCATTATTATCTTCCCTCAGAGCTAAAGTAGGTGCTGTTCCATGGGAAGGTTCGGCATCTGTGATGGGATCATGGAATAAATGTAGGTTTCTCTTAGACAAAGCAATATAGAAATCATAAATATAGATTTATATAATTAAATATCTAAATATAGATTTAATTTTCTGGGGCAAGTTGAGTAGCTGAACGGAGCATTTAATTTATTGTCCTTCAATTGATTACACTTATTCAGAGGAGAGTTTTCTCATTTCTGTCATAAAACAAAGCAATTCAAATTTTAGGGTGACTAAAAAGCTTTTTGGACATTGTTAATTATGGGATATTGTTAATATTTTTATAAACTATTTTTTTTAAAGAATTTTCAAATTTTGAAATATTTTGAGATCAAATAATAGTGCTGATTTTAAAATGCCAAATGAAATTGAAATACTATAGAAAAATTATTTGAGCAAGCTGTTGCCCTTTCCAATGTCAATTTTTCCTTTGAAAATTCCCATATCATCCATTTTCAGCTCTATGTTCACAGAAGTTTCTTTTCTTGGCTTCAGCTGAATCCCAAGTAATTTTGTCTCTGTAACCAAGGTGAAAGGGACATCCCAATTTAGCATTTCTTCTAAAGGAAATGTCACATAGGTTCCCTGACTTACTTAAAAAAAATTAAAATTCAGACATAAAATTGATTAAATTGTTGACAGATGCAAAGATCAATTACAGCAGGGTAGAATTCCTAGATTTCATTCTTAGAATATCTGAGTATGGAAATCAGAAAAATTAGCAATCAAGTCAGAAGAGTTGCTAGACCTCAAATGAAGAGAAGAATTTCCATTACTTCTTTGAAATAACACTAAAGAATTGAAGTTTGTAAGAGGAGCTGCTCTGCTTGAAGAGACTTTCTGTCTCCACTGGTCTTTTGGAAGGAGAATATGAGCATATACTCAGAAAAGGCAGATTTTTGCAGGAAACTGGTTCCACATTGTTCAAAAGAAAGCAGAGCCCCATTTGCTCTCTCCATTATTCACCTTTGCTGTGGTTATTCAGCTTCTCACAAACTCCTATTTGAAAGGAAAGTCAAGAAGTCCTTTCAGGCAAGAAAGTTCTGTAGAACCAGTGTCAACTTCCTCAGTCTCCTTCCTGATATATTTTTTAAATGAGACATATTTCTGACCACTTTCTCAGTGTATCTCCCCTTAAATTAATTTAATCTGATCAATGCATTCTTTTGTAATTTCTAAGCAAGGATTACTTGTGAATGCTGCACCATCAGTTTCATGTCTTTGGTATAATCAATCTTTACTAATAGAAATAAAAGTATGGATTTATGTTTGTAATTTGGGTGCTGGAATTAGATGATCTTTCATCAAATTGTTTGGACTTTCAGGAGGTGAGTGCTCTCAAAAGTAAAAATATTTTATGCATGCTAGAGAAGTTTAATTGCCTTAAGATCAGTCTTAACTGTAAAAGTTCCTCCTTCTTTTGCCATTAGGAACCACGTATTTCCTAGGATCTTATCCTGTCTAATGCCAGTGTGTTAAAAAAAAACTTAAATTGAGTTATGATCATCTGTCAGTTTTTATGACCCTGTACAGTAATGAGAAATTCTCCATAATACCCCTTGTCAGACAAATCAAGGATGAGTCATTAGCTCCAACTTAACATATAAGGGCATCTGAGGTGACAAGATATGCGGGAAAGGGACAAAAGAGCCACAAGAATCCCGGAGAACAGCAAAATCCAGTGGAAATAAAAACTTTTGTCCTAGAGTATATGGTTTGCAGTTTTTAATTCCAAAGGGCAGATGGAATTCACCTGGGTACAGGGTGAATCTAAAAGCATGGCTTTTGTGCTGCACAGTATGTCTATTAAAAAGTTAGCTAAATTTTATCAAAACCTTTCAAGAGTTAGTTAGATTTGCTTTAATCCTAGTTTTTGTTTGCCCTGGTTTTAATCCTGTTAATTAGACCTTGCATATTTCCAAGTAACTCACTTCCAGATTATTACATTTGCTGCCAAAATTGCATTGTTCATTAAATTGTCTGTAATATTCATTCTTCTTAGCATTTTTAATATAAATAAAATTCTTGCCAGATATTTTTAGATGAGGGAAAATACCAGTATTTTGTATGTCTGTGCTCTTCACAATGTTTTTACAGGAATTTGTTTGCAGACTCTAACTGGACTAAACTGCTTTATACCTCCCTCAAATAGATTATGGAAATGCAGGGATTAATACAGAGGTGCTTACATAGTAAAAAGGTGGGTCTTGTGAGAGGTGGAAAGTTGTAGACGTTTGGAATGGTGATACTTTGGAGTTTGCATTCTTCAAACCACTGCTAATCACTAAATTACATATGCTTAACACTATGTTTCCAGTCCAGCAGGTGTTTTATTTATATTATCAAAATAACTTCAATTCCCCAACTCATGAAACCATATCTTCTAAAATTTATTCCATTCCTACCTGTAGTATATTCTTCATTTGTTTTACTTTGTATGGCTGGACTGATAATTAAGTGAAGTCTAACAAAATCACAGAAAATAAATTACTCCAGTAGCAGAAGTCTGGTTGTATTAAATCATTATATAAGCAAATTAATAATGATACAGAATCTTATCATTACTTTGAATATGTCATTTGCTGATACATGTATAATGCATTTCTTCTTTACATACCACAGAATGCTTATAAAGAAGAAGTAGATTATCATAATCAAAACATGATAAATCTCGCACTAATATCTGCTACTTTCATTGAAAGGCACCCTGAAGCACTTTGCAGACTGTTATATATAGGAAAAGAAATTAGGAATAGAAAATTACACTGAGATTTCATCAATATCTCCTGGTAATAATTACAGGATTTGATCAGATTCATTCATCTCCCATTTGGCTATTAATAGGAATATGACACTCTCTGAATTCAACCTTTATTCTCTTGAGGGGATTTTCTTTGGTGAGGAAAAACTTCAGAGACTTTCTCCACCCTCTTAATGTGCAAAGTCTTTAAATACCATCAGAAGCATTATCACTTGCAGGAATTGAGTGTCTGAGCTGTGATTATTTCTAAGTGTGTTGTACAAAGTCAAGCATAATAATTAGTCTTTGGTTTAAACTTTTTTGATTTTGTCAGCACTGATAGTGTGTCCAGAGGAACTGCAAGTACGTTAGAAAAGCATAACAGAGCCATTCAGTCTCTGAGTCTACTTGTCCTATTGGCACATGTGTGGGCCAAAAATCATCATTATCCCATTTTTGTTAAGAGCGAAAGAACTACCCAGGTTCTGCTGGTGAAAAGGCTACTCACCTCTCTCAACTCTTAGTTCAGCACTCCCAGCCCTCAATAGTTTCAGTGCAGGGGAAAATGCATTTGCTACAACGATGACACAAGTAAGTGATTACCAGAAAATAAGGCTATTTCTGAAAAGAACTCTTAACATTTAGCTTTTATTGTCATGGCAACAGCTTTAAAGTGACCATATCACTAAGCACATAAATAAGATATTAAAATGAGTAAAAAATGATCAGTAAAGAGGGAGAAAATGGTTACTACTCCTTTTTATTTCCTTCAAAGAAGGTGAAAGCTATTGGTGATAGGAAAACTGCCACCCTTTAACATCCTTATTTGGACCTGAAATATTAGCTGGTTTTGTGAGAGGAAAGAAAGAAAGAGAAATGCCAATAGTTTTCTTTTTACTGCTCTTTGAAGAATTCTTTATTTTAAATAGATATGTCCATGTTTAAATTGCTCTTTGAAAGAGTAAAAATTTGCAGTGAAAGCCAGTCTCAGAGGAAAACCTCAGAAAGAGTAAAGTGATGACCTACATTTATCCTCTATTAGAAGGGAGTGAGTCCCATGGATGCAGTCTTTAGCAGTGATGAAGATTAGGTCTACATACCTGTCTTTGCTAGTCACTTTTTTCTTTCTTAAATGGAAAGTCCTTTAATCTTTCCTTTCTTATGCTGCTTGTCTCCAAATTGATGAAAAGGATGTCTTTGCAAAGGGCATGGCAATCTGGGGATGAAAAGCAATATGCTACAGGCCAGCACAATGTGCAGGAGCAGCCTGCCAGGGTTCCTCCTCTCCATTTTCTTCCCTTTCTAACAATGTCCTGTAGCAACCTCACCAACAGAGCACCTGGTGTAGCTGTGTCCAGCCAGAGAGGGCTAATGATCTCAGCAACACAAAGGGTCACATAACACAAAGGCTCAAGGCAAGTTCTCTGATGGGGAAGAACACACAGATTAAGTAAAAAAGTCACTGCTATTTGATAAACTCTAGTAATTAAATCTCTAATTGCTCTCTTCATCACAGAGAACAGGCACTAGTTCCAATGAACTGTTGTTCGAAAACGTGATGGTTATTTTCTTAATTAGCTTAGTTGTGCTTCTTTTTAAAAGAGTGTTTTGCCTTCCATCTCTTCAGATGGACCAAATAAGGATGATGACTGGAGATGCTACAGGAAAACACTACTGTCCTACTGGAAGACTCTGAACATTACCACAGATCATGCAGATCCCTGCTGTGCTGCCCAGTTATTAGCAATATAATGAGTCAGATCTTGGAGTCATCCAAGTTAGAGATGAAAAAGGCTTTCATTTTCCTGAAATCATTACAAGTTCTCGGTTATAGTCATACTGTGTGGTTCAGTTAACTTTTCCAGATACTGAATTCATCCTTCATCCTAGGGTATGTTTGAACAAAGGAATTGATTTTTTAGATCAAAAAGTTCCTTACTTTAGATACTCAATTACACGGCAGGATAGAGAAGAAAAGAAAAGGGGGGGGGGGGGGGGGGGGGGGGCGAGGGGGGTGGAACAGAGAGAAATACTTGGATTTATTCTGTTTCCTTTTTATTTCTTTTGTGCCAAAAGTATGGTCTTAACACTATATATAGGGCATTTTTTCCTTTGTGGATAATTTAGCCTTTTATGTGTTTATATCAAAAAACAAAACACAAACAAAACAAAACAGAAAATACAAACCAACAAAAAAATCTACAGCCAAAAAAAAACCCACAGAGAAAACCAGCTGAGAGATAAAATACCTCATTAAATATTGCTTATTTCATTTTCTATTTGGAAGAAAGAACACTCAATGCCAGTTGGTTTCAGCTGTTGAAATAATAAAGGAAAAATGTTGTAACTGGGCACAGTGATTTGGTCCAAGCATGAAGAAAGCACTAGGTTATTTGCTGCAGTTGAAATGAGGGGCTCTAAGACACGACTATAAATTGAATTTTAGTGGTCTTGCTAACTAAAATGGGGTTTGAGCTGCATGCAATTTTTGCATACCTATTCTTTTGGTGCTTAGATCAAGGAAAATAATTTCATATGTTTCACAGTTGCTTTCTTTTTGTCTCTCTGTAATTCAGGAGGAAAGACTCTGGGATGTTGTCATACAAAGAGCACCTACCGGTCAGCCAGGTGGTGGTTGGAGACCTCGACCGGCCTGGGTCTGAAGCCAAGGTGTCCGTGGGTCCCGTGCGCTGCCAAGGAGATCGTAAGTCCTCTGGTCTTCTTCCGCTTACTCCTGGGTAGAAATCCAGTTGGAAAGGGGTAACTTTGGAGGCACCCTGTGGGAACTTATGGCGGTCTGCTCAAAAGGCCTTTTGCTATGAAATCATGATGTGATTTGAGAAATTTTGACTATGACAATACACATATAATGGCTTATATTTTCATTTAAAATATCAATATTCATCTTTATTTTATGGTAAATGTGGCAACTTGGATTATTCAACTAAATTTATATAGATGAGCAGTAATACAGATTGCATAATAACATCTCTCAACATCTGTGCTGCTGTTGGGTGCTCTTGTCAGTGTCATTATCATTACTATGCTTACAGGATATAAATGGTAGCATGATGGCAAAACTTATCACTGTAATCTCTGGCTATAGGTGCATAAAGTTTGACAAGATTGTTATCAAATGTTAAGTGTATCAGGACTAGATGTTTCCACATAAAGCGTTGGGAGATTTTTGGAGTAGTCGCTGGTTTCCAGGCTGAGTGATGCTAGGAGGTGTACATCCTCCAATTTGATCATCTAGTGATAGAGTAAATCAGTGTTGTGTCAATTTCCACCTCACACACACTCAAAATTGGAATGCAGTGAGGAAAACTGTAGTCTTGCTTCAGTCTGTTTTATATTTCAGGAGGTGAAATCCACTACCAAAGGCATAGCAACTGTTTAAGGTCCTTCTAAATCACACTTCAAAAATTTAAACTCTGTGCAATTGACACACATGTTTTATTTGTCCACTGTGTTTTAAGGCAGTTGTCTTACAATAGGTGCAGTAAGGAAAGGTAGTCTGATTTAGTTTAAAACAACTAATATTTGTGTGATCTATAAATAGTATAAAACCCATCCACAGTAAAGAGTACTATAACTCAGCCTATAAGACTGAGGTGATGCAGAAATATTCACATCATATATTTATTGCTTTTTATTTATGGTGTTTGACCAGTCACAGGTCAGTCTGTGTTTGTTTGTGTCTCAGCTATGTTTGATAAATTTTTTTGTAATAGGCTCTTACAACTGATGACAAAAAATAGCGAATAGCATTTTTCTTACACCTATATTATTCATATCCTGAATCTGAGTGCTTCTAGAAATATCAGTCTCTAAAGTGTGAGCCATTTCTAAGTATTAGTATAAATGAAACCTCATCTGAGCAGGCAGTAGCCTTTATTAGAATGTGACTGAGTGACACAGCCTTTTGGGAAAGTGAGCGGGTGTATTCCTACCATCCTGATTAATTTAATTTTCTCTACATACTTTACAGATATGATTCGTAGTTTTTAAAAAACTTTGCCTATGAATAAATTTGATTTTACTTCCATCACCATCTATTATTGTCAAAAATCTGGTATAATTTTTCTCACAGGAGATAATATAGAGCCTAGTCCTTTACAGTTAGTAAAAGCTCCTGTTTTATATTCCCAGTGCATTTACTAAGCATTCCCCTTTGTATTCTTTCTTGAACATATACAACATCTGCTGTTTCACCTTGTGGAAAACAAGGTTTCTTTTCCAGGGAAAATGCCAAAATTTTAAACTGTGCTTTTGTTCCAAATTAGAGGAAAGATCCAAAGTACTACATTTCTGGGAAAGTATTAAGAACAACAACAACAAGAAGAGCAACAAACTACAAAGCAATTCATTCTCTTTTTTTTTTTTTTTTTTTGGTGTATTGCATGCATCAAAACCAGCATTATTAGTACTAAAGATGTTGAGTGTCATCACAGGACTGTTCATGTGTTCAGTTAAATTCAGTTGCATGTGTAAATGAAATTCAGTTACAGTTATAAAGACTGGCTAAGAAATACAGATTTTTGTTTTGCTTGCAAGTAAGGTGGAAAAAGTAGGAGTGCCTAACCAGTCAAATAAAAACTTACCTATTTAGAAGAATTTCTCATTGTGGTTGCAGCCAATACTGTGACAACTTATCTCATCTTGTCCATGCCATGTGTTGTATCAACCCATAGTCTAGTGATATTTTGCAGCACATGAAGTCACGTTTTCCCATCAGAACTACAGTATAATTTGCCACACACTTCATAGCTACCTCTGTGTAATATCTAGTGACAGTGGTATGTCACCTAGGCCAACTCACATCTGCACATGAGTACAGGAGTAAGAGTACCACAGAACTGATGGCCTTTGCAGTCCTTAAAGAGACAGCTGAAAGCTTACTATCTGAGGGCAAAGAGGATTAAAGAAAGCAAAGACATTTGTTATTTCATGCAGTTCACTTCATCCCATGCTCATCAAATTCTGAAGGATCCATTAATCAGCAGAGACCATGACAATTAACTGTTCCTACACTATTGACTGACCAGAGTAAATCTGAAAATCATCCATCTCGGTGCAATTTGTTTTGACACAAACCAAGGAAGATTGCAGAATCATAACTGTTTTCCTGTTGCAAAAATAACTATTCTTCTCTCAAAAATACAGGTTTTATTTTGTTCCCACAAATGACAATTTCATTTTTCTTTTTGCCTGATTTATTACCTGTTCTCAAATAGTGGCTATTGTTGGAGATAAAGATCAGAAAACTGGTTTATTCATGATTACACATCTTTGTGTTCCAGAAGTATTTTTCTTATTTAACTGCACCTCAGAAAACTCTACTTGCATTCTGAAAAGTATTCAGCAAAAAGGGCCTTTATTACCCCTCTAAAGATCTGGTTAAGCTGCCTTGTTCTACCGGAATGATGAAGACTCATCTAGTCACTGCGCCAAAAATCCCATAAATCTGGTCTGGGGCCTGGTTTGCGCCTTGGATTTAATATCCAGGATGTCTCTTTGCTATTTTAATGTTGAGGAATGCTTTCTAAATATCTAAAGATTTTTCTAAGTGGTGATCTACCAGGAAAGCAAACTTATCCAATTTCATGGAGAACAGATGCACAAACAGGAGATGAATTTGGTGGGGGTTTTTGACACTGTATTGCAATGATTCAAAGATCAAGAAAGGGTTTTCAGCAAATGTCAGCTCTACGCAGACTTAAAGCAAAGCTGTCCTTCCTGACCACTGCGGTATGAGCGTTGTACTTGCAGAATGACAGAGGCAGTTTATCAGCACATTCTCAATATCCTCTTAGCCGAACTGGAATTAAAAGTGTAAACAAAGAAAATCAGTCCTTAGATTCCACAGTAATACTGGATAATGGAACTACTCTTGTTTTCTCTGAAGTGAAGGTGTTCTGTGCAGGATATAGAAAAATGGGCACCATAGAACCACAAATTAATAATTTTTATTCTTCAGCTAACTTTGAGACACTGATTAATTCTTTTACAGACCTATTACAGTTTTTCTAATACTTGTGTAATAGGACCTGGGCTCCTCAGCTGCCCTGAATTTAGCCTTGGCCAACCAGTAATAGAAAGACTTTGTCCATCTCTTTATGCTATTTCACTGTAATGCAAAGGGGCACCTTGAGCCTTCTCCCTTTAGAGAAGAATGCAAGTATGTTGAGGGTTTTTTCTGTCTAAGCTCAGCCTGAGGTGGTAGATCAAAGCTTCAAAAGCAGATCTGGTAATTTCTTTTGAAACCAAACCGAATAACTTACCTTGCTATGGTGGGGCTATTGCTACAGAGATTTCATCAAAAATCATATTGAATCAAAATTACATTTCTGGCTTCTGGCACCTTCTGAAGAAATTTTTTCATT
This sequence comes from Corvus cornix cornix, assembly GCF_000738735.6. NCBI lineage: Eukaryota > Metazoa > Chordata > Aves > Passeriformes > Corvidae > Corvus > Corvus cornix. Next base: position 29,321,087 of record NC_046333.1, read on the forward strand.
CCTCTTAGCAAAATAACGGTTTTCACAAAGCTTCTATATTTGCCACCTGCTAAGAGTATCCTTTTCCCAAGGACTTCCAAGGATTTTGATTCGAGTTTGCTCTTTATAAGCCCAGAGGGGAATAGACTGACTATTCTGCTCTAGATTTGCTTTTCTCCTTGAGTCTATTTTCCTTTTGTCCCATTTCCTCTATAGAAAAGACAGAATTTAAGGGGGAGATGTTTTTTACACAGCTCAGATTTATGTTTTTTCCATCTTCTCTGCTGTACAGGTTTTATCCTCCCAGTAAGACTTTGATTTCTGAGCCATGAATCATTTTCTTGTGTATTACTTCTATTATCTGTAATCTTCAAAATGTGGAGGAGGAAGCAGCTGCATTCATTGACTGTGGTTCTTTCTAAGCTAAGTTTTCATGAAGACCAGTATCAGCAGTGTGCTTGGAGAATCTGCAGTGACAGACAAAAAATGTCCCCTTGACAGATAAGAGAAGTTCAGGAAAAAATCAAAACCCAGTTCTTCCATCAGTGCATTGATTTTGTTTGTGCACGTGTGCATATGACTGTGCATGTGTGTTCTCAGGGGAAATACACCTTGAGTTCTTTTTTTCAATGGTTTTGATCATGGCTCATCATTACTCCTTTCATGACTGATACTTTGTTTCTTTCATTCCTGAATATCACTTCTGGCTTTACTCCTTTTAGAATGTTCCAGCAGAGTTGGCTTATTTATTCAGACAGTGGAATGGCCATGCACATTTTTTGTGACTCTGGGTTTCTATTAAAACCACTCTGCATTTATCTAAACCGGCCAGCCGCTGCCAGGGTCAGTGCTTAGAGGCTGGTATCCTTGGTAAGGTGTGGGTTTGTATTCCTTAAGTACTTCTTATGCATCACATGTGCAGTTTGGTGACTCAGAACTGTCACTTTTAATGAAAATAAATTAACTGCTTCATGTGCATGCTAAATCCATTTTCATTACATTGCAGATTGAGGACTCTTTCAACATCTTGAACTTGTTTTTCAAGGGTACCACCTGAGTTTCAGAGAAAAAAATAGCATAGCCTTACAGTGCAGTTTCCAGTTACACATGAAACCTATGACCAAGGTCAATTCTCTAGTAGGATGTGCAGTGTGTTGACTCAGAGAGATCTGCAGTGTTGTTACTGTTTCATACATAGGTAAGGTAAACTGGAGAGTATCCCAGAAAGAAAACAACCAAACAAAAACAACCTATTTGAATTGTTGAAAGATCCAACTGGAATTGAGTCCTCTACTGGAAGTAGAAACAATTTACTCCTACTTTGTCTTAGACAACATTCCAGTTATATAGTGATTTGTCTTACAGGTTAATGGAAGTGAAAACATGGTATCAAATGAGAATTAACATCAGCGATGTGCCCTACCAAAAAAAACAAAACCTAGCCAGAGTGCTTTCAGGAAAATACAAAAAGGTTTTTTTGAAACTCCTGAAGCAATGATTCTGCCAGAGGCTTGTGTGATGGGATGACATATCTGAAATTTAGACAATTCCCTTTTGAGGTGTTAATTACTTCTCTGCCACTATGGTTAGAAAACTAATCAAAAGCTCTAGATTTTTCTACATTCCTTTTTTTTGTTTGTTTGCTTATATTGCTGGATATATCTAGCAATCCTTTTTTATATTATTTTTATTTTATAACTTTTTCTATTATTACTAATTTCTTATGATTTCCAAATGAATTGCGATATGTTCAGTAAGGAAAATACAGATCAAAACTTGATCCATCTAAGAGTTTAAATTTTTTTCACCAGTACCTATAGGTGCCTTCAGTACGCACAAAAATTTGTCTGCTGGATTTCCACATCTATTACCCCAGCATTTCTTTATGTGCTGCACTAGATGGTAAACTGTGTAATTCAAGTGGAATACAGATTCATTCAAAATACATCAAGACATTGTGCTCACTGCTTATCACAGTCATTCCAGGGCTACCAGCAAAACAGAAGAAAAGCATCCTTTCAATAAAAGCAGCCTGCCAACCAAGAAGTACTATTTCAGACTCATTTGATTTTTTCAGTGAAAACAACAGCCTTTGGTTTGGATTTAGGTAGGGATCTACGCTTTAGTTAATCAAACTGCTGTGGTTATCCTTCATATGCAATTGCTTTCCTCAGAGGCCCAAGAGAAAAAAAATTACCCACTAGGTTATTTTTCTACAACTTTCTAAGTAAAAAAATCCATTCTTTTGAGGTTGTTTAATATCTGATTTAAATAATTTCATTTCTCATTCTTAGGACTTTCACTTTCCCTTCACCTTTAACCCTGTTTTATAATGCATAGTTAAATTTATTGTGAAGTTTAACTAGATTTTATTTTCATCTTCATGCAGAAATATTTTCTCTAGGAAGCAGTGCTTAAATGCCCTCCTGTGGAGTCTTAATATTTCTAAGAGAAATATTTCTCACCTCCCAGGAAAACTTAGACTGTGGCCAGTTATCTCATACAAACATAGGCTATTTCTGGCCATGTGAATAAAACTTTGCCTGTCTTGAAAATAGGAGCTAGAAAATCTCCATTGTTCACATGAATTTAGAGCATTTCTCTGTCATGCTGAAATATGCAGGAAAATTAAAGGTGAACATGGGATAAAGTATGTCCTTCTCTTATGTGTGTTCTCATATCCTTCCTGAGCTGCAAAGTGCTCCAAGTGCTGGCATTCTGGCTGGTAGTTTTGTCATCCTTTTCAATTTGCAACCAATTCTCAAAAGCACTGTAATTATACTCAAAAGGGATTCTCTGATGTTGTACACCAAAAACCTTTGAATTTAATTTAGAAGTTCCTGTTATGTACATTTTCAGCGAGATAACCTCTACTTTAGATGACCCATGGTGGACAGTACCAAAATGAGAAGACCTAATGTCTCCAAAATCGCAAATCAGCCTGGAATTGTCTTTAGATTTAGGGGATGGGGAGTGGTAGGCAGTGTGAACAGCGTTTGAACATGTATGGTTAGAATTATTCAAGTTCCAAAAATATTTTCTTTCTTTGTGATAATACTTAAACCTAACTAATCATTCTAGACACCTTTCTCCTACTTCTTTGCATTTGTACAACAGGAGACATTTTGGCCTACAAATTTGGGACAAATTAGCCTCCACAGGACTGTAAGGTTCTGCAAGTGCTCTTTCTACATACCACCCTGAATGTAAGGCTTCTTTTTCTATATCATCTCCAAACCCACAGGGAATTGGTGACATTAATGATTTATAAGCTCTCAATGTTTCTGCAGTACATGACCTTTACTGAGGTTTATTACATGGCCATAAAATTCTCTTTCAGTTCAAACTTTGAATACATGTGTATCCATGGAATAAAGGCTTGTAAAATGACATAGTTTTAACACAGAAAGATATTGACTCATAGGTTATATATAAATATTCTCTATTGTATCCCACTCTCTGTCAGATTTTGTTCTGTTTGCTTTCTGAAAGCAAACCTTACCCTTGAGAGCTAGTCATCTTACAGAGCAGGAAAAAGTACAGATCACACAGAGTTTAACCATTTTCCTATTGGACATGTCTTTTTATGCCAGACTGAAGCAACAGGATGCCTGCAAATAGTGCAAGAGAAAAAAGTCACAGTAGAATCAAAAATTTAATTTTGTCACATTGGGAAAAACAATGTCCCATACAGTTTGTGCCACATGAACATTAGTAACCCAAGGTAAAAAATAAAAAGGTGGACCTGATCCTGTTAGAATATACCGAGGAGAGGTCGTTTTAACCACAAGCAATGGCTCTTGATGCAGTTTGAAACCTTTTTTTTAATCCTTTTCCAGCTTTGCAAAGATCCAGTAGAACCTGGGTGCTTTGTTCAAAAGAGTGAGATTTATGACACTTTTGCCTAGTACCTGGTAGTGTATGACAGTATTATAGATTACACCGTCATTCAGAGTGTATTTTCATTATGAATGCAACTTACGTTGCTGGAGACTTTTCCTTAAGGTCATGAAGGCAGTATGCTCTGAGGATCTGTTTTGATGGGAAATGCATTTCAGCCTGTTCATCTTTCCTGTTTACCTTCCTTTAGTTACTTTTTCTGTGCATGCTCTACTGCCTTTGAAAGTCACACCTGTTTCACACATATGTGAATGTAGGTACAAAGAGTAACACAATTCCCCAGTTTACATCTCCACCCTTTCCAGATTCATCACAAAATGTAAATCAGACAGCAAACATTTAAGATAGGAACAGACCTGCCTATTATTGATTAACTTTAATTCTCATATGCATTCCATTCTACCTAAATGTATATGTTGGTATAAACTACAGAGGACAGTTCATTCAAATATCAATGAACTAATAAATTTTGCTCTTTTTACATATTTGCTGAAGTAATGAAAACATATGGCAATCTATGCCCATGTTCAATTCTCCAACTGATCATAAAAACAAAAAAAAAGGTGAAATTCCATAGGGGAATTATGAGCTTTATGTTTCAGTGATGCAGAATTCAAATGCAATTAAGAGCTAATCTTATTCAAATTCTCCTCATCATTATGATTATATTGCAGTTAATTTTATCTTCTTTAATGCAAAAAAGAAGTATCTGAAGCATTTCATGTAAAGTATTGTCTCTAGATTCCTAGGGAATTTAAGCAAGCATCATTAGTCTGATAGATGACATACAGTAGCAGTTCATATTAAACTCAAATCCTCTTGAAGTTATGTTTTAATTATAATTTCAAACATCTTACCATCTATGTGATTGTAATGCATTTTACTATCTTACCAAAGCAAAGTAAGAAAAGCAATTGTGCAGGATACAAAATCTAAGAATGAAATTATGAGAGATTTCCCACAGTGTATAGAAAAGTGAGAAGGAGATGCCAGTAAAGCCATAAGGAATTAGGAGAACCTGTGACTAAACTGGGGATTGAGAAGTTGCTGGAATCCTGTCTATTACATGTACAAATTTGCAGCCACCTTTAAATTTCACCCTATAAGCCTGAGTTATCTTAGAAATGAGGTATAATAGGGAGGGAATTATCTATATTTATTTTTTTAGGCTGAACTCTTTCTCAATTTGATACTTTTGGCCTGTGCATTCCTGCAGTACTGACTGACATTTAAAGAGCAGAAAGAAAAGAGAAAGGCAGAAAATGATTGAAGGCAAGGTAGAGTGAGGTCAGTGTCGTTCATCACTATGTGTAAGTTATGCAAATTGAGTCTCATTTAGATGTAGATAAGTGATTGGCAATAGGATGGAGAATAGCCAGTTATAACCTCATGGCACCCAATATCTGACACACAACATAAAGTGTCTCAGTAATGCTTAAAATGTTCAATCACCAAGATGGAAAAACTAAGAAGAAGTTGGAGACCTTTGGCACTTGTTAAACTTGCACCACTGATCTCTGTGCTGGGGAGCCACACTAACTCTAATTGTGTCTAAATACAAGCATTTACAATAGTTGAACCTTTTCTATTCAATGAGAGAATAAAAAGGATGGTCATGGATGTATTTCACAATCACAGCTGCTATTCATAATGATTTCTTATCCCACAGTCTATTCTCCCCAACCTTTGACTGTAGGACTGAATTTTGACAGCTTCAGTTCAAAACCTTCCCATAATCAAGTCCTATTATATGGGTATATATATTATTATACAGATGCTTTCCTGAATTTTTGAAGGAATGTTACCTGATCCTTCTCTCTCTCAGTGAAGCAGGTCATTCTAGATTTTCATGTAGAACTATGATGCAGTTCCCAAAGGAACTACCTATTAACACAGAGTTGCAAAGCTGTGCATTTTTGGGAAGTGATTAGAAGTCTGAACTGTTAAAAGGGAATATAGCAATAGTTTGAGAGAAGTGGAATATATATATTAAAAATTAACCTCCTATTCCTTTTCTCTGATCTATTTTTTAACTTTTTTTCTGACCTTTGTCTTCTATGGAAAAACTTGCAAATGTGGGAGAGAAAGGGCTAGAAAACTGTAAGAGAGCTATGAAGTATTGCCTACTTACTCCCTTTTCCAGTGATAATGCTATGGATAACTTCCACTGTTAAATTTCTGAGTTTGAATATGTTGGGTTCCAAATTAATGCGGCAACCTGTGAAGTGCCATAAATTAGGTATTTACAGAGCAGGTTTCAGAGGAAAGTTTTTGATTCCACTTCATTCTTCCTCTTTTCTGTGCTTAAAACTTATCTTTTGTGAGGTGCTATCTTGGTTCTTCAAGGGAAACGAAGAAGAAACTTGAAAATGCTGATAATTTTAGTCAAAGCTTTAATTTTGAATCAGCTCAGATAGAATTAAAAGGAGATGAGGGGGAAATCCTGTACCTTACAAACTAGTACCTTTTTTGTCATTAAAGCAATACAGAGCAGTTCTATCCATTTCCTGTTAGGATCTTACAGTAATCTGTACTTCAAAGGTATTAGCTAAGCTTGCAGAATCATAAAGCTTTCAACTTTACAATATTAAGCAGCAAATTCTAACATTTTTGTATGCCTATATTTCAAGTCTCATTTGTGAAGAATCAGCTCCACATCTGATTTGCTCTAATTCAGAGGAGCAATATTTTTCATGAACAACATTCAAAGAAGCAGTTATGGAAAGAGAGCCAATAGTGATTTATGGTTTCAAAAGTTTCTTTTCAGCCTGTTCTTTAGCTAATCAATTTCCAGCATGCCCACTGTATCTATATTTTGTTATTTACCCTTGGTTTCATGAACTCCTGCTGATGGAAAACTTTTGCCTTATCACTCCAAACAGTTTTGCTTTTGAAAACTGAGGAAGTAAATCAGTATAAATCAATTATTACACACAGAACATAGTTCATGTATCTTCCAGTGTTCAAGTAACTTCCATTATCATTTATTTTAGATTAGCTATGGTAAGGTTAAATTTAAAAGAGTTTATTGTTATGAACTGTTGTTGTGTCTTTGTATTTTAGATTCAGGCAGAAGTAAATTTGATCCACAGTTGGCAGGATATCTTCCAGGAAAGTTAAGATGCTCCAAAAAAGGCAGTGGAAAAGGGATTTTTCCAAGAAATACTTTAATTTCCCATTCCAAAAGAAGAGCAAATTCTCAGAAATTCTTGCTGTGTAAACTCTGAAAATATAACAGAACACATTGGTTATCAAGTTCTCATCGATGTAAGGACATCAGTGTAACCTTGACTTTCAACATTTTACAAAAGAGCCTTTTTCGTCACTGTTTAACTATATTTTATAAATGAAGTTTTGAATCAAATGGCTGTTTAAAATGCCCAAATTGAAGTAAAATTTTCAAACCAACGTGCTCAGTGTACTTACATTTCATTAACAGTTTCAAGAAACTTTCCGTTTCCTTCAAAACTCTCAAAAGCTTCAGTGTTTTCCAATAATGGCAAGGTCTTGCTAGAAAACTAAACTAAATTTAATATTTCCTTCATGGGAGGGACACTCCTTCTTTCCTTTCTTTAAATGCAAAGTAACTCCTTATGCTGAGATAGAGATTTTGGAGCTTTCACTTCTGTGAAATAAAAGAAAACATTCCTGCAGTATCCTCAGTCCTGCTTAAATCGTAATGTGATTAACTGATATTTTACCCCTCCTTATTCTGAAGTTTGTCTCTCTATATCACCATGCAGAGAGAGGTTTTCCCTATTCTCTGTGAACACTGTATTTCAGGTGGCTAATCTGATTGTTCTCCAAAATATCATTAGGCAATTTTGGGATCCCATTAGGACAGCCAGTCATTAAATAAAAATGTTATTATCATACAGTGCATTGCAGCTATCCCAGCCTCAGAAAATATGTAGTAGTCTAGGGCAAGATACAAGCAAATAAAATTAAGATGCTTAAAGCAATAGGCAATTTCTTGAGAAAATGGCAAACTAGCATCTGAAGCTGTGAATTCAAGATGTGTGTCGTTATCAGTTCAATAACAACTTCCCACGGCAACACGAAAGAAAAAGTGTTTTGTTGATTTTTTGCTTAAATCCATGAGCTGTTGTAACCCCTAAATGACAAAAATGTGTAGACTTTCATTATTGTATTTCTTTATCTTTTTAGCCCTTAATTGATAAATTTATTTCACATTGTATTGAAAATATTTTCTGAAACAAGTGATGTCTTAAGAGGCTTCCTAAAAACAGAGACTAGACAGGAGTAAGGGAATAAAGGTAGGTATTTATTTGAAAGGCCTTTAAAGGTACCCCTGGGGAGCCAGAGGCTCTTGCCAAGATGGACCCCAAGATGTACGACAGGTCACGAGTTCTTCACACTTTTATAGGTTTGGTTCATTTGCATATCAGGGTTAATTCTCCAATTAAAGCTTCAGTTAATGATGTGATTCCCCTCCACTTTCCCCCCTTAGAGGCTCTTTGGTTTATACTTTTGGGCCTAGGACGGTCTGGGTGTCCTTGAAGAGCAGGCCCAGAGAGGCTTTGTTATGTCTGCCTAGCACGAGAGAGCAGAAATTAACAGGCTACAAGAAACTTCAGAGTTACACACTAAGCAGTACAGGATTTGAAAAATATAAAAGCTAAAACCTAAGGCATCACAAGGATCGGGGATAAGCAAACCTAGTCCCCTCAGATTCTCCCCACACTTCACATACTTCAGTCCTTGCATGCTTGTTAAATATATGATACCTTGTGACCCAGGAGAAGGCCAGAGACCACAGGCTGAGTGTTTTCTTGAGTAAAGATCTGTAAGTCAGGCGTTCCCTTCTCCTGGGTTTTACGGGACAATCCTGCTAATATGATGATGTAATAATTGATGCAGTAGCTCAACCAGCACCTGGAAGGTGTCTTTCCACATGTGGCAGCTCTCTTTGACTGCTACTAAGCACATAGACAAGCAGCTGAGGGACCAGTATGATTTTTTTGTGTCTGCCTAGCAATCACAAATCTATAGTGTCCTGAGGAAGGGAATATAAATGGCAAAAAAAATTCCCTCAGTTCCTTCCTGATCTTCAGTGGCATAGAAGCTAGTGGACATCATAACAAGCCAGAGACCCAAGGATATATATATCAGGAGCTGGATTTCCCACCTCCATCAATTCTCCTGGAATCACTTCTAGAAACTTGTCAAAATCCTGGAAATCACTTGGTAATTACTAGCCCAAGCTAGCAATCTCACATCCAGAAATACATGAGCAAAACCCAAACTGTGGGATATGCCCAGCCCCTGCCCTGGAGGGAGGCTTGCTGAGATAAGGAGATTGCATAACCTCCCAGCAGAATCCCCTTGGAAAAGGCACCACTCTGCGATCACGGCGAGAGAGGACACAGAACCGTGATCCTCTGGGAGACCCTATGTAGATCCTTTGTAACCCATTGGCTTTTACCCTCTCACACCCACCTTTGTATCCCTATAAGATCTAGCCCTTTTCCCCTTTGAGTTCGGAGAGCTCGTCCCTAGCCTCCCCTTCGCAGGGGTGGGGACTAATAAAGCTGCCCCATGCGGAACTGCTAAACGAGCCTCCAGTCTCTCTTCTCCTGGTCCAGCCTGGGGTTTGCCTCGCAGGACAAAAGCTGAAATCACTCCTGCTGAATCACTAAAGATCCGACAGCCTGCTGAGACAGGCACCCCCTGTGAAGGCACCCCAGCGGCCGAGGGACCGCCGCAGACCTCTGGGGGACTGTCCCTTGTGGGACATTCTCTCTAGAGCTGCCACGGCTTCCTGGGTCTGAGCCACAGACCCCAACCCGGCTGCTTTACCAAACCAAGATCCTAAACCAATAGAAAATTGCATGTATGCTTAGTGATTTAACAGGACAAAACAAGATAGTGTTCTGCCTCCGAAAAATGCATTTGATGTTGAAAGAAAATGTAACGTGAGACTATCAAACTCGATTTATATCAGCTTTATTCTATGCAGTACCATGCGTGAAAATAAGGAAAATACTAAATGATTTTCCACACAATTTCTTTTCCTTTGTGATTTCAGTATGTAAGAACCAAAATTATTCTTGAATAATATTCAAATGTTTCTAAAGTGCAAATTTTATTTTTCTGGGCTCCAGGGATTCTGAATTTGGCAGACTGTATTAAATATGCATCATAGGAAGAGTTATTAGACTTGACCTTTTCCTTGAGAACTTTAGAGAAGTGGTGGGTTGTGCTGTAGATTTCTCTCTCCACCTTGTTACTCGTCCCCTCTTTCCTAGTTGTACTCACACCCTTGAAGAGACTTAGGCAAGTAAACATCATCACTTATCACAAAAAGCAAGCCAGGGGCACTCCACATCGCCTCCCTCTTATTTACACATGAAGAGTCAGTAGTTCATAGCAACTGAGCTATGATCAAGGAAATTAAATTCATTAGTAAAACAAGAAACATTCCAGACCTGCATAGCACAGCTTGAAGTATTCAGCTGAGGAACTAATTAAAGACAGATAGCTGAGAGGGTAATGAATAAACACACATTGTGTGAGTAGAAATAGCTAGCACAAATATGTGTATTCCCTGTTATATTTGATGGGAAAGTAAATTATCACATATACTGAAGCAAATTGAACAGTAACAGCTCTCCTGCAGCTTTTAAGTGCAAACCATCCTTAAAGGTGGGACAGCAGGCAGTAGGATCAGCAAATGGAGCCCCTGCAATGGTACTTTTGCAGCTCCCCAGCCTCCCACCACAAGGGGCTGTGCTGCCTGCAGCTCTCACACAGTAAAAGCAGACCAATGTTTGCCTAGTCCATCCTGCATTCCCTGAAGAGGAGCAGAGACCTGCTTGACCCTGTGAACAAGAGGCCTTGAATAACCTTTTCTTTCTGTACCCCCTTCCCTCACCCTCCGCTTCTGTGCCTCCAGCCAAGTGATCCTTCTGTGGGCACTCACCAGTGCAGCACTCCTGGTATTCCACATACTGGAGCCAGGGAGTGCCTGGACAGGGTAACCAATGAGGAGATAGGAAATATCTGCCCATTAACATCATGTAGCACTGCAGCCATTTAACTTCACCATTTGAAGAGCATCAGATTGTTTCTGAAAGGAGCAGATGCAAATGGCAGGGCTGACAGTAGCTGTTAAAAGGTTTAATGCTCTCTTTTTGTAATATATTTGTAGACTACGATATGCTGCACACCAGCCATTTCCAGAGGCTGCTTTTTGCACAGCAGTCTGTAAATGAGCAGAGAAAACACTTTTCATGACATAAAGGAAGCCAGAAGACATATGAGCTTTGAAAACACAGATAGAGAAGAGCTCCTAGGGGATCTCAAATAGCCATTTACTAGATAAAAAACAATATTAAACTCAAGTTAAGTTTGCCAATGCTTATCACCAAACTGAAAGTTGAAGGCACAGTTTTGAATGCATCAGTGTGATAATAAATCCTACCATCCTAGCCATTGGGGATACAGATTGCTAAACATTTCTGTGACATCCAGTCTCCTATTAGGAGATGGTGCGGCTCATATAGGAAATAGAGCTTGCATATCCTTGATTTTCACAGATGAGGTCAGAGAGAAGGAGGGTGAGTTATAAATTTAGCCTACCTAAGTCTGTATTTCTGTACTCACAGGTATTTGTACTTTTAAGTTTCCTTGGAGTGTTAAGGCCCATTTGAAATCTATAAGGGGCAGAGAGATGGAGGGAACCAGTCAGTAGGAGTTCAGACAGCTGCCTGCACTAATACTTGGCTTACAGATACCACTGAATCCCTGTAGCTGCTGTCTTTGAAGCTACTGGAAGCCTTCTGCAGTGAACTTCACAATCTCCATGGCTGCAGGCAACTATAAATACAAGGTATTCTGTTGTTCTGTTTGGCACTTGGATCTATTCTAGTCCTTTTACCCAAAGCATTTATCCTGGACTATCTAGGATCATGAGTTGGTAGCCTAGGCTTTGTTTGGTTCCATAAAATGGAGGAAATCAATCACATTTCCAGAAAGGGCAATATAAATAACTTGACAGTTGAGCATGTGTGCTCCTGGTTGCTTGTGTGTTCCAGGTTAGTTTGTTTCACTTAGTAATTTTGAACAGCAGATGGAAACAAAATCCTGTTTTTTCTCTGCTGCCTGCAAATAAGCGCTGTCTTACTCCTTCTACCTCTGCATTTGTGAAAGATAGGCATATGTAGCCCAAATATTCAGCATTAAGCTTATCTGGATAAGCTTAAATAGAAGTTATTTCAAACTCCCTTAGATATATTAAGATTACCAGCTGTAAATTTAGAATTTATATTGTAGTATATAATGGTTGAGGTGTTTTTGTGGTCATAACCTCTGGATTATACTGCTTCCTGCAGCTGTGTCTACAATTTATAGAAAAGATACACTCCAGAAAGAAAAAGTTCTTGGTATTTCCAAATACCAAAAAGTACCTGGTATTTGCATGCAGCTTTTTTCATATTTTTAAAAATCAGTCAAACACATTTTGCCTTGCTCATGTTTACTGTATTTTAGGTCTCCTCCTGTTCCAAAAACAGTTTAAAGAAATCCTTTGCCACAAGGCTGTTTGTTTCAAATCAAGTAGACACTGTAGCATCAAGAACTGCTGCCAGCTGTAACACTTGATGAATTAGTAATTCCGGGAGTACTGCTTTGCAATTTTTTTAAGTACTTAAAATAATATACATCTAGGAAACAATGTACCTGTCATTAAAAAGTGAACATTTATGGACAGTTGACTGAGCCAGGTTCTTGCATGTGCAAAACTAAATGGCTAACACACTTGCCTCAGGCTCAGTTGAACCCTTGTTGTCAGGGTCCACAGTGAAAATACTCACCATCCAAAATACTCACATCTCTTTGAAATAGAGAATACAAGAAAAAAGACACTTTACAAGAATAACATGGGAGAATCCTAGGCTTTACAGGAAGGATATGCTCTTTTAAAACCTAACATATATACTTTATAACATTTTTATCTTCATTGATTTTTTTTTTTCACCCCTTTTACTTCTTTGGCTTCTTGGAGTTGTTTGGCGGGGGGGGGGGGGTTGTTGTTGCTGCTGTCATTGTTTGGGGTTTTTTGTTTATTGGGGGGTTTGATTTTCTATATTCTGAATTCAGTTTCCTATCTCCTTCTCCCAGAGTTAGTGTCTCCCAGAGATACTAATACACTGCTGGAAGCAGAGTGAGGGCAGAAAGACAACAGCTTCATATGGTTCAAAAGCACATTCATACTGGTGTGCCAGAGCTTGTCTGGTTCTCAGCTGTGCCCAGAGGGTGAGGAGTTGCCTTTAGGACTCTCCTGCTTTCAGCAGGAAAAACAAAGTCTCGCCGTACCATTTCCTCATCAAATTGACTTTCAATTCATGAGGCATCAGCTGTCTGAAGACGGCTCTATCAACCCTGCTGGGCACAGAACTTTGGGAATCAAAATTCCTTTCTTCAACTGCTGATGCTCAACAATATATCTTAAATACAAATTTATACTAAAAGTTGTTGGAATTCAAAATTTGAGTGGAAATTAAAATCATTCGTTGTCATGATTCTGCTTTGCTTTTGTTTGGGATTGGGGAATACATGAAAAAAAATTAGAAGAATGTAAATTTTCAGGTTTTATTTTAATGGGGAAAAAATTTAAATGCTAAAAGCAATGCTGTTTCTCTTATGAAAGTGTTTCCAGGATAGTATATGAACTTCATTATACGTTGTGCCAAGCGTAGATTAACAAGTAGTTTTATTTTTTCCCCCACACAAAAGGTCCCTGAAACATACCAGAGTCTCAAGTTCAATATGAATTGTAAGAAAGAAATGTGCGGCATATTCACCATAATGCATCCCATGAGATTTCCAGACTGTTAGCAATATAACAGCTGTAGTTTTATATTTCTGAGTTGTACTTTTGATCCCAAGGTACTCTGAAGCTATTTTTTTAAACACAAATAAGTTTACTTGCTGCTGATTTACAGTGTTGTAGGATACAACGTTCAGTGGCATATGAAAAATTTTAACCCAGATGAGTTTCAAGAAGTTACTAGGGAAATTTAGGAAGGTAAGTTGCAAGTGCCCAAATTTTAGCTTTTCAACAGATGAACACTGCTCTTCTGAAAACATCTTTTAATGTTCAGTCACCCTTAGCAAAGGTTACTGCAAAAATATTTCTTCTCAAAATAATATAGTTTTACATGGGAGGTCCTTGTCACAGTACACTACAAATTTTACATCATTCATAAAGGGACAGACAAATTCAAGGAGGAAAATAATACACAGAGTTATTAAATATATTGACCCTTTTGTATCACAAAGTGTTTGAGGTACAGACCTCTGAGTGTTCAGAAAATATTGACAGGTTGTATTAATATCTGCTTGTCCTGGCATTGTATTCTTCCCTAGACATTCACAATTTTCTTGGGCAGAAGAAAGCTGGATGGACCTTTAATGTGACGTTATCTTCTTAACTTTTATATCTAAATTTTTACAGGAGAGGTCAGCCCAGACTGAATACCTCAAAGGTAATGATATTGGAACCAGTACAGCAGAGCAATTAATGGCCGTTTTCAACATTAAGCAAATGCTTTAATGCCATAATCTAAAATAGAATAGCATGATTTAGTGAAGTGATAGTAATAATATTATTCTAATTATTTTTTCAGTAAAGTACCAATACCATATAAATAATAAAAATATAGTCCTTGTCATGCATGCCAATAACTTTTCTTTGCCTCATTTAATTATATTCTTAATAGATGTGAAAGGAAAATCTTTGCAAAGGGGAATTATTTTTTATATAGCTCCAAACGAAATGATATATTCAAGTCATATTATTCCTGTGACATGAGCTAACTCATGATGTTCACCAATATTTTAATTTGGAAAAAGAAAATGAATCAATCTCTCTGTTTCAGTTTTTAGTGACCCATCAGAAACAGAGCAATAGCTTAAATGAACAGTTTAATTCGTACTCTCACTATGAATGTTTGACATAAATTAAGTACCACGTTACCTTTCCCTGCTGTTCCTGCTGACAAAACTAATTTTCTTTTTCAATTCAAATTCAGTGATGGGCAGCTGCATTACCCCCAGACAAAGGAAAGCCCACCTTTTATTAATGTAGTTTAAAAGATTTATATTTTGAAATACCGTAAGACAGCCTTTAACTATTCACTTTCAACGAGTAGAAATGTATAACATTCAAGGAAATCAATGTATTTAAAACATATCTTGCTTATGCTTAGTGCACCATCAAGAAGACAGCATAACTGAAAAGAGAACTTTGTGCATACACAGCCACCATTAATTGCTGTGATGTTCCTACTGGGACTTTGAGGATTTTGTCTTCAGGGGTCATTACTAAATGGCCAGTGAAATCTGTTTGTTGAGCAGATAATGACCAGAAACTCCATGGTCCTAGAACAACTTTTTTCATAATGCTAAGAATAATACTTGGAATTCAACTTTGTGAATTACTAATGCTCCTAAGCATTTTTGGGAACTTTATGAACGTTGGCATCCCTTGGGAGGGTGTGGCAGTGCTACATTCATAGCATTCTAAGTAAAACAAATAGATGCTTTAGTCGGTTATGATTATGCTGCACAAAATACTATATTCAGATATAGGATGTAGCTCCGTCAATTACCTAATCACTGCAACTGTGGTGTGAAAGCAAGGCCAGGTCTTGGAAGATGTGCTGTATCTATTTTCAGCTGAACACAATGTATGTACATATGCCTAGATTTTGATATTCAGTGGGTCATGTTGGTCCTTTGTGCGACAGCTATATGATATATAGCCCACATATAGACTGAGTCTGCAACTGAAGGAGAGGCTGTTTCCTTGGATCCTGTGTGTTTTGAGAGAGGAAGTTTGTATATTCAGGACAGCCATTTCAAAGGGACAACTCTGAAGTCTACTAATATGTGTCATCATGTAGTTAAGTATTGTTTTCTGTTCTTTTCTTTTTTACTAAGGTGGTGTGGAGGTTTCTTTCCTCTTTTCTTTCTGTCTTTAAGACCTCACTGCTAAAAGAGCTGAGACACAACTGTGCAATAGAGCAGAAGTGGTTGGCCACTGGCACTGTAGAATACGTGTCCTGATTACAAAAATTGAGGGTAGATAATAGAAGCAGTGTAAGAATGATAAGAACTGAATGAATACTCTTTTTCAAAGAGTAGAGGTGCAGTGTTTTCTTGTGTGAGTGCTGATGACTGATGATTTAGCGGTTCTGGGATCTTTTTAAGGATATGCCCTGGCTAAGGACAAGGGACTTCTCTTCATAGTATTCAACTAGTTCTCATACATGTTGCCCCCAGAATTCCTCACCAAAGCCTTTAGATTAAGCAGTGAATTAGCACTTGAATAGGTTGAATCAAAACCTCCTAGATATCGAGCTTTGGGCAATTTGCACTTTGTTTTGTTCATGTCAATAATAAAATAGGCATAATCAGATAATGAAATTTAAAATTGGAACTTGGAATACAATTTTAATCCTCATAGATAAAAACACAGATTGTGAAGCTGCTGTTATTAAAGCTGTGAACATGTTTAAATGTTATTTCTTTAATGCATATGCTCAACTACTACCCTGAGTAATAAACAATTTGATATTCTTGTCATCGTAGTTTAAAAGCATACATAGCAAAGAATGACCACAAACTCTAATTTTAATTTTAATTTGTGAAATTTTATCATTCCCATAATGAAAGAAAATAGCAGCACCTTCCAATCTTCAAAGGCTCTGGGGAAAAAACAGTTTGGGAATTCACAGTAAGCTGTTTATGTGAGTTTATGAACATCAAGTATGATTTGGAACCTATTTAACGTATTGCAGACAACTTCATAGGGAGGAAGTGATATGTTTGTTGCAGGCTCAGACATGCAGAAAAGAAACAGATCAGTCTGGGCCACCTGGAGAAAGTAAGGCTTACCATTTCTTCGAGCATCCCCATTGCTCACTTCTCATTTCACCAGGGAATAGCTTGCTTATAATTTTGAGAGACAGAACTAAAAGTCAGTGGAAACCTTGCTGGTTGTCAGATATGAGGAAAGTATATAAAGACTGTCCAGTGGGGAGTTCAAAATAAAAGCCACTATATCATAAGAAAGGGTTCGTAGTTCCTACATAATACTGCAAACAAAATTAGGAAATGGTATTCCCTAAGGAAAATGCAAGGAAGTGAGTTCAGGTCCTGGTACACTTGAAAAAAAAGTGCTGCTAAGACGCTGAACATTTCTATCCATCCAGCTCTGTGCTATGTTCAAACCATCCTTTGATCCCTTAGCTTTCCCCTGGAGGAGAATACTGATATCAGAATCACAAGCACATTTAAAAGCATTTGTAGAGTAGACTTATTTTGGGTAATAATATTTTGCATCTTTTTCCATGGTTTGTCACAATTTCCAGAGCCAAGGATTGTCCATTAATACGAATTAGACACAAAGGTCAAAGACTGCCTAAGCAAACGCTTGGAAATGTACCACCCAAGTGTATTGTTGTGCAAAAAGTAATCAGTTACTATTCAGAAACAGAGACTAGAGCATAGACATAGTCTAAATAATACTTTATGTATATCTGGTTTAAATATCTGATTCCCATAAAATGTGACATTGAGTTGAGTTTTTATTATTTGTAAAATTAGTGAATTTGAAACATGTTGCACTTGGTGGATTTTTTAGGGAATCTCTAGAAGATCTTATTTTTAAGTTTTTGTGTGGAAAACCAAAGGAATTCTGACTTCATTTGCATCTGAGAAGAACAGGTAACAGGAGAGGAGGAAAGTCTATTGTATTCAAACATGGTTTGAGAAACCTCTGCCAGTGGTTTGACTCTCAGCTGTAAGAGCCAAACAATTAGTTAGAGAATGAAGGGAAGGAAAGAGAAGTAGGCAGAACACAGGCTCCCTCCTTTTAGATGTGTGAACTAGCACCCTTCCTTAAAAAAATACTAGAAGGATTTTAGATGTAACAGATCAAAGCACAAACTGTGTGCTGGTTCCATCCTTATCTGGAATTAGTAAGGCTTACTTAATGTTTATGTGAGGATAATTTTTTTTCTCAAACCTTGATGATTGCAGTGGACCAAGCCCTTAATATTAAATCTCACTTTAAAGGTAACGGCTCAAACTGTACCTTCTAATGCTGTTATAAAGCATTTGTTAACTGCTGATTTAACTATTACAATGCCAAATACCAACTCCACAGCTTTAGCAGGAAAAATTTCTGATAGAGGACCCCATTTCCTCCCAAACTGTGAGCTGACTTTCATTTGCTGGACTCTTCTCAGGATCACAGCTTCAGATCACAGTACTGCAAAGTGCTCAGTTATTTTAATGGGGCTCAAGTTTACTACATGAAGCGTATCATTTAGCTCTGTATGGAACTCAAAGCTTTTTTGGCAAGATATTAGAGAGTCATATATTTCAACAGCTATAGCTTTTCTGCTTATTCTAGAGGATGTTTAAAATTGCATGTCTAGTAATACCATAAATTCAGTTTCAAATTTTACAGTAAACTGATTTAGAATAAATATACATTTTATAGCCCTACAAACAGATGGTCATTCAGCATATTCAGAATCTACTTTTAATTTTATAAGCAAATCTTTTACTCTGTAGAGTATTTGAAGGGGTTTGTTTGTACCGAGAAAGGTAAGAAGGGAAGACAGATTATCTGTCTCTCTTGTGGAGCAGCATAAAGAGAAGTCCACTGCTGTCTACAATATCCTTACCAACATAAATAGTGCAGAGTTGTGATCTACTGATCGATCCATACATTGTATATTCAGAGCTACCCCTATCCACTCTGTCTCTAAAATATTCTTGGATATAAATGTGGATGTGTTTCAGGCTAAAGCTGCACTACTACCATGCCTTCCACTTCTCACTGCCATGAAAATTCATCATTTTCAGAGCATTTTGGGGTTATCCTTCCAGGAAAACAGCCTGAAATGTTTGGTCTAGATTTCAGTTTTCTTTGCTTGTGAACAAAAGTAGCTTCCTAGAATTATACAGTATAGCTACTTCATTTTCCCTTGTTGCACCATGTTCATTGCAGGTCTTCTGCACTGCAGGGAGGCCCCATTTTCATCTTCTTTCTTTTCTTTCCACTGCCGACAGTAGCAGTTTTCATTTCTAAATCACTCTAGCATGTGTGGTGCTTTCTGCATAGGAACCAAAGGATTTGTGTCCTGGCAAAGCACTGAGAATGGAGACAATTTCAAGAAAGTAAAGTAAAATGTCAACTAAATCAATTAAAATCTTGTGGAATTTTTTATGACAGTGACAGTGCAGGTATAATTGGAAAAGAGGGGAAATGCACCAGTTAGCTATCAGCTGAATTTCTATATTCTTCCTTACTCCCATAGTGCAAAGGAGGAAAGATCCCTTTATTATTTCTCAAGTTTGGATTTGAGCTGACTGTTGGGAAAGAAACCCACACTTTTTTTACTCTTATGTACTTCAGCTGAATATATTTGATATTGAAATTCTCAAGAAAATAAACCTCATACTGGTATTTCATGAAGTCATTTTTCAGGGGAGCAGATGGGGAAGTACTTTGAATTTTTGCTCAAACATTATTCAAACAGGGCAAGTCCAAATCATCTCCTAATGCAACTTGTAAGTCGCATAATCTGCAACACTTACAAGGAGTAAACGCCTGTGAACATTATGCAGCTGAAGCAGAGCACGAGTGAAAATAACAAAATTATGTATATAATCTCAAAACATTCTACATTTCATAGTATTCAT
The DNA here is from genome assembly GCF_000738735.6 of Corvus cornix cornix. Taxonomy (NCBI): domain Eukaryota; kingdom Metazoa; phylum Chordata; class Aves; order Passeriformes; family Corvidae; genus Corvus; species Corvus cornix. Next base: position 29,340,707 of record NC_046333.1, read on the forward strand.
GTAAATTGGAATGCAAGGGAGTTTTGGTAAGTACTACTCTAAAATGTTAAGTAAGTATTTGGCCAATATAAAACTGGACGAAATCTGCATTTCTGGACTAGCTCAGGTAAATCCTAACCTTCCATTCAGAACTATCATCTTGTAAGCTTTTCTCGATATAAAAACTTAATTTTTCTTGTCATAATAGGGTCTTAGTTTTGGGCCACCATTGGAGGGAAAGGCATAGGACAGAAGTGTTAGAAGGAAGACCTTAGGAGTCTGCTTTGTTTCCCCACTGGTCCCTTTGAAGCTGGCAAATGAGCCTGGCAGCAGCGAGATTGAAAGAGATTTAAATGGAGCTTTGGAAGAGCTTCACGGGGAGATGTGAGCAGCAGTCCCTGGAGCTGCTTTAATTTATGATACTGCATGCACAAACCCATCTATCAGTCCTGTGTTCAAGAGACACGAGAGGATATTCAACCCTGCTTGCCATACCTGTCCTGCCCATCATAGGGCACGCCTCAGAATCTGAAAAAATTCACTTGTTCTTTGCTGAAATACTGCAAAAACTATTTCTGCTTGTATTTTTGCTCTGTGATTATAAGTAGGAGTAAGTAAATAATAACCAAGAACTCTAGGAAGTTAGTTTAATAGGATTCGTCTACTAGAGCAATGGCTATTCATAGTTCATCACTCCCTCCGTTGCATTTAAGTTAATATTTTTTATCATTTCATCATGTGCTCTTTTGAAGGGATTTGGACAACACAAGGGGATTTGTACAGTCTTTTGGGTAGTAGATAGGAAAAGTTAATTTAGTGATTTCTACAGCCTTTGTGACTTTTCTTTTTCAATTATTTTTTGAAGGTAATTGTGAACTCTGAGCAAAGCAATCATGTAAGGCTATTTCCAAATTTGTGAAAGTATACATTTAATGGCAGTTATTAATTTCTCCCATGTAGATGAAGCAGCAGCTGTAATAATGACATTCTAATTGGTTTGCATGGCATTAAGCAGCATATTAGCTAGAGGTTTACAGTTTCTTTGTGTGCAGTATTTGCTGGTGACGGTTTCACGACAGCAAGTACAAATGTACCTTATTAGAGTTTCAGTGTATAGGAAGTACAAAATTCCATTTGGGATAGCCATCAGCTTTAGGAAAAGCTTCTAAAAGTTCCCAGAGGGCAAAGATCTGATGTTGTGTAGCAATGCAGTACCTACAGGTGCTAAATGAAACTGTTCTCTCTACGTTTGTTTCTACATACACATGGCATAAACACTTTTAATCTGGTGTTCAGTTTGGTACATTGTTGTTTTGCAATAACAGGTGTTTATAATACACTGTGGGATTATGGGTATTTTAAGGTTCTTTTCACTGCTTTCTAGTTTCTGAGTATAAATCTCATGGTTTTTAAAAAAATAAATGCAATCATTAAAACTAGAACTATTTTTTTTCTTCTTTTTTTCTTTTTTTCTTTTTTTCTTTTTTTCAATTTGGGGTTTGGCTTTTTGGGGGGAGGGGCAGTTGAGGGAAGCTAAAATTTCTATATATTTCTGTACCTTCAGAAGCTGAGTCTTTTACACAAGCAAAAGACTGATCAGATGCCAAGAGATGGAAACAGTAAAAGTTTAGCCTTTCTGCACAAGGAAACTGAAACTGATAGTCTCATTCAAACGAGGCAGAAACAATCACACATCTGTCAGAAACTCTCTGCCCTAGTTACTGTGCAGCAGGACTACATGCACATCACTTTATATAATAAAGAGTTCCAGCCTACACTGACTATACTCAATAGTACTATTTTATACTGATCAGAGGGCAAGAGATTGACAGCAAAAAATATGCCTTTAAATACACTCTTTTGTGAAGCACGTGCATTCTTTTTCTCATACATGATCTCAAGAGACTGATAGAAGTTATTTTTCTACTCTCCTCATCTTTTTACCACTCATTTTCATCTATTCTGTTTCTCTCCCTTGACAGAAAAGGATCTCCGCATGAAGTTTCCAGTACAGGTTCATTAATCCAGCTGTCCTGGTGTCCCTTGGTGCTGTGCCTTAGTCTGCACTTCCCAGGTGTTAGCGTGTTTCCTGCATGCTGATCTCCTGGCTGCAGTGAGGCAGGCATTGATTCTAGCCAGCTCACACTTGCATCGCTTTGTCTCCCTTTCATCCATTTCTGAACAGTGGCACTGAGCTCCTTGTAGCAGAGTCAGAAAGGAAGGGAATGAAAATGAGATTTTAGAAACCTGTAAGACTTGCCTGGTATTTTTCAGAGGGCATGACAAACCTTTCTCATTAGACATGAGATCAAAATGGAGCCTGACAGCTTTCTTGGGGAATTAATAGGAGTTTCAGCATTGTGTGCTGAGCCTGATCATAAACCATGAATGTGGCCAGATCCCGTGTTCAAATTATGTTTAGTAATGTGAGTCAAGTAAATACAGGACTGCTCTCTCTGCATTTGTCCCTGGCTCATTTGCCTGGAAATTTTCTATGTTACTAAGGCAAAGAGCTGAGAGAAGCACTTCAGTGCTGCAACTTTCTCTGAGAGATATTTTCCTACTTTAAAACAATTCTGGTCTGAAAACTGATTATGTAAGGATGTCATCTTTCACTCAGGAGATTTGCTTGCTCAGGACCACCTGCTAATGTGAAGACCGGAAAGCCGTCTGCTCTCTTTCCTGCTGGCTGGGTCCAAGAGCACCTATACTCTAGTGAGGGTAGGAGCTGGGCACTTTACCGACTCATCGATCATGGACAGGCTGCTGACTAATTTCCATTATAGTGTCCATCTGTGTGCCCCATTCTGTGGGGACAAAAAGCCACTCTGTAATTATGGATAAGCCTCTAATTATACCTGAGCAACTTCATGAATAGAAATAGGGACACACAGATCAAACTTTGATAAGTGTTTAGCCATTCACAGGCTTCACAGCTGTTTATGGAATTTGAGCCAGAGAGAAGTTACCTATGTTTCCCTGGGCCACAGTATAGGACTGATAAGGAAAGAAAGGAAGGGATTTTGTCTTCTTTTAGCAAGATGAAATACCTAATTTTGAAACTCAGTGTTAAGTTTGGAAGCACACTCCAAAGAAAACTGTGGAAAAATAAATGAATAGGTAGGTGTAGACATAGGGTAAATTAATTCCCTGACGAATCCTATAGAAACAGTGTATGAAATGATTTTGAGAAATTGAAAGACTGATGGCATACAGATCCCAGAAAAACGTCTAGGATTTCCACACTGTTTTCTCTACCTTTTTCATTTTTGTCTAAATGTCCTGTGGAACTGAAGGTCTTGAACCCTTGTATGATCATGTAATCTAGAGTCTTTATTGCCATTTAAGAATGTGTGCAGCACACGTACTGTTCGCCCTCCCAGAGGAATTGCAACATATTGTTGTAGGTTAACAGCATGAAGCTGAGTCAGGGGAGGTTTTGGTTGGATATTAGTAAAACGTTTTTCACCCCGTGGCTGGTTGGGCACTGGAACAGGCTCCCCAGGGAAGTGGTCACAGGACCAGCCTGACAGAGTTCAAGGAGTGCTTGGACAACACATGGTGTGGCTCTTGGAGTGTTGTGTGGGGCCTGATGGTTCCCTTCCAACTCAGAATATTCTATGATTCTAGGTTACTAAAGGCCAGACTGCAGCTACCTAAGTCACACTTAATCTGTAGGAATCACAGACAAGCCATGTTTTTCAACAATGTCACTCAAGTTACCTCTACAATTTGTGAGAGCAAGGCTGAAGTCAGACTATCAGAAATAAAGCATTCGAAGAGCTAAAGCATTGAACCACCATTCCATTTGGAATGATCTATCTTTAAAAAGAATGTCATAGAAGGCTATATTTATTAATACAGCATTTGGGAGCCTTTGGGTTGTGCAGCAGCAAGCTAGTGTTATTGCGAGAAGTTTATGCAATATTAAACTGAGACCTAGTGGTGTGAGGTTACTAACACACACAGCCACATGTCAGAGTGGCAATATAAATAAGATTTAAAGTTATTTAGTAGGAACAGTTGATGGGATTGCAGTAGCACTCATAGATTTCAAGAATTGTCACAAAACACACTGAAAAAAATGATACTAAAGTTTTAGGACCCAAAGGCACAAGTAAAATGTGGATGAAATATATGAAAATGGTGAATTGTCACAGCTTGAATTGCATCCTCTGATAACTATCTTCCAGTCCTGCAGTCAGATTTACCCTGGAAAATCCAAACTGCAGTCACATTCCATGTGGGCATAACCATCTGCAAGTTGGACTTGTAGCTAAGGGCATTATTCAGAAGATGCTTGTCTCTGTTACTAATAACACTTAATGCTACAACATCAGCTTTAAAAATGCAATCCATTTTCCACCATCCATCATTTAATTACTCTGATTTCATTCTCTATGAATAATACACATGGTTTCTCTTTGCTGGCAGTTCTACTTTCAGATTTCAGATGCTACTATAGGACTTTTTAAAAAATTCTATAATTGCAATAATTACAACGCAATGAAAAGACTGTATGTTCTTATGCAGTTTCAAAATAAAAATAATAACAAGGTTCTTTTTTTTATTTAATTCGTGTCTCATCCCTTGACTTCTTGCACAGTATCTGTTGATAAGGCTGATAAGGATGTTGCTTGCTTTCTGTTATTTTTCTAAAAATTACATTAAAATGTTGCCAGGATGAAAGCTGAAATTTCAAAACTCAGGACCAGTATGACTGAGGTTGGGGCGAGGTTTACTATGTTTCATAAAATAAGATTCCTTTTTACTGGCTACTGCTTATTTGCTATGCCAGGTGGAAAGGAGGAAGATTGACTGGAAGGTTCTGAGAGACCCTGGTCCCAGCTTTGTCACTGACTTAGATGTCAAAGTAGTTCTGATTTTCTGCATCACTTACGTCCTACATGCAATGTGGAATTAGGGTGACAATGCTTAATCAACTTAAATGGGAGCCATTAGACTTAAGATCTCTATTAAAACTCTGTGCTGTGACTCTCAGGAAGTGTGTTGAAGACTTAAACCTGGGGTGACAACCGTGTATTGCCTAGTTTCTAGAGTGGAGAAGAACCTGGAAGTGGAAAAAAGCCCAGCAATCCTAGCACTTCATGGAGGATTTTCAAAGCAGTGCAGATGTGTTTGCGAAGACCAGAATCTGCTTCAACCTGAAGAGAACTTTTCCAGGAATGACCGGGGCTACATTAGACCTTCCCATGTGGCCAGCATGTTTTGAAGGAGACACTTCAGGACCTGGAAACTGAAGAAATCCAGAGTATAATAATTTCTTTGTAGCAATATTTTTTTTGCTGCACTCACAATTTATTCTTTGGCTTGCAGTATCCCAACCCATGCTTTTGCATCACACTTGAACAAAGAAGTACCACAATGGTGCAAATATATATATATATATATATATATATATATATATGTGACCCAGAATAAATAATCTCTTCTGCCTGAGAGGGCTCATCACTAGAAAAAGTAAAAGCATGCAATGTACCAAGAATAATCTAATAGCATGAAACTCTTCTTTTGGTTACAGGGGGTTATATAGGCAGGCTTGAAAGAGACCGCAGATTGCACAACCTTGCTGTTCCCCATGAGAAACTAGTTTTGTTAATGATTTCCAGGACAGTGCTTTCAAGAAACAACAGCGAATATGATCACTGTGTTCTGTGGATGGAGTATTACCTGCAAATTTGAATAATATGTCTCCAGACAATTCAGCAGCACCTGTGACACTAAAAACATCTATTTATATTCCACACTTCATGTTTTTGGCAGCTTGACGGGCTGCATCTTCCATCATTCTGACATACTGAAACAGAGCTCAATGTGACTCAGTAGAACAATGAGCATTAGCTGATTAAAGTTTTTTGCTAAACCATCGTCTATCCATCTTTTTAAAACCGTGCATATAAAGACAGTTTGCTGATTACCTAAATTAAATGGGTTATCTGAATACTTGTAATTCTTTATGACCAAACAAAAATGCATTATTTCAACTAACATGTTCACATCTGTTCAGAGATGCCCAGGTATTATTCATGTTGAACTGAATCAACTACCCTGTCTGAATGTTCAGCACTCCCATTAAACTTCCTAAAAACTTGTTCTGTAAGTTGGTGCTTGCAGCCCAGAAAGCCAATCACATCTCAGCCTGCATAAAAAGCAGTGTGGTCAGCAGGTTGAGAAGACAGTTTTGCCTCTCTGCTCTCCTGATATCCCACCTGAAGTGCTGCATCCAGTGCTGCATCCAGTGCTGCATGCAGGTCCCCAGCATAAGAAAAGACATGAGCCTGTTGGAGTGGGTCTAGAGAAGGGTCACGGAAATGGTCAGCGGACGAGAACACCTCCCCTCTGAAGGCAGGCTGGGAGAGTTGGGATTGTTCAATCTGGAAAAGGCTTTAGGGAGACCTGACCGCAACTCTTAAATATATAAAGGGGCCTTATAAGAAAGCAGGAGGGAGAATTTTTACCAACGCCTATAGTGATAGGACAAGGGGCAGTTTTAATCTGAAAGAGGGTAGATTTAGATGTGACATAAGGAAGAATTTCCTTTCTGTGAGGGTGGTGAGACACTGGAACTAGTTGCCTAGAGAATCTGTGGATACCCCATCCCTGGAAAGTGTTCAATGCCAGGTTGCTCTGAGTAGCCTGGTCAAGTGGAAGGTATCCCTGCCCATGGCAGGGAGTTTGGAACTAGATGATCTTTAAGGTTTCTTCCAACCCAGATAATTCTAGGATTCTCCGAAGTCCACACTATTAGACTACAGTACACAAGAGTTGCTGAACCACATTCAATATCACAATCTTACTTATATACAATATTCAGTAAAAGAGTCTCAGTAGCATTAGAGTATGTCTTGATGAAAGGGAAACGGTGGAGTCACCATCCCTGGAAATGTTCAAAAAACAAGTGGATGTGGCACTTTGTGATACAGTTTAGTGGGCATGGTAATATTAGGTCAAAAGTTGGACTTGATGATCTTGGAAGTCTCTTCTATGGTTCTATGAAAAACGTAAGTCACTGGAAGCTCAGGTGGATAGATATGCTTATGCACTTACAAATTTTAGTATCTTTTTCTACCACCCATTGACTGTATTGGGAACTGCATTGATCCTCCGTAATCTCCCAGGACATCAGCACAGGACAGTGAAGCTCTCAGGCTCAGACCATGTTTCTGGTGGGCAGTCCCATCCATTAAACCATAGGCACAAGTGCTGGATGTTGCTTCAGCCTGTCTAGCTCTGTTCCCTGGGGACAGCTGTCACTAGCCCAAAATGTCCGAAGCTGCCCGCTTCCTCAGTTGTCTCCTCTTTGATTTAGAGAGGAAGGCATGTCCTTGTATAAAAGCTTCCTTCCTTTTTGTCTTCAGCTTAATTAGCAATTCCATCATTCCATCCTGAATACACATATATTTGGGGGGCTACTTGACCTGTATTACTTCTCTTTTCTTCCTCACTCTCTTAAGAAAAGAGCACCATGCAAATACATATCTTAAAGCAAAAAAACTGCATCACAAATTGCAAAAATGTAAACTGTTTTTATTAAGGACAAAAAGATAATCCAGTCAGATTTCATTATGCATATGCTATAAGAGTAATTGCCTTTTGCAGTTACAAGGCATTCTATTTGCATGCTGGAGATATTCATGGAGACAGCATATAACAAACTATCTCTCAGCTCAAGAAAAATAGGCTGAAACCATTGCCACCATGTTAATATAGACAATAAAGAAGTAATTAAATGTCTTTAACTGCCTTCCTTTTAAATGTCTCTAACTCAAATTACTTTCCCCCTATTATTCATTTTTACCCTTATTGTAAATGTATCAATCTTGTAAATGTTCGTGTTTGGTGAGCTCGCTTTTGATAACTGACTGGTTAGGGACAGTCTTAGGAAAAATGGGAGATTCTGTGCTCCCTGACTTTCTAAAGAGGTCAGGCAGAGAGCATGTAAGGTTGATAATGTTGGGAGTAAAAGGAAATGAAGAAATGAAAATAGGCTTAGAATTCAATATAGTCTGGAAAATAACATCAGGAAAATAGGTGGTCAGGGAAAAATCAACAATCTGAGCTGGAAATTACTCGGTCCAGTGTAGTAAAACTCACCATTAAGATGATGGTCAGCTCCTGAAAAGGCTGATATGAAACACATTCTTCTCCTACCAGCTTCAAAGTTTGTGTAAGCTGTTCATTCTCCCTCCCTCCTTCCTTGCTTCTTTCCTCCAGCTCAGATATTGATGCTCCCTTTTTGCTGGGGTGCGTACAGGGATGGGAGAAAGGGACATTTCCTGCGAGCCCATCACTCCTTGTCCCATGACTGCCTTCCTGGCTGCACTCCCAGAACTGGCTAATGATCGCAGACAACATATGGTCTGTGAACAAGAGGTCTCTTGTTTTTAAAAACAAAGATCAGGTGCTGGAAAAGAGAGCTTGAAAGCAATGTGTAAATGACAAGAAATCAGTCAAGGGAGAACATGATATGAAGCTGGTGAAACAGACACACCAGGAGAGATTTTGAGGAACAGATAATACTGCCTGCAGCTGGGAGCTTGCTGCTGGTAGGGGAAGAAAATGACAGGAGAGCAGACAAGGAGCCACACAGCTCCCATATTGGTACCCTTCATTCAACAGGGCCTGCACACTTTCCTTGTCAATGCACCAACTTTCTAAGACCCCCATATCCTGCTCCATGGGCTCACATTCACAGAGGGGTTTGAGTGATTTATTCCTGTTTAAGGACTCGTCCATCCAAATTAGTAGCAATTCATGGGTTCTTATCTAGCGGGAGCAGTGGGCAGAGCTCTGATTTAGAGTATTTCAGTGAAATGAAAAAGATCTGAAGTGCTTACATAGGAATTTAGTGCCTCACTCTCTAAGTACTTTTCTGGACTGAGAGAATTCTGCCTTCTCTGCCACCTGATGCTGGTTTAATCCAAAGATGTTTGAATAAGAGGCAGAATAATTACAAGGGAGATTTCTTTCATTAAAAATCGATGATTGGAAATATAACAGGTGTTCTCAAAATAGGTGTAGAGTTTTCTGTAACTAACACTTCACTCTGACAGTTGTGAATCAAAAAATAATAACAAAATTAGGGTAGCCATTGAGGAAAAAGCTTACTTTACTGAAATAGTTTTGATACTGCTCCATATTTCTCCACCACTGTGATGCACATATTACAATGCAGTATTTGTCTCCATATGCTCTTTTTTTTTGCACCGTTTGGTTTCCATGTATTCAAATACCATCAGCTACTAGTGGACGACATCACAAAGCTTTGTTGCAGATAAAGAGCAAAATATGGATGTGAAACATTTACTATAACCCTATCAGGAAAATACAGATAGCATAGATTTTCTTGTCCAATTTACAATGTAGAGGGATATTTTTGTCTTGTGCTTGTAAATTCACATGAATATTTATTTCTGTAGACCATGGCTTTCTTTCACCCTGAAAGCTCTCTAAAAATCTATCCAGATTTTTTCTTCTGCCCTTTCATTACAATAAAATGAGTTGGCTTGCTGATTCCCTAATTTAAGCATTATTTGAATGGTGCAGATGCTTTCTGTGGTATTTATAAGACTGTAAATGTGTGCTGATTTGCTCATAATTACCAACACACAGTGGGGCTGCTCTTCTCACATTAAGGATGGTCAGGAAATGCAGACTACAAGGTTGTAGGTATTAATAATGGCTTTCATTTACTAATCCAAAATGCTCTCTTTCCCAATTTTGATCATTATGGATATTTGGTTAGAATTAGCAGAACTGTGTTTCTGTTGGGAAATTGGTAACCCTTGTCTCAGTGCTGTTGATATTCAGAAAGCTTTCTGCTGAAGAAATATCCTTCTGTACACTGAAGCCATTGTCCGTGAGCAAAGCTAGTAATAAAAACCAACTCCTCCTGCCATTGCAAGCCACTCTGCACATTTTGGAAGGAACAATTTTCAGATGTTTTGTGGATGTGTGGATCGTTAAGATGTCTCCATGCATCTCTCTCTGAGGTGCAAATGTTTTGTTTCTTAGTATTTGTAAATGTAATTCTCATCTGAATTCAGCATGTTAAAACAAAACAAAACATGACAGAAACTTCTCAAGTTTACTGGAATTGAAATCCAGGAAAACCAGACTACTAAACCTGCTCTTCAGGAGTATTTTCAACCACTTAATTAATTTTTATCTAATTGGCTACTTCCATAAATATCCAACAATAGGAATTAGGGAAACATATTCAGGCTTGTAGGTTTGATGATTTTATTCTTGATCCCCCTGTTCATAGAGAAGCGGTGTATAGTACACATCTTTGAAGGTGATGAATATGCCGGGTGTGTGTGAAAAATTTCAATGTAGCATGACTGAGAGACTGTTTTTTCTTATTCATTGCAAACTTCTATTTATAGAAAACTTTTCAAGCAGTCACTATCAATTTGAAATCATCAATGATAAAAACATCAGACATTTGATTCATACCTTTCTTGCTCCTGCTTTTGGTCTTTGTTGCATATGTACGTATCTCCAGAGTTGAGAAAGAAGGAAAGTCATCAAGGATATTCAAGAGTATCTGCAAAAGTGGGATGAACTGTCCCTTTTCATGTCCTTGAGTCTCTCTGGGACATTTGGTGTCCTGTGTCCAGCGCAGCTAAGAAGATGTACAGCTGAATGCCTTCCAAAGACTGGAGCTTTTCTCCTGGAAGTGGTTGCTATACTGCATTTTTGCCTCTAGGGAAATACTGAAAAGGAGTTGCATAGAACGTGGAGGCTACTAAAGAAATGTGGAAATTAATGAATGTAGTGCAGAAAAGTCATGTAGACCATTGTTGTGATAAAAAATGTAAAGGCTGGTTTTTATTCCATTTGTGGTTGGTATTAAGAAACCAAGATTTACAGAAAAAAAACAACTTCTATCGAGTGATAATGCTGTATTTCATCTTTGAATGCTTCTTGTGGTCCATACACACATCTTGAGCTTCAGTCTTCCAGTTCATATTGTCTGAGGAAATGCTATGTCAGGTACAATTTACAATTCTCTTGCTCCCACATCAGCCTGACACACAGAACCTGACTGGCACACCATGCACCCAGGGACAGAAATCCCTTCTATTCATGCTGACTCATGCAGAGACATCCTCCAGACAGGATATTTCTGTGCTACCAGTGGAGAAGCCCAGAAAACAGAATATGGATTTGAGAGCCAAAGTCTGCCTGGAGCTCTTCCTTCTGCTCCTGAAAGAGAGCAGGCTGTTGGAGTATACCACCTGCTGCTCCAGTCAGCCTCTTTCCCCTCCAGCTGTCTCCTATTCACCTGCCGCTGACCCTATTCTTCTTTTGCACAGTGATCCTTTTCTCCTTGCTTATGAAACAAATCTGTGCATTTTACAAAAGAAGCAGAAACTCTCTTGTTTTACTGGGGTTTGTGGTTATTGTGGGGCAGCAAGCATGAGTGCTTTTCAGGGGTTGCAGCCAGTCTATATTGCAGTGAAGTTACAAAGTGGTTCAAGACAAAGCTGTTGAAAGCCACCAGGAAGGCAGAGTGAAAGCAAATATTGAAGAAAGAGTGGAGAAGGAGTACTGAGTCCCAGCACTGACATGGGGCACTGTGTCAGAGGCTGGGATGTGGACAGTCAGGATGTATCACTGGCAGAGCAAGAAGTGTCCGGAGATGATGGCAGAGCAGCTCTCACCCTGCGCTGTAGGTCAGACCTTCTGCCTTTATTTGTTCACTGCAACCTGTCAATTGTAAGTGCCACACGATTACCCATCGATATCATGGGTGAGGAGTGAAGCTTTCTGGTGATTAGTGTCTGGACAGTCACAACAGACATCTCAGCAGGCTTTGAACTCACTGTGCCCAATTCCTCAGCTCCAAAACACACAGCTAGTAGTTTTTAGGAACAGCTCTTTTCTTTAAAAGACTGGCGGGCAGCTACTGCCTGGTTGCCAGCACCGAGGAGTGCAGGATTTCATTTCTAAAGTGCACAGACAAACTGATAATTTCCATTCTCCAAAGGGTGACAGGGACTCGGGAAGGATGAAAACACGCTGCAGAGGGACACGAGGCTGTACTGCAGGCAGTGTTTCAAAGGGAGAACTGCTCCAAAGAAAGCAGCAGGGAGACAAGGCTGAGTCTCCTTGAGAAGCCACCTGGCTCTTCTTTGCCGCCCTCCTTAGGCAAGACCAACATGGCAACTGCAAAGCAAGAAGGGCACATACAGCCCCTGAGTAACTGGAAATGCAGGATACTTGAAACACCGAGAGGGAAGTAAATTACGTATCCTTCTGCTCTGCACACGGGGGCGGGAAGGGAGTGGCGTAAAAAAAAAAAATGTAAAAAAGCTAAACTATTTGTTACACTTCCTTAGATACAAAGGTAAAACTTCTGTCGCCTGCTTCTCCTTTTCCCAAAAGCTTGTACCCTGCTGCCATCTGCTGGGTTTTTTTAAAGAGACGGCATTGCTCACGCACCCAGATGTGTGTCAGAGGAGGCAAACTAGGATTCTGCAAGATGCTAAGTTGAGCGATCATAAGAGAAAATGAAAACTCAGCACTGAGGCGTGTCTGCAGTCACCTACCTCGCCCTTCTAATCCTCTTGAAAACCAAGCTAATTGTTCATTATCACTATTAACTGCCTGCACTTAGGGAAAAATGCATATTTTGCAGCAATACTATGTATTGTATGCTTTATTCTTCCTGCTGAAACACAGAGTTGAGGGAAGATAGATGCTTGATCTGCCACAGTTCTGCACAAAATCTAGGAGGAGGAAATGAAATAAAACAGCCATCAAAAAGAAAGTGGTGTCATTCCTGCTTGTGCTTCATTTTATGTCAATGGAAAAGTTGCAATTGAATCTTTAGAAAGGGTATTATCAGTCTCATATCTGGCTAGCAAAGCTGGCACAAAGCAGCAGTGATAAAGAACAGCAGCCTGCAAACTGAAAACAATAACACTGAAGACAGGGAGTTTTCTTAAACCTCTGGTCCCAGGAGGTGATATATATAAATAATGGGTTTATTTACTGAAGATATGATATTTTCAGTACCCAGTGGCAGTGATAGATATAGTCACTCCACTACCACGTGATCCGTGTTGGAAAATAAGTTTGAAATCCTATACTCAGAGCCTGTGGCCCATCCTGGCTTTTGTTTGCCTTCATTTAGAAAAAAGGTTGTTTATTTGAGCTCCATTTAAAGAGTACCAGCTGGGTCTGCCATAAAATATGGTTTGCAAAACAAGCCAGCCCTCATGTTTAACACCCTGACAATCTCTGATGCCTTTTATTTAAGTAATAAATTGGTGTTTAATTTTTATGGCATTACACATTACCCAGGAGAGTAATTTAGGAGGTCATTTTTAACATAGTGATAAAACTTGGAGTAATGGGATTGAAGCTGCCACTTCTAGAGGTTTGTATTGGGCAATACTACAAATTTAAGTTCCCTAACATGCATTCAATTTAGACTTAATAAGAGTTATTATATCCCATGTTAATTAAAATTGGATTATTTATTGCAAACACTTACAGAGAACTAGCTACAGAGCTGTGGCTGCACATACCAAATTTGGCCTCAGAAGTGCCAAATGGTGTTTCTTCAACTCTTTTGAAAAGCCAAATATGGATTAAATTGTGTCTTCCATATCACTTTGGTCACTAGAGTGGCACTTGTGCATCGTTATCCCTTCCAGTGTGAAATTGCAATGAACATGGCATGGAAAGGAGAGACTTGATGAGGATACATTCCTGAAAACTCTGAACAGGTTTTCAAGGTCTCACAGCCATGACTGTAGCAGGGTATAAGGTGAAGGCCTAAATTAACTTTCCTAAGTTAACTCACTTGCTCTGTGGATCAATGTTCCAACTTTTTGTGCGATAGACATCAGAGAAATAGGCACAGAGGCAACAGTGTAGGTAATGCAGAGAGAAGTACTTTTATATAAAATTGCAACAGAAAATTTCAGGCCTGTAACAGAAAACACTATAGACAGCACAAATACCAGACAAATGCCATTGCAACGCATTGGTTTCCAACACTTTGCTATTCAATATCTAAGTAAAGTTTCTTTTACTTTTTTTTTAAATTTAATTTTAGACCCCAAGAAAAGCTAAAGTATTTCTAGTGTTTCTGTACTGTGGCAGCTTTTGAGGGTGTAAATTACCATCACTGAGGCTGAAGAAAAAGGATTGACCATGTCCCCCTGAGCCTCCTTTTCTCCAGACTAAAAATCCCCATCTCCCTCAGCTGGTCCTCATCAGACTTGTGCTCTAGACCCTCTACCAGCTCTGTTGTCCTTCTCTGGACACATTCCAGCACCTCAATGTCTTTGCCGTAGTGAAGAGCCCAAAACTGAACACAGGATTCAAGGTGCAGCCTCACCAGTGCTGAGTACAGGGGTGTGATCACTTTCTTAGTCCTTCTGGTCACACTATTTCTGATACAAACACTCTTTCTGACACAAATTTCTATCAAAATGCTGTTTTCACACTTCCTGGGATGTCCATGCTGAGGGAACTGATGTAATGGTAGATGAACACACAAGACATGGAGTTACTGTATGTGATGAAGGAGCTTGGACAAGAGAAAGCTTCATAACAAGATAGACTTTAAACAAGAAGGGGAGAAACAAAAAGTAACAAGACCGAGGGCCACCACTTTTGCTTTAGAACTAGTTTTGTTTATGTGAATTATTCTCCTCACAAAAGCTATGGTTTTCTGCCTGGATTTTTGTTCAGCCCATTTTTTTTATTGCTCTGGGCTAACTGTTCCTGAGCTTTTCTCTTTTTCTGTCCCTCTTCTTGGTATTTGACAGGCCCTGTATGAGGCTCAAATGGATAATGGCATTTAGGGAAGGTACTAGTTTCTCTTCCTTAGCCTTTTTGCAGAAGGCACAACCTATCAAAATGCTGACACACTTGATTAGTAGTGTTTACCTTCAGACAGGCCTATGTTTAAGTCCCACAAGGAACTAAGGCCAGAGTCCTTCTGTCCATAAAGGCAAAATTCAGTATTTGGAGTGGGTACCTCTCTGACAAGCATGTTAACATGCCAAACTTATTAGAAGGCCAAGAATTTTTCCTTTCTGTCTTTTTATTTCTGCTTTTCCTTTCTGAAAGGGCTGATAGCAGCACTCAGTTATGAGGCTTCCTGGCAGCAAGCCCAGCACAATTGTTTGAAGTCTGGATCCTTTCTGTGCAGAAACCTGTGTTTAAGCCACCTTCAAACAGATCAGATCATGTCAATATCTTAAGTTTTCTATACTTGGTTATTACCCTCCATGAGTAGATATGACTCGTCATGTTTCCTTTTCAGTCATTTTGATTTGTGTTTTCCTCAGGACTAAAACTGTTGGGAACAGGAGAAAAGGTTTAATCTTTTGCTTTGAGAGGCTGGTCTGCTAAAGCTGCTCAGTAGAAATACTTACAGGAGTTAAGACATACAAAAAACTGGGCATTAGGTTTACATCCAGGAGGAAAAGCCATGGTTGCCAAGTTATTTTAAAGCTTAAGAAGAAAATCTATACAGAGCTTTAAAAAGCTTTGTGTGGGTGCAGGTTTTTCCCCAGGCTTTTAATTCAAACTGTCTTTCTCTTCAATTGTCATACTATCAGATAAAATTTCTTATAACATTAAGTTGGATAAGCATAAGAGATTTTAGAGCAGTGGCATATTCAAGTTGTAGAAGGACTAAAAGCTATTAAGGTAAATAGACCATTTCCTGATTTGCGTCTATAATTAGTAGCAGAATATGTCCTATCCATTTTTAAAAGTAGTCTTCATGCTATGAAATACTGGTTCACCTCAGTAAAGAAAGAATCCGTCTTCCCTTAAAAGTAAAATCTGGCACACAATTCTCCTATCATTCTGTATTTTTGTAAAGCATTTTATTTAAGTGATGACACAGGAGTAAGATGAGTTTGATTACCAAACTGCAGTAGTCTGCAGATAAATAATCATCTGATTAAAGTTTGTTTCATTCTTTCTCTAGCCAAGAGACACAGATCTGTGGATGAGACGGGGGGTGGGATGGGGGACAAGGAGGGTGAAGACATAAAAAATTCCCACTGATATTAATTTTCAAATCTTAAAAGTGGTAACAGAAGAGGAAAAATGCTAAGCTAGAAGCTTCTGAAGATGAAGGCTAGATTTTTGATTACCATATGGCTTTGAAAGGGGAAGAAAACCCAAATAACTTTGCAAATAATCATCTTTTTCCTAGATTTATCCTTTGACTTAGGGGTTGTTAGCTCTTTCAGTTATTTGAAGAAAGAATTAGAATAGAATAGAATAGAATAGAATAGAATAGAACAGAAAAGTACTGATTTGCTAACCTGTAGCTTTCCATTCCCTGAAGGGAGAGGCTGCTAATACTGTTGTGGAGTCAGTGAAACTGTAAATAGTGCTAAACCTGGTTATGATGCTTCTAAGTTCTTCTGTCCTCTGATGGGGCAAGCATTATCAACTGCCTTTGAAACTGAAGAACTTGTCTTAGCATCAAAGTGTCTCTCAATGGACATAGTGCAGACATGTACTTGCAAAATAAGTCTTATTTTTCTCAGTAAAAGCATAACCAGTACTATCATAAGTGTAAGCCAAAGAAATTGCATAATTACTCATCAGATGGGGGAAAAAAACCCAACCAACTAAAAAAAAATAAAAGCAAACAACGCATCCAACACAGAGAAAAAAAAGCACACAAAAACCCCCAGCAAACCCAGGAAAAAACAAACAGACAACAGAAAAAAACTGACAGGCCAGGTTTAATCTGCAAAATAAGATTTCAATCCCTGCTATTTGTGTACCTTTCTCAATAAATATTTATAGACAGAAATGTCCTTATGCTACTCATATGAAGATGATGTTTCTTTTCTCCATATGAGCATTTGAGCCTTTCACTGAGCCATGACCCTTTTTTTTGGAAAAGCTAATCAGCCCTTTTCTGAAGCAGGACCTGTTGCTCTCTCTCTGCAGAATTAATACATTTTTAGATGCAGCTGGAGTAATCCACTTTGCTGCCACCCTATTCCCCAGCCCTCATTGCCTCAGCACTCACAGCAGCTGGCTTACCATGCTCAGCACTTGGGAGAGAAAGAACATTTTACAGGTTCAACTGTTCTGCTAGAAACTCAGTAATGAAATCAGAAATGACAAGGTAAGCTCAGCAGTGACCAGGCTCTGAGATTCCTTTTTGCTAACCCTCCACTGGCTTTCATTCAAATTCCCAGAAAAAAATCGAATTTGAATCTATCATTAAAAAGTACTCTTCTTATTCTTCCTGGTTTGCTTGTTTGGGGTGTTTTTTGGGGGAGGGATTGAGAAGTAAGGAGAGAGGAAGAAGAGGGAATGTGGGGGGAGAATGGCTATCTTTATGTGATACTCCATTATTTGTCTGCACCGTCACTGAAAAAATATAAAAGTTTCTGGAGAAAAACAGTAAGAGCCTGGAAATACAAATACTGCCATATATGTATATATACAATATGTATATATTTATTATACTATATACTATGTATATATATAATATGAATATATATGTATATATATACTGACATATATATATGTATATAATAATATGTATGTAAGTTCTTCACTTACACTGAAATAGCATAATAAACACAAGTGCCATTTTTGCCTTCATTGTAAAAACAGGGTTCCATTTGGTTCTTCCTAATCAAATTTCCTATTTTAACCTGTATTTATTTGTACTTCAAGCTCCCAAAGGATACTAAACAAATTCAGAAACAAATAGCTATAAACCCAAGACAACAGCAGACCAGCTTAAGTACCCACAAATCAGAGCTAGTGGTGGTTGAAGCCAAGTGCTCTGTTCATGTGTTCTTAAGCAAACATTGTAAGGTGGCTGAGAAGGTGACCCAGCATCACTTAGCAGAGAGTTGTTATCACAAAGATTCACTGTCAGGAGCCTAGTTTACCAGCTGTTCTGTCTGTTAGGGATGGCTACACAGGAAACATGCACTGCTGGTTACAGGCTTCCCGTTTATAGTCTGAAAAGGGAGGACTAAGATTAGTTTTCCTTGTAGTGACTTACATGAAGGCTGAATCCAAGCCAGAGCAGCCCCACTTAGAGGATCAAGCTGCAGTCGAGGTAATTAGTACAGGCATTTGTTAAGTTTACAAGGTGCAGTGCAGCGCTATCTACATGAAGGAACTCCAGCCAAGCCCATACAGTAAATGACAAGAACACAGAGCAAAGCAGCGAGCCTGTCTTAGTGCTGGCTGCGGGAAGATTGTGCTGGCCAGCTTCTGCTCTCAGCTCCCTAGCCCTTCACCTCAGTCCTGGAGAGGTGTCCATGCTTCAGTGACCTGGGTATGCCTGCACAAGCTTGAGTGCATCCATCTCCAGGGTTCACTCTGGTTTTGTTCCCAGGCATTTCTTGACTCATGTCAATGTTTCCTTAGACAAAAGACACATTCATTTTTGTCCTTGGGAGAATTTCCTTCGAGAACAGAGGTTGTCATGCAGCAACAAATGCCTGTGAGATTAGGTGGTTTCCCTAAATCAGATCCCAATTCATATCAGTTTCTGTGCAGGCACATTTTTCCTCCAAGATTGCCTTTTAAATATATATTTGATATCTCAGTTGATCAATACAAGTATCTTTTGGACCATTTGTGCCCTTCCTCTCCATTTGAGACTCAAGATTGCTGTGCAAAAAGACTATCTTTTCCTGAAGAACCAAACTGTAAAGTAGAGCATCAGAGTACAGCTCTTCCCTCTTTCAGAAGAAGAAAGACTTTGCAGATCAAAGTGAAGTACACCTCTGGTGTCAGCAGCCCAAACTCTTCACAGCTTGTAAGCAGTTTCTTATTTAGACCAAATACAGACCACAGCTCCTATTCTTTAATTTAGCCTGAACTCTTTCCCAACACCAAATGCCTGATCTAGTAGCTGTGATAGTAAGCATGACTGTGATGTTCCCTTTCAAAAAGTTTAGATCTGCCATGTCAGATGTTTTTTATTTTTCTTACAAAAGGAGTCCTAAGGAGCCTTCTGCTTTGGGCTGCATGATAGCACAAGTGATACAGTGCTTTTGAGGTTCAAGCAAAGTCTGAGTAAAAATCACCAGCAATCATTAACAATCAAAGAACCTTATTACATTTATTTATATTTATATTGGAAAGAAATGTTATAGCAAGTAATGCAACATGATGGGTGTCTTGGTCATCATGAGATAATTACAGTCATTCAAGGTTAAAAAACACTGTGAAAAAATATTTGCTTTTTAATAAATAGTAAAATATTTGTCATCTTTGCTTTTTAAGTGTTGTTAGATCTAATACTTATGCATGTATATATTTCTATCTATAAATAATGTTGCCACATTGTGTTATCTATTTTCAAAATATTTTGACACTCATTTAATGACTTCATACAACACCAATGCATTTGGATAATGTGAAAAGAAATAAGTAAATTTGTGGAAAAATATTGTCAACTCTTGTATCACAGAAGTGTGTTCAAATTCCGGCCAAGTTCAGTATCCTGTTTCAAGAAGAAAAGCTGCCTCTTGCAGCCTAAGACTGTAACCACAGTTTGCTGCAAATGCTGACAGTCCTACAAGATCAAGATTCGAAAAGACTTTATAAAGGAAGAGAGAAAAGTGGTATTTTCTTCACCTCAGAGATCTTGGATTCTGGAGCCATAAGCCGTAAACAACTTGGCCAGGGTCATGTATGCTAAGAATTTCAGAACCAAGGAATTGAATTTAGAATAAGTAAATTATGGCACAGTGCCTTTACCCCAAGTCACCTTCCATTTCAGATAAAAATCTTCACTACAAGGAGTTCCTTTTGTGTTCTGAAAGTCTAGTTTTAGATGTGCATGCTTTTCCCACTCAGTGCCATGCTTGGTAAAATGTCAAAATGCAGTTTTTATCTACAATCTTTTGTTGTTATAAGCCAGCTGAAACATTCTTTACAAGTCCAAATTTCTGGATGACTGTTTAGGAGAGAGATATTTAGGATGGGGAAGCCCAGAAAAAGAAGGAGGGAGGCAGGAAGGAAGGCATGAAGGCAGGCAGGAAAGCAGGAAGGCAGTAAGGTAGGAAGGAAGGCAGGAAGGCAGAAAGGTAGGAAGGAAGGCAGGCAGACAGGAAAGCAGGAAGGAAGGCAGGAAGGAAGGAAGGAAGGAAGGAAGGAAGGAAGCAGGCAGAGAAAGAAAGAACTTTGATTCTTTATGAGACATTTTTTCACACCCTTTTCTCTTTCATTACATAGTCTTTTGGCTGAGATGGAAAAGATTTGGGAAGTAAACACTGCGTAAATGTTCTCAGATTTGTGTAAATTGAGTGTAACGCCATGAACAGTACAGCTATGTCTAAGTGATGTGCAAGAGGTCAGAATCAGATCTCCTGTAGATGCAGAGTTGTTTTTTGCTTCCACAGACCATTTCACCTCCAAAATATTAATTCCATTTCAATTTTTGAATTAAATTGATTTTTCTTGTCATTTTTATTCAAGCCAGAAATATTGTTCATACTTTGACAGAATAGTTGAGGTTGAAAGGTAGTCTCTAGGGAAGTTAAAACTTTAGCATGGGTTATTTGTGCTAGATATTTTTTGGATGGTAAAGCCGGTATTTTTTTATTGGGACATGCAAGGTATAAGTTTTTCTCATATATCTGTAAACTCTGATTGGTTTAATAGTCATTAAATTCAAATAAAGACATTTTAACATATATATAGATTTAAGATTCTTGGTCTCAGTGCCATTACCACTAAGAGAAGTTCACTAACAGGAGTTCAATAGATCTCTTCTCTCTCCATATGACAACCTATTTAGTCTAAAAAGTTTTCATTAGTGTTCTGGTTTGGCTTTGCTATTACACTACATATATTTGCTTGCATCACCTGTATGGAATTTGAAGTGTGAGTAGCCAATGCCTGTTAGAAGAGGGAGAGCTGTATGTCCTACAGTAAATTCACCTTTCTACAGGGATCCCACCTTTGCCCAGGTAACTGCACTCTCTGATCACAATATTAACAGCGGCTCTATTGGTAATGTTAAGGCTAAAAAACTTTTATTTTTAAATTTAAATTTTTTAGGTATTCTTTCTTTGTATTCTTGGATTTAGAACCCTGCTGAGATAGTAAGATCACAGGAAGATATTTGGGCATAGTGATAGTCTTAATGAGTTATTTTAAAGATAAGGAACAGGCAGGGAATGGAATAAATGCTCAAATGCAGTCATGTGAAAAGTTTCTCTGCCATAGATGATATAGAAATGAACTGTAAAATTACTTTTCAAAGACTTTTTTTTCAAAGACAGAAGGGGGAAAGTCTATATCAACACAGGCATATCAAGCAGCATTTCCAGGGCCACAGCACACAATAGATCAGATGTTCTAGCCAAAGCACCAGCGTCTGGGGTGGAATGGTACCATAACATGGACTCCAGTGGTTCTTCTCAGTTCCTAGAGAAGTGTAGGACCGGGAGGCCACGGGGATGTTGAGCTTTTAGCTATTTGAATTCAGAACAGGATATTCATCTCTATAATTCAAATTCTTTGCAAATGCTGACAATTGAGCATAAGTAGCAATGATCCATAAAAACTCCCTGCCGAAAAAAATATATTATGGGAAGTTGGACTTAGAATGATGTTACAGTGACATAAAACTGGAGTGGCACCATAAGAATGAAGATAGTTTTACTCAACTGTAGGTTTGACGTATATCTGAAGTAATTATTAAGTTCTGTGAAACTGGGAATTGGGACATGAACAAAGGAGTCATTGAAAGTATAGTTCTACAAATAAGCAGTAGAACAGCATAACTTTGTTTTAATGCACCTGCTGAATTAAATAATACTTCAAGCAAATTGTTTTAGCTCTAAGTTTCATCAAAGTTCAGAAGACTATGATTCAACACAGGACCTAGTCATATCTTGTGAGTTAAATATTCTCAGCTTTAGTTCAGAAGTCTCTGAAATCCATCCAGTAGTAGCAGATCAAGCAAAATAATTTCATGATCTCTGTGAATAACAGGTAATTCTGGAATCAATGGCATGAAGAACATTTAATGTACTACATCGAAATGAAATTGCATCTTACATTTTAATTCTGAAGAACATTTTCCATTGTGAACGTGGAGCTCGTCTAGGAGAACACACATGAGGTGACCAAAGATCCAGGACACTGAGTCTAGATCCATAGCCAAAGACAAGTGATTTTAGAGCCACAAATAGGAAGAGAAATGTCTCTCTAAGCAGACAAAATGAGAAAATGTAGAGGGGAAGAGCTGTGTGAAGGTACCCAGCATATGCTTCTTTTAAAACATCGTGCCAGGAAGAGCAAATGGCAATGGCAGAAGAAGAAACGGATATTGGATCATGTTGTCCACATGGTGTTGGGCCAATGCAATGGCTCTGACTCTACAGAACTCTAGAGCTGCATCTCATTGTCCACATACTAAGCCAAGGATCTAGGGAGCAAAGAGCTACAATTTCCTGCAGTTCACCTCCACAGCAGAGGGAATAGATTTAGTACCACAGGGGAACTGAATTCTTTTAAAAGTTCATTGTTTTTTTCATTATTGTCCTTGTGTCTTTGCCTTCCGTGTTCCACAGACACATGCTGAGCATACAGTGGTTACGTAGCATTACCAGATGGGAATGGAAAGCTTTACAATTGTTTTGCACAGCTACAAACACCCACCAAAATGTACAAGACAATAGAGAATCAGATCCTCACAGTAACATGGTTTGTGGACAGCAGCAAGCTCCTGTATTTAATGTTTACCATTCGGGCATCATGGCAGGGTTCCTACATACTGCCTTGACTGTGGCACAGTGGTGATCAAGCTCATGTTTACAGGTCACTTATTGTTTAACAAAATTCCCCTGAAAGGACACCAGTTTACATGCATCATTAGAGCTCCATCAGCACATTACACAGCTCCAGGTTGTAAACCAAGCCAGATCAGGACCTTTCACTCTTTAGATGGATGAAAGTAATGATGCCAGCAGTGACAGGGTATGTATCGTGATTAGGCATTGTGACCAGGAGACAAGAGTTTTGAAAAATGGTCTTCCAAAGATGATTTCAGGAAACACAGCAGGTGCTGGAAACTTTTCTGCATCACTGAATCTGTTTTATTGACTCCAACATTTCACTGATAAATGTGATTGCACTTTTCCCTCACTCAGCAAATATAGTGACTGGCAGAGTAAAGCAAACTTTAGCATCTGTGTTTATATCCATTGATCAGTGTCTTGTAAGTGTTATGTCACTTGAGAATCTTTATGAAAACAGATAATTTATAATGGCAGCTGATAAACTGCTATCCATCTTACTGCAATGTTAATGTAAGTTGTTTTATGTCCTTCATTGCCGACCAGAATACTCAAGTTTATTCCAAATAGGGATGAAACTCTTTAATTTCTAAATAAGTAATTTAAGGCTTGCCTGCATTTGTAATTCTTTAAATACACTCACCTTCTCCTCAGGATCTTGTTATGCATAAATGAGTTTGGGGCTTTAGACCTTGGGCTCATATGAAAATATGCTAAGTTCTGTAATGAGGTCAACTATTGTCATAGCAGTGGCAGGCATGCAGAAGGAGAGGTGGCAAAGGTCTATAAGTGAAGACCGAACAACCTTCCCATAACCGGAGGAGGCAAGGGCATCAGTGGAAGGTCACCACCCAAATGAGTAAACAGTTAACCTTTTTCAGGATCTCACTTTCAGAGAAGGTGCATGCAATGAACTTCCAGAAGAGAAGCCTCACAGAATTACGAATTACTTTGAGTTTCAGGTGTAGTATAGAAATTGAAAGGGTTATATATTTATCAACAATCTGGATGCAGTAGTTGAATGCACCATCAGCAAGTTTGCTGATTAAACCAAACTGGGAGGTGCTGTTGACTCTCTTGAGGGACAAGAGCCCTTGCAGAGAAATCTGAGAGAATGGATCATTAGGCTTTGATTAATGGGATGAAATTTAATAAGTCAAAATGCCAGATTCTGCACCATGTAGCAACGTCAGGCACAAAACTGGGAGTGAAGTGCCTGGAGAGCAGCCCGGCAGAGAGGGTTCTGGGGGTGCTGGTTCAACAGGAGTCAGCAGTGTGTGCCCTGGCAGCTGTATCCAGCATTGTTGGTCTCAAATACCGTGTGAAGTTTTGGATCCTGCCATTGAAGAGGGATGTGAAGGTTCTTGAATGTGTTCTGAGGAAGGCACCAAAGCTGGGGAAGGGGCTGGCAGGAATGTCCTCTGGGTAGTGGCTGAGGGCACTGGGTTTGTGTAGTTTGAAGAGAAGCAGGCCAAGGGGCGACCTCACTGTTTCCTACATCTTCCTGGGGAGGGGAAGTGCAGAGGGAGGTGGTGAGCTCTTCTGCCTGGTAACCAGTGCTAGGACCCATGGGAATGGCCAAAAGCTGCATCCATCAGGGAAGGTTCATATTTGACATGGGGACATTTCTTTACTGGGAAGGTGGTCAAACCCTGGAACTGGCTTCCTGGAGAGCTGGTTGATGCCCTGTGCCTGTCAGTGTTTAAGAGAGTGTTTAAGGACAATGTTCTTAAAGCCATGCTTTAACTTTTGATCAGCTCTAAAGTGGTCAGGCAGTTGGACTAGATGGTCAGTGCAGAAAAAAAGTCAAGGTATAAAAAGTCAATGTAAAAAAAATAAATCTACAACCTAGAATTTATCCTTCAAAATCTGAATTGTCTTTAATGCGACAGTAACCACTGCAGAGCTAACTTTTCTGTTTTGTTAACTCTGAGCTCATCTCTATATGTATTGATATTCTCAGCAGGTTTTGTTCTGGACTTTGAGCCATTTGTTACTTTGTTGAAAGATACACAGCTAGTTTTAGCTTGGAAATTGAAATCTAGCCTATATTTTTATTTAGCCTGAAAGGGGGTAAGTCAGTTTGCTGTTATACAGTGCTAATACACTCTCCATCTGTTCACTTGGGGATTATTTTTCCTGCGTGTTGTCAAAAGACTTTTCTGCTATTAAGGCAACAGCATGTGTAGCAACTCCTTCTAGTTTACTTTTCTTGATTCAGGTTTGGATTGAGTAAATCAGGACACTACCATCTTATTTTTAAATAAAGTAGCAAATTCCATGCTTCTTTTCAAGTGATATTCTGCTGTGAAGTTGATAAATTGTTAACCCGTAGCCCAAGAAATACACTATTGCTATCTCTAGTTAGTCTTTGGGTATTGTAGGGAGTATGCAAGGCCACAGACTTGTCAGGCTTGGACTATTTTGAGCCCTGCCTCAAACTTTGTTTAGATGAAACACCTTTTTTTTTTAATGGCAGGAGTACCATGCCTAGTTCATTTTACTTTTGCTTATCTTCTTATGGTACAGTCCCATTTTATACAGATATTAGTAAAAAGTAGTTACTTTACGTGGAATGAGGTATTGATAACTAACATAATCACAGAATCATCATGGTTGGAAGAGGCCTTCAAGACCACCTAGTCCAACTGTCAACCGAGCACCACCATAATTGCTTAAATCGCCTAAATCATATCCCCAAGTGCCACATCCAGACACCTTCTGTAAGAGTCAATCGTAATCTCCCCTGGCAAAACTTAATGCCATTTCCTCTCCCTCTTTTACCTGAGACATGGCAGAAGAGGCTGACCCCTACTCCACTACAACTCCTTTCAGGCACCTGACCCTCCTTTTCTCCAGGCTAAACAACCCCACTTCCTGCAGTGGCTCTTCATAAGACACGTTTTCTAGACCCTTCCCCACTTTCATTGCCCTCTTTAGATGTGCTCCAGCGCCTCAATGTCCTTTTTGAAGTGAGTGACATAGAGATGGACACAGTACTTGAGGTGCAACCTCCCCAGTGCTGAGTACAGCGAGACAATCTCTTCCCTGCTCCTACTGGCCGCACTATTCTTGATGCAGGCCAAGATGCAGGCGAAGATGCAGGCCACCCAGGAGCACTGCTGGCTCATATCCATCCATCTGTCAACCAGCACCCCCAATCCCTTTCTCCTGAGCAGCTTTCCAGCTGCATTCCCCCAGCCTGCAGCAATGCATGGGGTTGTTGTGGCCCAAGTGCAGGACCAATAACAATAATGGTGCTGTGCAGAGAAATGCACAACTGGCAGTTGTTCAGCAGTCCTGAAAGCGGGGAACATGGGATTCTGGGCAGAGGGATACGGGCATGGGAGGATACAAGACACTGACTGATACAGGGGACCCCAGAGCTCTAAACAACTCACCAACAAGCAAATAAATTCAGGACTGGAGCTAGTCAAAACTGATTCTAGGGGTACCAAAATAATCAAAGATATGCAAAAATTACGATATATAGTAAATTATATGCGCATGAAATATAGTAAAAGTAGTATAATAAAACATATAGTAGATGTGGCATGGAGTTGCACACCAGAGAAAAACAAAGGTTTAAAAGCATGATAGGACAATGAAAAATTACACCAAGCAGATCTTTCAGTCAGGAGGAAGCCACTGGCACTGTAGTCCTCCCAGCAAAGGAGAGAATGCTGACGACTTGGCATCCTTGCTCTCCTGTCCCCAATGCCCCCCTCCCTCCTGCTCAGGCTGAAGCTGTGATCTCAGCTCCGCTAACATTAGCACTGATGACAGAAAAGTGCCTGCCCTGCTTTGAGGTCATGGTTACATCTTTCACAATAAAGTACAACTCAGTGCAAGAAACACTGCCAATTTTCTTTGACTTTTCAAATAGAAAGTCCAACAGCAAATTTGGTTTTCATTACAGCCAGTTCCACTCTGAATGGATCTGAAGACTTGAGTCAAAGGTGTGATTGTTGCTGTACTGATACCCAAACTGCTCTGTATGCATGCATATGTTCCTCTCTCAGAATGGAAAAAGAAGAAAGGAAAAAAGCCCCACCAACTTGATTTGTTGAGCATAATTGTATGGATAATCTCAATCCATTACTTTGTGCCAGAACAGTTTTCCATTCACACATCCATCTTCTCTGAAATAGAAAACTATTCTTACATTTTATTCACATAATGGTTTTGATAGAAAATCTGTTTTGCTGCAGATGAGGGCCCTGGAGGTTTTTGGTCTACTGTAATACATAAGAGCTGCCTGACACTGCAGCATTCATTCTCTAGTGCGATTGCCTAGCAGGGCTAAAAGCACTGATGTCTTTTACAGTTCTGGTATTGCCATTATCCATTTCAATGGGGTTTAAATGTAAAAGTGAAATTGATGGTGTTAAAGCATGAATTTCAATCATGCTAAGAAAGAAGATATTGATGGGAGCCAGCAAGGGAGCTCTGAACAAAAATATTGCAAGGAAGAAGCTGAAAGGCTGATTACTATAAGGCCAGTGACTCTGTTTTCAAGTTACAGAGCTGCCAGACATTAAAAGATATCTGTCCATGTTGCATAACTCAGGACAATGTGTGTTTGTCCCTGTCAGTATTATGGGTCTCCTTCCTTCTCTCTGAGGTGGGACTTCATGGGAAAAATCTTCAAGTCTTAGTTCAGCTTTTTATCTGAGATTTCAGATGTCCCTTCTCATTATTTTTTGCGGTAGGGGTGGTTTCTTGTGGCTACAGACTATCCCTGTTCTTGTTAAAATTATACCTTTCTAATTATAGCGCAGCCTTCTGTCAGAGGCTGAATCTTTATGGACCAGTAGAAGAGACACTTTGTACCATATAATTTACAAAGAACACTGTAACTCAGGGTTAGGAAAACTAATGAGAAAGCAGTAAGAGTGTTTTGCAGGACCTTAACCAGCTGGATTTTAATTTTCAGAGCAGAGAAGCAGAGCTGTGAGCAACCTTGACACAAATTGAAAACAGAATTACAGTGTTACTTGGTGCACTGAAGCAGCTCTCTCAACTATGGCTCTGATTCCTGCTTGGATCCAGGCAAACATCCAGGACAGTTTCCTCTGGTGCTGTGGTCAGCAATTCCCTTGCCTGCCTGCGTGTGCCCTGTGTCCTAAGGCCATCACCAAGAAACATGCAATTTTATGAGAAACACAGCCATGTCTTGGGGATCTCCACATTTATCTTGAGTTGCAAACAACTTAAAAGGCTTGTCTGGTGCCTTGATTGATTTGTATTTGTGCTTCCACGACAGCAGCATGCTCTGTACCTGTTTAATTGGTTTAAATCAAATTTAAAAACTAAGCAAGTTTAAAACATGGCCTTCATTACAGAATTAGAGCTGAGATTACATAGAAGAAAGTAAAATTATAATGTATTTCAGATAATACAATAAAAATCCTGCTTAGACTCTGGTATTTTTATAAACTAAAAACTTACCATTTATAGAGTTCGTTCTAAATAAAATCCCTTTCCTACCTTCTCTTAGTCTGATATTCCTCCTGCAATACCTCCACTCTGTGTTTTAAGTTCCAGTCCCAGTTTTCTCCATCTACAGCTTGTCAGCCTAGAGTGGGAGAAAAATGCCTGTAGGATCAATACGTTCAAACCGCTTGAGGAAAGAATTGTGACAATGTACCAAAGAAATTTTGAGGCATAGTGACTGATAAAAGTTCCTAGCAAGAAACTGTAATAATGTGTGTAAAGTGGATTTTTATACAGTATTTCCTTAGGGACCCCCTTTCAATGATATCAAAAGATATCATTTTATGATAAATATCATTATTTATGTTGAGCAAAGCATTTCTATTGTACTCTTAATAAAAAGTCTTTTTCCCCTGAAAGTGCTTTGGGATGAATGTATACTAGAGTGCAAAAACATGATTTTATCTTTATAGGAATTTCTCATGAATAGTCTTTGAAAATGTGTCTCTCAAGGTGCAGATTCTCCCATTCTCTCTGCATTGTTTGTATTTATCCTCTCACCAATAACATTTGCAGCCAAGGATTTCTGCAAAGTCAAATCATACCATTTTGAATTAAATGTAAAATCCTTTGAGATGGACCTCTTCAGCAGGATGGATGTAGCTCTAAATAAAAATAGCTTCATTTTGTTTCAATAAAAAGGTGATGAAGGTTCCATCTAAACCCACCTGCCTGTCTGACCCTGCAGTCACACCCAGTAGCAGCAGTCCTTCTTGCAAGCATGCTGTAAAGGTTTGAAGTCTTAGCCTTGGGGCTGGACTCTGCTGGATAAACCCACAAACAACACCAATACTAAAAACTCTGAAATGTCTGACTGGTCACATACAGCTGAAAATTACTTCCCTGTAAAACCAAACCAGCACTTTGGTTATGCGCTCTCACAGTTAAGGATTTAACTCAGAGTGTCCCAGCATTGCAGACCAAGTCTATGTCAAATTGCATTTCATGGTTTCAGGTTTTCAAGATAATTAAAAGGATAAAAATATAATACTGAAAAATGTATAGCTGTTTCATATAGCAGCTCCTACTCTTATTTACTTTATTGCAATATTAATCATAATAATATACTGTATTGGTCTCATTTGGTGAAGCGAAGTGGCTGGGAAGCCTTTCTCACTGAAGAGAGATTTGTCTGCAATAGTACTTGAATTTTGTAGCTCTCACACTCACAGCAATTTTACTAGTCACGTGTTCTTCATTTTTTAAGCTAATAAATTTGGTAATATTCAGGGAATGTAAAGCAAGAGATCTAAAATACTAATTTAAGTTACAAAGACATGCAAGCATTTCTACAAGGTTATTCAGGGCAGCTAAATTAGCTCCTGAACAGAGATTGTATTAATGTATTCCTGACTTTTCGTCTGAGTCCCACTTGTGTCATGTGAGTTTATTCAGCACGTGGAATAAAATCTTTTTTGAGGGTCTGCCAGCAGCTAGCATATCTGTAGCTCCCAGGAAAAGAAAATGGAGATATCCAGGTACATCTGCAAGTAGAAAAGCATATACAAAGTCCATCTGGACCCTGTATTAAGAGATTATTGACAAAGCACTCATGCATCTAGACTATAAGCAGCCCTAATATTTGAGGGAGCTCTTTCAAAAGTGAGAGATAAAGAGACCTGAGACCATGAATGAAAATAAAATTTGAGACCTTTTTTATCTGTGCTGCTTTAGCACTAGGTATGTTTTCGAGAACAACCTTGCAAATAATGAGCAGGTATTTCTTGCCCAGGCAGGTTTATGATATGAAGATATTATTGACATTTCTATAGAAATCTTTAGTAACATTCAACCTGGAAATTACTGGTTTGTATAAGTAGGGTAAACAGTAATACATGTTGAAAGCGATCTGATCTAGCCTAACTGGTTAATTTACAAACCCATATCTGTTTTATCAATGCCCATTTCTTCCCATTTTCACTGTTTACATGTGTTTATACATATACACACACAAAATCTCAATTACAACTTTCCTCCTGGGATGCATTGAAGTAAATGGAAAGTGGCTTCTTTTTCCAAATACTCTGCATCCTTGAGAGAGGCAGAATTAAATGGAGGGTATGGAATGGTACTATGGAAAGCAAGAGTATGCATGTATTTATACGGAAAGATGTTCAATTTAAATTTTAATAGAAATTAATAATTACACAAATAATAAAACATCTGATGTGGGTGTGGGCCAGTAGTGTAATATATAAGCATAACTGAGCTTCTGAAGCTTCAGCCATCCTCATTCATACTCATCCAGTGCTAACCAGACAAATAATAACCTTATCACCTACTTTAGTAATCAAACAATGGATAACCAACATCTGGGACTTTTGACTGAAATGGAAAGTAGTTTATTATTGTGTTTATTAGCTGGAGTATGAAGGACTCAGATGTGGTGACATAATGAGTGATATTCTAACAAATTTCTGAAATTGGATACATAAGCATTGTGATGAAACTAGAATGAGCTGTTTCAGTCTCTCATTGGCTTACTGTATCACCTATATCTTCGTCATAGAATCATTATAGCATGGCCTGGGTTGGAAGAGACCTTAAAGACCATCTAGTTCCAACATCCCTGCTGTGGACAGGGACACCTTCCACTAGACCAGGTTGCTCAGAACCCCATTCAGCCTGTCCTTGAACACTTCCAGGGATGGGGCATACGTGGCTTCTCTGGGCAACCTGTTCCAGTGCCTCACCACCCTCACAGTAAAGAATTTCTTTCTAATATCTAATCTAAACCTACTATCAGTTTGAAGCCATTCCTCCTTGTCCTGTTACTGAGTGCCCTTATAAGAAGTCCCTTTTCACCTTTCTTGTACCTCTTCAGGTACTGGAAGGCAGCAATTAGGTCACCCCAAAGCCTTCTCTTATGAATCTTATGATCTTCTTATTAAGAGAATCTTACCTGCTCTTTTATCTTATGACTTATTTTTGCATGGTAATGCTACCTTGCACTGAATTTGACTGTCATTGTAGCTAAAGTACAGTAATAGTTCATGGATGTTATTAATTATTATATTTCTCCAGGGGGAAAGTACTAGGGGACTATTAGGTGCATATGTTAATTGCGTCTGTATTGCTTAGCTTCATTTACTGGATTTTTCCTGTGATATATATTAATAGACTTCTAATAGACATGGCTACATTTTCAGAAGGAGGGGGTGTAGCTGTGTAGAATAATTTTGAAGATAGGTAAGCCACACGTGAAGCAAAATATGAAAGCAAAACACGTGCCTGAACTGAGGCAGTCACCAAATTAGTGTTTTGCCCGTCTCTGATCTCACATTAGTTCAGTGTTACTATACTAAACATATAATAACAACACATTTGAGTATGACTGGATATGATAAATTCAGAGCTTGGGAATAAATTTACCATTAACATGCTCTATTTTCTGAAATCTGAACACCATGCCCAGAAAAACAAAAAATTAGGTAGCAAGCGTCAAGGTCCTTGCTTGATTCTTGGGGTTCTTTCTTCAGCATAGACAGCACTGTAGCATATATGGACATTAAAATCTTCACCTTTTCCAACAGCCTCAGGGGAGCACTGAAACATGTCTTTCCTGTTCTATCCTCTGCAGGGAATTACTGGAACGCAGCTTCTTTCGTTACTTCATCATCTTACCTCCACTTCTCCACCTTCCAAGGGGAAACCAGTGCAGACATCTCTTTCTACTTCAAAACGTCGGCCACAGATGGGGTGTTTCTTGAGAATCTGGGGAACACTGACTTCATCAAACTGGAGTTGAAATGTAAGTATACGCTTCCTATTACTATTCTTGGCACCTGAATTGGGTTTATGTTGAGTAGGTTTAAAAAAATGTGTACCAATCAGTAAAATGTGTAAGCTCTCTAAATCCTGGAAAAACTCCCAAATCAAGCTGCTTGACATATTTTCAAATTGCCTTTTGTGAGAGGAGTGCTTGAAGTATATTTGGATTGTTTATTGAGGGGAAAATACAAAGAAAAATAGAACTGGTAACATCAATTACAAAAATGACACTGACCTGAAAAGGGGTTTCAAAATTGCATGTCAGAATTATTTCTTAAAAATTTATGTCTTCAGCTCTGTGTGTTTTTCTATTTTACTTCATGGTTGCTTTGGAAACAGGGGGAAGAAAGAAAAAAAAGAGACCATCCTAATCAGCACTGCAAGGAGCCAAAGAGCTGAAAACTTGCATATGATATTTAAAAGCCATAAAAAATCCCATAAAAATAAATCTTTATCAGCATTATCCGTTAATAAAATCGCTGATCTGAGAAAGAGGGTATAATGATACCAAGAGGCAAGTCAATTTTATTATTTAAACCATTTTTAATGGCCCAGGGGCAAACTTTCCAAAGAAGGTGCTGAAATCCTCAGCAGCACCTGAAATCTGCTTAGTGGAATTGAAGCAGTTGAATTAGTGGGAAACATGTTTTATGCCTCCTTTGTTCTCCCTTGACCCTGCCATGAACGGGAGCAGCGAGAGGCCCTCTGTGAGATGTGTGGCTGTTATTACAGCCTCTAGCAACACATTACAGCCTCCCTGCTCTCCAGCTCTGGGGCACTGGGAAAAGCATGTGGGCTTCCTTTTGCTGCAGCAGCTACCCATGGATGCCAAGGACCCAGCTCTAAATGTTGATGCACAAAAGTCAGTGAGTCATTAATGTTGAAAGTGAAGCAATTGGCTTATGGGCCCTAAGTAATCTATTTTTTATGCAGATTAGACGTACAGACATCTAATTTTTAAACAAACAGCCATTTTCAACACTTTCCAAAGTTTAAACACAAAAATCAGAATGTAGAAATTTAGGAACCATCAAGAGGCTCCTTTAAAATGCATTTAAATTTTTCCCTCCAGGAAAATAAAATGCCAAGTTCCATTTGGGTGCCTTTTTTTCTTTCTTTCTACAACAAATATAGTTCATGTTGCTTAATCCAATTTCTCTAATCTGCAATTTGTGCAAATCAAAATAGCTCCTATTGAGTCACAGGGAATAGTCTTACTTGCTTTACCAAGGGGCAAAGCCTTTTAATAGTAAAGTGGCAGCTACTTCTAATTTCCCTTTGAACTTAAGTAGTACTTACAGTCAGCTGAGGTGGGCATCTTCAGAGCTTCTTGCTCTTCTACTTTATGGAAGGTGTTCTCAGCCACTGCAATCAGACCAACCATGCTGTTGTTCACTTAGCTAAAAAGTGACAATATCAGTGTATAAAGGTGACTTGACAGCAAAAAAGTTATTTTTAACTTGGTTCATGGGAAATAATAATCACGCTGCAGTGGCTCTCTGAATAGATGTATGAGTTCAAGAAAGTGGCAGTGTTCTCAGAGTACCATTAAACAGGACTTTAATTTTAAACCTATGCTTGAGATCCGCTGACTTTTCTGCGACCTGGCATATGCATAAATTCAACCTCTGCCTCATGTCCCTGAATCTAAACTTTAGATTATAAATTCTTGATGGAAGAAGTTGAAATATCATCCGGAAGAAAAGACGTAAAACAACTGTAAGAACTAAAAAGTACAAAGCAGATCATTCAATATCACTGCATTCACTCTAGCCGTTCTCTCTGAAAACTATTGCTTGAAATTTTCAGAGCCCCGGGAGAAGGCCTTTCTATGACTTAAGTGTTCTACAGGTCACAGCTGAAAAAGCTTTGAACACTGTGGGATTAGTAACAAAGGGAAACTCACCGTCTCTTCTGAATTACACATTTATTAATGAATGTTTGTTTTACATATTTTTTAGGGGTGTTTTGTTCTAGTCTGCACTTACAGTTTTCTGGAATTCATTTAAATGAAAAGTTAAGTTTCAGAATTTCAGAGGTACCTTACATGGCTCTACAGTTGACCCTGCTGCTTCTTAAAAGTCTGTTTCCCCTTTACAGAAGTCCTGTAAAATTAATATGTGAATTCGTTTCTTAATAGGAACATAAATTTAAGTCAGTAAGGTAATTACAGAATTATCTCCAAACTGAAGAAGCTTTCCTATGGCAAGCTGCTTTTTAGCTAGCCCATCACATTCTCTAATAGAACAGCTATTTTGTGTTTAAGGTTTTTTACACAATGACCATCACCACATATTTATTGAAAGCTATTGCACTTCATCCAGTGGATTGTTTTTGTCTGTTCATTGCCTTCTCATACACATACAGTTCTCGTTGGAGAAGGATGACTTCCTACAAAGCCTCTTCTTGATTTCTTTGCTTTTTACCGTTCCAAAAGGAAAATGCTAAAATCAGTGTCCTGCAAGTACAAATTCTATATCCTTTTTCCCTTATGTGTAAAATACCTGTGTGTACCTATAACATATGGTTAATGATGTACAAGCTTAGCTCTAGAGACCAGGAACTGAAAGGTTCTACAGTATCCAGTGTTTTAATCAGCTTGCTGCACTTGGTGAGCGCATTAGGGAAGCAAATCATTCAGTCTATTAAAATTCTTAGCTTCAAGTCTTTAGAAAGGAGTTTGCATGTTTTATTCTGAACACAAAAGTTGTTACTAGGAACACTCATTAAATTATTTTACTGGCATGCTGTCTTTGAGTCTAATAATTCTTAAGTCTTATATTGTCTTGGGGTCTAATTGCCCAGATTTTCTAACTCTCCGGATTCATATGAAAAAGAGGTGACATTTGCAGTATTTTGAAGAGTAACTTCATGTGCCTTCAGCAAAGCCCCAGATTGCCATCTCTGAGGAGAGGGGGGATACAGGAAGGAAGGGAAGACCGTGTTTCTCTGATTTCAGGAACAGCTTTTCCAAACAGCTGACAAGGAAGTCTGTCAAGAAAAAAACAGGGATAAAATGCTACTATGAATGTGGCTGAAGTCATTAGCTATTCCATTTATCAAGCAACTCCTCTGGCAGGCTTGTACTTGTCACCATTCATGGAGCAGCTGACAGAGATGTAGAATTACCCGAAGCCTCAATTTTTACATACACCAGTAAATCTATTTTCATAGCTGGCTAGTCAGCTGACAATGGCTAGGATTGCTTAGAAAGGTGGTAGTTGAATAAGGTATTA
Organism: Corvus cornix cornix; assembly: GCF_000738735.6. Lineage (NCBI taxonomy): Eukaryota > Metazoa > Chordata > Aves > Passeriformes > Corvidae > Corvus > Corvus cornix. The sequence goes on from NC_046333.1 coordinate 29,376,000, forward strand.
ATTTTTCTGTAAGGCAGGGCTTCCAGAAACCATTCATATCTGGTCAAAATTTCCAGATGTTTTTAAAATTAAAACTGGTTTTTAGAGTGAGAAAGAGAGGATGCTTTCTCTTTTAGAGCTTTCCTACATAGTTTTGTACATCTATGAAATATGGACTTGAGGACTTTAGAGTTATGACTATGAAAATGAAGCTACTTCATACCTGAGATGTTTGTCAAATAGATCACATTTGAATTTTCTGTTTGAGAGATATCACAAGTTTTGGAAAAGATGTATTCCTGAAAGCAAATTTTGAAGGGGCATATTTGTGGTAATTTGGGAAGAAGCATGTATCATCACTGTTTCCAGAAAACTCTCTCAATGACACTGTCAAATAATTCTAATGAAAAAGACATTCTGCTCACTTCTGTAGCTCCTCTCACCCAGCACCTCCAAGCAAGTCACAGACCCTAATGAATTGTGTCTCACTATTACTGTTCTGAAGTAAGTAAATAGCAAGTCACTTTAGCAACAGAAAAAAAAAAATGAGGCTTAGAGATAAAGGTCAGCTTGTGTTTGATCCTGGCATTAACATGTAAGAGAGGAAAGATCTTTCTTATTATTTTTTGTAAAATGCTAGGAACATTTATAACCACTGCATTCAGGGATGTTACTTGGCTGATAACCCCTAAAAGTGCCCTAAAAGTCTCCCCAAGGAGTGATCACTGAACTTGGCAGCTGTGAAAGGGGTCATATGGAGTAGCTTGCTAATGAGAGCAGTGGCATGGCTTCAGGATGGGCATACTTGCTCTGTGGACAGAGGATACTCACAGCACTCTAACACCTGACACTTGCATGTAGAAAGTCCCGTGCTGCTTCTGGTGCTCAGCTGTTTCTACACTAGTTGGTTGAGACATAAGTAACTCCTCTAGAATCAGACAAGAAACAGTGACAGACTAGGGACCATGATTCCCATGGCTGCTTGCTTCTGCCCAGACAGCATTCATTCCTCCATACTGAATGCTCTACCATGACTGATTTATATATTTTCTTACAAATTTTAATAATACCATCACGTCTTTCTCCAGAGGCATCCTAAAATGCAATTCTACCATATGAATGAGTTTTCCACATGATGCTCAAAGTCCCACATGTTAAAGTAAATGCAGCTTACGTTTTCCACTGCTTGGTTTTTCACCTCAGTAGGGAAACTGGTGTGGCCTTCATTTTTCTTTTTAATTGAGTTGTTATTTTGTTTTCCTAGAAGAAGGTCACTTTTCTGTAAAACACTGCCCTAGGAAAGCATGTAGCATTAGCCACATGTCAAAGAATGCATAGGACACTGAGGAATCTCTTCATCTCAGAGGCCCACAAGAAGTTATTAAATTAAATGGAGAAACATTCCATTTCTTCAGGGAAATTTATGACCCAAAGGTTTTTACAGCAGTGCTTGCAAATTCTCTTCCTACTCCAGGACAATATGAAGGCTTCAAACAAACAAAAAGAAAACCTGGTCTGAAGAACTGCAAGCACCATTCTTTGAAAGACAAGATTCTGTTTCAGATGAGGCAGGTGATGAAGAAATGCCTGATATTCAACACAGCAATTGATGACTCATCTGAGAAGACCAGTTCCACCTCTGTCCCAAATTTTCTACCTCAGTTCCAAATTAGCAGATGGGGATGGGTGCCCAGCCTGTCACGTGTGAGAGCAAGCCAAAGGCAGCAAATAAACATTCCAGCTGGGGAACGGGCTCAAACTGACCAGTAGAAAATCTTAGGCACGGGGCTGTGGGGAAATGAACGCCATCAGTAACTCTTCTGTAACTGGCTTGGACTCCGTCAGATTATAGTTACAGGTTGCTTTACTTTGGTCTCCTTCAATGTCAGTATGGCATTCATGACCTTTCACTACACAGTGCATCCCCTCAGCATTACCCCTCTCCTTTCAAGGGTGATTGGACGCCTCTCTCATTGCCATAAATGCCACTTTAAAAGTCATTTTATGTGCAGTGTCTTATAAATCAGTTACAGCTCACACAAAGTTCAAGGTGGGAACTGGTTGGCATTCAAAGAGCATAGCTGACTTTGCTTTTGCACTAAAAACATGGAGCACATGGCAAACCATTGCTGGCACTACCACCCAGTAGTTCATCTCAGGTCTTTGTCCTTATTTCCAGTCTACTTCCTGTTACATGCTGACACTGCAGAGGCTTTGTTACCTTCTTCATGTGTGCTAATCATTTTTCTGCAGAAAGTAAACATCTACTATGCTACACAAAATTGCCAGATGTTATAGGCATATGACAGAAACAAACCTCCTGGGTCCTTGAATTTAGATCCTCACAGTCTCAGACAACCACAATGCATAACTTGTGTCTAGCTCCCTAAATTTATGCAACTCTCCACTGAAAATAGTTTGAATCTTTGCCAGCTGGACAACTGTTTCAGACTCACCTCTCTGTTTTTCAGATGTCTTCTAATTCTTAACAGTTCGATTTGCATCTTTTCTTTATAGCCATGCATTCTTGTTTCAGTATTGTTCTTTGGCTGAACTAATTGTTTTCACCTCCTAGTATTTACTCTCCCCTTGTATATTTATGGTGCAATCATATCTTCTCTCAGCTTTTAATTGCTATATTAAGCAAGACAAACTCACATAATCTCTTCTCATAAGATATTTCCTCTTGTTCTGTTCTCTGGTTATGCTAATAAGGTTCTGCCTACTCACTGCACCTAGAATTCTTCTTTCTTAAACACAGGTAATCAAAACTATCCACATTAATTCTGATAATGGTTTACCAGTGCCCTCTACAATGACATTAATTCTTACGCTGCCCACTTGTCCTAGGAATTTTTGCCTGATTATACTGGGATACTGTTTGTTATGTATTATTTTCTGACCTCTCCAACTTTGTGTTACTGGCAAAAAAAAAAAAAATAGACATATACTGACTTCTTGTGCAAAGGTATTCATCATAATACTAAATGTTACTTGACCCAAACCAAATTAGAGGTCCTCTAATTTTCTGATGACCAATACTTCATCCATCTCATCAACAACCTCTGCAATTCTGTTTTCCATGTCTGCTCTTTTTGGAAGAAAATCAAATATGCTAAATCTGTAACAATTCTCTTCTTCCAAAAACCAGAGGGTCTTTTTGATCAAAGAAGGATATCCATTGTGTTGACTTTGGTAAATCCATTATATGCTTTCATATTGTTTGTGTTCTGCCTCACATTAGTCTGTTGATGTCTATTAGTCTAATGATCTCTATTTCACTTGCTGATTTTACTTGCAGTCTTATCTTGATCGACTGCAGGGTAAAATCTGGTCACTAGGTCACTAAAGTTATGGTAATTCCATTAGTTTACATATTCTTTGTAATTTCATGCAGTTTGAACTAAAAAGTCACCAAAAAACTCTCATCATTTTATACCCTTATGCAGGCTGATGTGTACCAAAGCCAAACACAAATATCTCAGCTTCCGCATCTCAAGAATATATAGATTATGAGAGCATCCAGACAGTTCCTCCTGCAATTTCGACCTGGTGTTCTCAGGACAAACCTCTTTGCCCATCAGAAAGGAGGGGAGGGGGAGGACACACACGACGACCTGACTTTTTGTCACTGTCATGCTTCTCTTTAATCCAAAATATCAACATCATGCCATAAATTGAAATGCCGTGCGTGAGGAAATCTGAAAGGGTCCAACCAAGCTTCATTGTTTCCCGAGGCTATGTGGCCTGAATCCAATGGGTCCTCTGGTCCTAAATTATTTAGATACTTTTGAGAATCATTCTTGTTAGTGAATAAACAGAATCTTGGTACTCTGAAAACTACTTTTTTTCTTTAAATTGAACTTCTTAGATAAAGTGCTGGCAATTGTTCAGTCAATTGAAATTCTAAATTAGTCTTTATTGGTTTTACCAAGGCAATTCAGTTTTAAGGTAGAAAAAGATTTTCTGTGACTAGACGATTAGATTTAATGAAAGTGGAGGTGTTTTTAATAATAATAAAATTGTATCCATGGTGCTTAAAATATTTATGCAGATGATTAATTTGAATTATGTCAACAGACTGATTCAAGTAAATATAATTATTTTCTCCCTAGGTGTTTGTAGGTGGATGCTAAATATTCATATAGAGTTTTGGCCACAGATTTTCCTAACACTTTGCAGAATTTCATTATGGTTCAAATGGTAGTTTAAAAAAAAATCAGTTTAAATCATGATGGAAATTAATTCATTTTCAAATCATGTTAAGTTTGGGCTCTTTCTTTCTATCTTGCCTAACTACAGTTGTTCTGAGGACAAGAAAAATGAATATTTCTGCTCACAACTTTTTGTTTAGAAACTTTGCACACATATAATTTCTTATGTTGTAAAAGGAAAGAAAAACTTCATGTAAAATTTTGTTTAAAAGTTAATAAAACTGTAATCTATTTTTTAAGAGCATGAACGCAGTTACTATCACAAGGCTGCCATAACACTATCTTGCATAATTTAGACTTTTTACATCCTCTTTATCTAAATGTCTTGACTTTGTTTTTGAAATAGAGCTTTTTGTCTCAAATCACTGCAAACAGCTCTCTACTAGTATGAAATCTTAGAAACAAATGCTTTATAAATACATAAATCCTCTCACTCGCCCTTTTATGTTTTCCACTGCTACAGCAGGAAACAGCAACAGGTCTCCTGTTGGCTTTACACTTCCTGAGACTCATGCATACTCAAGCAGAATTGTTCACAAAAGGTGGCTAAAGCAGGAGGTCCCTCATTCACATACTGCATCAAGTTTTCTACCTCTAATTACCATGAATTCTGAGAACATATTTTTGTACAACTTCATGATACTTCTGGTTTGCATTTTTAGTAGATACTTTTTCCTGCTGCAGGATAAAAAGCAAACAATACCAAAGATATCTTCTCCCATCTTGGGAAATCTACCCTGGATTTTGGCAACTATAAATTATTACAAGGATATATTCCAGAGCAGAAAATCTTTGACTCAAACTTTTGATAAAAGTTTGAGTCAGCTGGGACACGGTTAGCTGGGTCCATCCACCCTCCCCCCTCACACACACCCTTTTCATATACAGAATTACTACACTAAAACTAAAATTGAGTCATATTTTTGGATGGCCCTGTTTTATTGTGGTAGTAAAGTGCATAGTGCAACAAAGTCCTTACCCTGATGGTGACCCTGGACAGCCACAGAGAAATAAATAGCCATGAAAAATTGCTTATAAAAGAGGCACTACAAATGAAAAACCTTATACAGCCAGGCAGAAAAATCAATAAATTCATATCATCATGAGCCCCTGCTCTGATGCAAAAGTTTTTCAGTAGCTGCCACCCAGGCACCTAAACACCTTTACAAGTCTTTGCCACAGTCCACAGCAGAACCTACAGCTAATAAACAAATTACAGAATAAGGAAAGCACCACAGAAGAAGAAGAAAAGGACTCAGGGAATGTGCTTTCATAAAAGCACATCACAGAAGAGTGACAGACCGGATCTCTAGTTTTCAAACCTGCACCAGGCTCTTACCACTTTTATAATGATGCACAGTTTACAATTTTGACTGATTTTTATTACATTCAAATGTGACATATTCAAGAGGGCTGTTGATATCGTTGTGTCTATTTGTAAGCACTTAGACACATTGCTCAGCAGCTTCAGAACTGTGCTAAATTCATAGCTATTTTTCACAGTAAAATAAGCCACTCTCTCCTCTCCAAAAACCTCTCTGATGCTTTACCATGCTCAGACAAAATCTGATGTCATAAACATTACCACCTGCTTTTATATTGCCTTTCATCCAACAAAAATAACTACCAGTTACACAAAACCCTTTATATGCTGCATGGGAGAGCTCTGCTCTGATGTCTCTGCTTCCCCCTTGTTGTGCTGCCTTCTGGTGCATAGGACCAATTCAGTTTCATGGTAAAGTGCTGCAGTTAAAAGGATATAATGAAGTATATTATAACCCACTACAGACAGGAGAACACACATCTCCTCCCCTTTTCCACTCAGTGCACTGACTACGGTTCCCTTTGTGTGAATCATCTGTCACAAAATAGACCAGGAGATATTGCTGCTGTATTTTTTTTAAGCATTAGTAACTCTCATGAGATGAATCAACAGACCTTCAATGAGTCACTGTTCCTGTTCCTTCCTTCTTTCCAGGCAGCTAAGTAGTTATTGTAAGAGAGCTGGCTGGATGAGAGGTAACACTGATCTGAAATTGTATTTATTGCCTTAAAATTAAAGCAAGTGGGTATTTTTTCAAGTCCTGCTCTAACCATTTAATGTTTGACTTTAAACAAGTTCTTTCACACATCTTTGGTTTGGTTCCCCAGTTATGAAGTATTTTTTTGTTCTTACTGCCCATGGCTGAAAATTGCTGCATCAACTAAAATACAACCATAAAAGTATGGGAGTTTCTTCCAAGTGCTTATCTACAAGACAGCTGCAGTGCAATTAGCATAACTGAAGTAATTAGTAAATAGTGATAATAAATAATTATCTTCTTAGGGCATATTTGGCCTTTCCATGAGCTTTCATGAGAAAATTTGATACTTTCATTTAATGCAATTTTTTTTGTCCCCCAAAGCAATCAAATCTACTGTGTAGGAAGACTGGTATTTGTGTTTGATTGGTTCTTTGGCAGTCGAGATTATTTGAAAGTGAGATAAAATAACTTAGTTATTACCAAAATCAAATCCCTCCTTATCTTTGTCCTTACACAGATATTTACTCATTATGAGAAAGGTACTGTACTGAGTTCTGGTTTCCCTTCATAATGAGCTCCAGTAAAGCTATGCGTTTCCAAATATTGCAAGTTGTATAAGTGCTTGTGTGCCAGTAGAAGGGGAACTGCTGTCTGTCTACAACGGAGAGAAGCCAGGACCATTTTTTTTTTAATACCTTGCACCTGGAGAGTTTTTGGGCAGTTTCAGGTAGCCTGGGTGCAGTGTAGTACAGTACTTCTGAGTCAACTGGTATATATTGAATATTTAAGATTAAAACCTCAGGTGAGGATAATGAATTTCAAGGCTCAGCATGGATACAGTAGGCAAAGGTTATTACAGTAGAGAGAGTCTATTCCAACACAGGCAATGAAAGAACAAAAGAACAGCAAGTCATTGAGCCAGACAGACAGATATAGGAAAATATGTTTGAACAGTCATAAAATGAAATGATGAAAGAATTATTTTAACATGTTTAATTCCCATTAATCCAAAGATGCTTTGCTCCTGTAAACTGAAACTAGAATTTAGACTTATTGTCTGTCCAGTTGTTGAAATTACTGGTCCAGTAGTAAATCTTACAAAAAGAAGATATTAAAGTATCATGATGGAAGAAGGACAATAATGCATTAAATTTCACCGCTTTTAAATATACAGCAAAACAATTTATTTGTGTGCAATCTTGTCTTACAATGTAACAACATAGTCATATGCATAAGAAAACAACAGCTCTTGCTGAATCAGGTCAACATTTCTCAGTAGATCTAATTCCCTGTCCATTCTCAAAGAAACGTCACTGCAAGTTTACAGCTGCCAGATGTAGATACTGCACACAGCAGAGACTGAATCAAGTGCCTTCAGGCTGCAGACCAAATGGTGGAGAAAATGAGGATCAAAAATATGAGGATAGACGCTTTAGGGGGTGCTCTTTCCTGAATTCAACAAAGCCTTTTCCCTTATTTTTCATTCTGATACAATTTTTTTTGTGTGCAGGATGCTTTGAAAATTTCAAGATAAAAACAAACTGAAAAGGTCATAAGAAACTTCAGACATTCTGAAGAGTTATGTATTCCTAATGAAATTGCACAGGAATTGAATAAATTCTATTCGCCATAAATTAGTTTCTTTAGTCTTTGGGGAAAAAGCACACTTGGATTACTATTTGTATCACTTCTAAATATTGTGTTATAATTTCTTCCAAACCTTTAATGGTTAAAGCCATTCATCTATACATGTTTTCATTCCTTTACCTTTCATTTAGAAGTTAATTTCCTTTCTCCTTTCTATACATGTTTCTAGACTTCCTATGACTGAAGGTAAAATGTGTTTTAAAATATTTCCTCCAGGCAGCAAGAATTACACTGAGAGAAATCAGTAATTCTGTTACAGAATGTCTGGAATCACTAAGATTTAAAACTAACTTTACAGTTATATCATCAGAATGGTAATGCCAATAAGAGTCAGTGTGCTTCCTTTATTTTGCAGGGAAGTATTATTTTACCAATACATATGGTAATCTCTCCTCCCACACATCTCAGATCCTGAACATCTGGGTGGGGACTGGGGGAAAAAGTTGCTCTCGTTGCAACCCAACTCAGCTTCAAGATCACCTGAGGAACCTGAACAAACGTAGAGCCATGGGATTGACAAGATGCATCCCATGGTCCTGAGGGAATTTGCTACTGTAGTTGCCAAACTGTGCTCTGTGATATTTTAAATATCATGACACTCAGGCAAAGTCCCCAATTACTGGAAAAAGGTAAAGAGAACCCGGGAAGCTACTGGTCAGCCTTAACTCTCTGCCTGGTAAGATCACAGAACAGATCCTCCTGGAAGCTATGTCAAGGCATATGCATGACAGGGAGGTGATTAGAGACAGCCAACACAGCTTCACCAAGAGAAAATTGTGCCTGACTAATCATCAGCCAATTCTCTCAGGACTCTGGGAGAACATCTCATTGGGTCCCATAGACTTATGCACATTCATGTTCCTCAGATGGTCATGAACCTGATCTCTGCTTACAGTGGGAAGCACTTTTCTCCCCCAGTCCACATCCTGCTGTCCATCCACTCAAGAGGTGTGGGAAGAAAGGTTGTCATTGAAGACTTAAGCAAAATAGATGTTGAGTACCTCAGCCTTCTCATCCATTGTTACCAGGCTTCCACCAGTGTTCATCGGGGATGGGTGCACCTTCTTTGACCTTCCTTTTCTGATTTACAGACCTGTGGAAGCCCTTCCTGTTAGTCTTTGCATCCCTTGCCAGGGTGAGGTTCAGTTTCACCTTGGCCTTCCTCACCCCTCCCTACGCAGCTGTATTTCATGTCTGTACTCTTCCCAGGTTTCCTGTCCTTGTTTCCGCTGCGTTTGCATCAGACCCAGATGGATTGGTCATTCTCTACAGAATATCAGCTTGTTCTAAGTTTCAGAGACACACTGAGCCTCACTTGTATTTTATCTTGTGGATGGATTTACTGTGAGAAGTGGGTCTTAAAAATTGGTAAACCAAAGCAATAGCTTTACTCATCCATTTTTCCTTCTCAACACTTACATGAATGACTGCATAAGATTCAAAAGAGTGTAAATTTTCATGATTTTTCTTTATTTTACTTGTAACCCACAGGCAAATGTAGAGTGTGTCTAGTCTGTACAATGAGTCCCGATGTTAGAGAGATACCTGAGCTATTTCTAAGATATAGCACATCCACATAAATCAGCACTCAGCTATGCTGGGTTTGATCCTAGGGGCAGTATAGTCTCTCATTAGAACTAATTACTGTTGGCACAGCATCATGCTGATGCAGCTGTGCAGCTTCCAGAGCTGGTTCATTTGGCACTTAGCTCAGGGATCACTGAAGTCTTGGGCATGGATATGCACTGTCATTTGGTCAAATGAATGAAGCTTCTGCTCATTAGTTCAAATGGACTTTTCATTTGGGAATTAGATAAATGATGAAACCATCCAGATGCTTAGTCCAATTATTGTAAATACAGTCATGATTTTTGACAACTACCTGATTATTAACAGACAGCCAAGCTACACAGTAATTCCTGTATTGCAGTCAGGCAACCTGGATCAACAATTTCTCTGTTATGTTGCTTTTGTAGCTTTAATTTTAAGTCACGTCCTTTGAGAAGTGGCCTCCTTAAAGCAGATCCTCTATTCCAATATGGCACTTCAGCATAGCATCTGTACCCCTTTCCACCTATTTTCTGCAGCCAGGAACAACCTACCAATGCTGTTTCCATGTCAGCATTGGCATGGCCTCTCTCAGCCCTGTGCAAATGAGGGCACCAGGGAAGGTAGTTTAGAGATGACTTTGTAAAACTATCTTTAAACTCAGATATCTAAGTGGGAAAGGTGGACAAGATAGTTACTTTCAAATCCTAGAATGGCTTCTTTTCTATCCAGAGTCTATTAAAGGCAGTGGGAAGGATTCCAATAACTACATATGTCAGGCCTGATCTTGACCATGGTGATAGAATTCATATAAAGATATATAGACCACTAGCTCTAGAAATATCTATCATATCTCTCTTTTGATTAAGTTTTCTTTCATTTTCAAGCATTTCACTGAATTCTGTCTACAGGTTCAGACAGCGAGCCCTTTGTCAGAGGTGTATTTACAAACTGTCCAAGAAGTTTGGCAGATGTTGCCCTTACAGAAATATAATATTTTCAAGCTGTTGTTTTCTCAGAACAAATATCTGTCTGGCAGATTCAGTTTACAGTTTATAGGTTATTGTTGTAACCTATTTTACAGCCAAGTGAGTGAACTCTGATTCCAGATGTAAGATGGCATTTATGTTCTAAGAATGGGATTTCAAAAGGATTCTAAAGAAGTTAGATACTCCTTCCTTTGATGTAAGTCAACTAAAACATCAGTCAGTCCCATTTGAAGAGTATAAAAATACATTAGGGGAGGTAAGAGAAACAAAGTACGAGGGAGGACATGAAACTATGTGTTTCAAAGAAAGTATAATGGGGGAGAAGGAGAGAAACAGAGAGATGGGCATACCTTAGAGAGGTGGTTGGGGGGAGGGTTGTAATCCCTCTTACTTTTTTTTCACAGTTTATGTGTCTTGAGAACATCCACCTGCTGCTTAGCATCTTGGGAGTACCCACCCATCTGTTAACACCTCTTTCTTTGCTGGCAGCCTCATGATAACTAGAGATCCTAGCCTGAAATTCATCAACAAAGATCAAACTAGAAAACAGGGGAGAAAAAAGATACTTGAAACACAAAGAGTTCAAGGAAAATGGGTGATCTAGCTGGTCACAGATCTTGAATGCCAGAAATGTCTCTCAGCTTGTTTAACCTGACCTTCTGCATAGCAAAGGACATAGAAGTGTTTGCTGCTTCCCCTGCAGCTGATGCTCAGAACTTGTGTTTAGCTAAAGCTTATCTACCAGAAAGCCTTGAAAGGGCCAAAGAAACATGGAATCCTACAGACAATGCAGTCGCAGAATCATTGAATCACAGAATCATAGAATACCAAGTTAGAAGGGCCCTCAAGGATCATTTGGTACAACCTTTCTTAACAAAAGCACAGTCTAGACAAGATGTCCTAGCACCCTGTCCAGCTGAATCTTAAAAGTGTCCAGTGTAGAGGAACCTACCACTTCCCTGGAGAGAATATCCCAGTAGCTGATAATTCTCATTGTGAAAACTTTTCCTCTTGTCTGTCCCCAAGAGTAACTTGTACCCATGACCCTTCATCTTTTCCATGTCACTTCCTATAAAAAGGATGGCTCCATCTTCTTTGTAGCCACCCTTTAAATACCAGACCAATGGTGATGAGGACTCCCCCAAGCCTTCTTTCTCAAAGCTAAACAAACACAGTTTTCCCTGCCTTTCCTCCTATAGGCTTCCCAGTACTTTGATCATCTTTGTGGACCTTCTCATATCTGTCTTTGTTGAACTTCACAGGTTCTTGTTAGCCCACTCTTCCAGCCTATCCAGGTCTTCCTGCACAGTGGCTCAGTTGTATCCCTTCATTTTTATGGGCAAATGCCTCATAGATTTAAAATGAGGAAAAGGTGAGATCTCACTAGAGCTAAAAAAAAAACACAGAAAAAAGAGTGAGAAGGGCATTTTGTTTGCCAAAGATGCTCTTCTGTGTTCTGAACAGATGGCTGACAACATCATGAGACTGCAGAAAATCGAAATGATGAAAGAAACGTGTTCAGATTTAATTCTATGTAATTGTACAAGGCACAGAAAGGGTAAAACTAAGCCACAAGCCTCAGTGTATCGAGTGAATTTATGTAGCAGGAGCACATAAAGAATTCACCCTTGTTCAGTTTTACAAAATTTCCGTCTCAAAACCTTGTACCGACTGAATAAATTAAAAGCCACATTAATTTTTTTTTTTTTCCATAATTAGGCAATTTCAGGCATTTGTTCGAAGTCTGATCCTTAGAAAAACTGGCTTGGGTTTTATGGTATTTGGTAGACTGAAAAATAAAATTATTATTAGGAAAAGTTATTTCATTACCTAAAAAGTGACCATTAAAAATCTCTGGTCATTTTTTTGTGGCTCATTTCCTACACCTTTTTGAAAAAAGTCCTGTGCTAGCTCAGTCAGTCATTGTGAATAAATACTCACATATGCACATGTATGTTAGATATTTTTTTAATCTTCCTATTCAAGTGTTTGACAGAATAATACCACTGTCACATCAATCAAAGATGTATTTGAGTCAAAGGGATTATATCATGCAAGGATTGTATGTGTAGACAGAGACTTAAAAGTATAACATACTAAGGAAAAAAAGCTAAATAATTGCCAGTCTTCTATATAAGAAGTTACACTGACCTTCTGAACACATTGGATGTTGTATTTGCTCCAGTTGGGATGGAGTTAGTTTTCTCCTCAGCATCCCATATGGTGGTGTTTTTTGGATTTGTGCCTAGAATAGCATTGATACCACACCAGTGTTTTGGCTATTGTTGAGCAGTGCTTGCACAGCGCCAAAGCTTTTTCTCTGTCCCAGTCAGGAGACTGAGGGTAGCAAAGACATAGGAAAGGGACACAGCCAGGACAGTTGATCATTGACCAAGAGGACAACAACTTGCTCAGCAGTAAAGCTGGCATAGAGGAAAAAGAAGGAGTGGGGGCAGCACAGTGTGCTCAAAGTCCTGTCCAACCTGACCTTGAACTTTTCATTCCCCAGCCTTGAAATTCAAGATACAAGAGATGTGGGAAGAGCAATTGCCAGTAAAAACTGAGACAAAAAGAATGTTGAGTACGTCAGACTTCTGCCTGTCAGTTGTCATCAGGTCACCTGTCTCATTTTTGAGGGCATGAAATTTGTCTTCATTTTCTGACTAAAATGCCTGTGGTCAGATATTCATCCATATCTGTTAAGACCTGCCATCTTACCTAGAAATGTCCCTGGTTGGAAAGTACTTGTTCCATAGAGTGAAAATGGAAGTAGGAATGAAGAGTCAGAACCAGCAACATAACTTACATGTGAGACATCCTGTTTGCAGCCTCTGCCCATCTGCAAAGTTCTTTTCATTGACATATTTCATGGTTTTTTAAATCCATCAGTAGCAAATACGTTTCATTCACCTTTGGTATGAGAATCATGTTTTTAGGCTGGTTAAGGAAGGATCAGGACAGTCCATAGATGCTGTGTTATCTTGTCTAACTTTCAGCATGTCAGTCGGTACATGCGCTGAAATGGCCTGTTATGAGATTTTGTTAGAAGGCTATTCCTTCCCTGACTGTAAGATTAAACATAAAAATATAATATTAATTTATACAACTTGTACTCATTTCAAAGGGAGTGATTTTCTCCAAAAGTACAAATTTAATTACATGTCTTTTAGGCTGTGACACAAATTCTAGTTTAAAACCATGCACAAAGTTAGACTGCTCAGGCACAGAGCTTCTACTTGAAATATCTCTATTTGCCGATTTTCTTCACTTTCCCTTTTAGAAGAACAACTTTCCTTTAAAGAAATTAGAGGTACTTCTATCCAGAAGACCAAGAGCTTGCAAACAAAGAAACATTCTTGTGGAGGTTTTCAAAAATTCTGAATGAATAGTCAAGGTACACAGTAGCAATATTGACAGTGTCATCAGCTGCCTCAGAATAAGAGAAAAAGTCTGCTAAGAGGTCCTTATTTTACAGTCTTGTAAACAGACAGCTTTTGGGAAGTAATTCAAGCCTGACAATGAAGAGATCTGAGGCGGTTCTTCAAAGCAAAATTAGAGGAGAATTATACATACACCCTTGAAAATAGACTTGAACACAACATACAATTTAAGTACTAGAGAGGTTTTCCTTTGCCTGGGTTTAGTGGCAGAACCACTGAAGTTAGAAAACATAAAAACATTAAAACTAAACATCTTTATTTCTATAACAGCAAGCTTTGTCTTATACAGATTTTGCGCCTAGTAAAGTGCAAAAGGCCAAACAGACTAAATCCATGGCTTATAAAAGGCAGTTCATTCAAGAAATTAAATTCTTTTATTCAGCAGAGAACAGAAAGAACAACAGCTTTTTCATTTTTTTCTATTAGAAGTAGCCAATTTTGAAAAAAAAAAAAAATCAATTATATAATAAATTTGGATTGACAGAACATTTTCTGTAAAAAATTTATTTCTCTACTTTAAAAATGCTGTCAAGTCAGTCTGATATAACCTTGTGAAAATCCATTAGGCCATATACAAAAATATTTCCCATTATTTATCACCATTGTTAGTCATAATGAACATGGAGTTGTGCTTTTACCACAATTTAATAGCCTTGTGGAATAAGAGTTTATAATAGAGCTTTCTCAGTTCAACCAAACCAGAAACCGCAGCTGTACTGGAATATGTAGACCACAATTGGCACCTGAGAGTTTTCAGAGGAATTAAAAGGCTTTTTTATTTTATGTGTAAAAAAAAAAACAAATTAAATGAAACCCTTGGTTGTCTTTACTTCTGTCTGGTATCCTCATTTGTGAATGCTGTAAATGATAATCCATTCTCTGTTAACCCTTTCATCTCATGTTTTGCCACCAGAATACAATTTGCAGCCTAAAGATAGATAAACTAAATATCAATAGGAAAGTCATAATTATATTACTTTATTTAAAAGTAATTTATGTATTGTTAATCACACTCAACATTCAATAATAATTATCAATTATATATTTGCCAAGGATGACCTGAAAGAGTGTCTAGTAGGGCTTAATGGACATTTGTAAAATTTCTAAACGTTTTAAATCATACACTATAAACAGAGCACTGTAAGGCTTACTATAGATCTATTTCTTTTTCAGCCATAAAGTGTCACATGGATCTTAACCACAGTATTATTAGTTCATTGCAAGAATTAATTGCCCTTCAAAATCAAAAAAAATTTAGACTTCTCCACCATTTTTTATCAAGATGCTTATTCCCTGAAAAAAAAAATATATAAACTGGAAAGCTGCAGAGTTCAAAGATTAATGGAATTGGTTGAGAGTTTGCTGATATTGTCTTCTAAAAGTCTAACTCCTACTCAAGTTAGAAGGAGCTGAACATGCTTATAAATTCAGAAAGATGACTTAGCAGTGCATATTTCTATTTGATATGACCCTTACTCTTTAGGAAGTGTGAATATGTTTACAGTATAAGACTGCAAACTGTGGACACCTTTTGCTCACTATTTCAGCTGCTACAGAGGTCTCCTTTTCATTTGATGTCGGAAACGGGCCGGTGGAAATCGTGGTGAGATCTCCCAACCCGCTCAACGACGACCAGTGGCACCGGGTCAATGCCGAGAGGAACGTCAAGCAGGCCAGCCTGCAGGTGGACCAGTTACCCCTGGAGGTCCGGAAAGCTCCAACAGAAGGACACACACGGCTGGAATTGTACAGCCAGCTCTATGTTGGTAAGGTGCAGAGGGGGCAGCCGGGTTTTGCTCTCCCGTGCTGAACATTCTTTGACTCATGTCTTGCCAGCAGCAGTTAGTGAATGTGGGAAGCTGTGCTCCTCGAGCACTTGCATGACAGCAAAGCAGGGGAAAAAAAGAAAAAGAGAATAAAGAAAAAAGAAAAAGAAAAGACAAACATGTCCATAATTACAGAAATACAAAGATCAACTAAGAGAAAAATATTGTGTGTTAGAAACTTGTCCTTTTTGTCTTTCTCCATCTGCATCTCCTGGCTGAAAGTGCCTCCAGAAGACTGCAGTGGCAAACTCCTTTTTTGCTGAGAGTCTCTTCCCAGACACACACTTTTTCACCACAGAAGTGAAAATTTCTGCAGAGATCTTGCCAGGACTGCATGTGCCTGCAGTGCCCATCCAAGCCTCAGCAGCACTTCCAGCCTCTTTAGATTTGATCATTGGCCATGCTTTTGCATTCACAGCTCTCACAGCAGTCTTTTCCCTTTAGTCCCGTGGGCTATTTACTCATTTGATGTAGGAAAGCACCACACAGCGTTACACAAATGCATTCCCTAGAACCAAGTTAGTCCAGCTGCTTTCTGGAGCTACTGGTTTCCGCTACATTTTGGGCAGGCTATTCCAGCAGCATTTGTATTTCTCTGACTGTTAGCCGCAGGGCTGCAAAGTGCTGACATGCCAAGTGTCATTAGCTGGAATCAGAACTACATGAAATGTTGAGCAAAGAAGCACTTTCATACCTCTCTAGATATCTGTTAACAAGAGAAGAAGGAAGGGGAAAGGGGGGAAAAAAATTCTTTTTTCTCCATGTTAGGCAGCATTCAAAAACTCAAATGAATTAAAATGATGTTTAAAGCCTTCATTGCCTTAGTAATCAGCCCAGTGTCACTGCAAACTGTGTATAATGTGTCACCAGATGTGCAGGTGTTATTTACAAGCTCAGGTTCTCCTTTGCTGCTGTGATCCCAGTAAATGGCGCTTTCAAAATAAGCTGAAAGATTAAGTTTGTTTAGAAGAGGAACACTTAACCTTTAAAAAAATACCAAGCCTTTTGCTGTAAACAGGAAGAGCTGGATTTTTTTTCCTCTAGCCTGAGTTCTTTGAGAATTGTTGATAATGACTATTTCATTTGTTAGTTTTAAATTTACTGTAACACCAGCAATGTTTTGAAATATATAGTACCTTTATTGCCAAAAAACGAATGTCACAATCTGCACCAGATTTTTTCTTTCTGAGTTACATCTATTTCACGCAAGTTGGTGATTGGAGCACATGTATCAGAGAACAGCTTTAAACTTTACCTGGAGTCAGACCTAGAATGGATTTGAGTTGGAGTGCTCAAAATGAACACCTGAATATTGGGGCCATGGAGGGTAATGCTGAACAAGAATTCTTTTGGTACCTCCAGTTCCATTTTCTGAAGAATAAATATCTATTCTTTGGGTGAGCAAGAGGGCCTGAGGGGTGATGACTTTGTGTCCTAGGGGCTAGGACAGTCACTGAGAGGGGAAAGAAGGTTTTTCATCACTGCAGTGTATATGAGTTTATGTAGAACGGAATCACACACCAGAACTCCCTCTGCCATGCGCACTCAGCAAAGACCAAGCCTTGCCTGCTCCTACTCCAAATCATCCAGTTACCAGTACTCGATTTGAAGCAGCCCTCTCTGGTTTGTATTTAGTCCTCTTCCCCACTTAAGGTAAATATCAGCCTCTGTGCTCTTTGGTGATGAGCATTCAGGTCTCCTCAGGGATTCTCTGGCACCTGCGGCACTGCAGCAATCAAAGAGAGGAGGGATGAGCAGAAAAGATGCCAGCACTCACTGTTATTTACTTGCATTTTTTTAGTTTGGGTTTTTTTGATTGTTGTTTCTAATCCAGCCTGAGATAAGACTTTCCTAGCTGAAATCACATTTTTTCAGAGAATGTTTACTAGGGGTGCAAAAAGGACAGTTCTTATCAACTGCTGTAAAAATCCATCTCAACCCAGACTATCAAATGTAGTTTTTCAGGGCTCCATCCTTCAGTCTGTGCTCTGATAAATAAACAGTATACATGATGTTTCTTGGAAGGTAACATGAATATTTCCTATTGTAACTGAGAATGGGGATTTGACTCCTTTTTTCTTTGCCCATTGTGGCTTTGAAAAATGTAACACTGCATAGCATATTATAGCACTCTTATTAGCACCCACCATTACTAATCATTAGGAGAGAAAGGCTACACCTTAACAGTTGAGCCAAGCCCATTTCTTCCACTGTGTACTAGTTTGAAAACAAACCAGTGGGAGGCACCAAGTCAGAATAACAATTTAATGGGGAAATTAGAGAAAATGGAAAAAAAAAAATAATAAGAGAACACTGGTTCAAACTGACAGAGTCAAGATACAACCTGACTCCCTGTTGTAGCAGTCTGGTAGAACGTTGGCTGCAGTCCTCTGAAGCAGTGATCCTGTAGAAAAAGGGTCTGCTCTTCCTCAGAGGGTCCAGTGGTGGCTATGTAGCTCCTGTCCTCTAGAAATCCAGTGGAAAGGTTGTGTCTGGCATTCAGCATCTCAGATTATATCCACGATGGGATGCTTGGTTCCTCCCTCTGGGTGGAGCATCTCACAATGGGGTAATGACTCATGAGGCCAAGTGTTGATTAGGCTCATTAACAGAAGATAGTCTGGAGGGAGTTATCTCTGAGTCAGGCGGCAGGACAATGATGGGCCATTAACAGAAAGATAGTCTGGGGGGAGGAGGCAAGGAAACACTGCCCCACCTGATTTCAACAGCTCCTGAGGATGGTAATAGAATGCACTGCAACCCAGGACACACTGTTATCTCTAAAAACACTGAAGTTGAAATGGAAGGAAACCTTATAGTGTTGAGCTAGAATCTCAAATGTCTAATCAGTGAAAAGCAAGCACTCATAAAAAACTATTATTTATGCTTGCTAAGAGTATGATATCAGGCTAGGTTTCACTGATTTATTGTCATTAGGACAAGGCAATTCCTTGCCCTTATAAAGAAGTTACCACAGACTTAGCAGGATATTTCACATAAAATAACAGCAATAAAATCCATTCAGTGTTGTCTCACAGTTCAGCATTCCCTCTCAGGTGCTGCAGGAGGCCAGCGAGGCTTCCTGGGCTGCATTCGTTCCCTGAGGATGAACGGGGTGACACTGGACCTGGAAGAGAGAGCGAAGGTCACGCCCGGGGTGAAGCCTGGCTGCTCTGGCCACTGCACGAGCTATGGGATGTACTGTGCCAACGGTGGGAAATGTGTGGAGAAATACAACGGCTATTCCTGTGACTGCTCCAAAACTGCCTATGATGGACCATTCTGCATAAAAGGTAAAAGGCTTAGTGCAGGAGGCAGAGTCTGGGGGAACTCTTTGCCTGAGGGAAAAAAAACCACAACGGAACTGATGCTTCAGCATTATTAATTAGACAAGTAAATCCTGTTCAATACTTCTTGCTAACACGTCCAATTATACACTCATGTGTATATTTAAATGTGATTATTTAAAACCATATCTCTTATTAGGACTGTATGTTACCTGTTTAAATCAAGTAACACAACAACAACATGCATCGGGAATACCTGTAGTAGTTACAGACCTGGCAGGCTGTATTCCATAGTCTTGAACTGTAGAACAATAAATTCCAACTAGCACAATGTCATGGTAAGTTCTTTAGAAGAAAAACATGGATTTAAATAAAAGCTACCCAGTCATTCAAAAGTGTAGGTATGACATTGGGGTTGAATATCTTATATATTGGGAAGCCAGCATTTGGCTCAAAAATTTTATCCATCTGTAAGTAGATCAAGTCTTTTAGTACCTCAGACTGGGTTAAGGATTGAACCTGCTAGGATAAGGGAAGGCACAGAGCTCTCACATTTATGTCAGTCCTTTTAAAATGCCTAAAATATGTTCTGGATTTCCAGAATCAATGATTGTAAGAGAACAATGTACTATGGTCTGCATGAGAAAGAAAGGCAAGGAGCAGGAGAAAGAGGGATCCAACAACAAAAAAGTGAGAATAAAAGTACAAATTTATTTCCACTTTTTTTTCTTCTTTTGACTGTCTAATCCACTGCTTTTCCTAATCATTTTTAAAGCTTTCTCAAAGTTTCAGCTAAAAATGTGAAGGCTGTTCTCATCAGTATCCCTGGTGTTAAAGAAACCTCTTGCCTCATAAAGTGCTCATCTGCTTTTACATTCCCCTCTGAACCAGGAATCCTGCAGGCAGTCTAGGTCACCAAACACCAGAGTCCCCTCATGAAGCTAACTTGACAGTAGGGGACAGCACCTGGCCTTTGATGTTCTGGTTTGCAACTCTTTCTTAACATCTTTTTCCAAGTCAAAACCTGAGAATTATTTTGCAGATATCTATACTCTGCTCTCTTTTAGCCACACTTAGAGAAAACATAAAGTTTATGACAGAAATAGGCAGTCTTTTTACCTGATTTTGTGTTTTGGACAGCGTTTTCTCCGCACACCTTCATTTATATCTGTGTATATTCACCCGCATTTCATTCTATCACAGCAAAACTTTGTCCATTGCTGACATACTGGACCACCCTCTTCTAAAAGCCAAGGGATTGTTTTCACATCACCAAATATTCACGTCACTGGATATGGATGAATCTCCGGCATGATTATTTTATAAATTCCAATAAATATGGTGCATTTCTAGTGCAGCCGAAGGGAAGCAGCTGCTTCTCTAGGTAATGGCTTCCACTGTGCTTGCATGCAGGAATTTCATCAGCTTTCACCATGCTGTATTGCTTCAAAGCCCAATTGTAAAACATGTCCATTCAGTTCAGGACTGTACATACAACGACTCCTGAGAATGTGAATACAGTAATTTCAGTTAATTTAGCAAATGTTTTGTCATGAATAATGGTAATGCATATTTAGTATTTCTGTTCACTAATGCAGTTATATGGTAGAGGAAACCCATTCAGGCTGGAATTGGGTTAATCTCTTACAGATCACGTGTTTACTCAAAAAAAGAAAAGGAAAAGAAAAGAAAATTGCTGCCATGCCATATTTACTGAATTAATTTTATAGCTTTTTCTGTGTTGCCAGAACTCATCACATTGACTTTTATTTGTGAGGATTTTGTTCCTCTTACGGATAGGTAAGCTCCAACCTTCCACCAAAACTAGCTCTAAGCTAAAGTGTTTAGTTTTTCCTGGAGGTGGAGCTAGCAGAATAAAAACATACCATTAGGGGAATAACTGAGCACCTAGCACATACAAACCCTGGTTTTGGCTGGTCTGTAAGCACTGCTGTAGCAATGGCAGTAATATCATGCTTTGTTATACTCTTCTCCTTATCAGAGTCCCTGTGCAGCCAAGGGCCCAGGGCTCTGACAGGGATTCTTTGGGCATGCAGTAAAACTTGCTGTGAGCTGCTGCTGGGCAGCACTGGCTCATGCAAAGGTACTCTAGGTAGTGCAGGGATGTCTGTGCCATATGGTGTTGTGCCATTTAAACATGATATCAGATCTCTGCTTTAAATATCAAATCTGTTCCAGGCTAAAAATAACTCTCTAAATCCTTCAGATCTTATGTACAAGGTGCAAATTGCCAATTTCCTATCTGTTAGTACTGGAGACTGCTGTACTCATCTAGCATATCCCCAAGTGTGATTTAGTGTGGGTGAGTTCATGAGGCTTCCCTATAGAAAGAACAATGGGACACCGGGGAAAAAGCTAGAGGATGAATTACACAAAATAGACTGGGTTTGGAGCATCCTATGATCAAAATAATAGTAAAATCTCCGTAACAAGCAATGCTGATAATGAGTTCTTTAGAACAGTTCATTTACAGCCCATTACATTTACATTGTCAATTTAACTTGCATTAAGCGTTTTAAATCAAGTAAAGCACTGGAACAATTTATGTGTGTTGTCAAGCTTCCTAGACTTGTGAAAGAAGAGGGTCCTACATTTTCTTTCTAATAGCAGCTCCTGGAATCTTGTACTGTGTCCTCTTGGTCCATGAGACAAGAATGAAAGTATTATCTAGAAATAAAGAGCAAACATACATAACAACTGCAAAATAAGCACTGGCAAAACAGCAAAGTATATTTTAGCTTAAAAAATATTTTAAAATTTTATAAAAATTGGAGAAGTTTTTTGGAAAATTTTTCCTGTAAAATAAAAATGTCACCTAAATTATATTTTAATTTACTTTGATGAAAATATCGTAATTCTTATCTTTCAATTCATTTTTTCATTAACACTGTGACACCTTCCCCTCTGTAAAAGCACTGAAATGCCTATGAACATGTTTTCAATAGTGTATGATCTGTTTTCAATGAATTTTGTTCTTTATAATGACAGAGTTGAATACTGCTCTGTCATTTTTATAATCAGCACCACAGTAAGCTGTTTGTTGCTGTAATTCTGGGTAAGTCTAATATGAGGCAAGAAAGAATATTTTCCTTTGTCACCTTCACTAGGAATTCACATTGGCTGCCAGAAAATAACAGGGTTAGTGCTTTGCAGGATAGACTAGGACTAGGTTTCATTATTTCGCTCCTCTGAGTAAATATTCCAGGCCAAATAGATCTGTTGGTTTGATAATCAGTGGTGCCTGACATCCCATTCAAACCAATATGAGATATTAACAGAAAAACATGCCACTCAGCTGAAGTGAAGGTGGCACAATATAACTCTTAAAACATAGCACAGACTTCTCTTCCCATTGATTTTAATTTGCCACAGGAAACTTCCCTTATCCAAAAGCTTTGTTCTGATATTGAAATCTTACTTGCCCACAGTAAACTTTTTGGGGTTGGTTGCATACTGAAAGTGCTAGCAGAAGTGATGGGAAAATCAAAGGAAAAAAACATTGCTATAAGGAAATCACCATACAATGGCTCATGAGTAATTAACACACCTCACAATAAAAGCAGGCCTTGCATGTTGTGGATTCTTTTGCTGATGAAATCCATCCTTAGAGCCACTGACTGATGACTGACAAGAAATTGCATTGTCTCCAGCCTTATTAGCAGCACATCACAATGTGATTGATGTTGTAGTGGCCTGGAAATCACACTATTATTTTATAAGGACAAAAAGAAGTACAGAAATGCAGTCTGGCATCTATTTTAACTCTATTTTTGTTTTGTATTTGAGGCATATGCAATTGGTTTTACTTCTTTCATTGCTCAGAGAAATTGTTCTGAGGAATAGCTGAAGTGTTTCTGCTGTCCTGCAGATTGCTTTCTGACCTTTCCCTGTCCTTTGTTTAAGCATAAATTCTCTTCTGTTTTTCTCCCACAGCTGTCCTATCATCTTAAGAGCATTTCTGAGAAAACAATTAATTTTTGTTCCTCTAAAAAACAAACTCTTTCCTCCCTTTAAACAAAAAAACAGCAAAGGTCAAATGCAGGGCACGTGGCAGCATTTTGATATGGGACATACCCCAGGGAGAAAACATTCCTCCTTTGGTATTGAAATGCAGTGGAACAATAGTAGGAGAAGAAATTGCATCCACCAGGAGTGAGGCCAAAAAAAAATTAAAAAAAAAAATTAAATGGCTGGTGCCATGACTCCTGTGCCTCCAGGTGTGCTGGAAGGGTAAATTCAAAGCTTTCCAGTTTCTTTGCAGTTACTCAATTTGCATTAACAAGGAGATGGTATATGCTTTTTTCTTTTCTTCTTTGGAATAAAGCTCAGATCCACAGTGTGAATTCTTGCAATCCTTAAGACAATGCCCAAAATGAGGTCCTTCATATTTGTTTTTATATTTGTATGAACCCTGAAAGCACTTACAAGTAGTATTGTCACAGTCACATTTCCTTCTTTTCCTGCTCTCTTCTATGTCTCAAAGAGAAAAAAACCAGCTTTTTACTAGGCTGAATGGATGCAAGACCTATCAGGGAGCAGCAGCTCTGCCCCCTTCCACAGACTCTGAAACTGACACTTGATCACCTCCAAATTCTGCCCTGGTTATACTCATTCAATTCCCTTTATTTTGCTGGTTGCAAATGCATTGCACTGTTTTGCTGAAAACAATGGTGAGGGGATTGTTAGAGTGGTTTAAGGTAACTAATTTCTTAGTTTTCACAGTTCAGAATCACAGAACCCAGAAAACCAAGGCGACATTTCCTCCCAGACCCCAAAAAATTCTGCTATATGCAACATGATCATGATCTGTTAGCTGAAAGTTACATGAGAAATTTTCTTTAGGTTATTAATGTTAAGCTCCTACTTCGGTAAGTCTGAATGCTGCAGTCAGGCTTTTTTACCTGTAGATCATACTTCAGGACTCAGATTTTAGCCCCTATTGAGTAAATATATATACTCACAAAAAATACATATACTTTGTAAAGCTATTCCATTTTTCAGTTGTGTCAATACTGCCTTATTAAACATTCACAGTTATGCTCTAGTGCTTTGAAAATTGCGCTTCAGTGCAAGAATTCTTTCATTGGAAAAAAACCCCCATGTTCTTCTTTTCAAAGAAAAACAAACCTTCCCCACAGTAATTGCATATCTTAAAGAGCAACCTGATTAAAAACTGAGCTTGACAGCTCACTTATCATCCATTATAAACTACTCATAAAAAGCACAAATTCCTTATTTTATTCACAGAAAGCAAACAAATCAGGGAAATAAGTTAAAAATAAAAATACTTATTCCTGGCTCAGAAAATGTGGTAGACTTTCTTGGTCAGACAATTAAAATAGGCCTGCTTTAGTGTCACTGCTCACTGAATGCAGATGTCTTACAAAAGTTAAGTAAAGCAGCCTCGGCAACGTTGCTGGCTGCTGCACGCCTGTGCAAAGGCAGCTGGGAGGTTTGAGTTCTCACACCAGACACCCATGTGCTATATTTATACATCTGCATGCTGCTGAAGTAGTTTTGGCACCTCACAAGATGATAGGGCATTGATGCTTACAATAACTCTGTAATGTGAGAAGATGTTTTTACTATGGTAATGCAGAAAGAGAACGAGATAATGAGGGCAGGAAGGATCTGCTCACATTTAAAGTGGAGACCTGTAGTACAGGACGGAATTGAAGCCAGACCTCACCTACTGAGGTTGTTACTCTGAATACTGTGCAATCATCAAATGACAGTCTCTAATATTTCTCAAACAGCTCTTGCAAACCTGCAAGCTTTTCTCTGGGGTTACCTAAAGAGAACCTCCATAGACTCCCTGGCAGAAAATCATGAAATCTGGTCAGTTGTACACTTGACATTACATTTGCTTCATCTGTCCAATTTTATTTGATGGTGGCAGGGGGAAGGTTGGTGTTAAGGTTTTTTCTTTTTAACCATTATGGATATTTTCACTAGAAGTGGAACTGGCTTTTCATTTAGATTCAACAGAAAGTTGCCATTCCCTTACTCTTGAGTCTTTTGTCCCAGACATCAGATCAAATATCTATAATACTTTCAAATCAGTACAGAATGAACTGCAACTGCAACTTTCCTGACATTTTTAGGCTTTCTGTGGCATGCACACTTCTGTGCAGATATAGGAAGGTAGAACAAAAGGCACCTGCTTTACCGGGCTATTACAAAAGTGGGTTCAGAGCTCAGCCTTGTTTAAGCATATCAAACTGCTTCCTGGCAGAATCTACCTGTTGGCATTGACTAGGGAGGGTTGGAAGTGTAATGAATCAGGTGACTAAACCCCATCTCCTGTGGCACTCATCCTGTTCTACTGAAGGTAGTGAGAATCTTTGCATGGATTTATGATCACACCCCATAGTTTCACTGGTGCACCTTACTTTGTATATCCCCCGATTCTGATAGTTCAAGAAAGCCTTTTTTATACTGAGTACTGATACATTCATATAGAAGAAGCAAGCCCTCACTAGCTTTGTATTCTATTAATGTCCACAAGCAATCGCTGTACTTTGGTGGAAAGTTCAAACATGCATCACAAATTATTAGAGTAAGAGTAGACAGAATATGAGACTTGAGGATGTAGGACAATAGCTTTAAATCCCCACTTCTCAATTTCACACACTAAATGTGCCTGAAGATAGAATAAAACATTGCATGAGCTAACCAAATAAACTATGAGCATTATCACCTTCAGAGCACTCAGATTCTCTCCCAGATCAGCAGCTGTGAGATTCTGGCCCTTTACAGATGCCCTATGGCCAGAAGGTATTTCAGCAAACAAGTCTTAGTCTTTGTGAAAGCAGCCTGGAAGTAGCAGCAATTTTAGGTGCTCCCTTGCACATTTTTTGCCATATGATGAACAAGCAAGCTCTGGTTAATCTATATTCAATATTCATAACTATATGTAAAATCCAAAAAGAAAGGAAGTTATGCAAAAAGAAAGAGGATTTATTCAACTGTCTACCTTGTCTGAAGAATCTTTGTACATGCATCAAGTGTTAGAACGTCTCCAGTGACTGTCCTTGCTTAGGATTGTGAAAAAGCTGCTTTTCACACCCAGAACTCCATGCAGGGAAGACCTATCATTGAGCACTGGAAAGCTGCATCTCAGAGTAATGTAACTTACTGAATCTGAGCAGGGCCAAGGAGGCATTTAGGGCCTCCAGATGGGACATGCTTACAGCTGTAAGAACTCATTTCAGTCAGCTTTGTGAAACAAAGAGAGTCTTTTCCTGCCCCAGTTCTCATTTCCTTTTCCAGGCTTCATAGTTGTCAGGATTTTGTCTCCAGCTTCTGTAAGGCAGGTGTACCCTGCCCGTTAAATAAATACGCCTGTTAAATAAATAACCAGAACTACTTTCTCCTTGGTCTTCAGGTGAAAGATGGCAGAAATCAGGTCCAGTTTACTTGGAAAAATATGAGATGGCAGCTTGAGTCAGTGAGAGCTGTCCTGCTAAAGAAGGGAGATTCCACTTCTCACAATGCCACTCCTGAAAATGTCGTGTGTTGAAACTGGGGGGGTTGGGGTTGTGGTTTGGGGATTTTTTTGGTAGCCCCACAAAGCTGAAGCTTCTTTATTTATTAAGAGTAATGTATGGTACTTGATTAATGATGATTCCTGTTAACATTCCTATCCCTACTGTCAGCATAGAGCAAATTTAATTGCTGTAAAGACTACTGAGCTCTGTATCTCTTATGCATATGCACCCAGATAGAATATCTTGCTGAAGTTTTGTTCAGCCACACCTGTGCCATGCTGGCAGTGTTTTTCAGTGGTGAGAAAAAGGTTATGGAGAAAGAAGATAAGTTCTTTATGTGTCTGACTTTATGGCTAACAGAATTATTATAAATACTTAAGAACAGAAGAACCAACACTAACATTTCACTGCTGTAAAAAACAATAGAGGAGAATCAGATTCCTACTTGCATTTTCTTAGGTCTACAGCACCGCCCCTGAAATGTCATGAGATTTTGCAAGTTTTGTAGGAGAAGTGGGGGTTTTTATTGCTATTTGGCTTTTTCCTCCAGTCTTTCAAATCTCCTGATCCCAGACAGAATGAGAGTGTACAAAAACAAAATTAGCTGAGTGGACAGAGGGAGACTGTGGGGATGAGCAAAGAATCATAACTTTCAAAATAAGTTTGTCAGTTTTGGGTACATGTGCATTTTCTGTGGAAGTTTTGGATCAGCTTTTGCTTCACCCCTGTCCAAATTGAAGCTGGACAGTTTTGTAACATATGTGCAGTTCACACTGCGGACATGCACCTTGCTTGATAAAATTGTTTCTAACAATCCACAGTTCCTGTTCTGAGTTCCTCTACAAAGCCAGCCCAAAGTGTTTATATTTGAAAAGTCTGTCACCAGAGAGTGACTGCAGTGCATATTGGTGTAGAAATAGGTATTACTTTCTGAGGAAAACAGGTTACCACCACATTCATTTCCCTAAGGCCTCCACCTTGAAAGGGCGGTTTGAAGAGCAGCCTTCACTATGCCTTACGCCTGATGTCCCAAGAGTCATCTTTTCAGATAGCATTTCAAATATTACAGAAGAAAAAAGAGTTGTGCATGGAAACTTCCTTCACATTTCAGCAGCAGGGTTTGTGCTGCATTTGACCCTCTATATTCAGGCAGCTCGAATGGTTTTCTGCATGAAGGGCTTCCATACTACTTCTAGCACAACTTCAGGAAGATGCTACACTTGTGACCTCCAAGTAGGTAGCTTTCTCATTGGTCAGCCCTCAGCATTTCCAAGTCATCATATAACTGCATTCAACATAGAGAAAATTATCTTTTAGCTATTTTTAATATGTCCTAATAGTTTAAACAGCCTGCTCCTGTGAGTTGCTAAGCACATTGCAGTTCTGCTACAAGGAATTTAGCTTCTTTCAGTAAAGAGCATAATCACATGCATCAACCTCTTTGATGAGCTGGAACTTGAGAGGATTCAGTATCTTCCTATTGAAGGCTCAATACACTCAAAAAGCCAAAGTGAACCTTCCTCTTATCCTGCCTTTTAAAAGAGGTGATGTGAATGTGAGGAGAATTTCAAGTTTCATTACAATACCCTGTATGCCTGTAATAATAAAGCTACATTGAAAATTATCTTCTCAGGGAAAATCAAGTTAAACATACAGAACATTCTTTGCTCTGTCATGAAACTCTTTTTGAAAAAAAAGTAATATAATAGAGTATTGAGAGTTGGAAGGCACCCACAAGGACCCACAAGTTCACCTC
This sequence comes from Corvus cornix cornix, assembly GCF_000738735.6. NCBI lineage: Eukaryota > Metazoa > Chordata > Aves > Passeriformes > Corvidae > Corvus > Corvus cornix. The sequence continues at coordinate 29,404,221 of NC_046333.1, forward strand.
ACAGAAACACAGAATAATCTGAATATTATTTCAGAGAGCACCATTTACTTAAAGCTTTCTTTGTAGTAATGAACATTTAATAAAGCAATTTATAACATTTACAGCTCTGGAAAAATGCTTCGCACGGTTTCCAGTTAAGCCCCAGAGCAGTGCCGAGGTCAGGACTGAAGGTCCCAGTATTCCCAGAATGTGAGTCCCTGGGCAAGCACAGAGCCAGGCAATTCCAAAGATTACTCCTACAGTGAAAGGCATGACAGGCAGTAAACAGGCTGAAGGCAAACATAATTTTGCATCAGTGTGCTGTGTTCATGTGTGGAGCCTCCACGGGGGCTGCTGTCCCCACCAGCAGTGGCAGTGTCAGGACCTGGCACGGCCGGCAGCTCTGCCAGCGCCACAGCCGCATAATTGGTAGAGCATCTGCCCCAGAAGCAGCTTGCATGAGCCACAAGTGGGGGCTGAAAAATAAATTAGTGGTCATAGGGATATTTTTAGGCCCATCTTGCAAATACTTGGAGCTACTGCTTTAGATTTTTGTGTGCTAAGGCTTGTTTCCTACACCACTGTTAAAGGTAGAGGGCATCACGAGTTGGGGAAGTTTTTTCATGACAGGGCCCTTCACTTTTAATCCAGGAGCACTAAAGTCGATACTACTGCAAAACATAGTTGTTAAATGAAATTGCATCTCCCATAACTTTTTCAGGTGATTTAAGTTCTCCCCTATAAAATTGCAGTAATAAATCCATCAGAATGATCAAATTATTTATAGCACTTAGGGACCCAGCTTGGCTCTGTGTTTTATATGTCCATATGGTCACAGCAACTGTGATATTTTGGATTTGGGAGAATTTTCATATGGTAGCAAAAAAAAAAAAAATAAAGCTTTTCCAGCAGTAGGTGTAGCAAAATTCTGGAAAGAACCATCAATATAATTTTATAATTCTACCTGTCCTCTTACCAACTCTCTGCTCAGCTACTCTCAATGAACTCTTCAGGCTCTTTCCTGACTTGCTCTGTGCCTGTGTAGAGCTTGGAAAATAGGCACCTTCCTTCATGTGTTTTGAGATAAAGCCTTTGCTTAGAATTGTGTGAAGACTCAAAATGCTAAAACAGAATAAAAATAAATTTCTTGTTTAGATGGTCAATTTTGCACAAAACTGTGGCGACTTTGTATCATGTAGAAAAGTAGTAAATAATGAAAGCCTTTTTGTTTAAAGACAGTTTATGGCTTTAAGCATTTCATAGAGCCCTTCTTTGAATACAGTACTCTTATATTATGATTATAATATTTTTAATCATTATTTAGTATCTTACAAAATGTTTATAAACACATATTTTTAATCAAGTTCACATATAATTTAAAAATTTCCTTTAACAATGTTGTCCCAGACAGCACAGCTGATCCGATACCACAATCTCTCCAAATGAATGACTGCCATAGGAAGTCAGTCAAGCAATGCCCATTGGAGTAGGTGATACCAGTGTGGCCAATTGTGCAGGAATTCCTGTGGGAGGTTATCAAAGTCAGTCGTTGCTGCAAGAACATCAGCCTCGAATTATGATTTTAATGTTAGAAAAGAGGCAGGACCGCATTATTATGAGAAGCACTACTAGTGCTTTTTCAGCTGAAAGCATTAATTCCGCCAAAAGTAGGTTTATTTTCTGTCAGGAGTGTTGGAACACCACATCTTGTCTCAGATTGGTTTGAAAACTTTTTCTAGATTTCACCTCCTGGGATCTACACTTCAGGTATCTCCTGCCTCTTGTTCCCTATTGAGTCATGCTCCCTAGTTAATTTTATCTCCCCTGAGGGCATTGTCATTATGGAGCTCTCATGAAGGATTGTGTTAGCTGTGGATATCTTACAAGCATTGTGTCCAGTCCTTTCAGGGGCTGGAATTGCCATTATTCCTTTGTGAGGTCCTTCCAAATCTGCTCAAATTTGCTGGTCAGAACTGTTGTTTTTCCTTTTCCTTGACTGTTGTTTGTTTACTGTGTCCCTTAAGCCACTCTTCCTTGTACCTCCTTCCTTGGAGCATTATCTACCGCAAAATTTCAATGAGAATAAATTTAAATCATAATTATTCTTGTCTGTAGTATTGATATGAGATATAGGCATAGGCTTTCTGTGTGCCCCAAAGGAAATATTTCCTTTGCTCTGTGAATCCAAGTACCCAACAATAAAATGGAGATTGCTCTTTCCATTCTCATAGGAAAATAGTGAGGCTCTTGACCTAAATATTGTGCTTAAATAATGCAGCGGTAGAAACATGCACAGATTAGTACTGATCAAGTCACAGTAATATGTTTCAACCAAAAGGTGTCGGCACATTAAATTTACCTTTTTTTTTCCCATCCTTCTTTTCCTGTTCTGTTCAAGACGTGGGAGCATTTTTTGAAGAAGGAATGTGGCTTCGTTACAATTTCCACTCCTTAGGGACTAGCGTGAAGGATTTAGTTAGCCGGACACTTTTGAGTTCTGCGGATCCTGAGATCACAGCACCTGACCTCAGCTTGAACAAGGAAGAGCTCAGCTTCAGCTTCAGCACCACCAAGTTCCCTTGTGTCTTACTGTACGTCAGCTCCTACACCCCGGACTTCATGGCTGTGCTTGTGAACCCAAGTGGTAAGCAACTGCTCCGGGATCTCTCCATTGAAGGCACAGTTGACAATATCAGGCTGACACTCAGGGGAAGCTCTGAACTGATGAGAAAATCTCTTCACCCTTGTCACGTAAAAGTAGAGCACTTAGAAATCTGAACCTTTATTCTGCTTCTACTAGATTTGGTACTCATGCAATTGTCCAGTTTTGTGGTGTTTCTTTAGCCAATCCTCCCTCACAAAACAAAACTAAACAAACAAAAGTAACCAAAAACCTGCTGTAACAGTTGGACCCATGCCATGAACCAGCAGTATGGTGGAGACAGGTAGACATCCACATGACAGCACTTGAATAGCTGAACTCCTGGCAATATCCCTAGTAGTCAGTGAAAAGTGTCATGTACTGTTCTGAAAATCTGGATACTCACTGAGGTGACTAAAATAAGGAAGCAGTATAGTATATAATGTCCTAAACATTTTGGTGGTGGTTGAAGGTTGGATATGGACCATTTGCTGCTACAGTATTAAAACTGTATATAAACTGAATTTACTTCGATTCCAAATAGTGCCTTAGTGCCCCATGAAAGTCATAATTAGGATGATTTTACTACTGCTCTCTTCTATGGGATAATACGAGTATTCTACATGCCACTCATTTTTTTCCCTTCATGGGGAAGAAAGGAGGTGCATGAGTGAAATCCAACATCACACAACTAATCTATACTTATAAAGGTCTAAGTCTGCTCTTTTGGGCCAGAATATTTCCATTTTTCATCGAGAGTGGGGGCTGCATTTCCCTTTCCAAACATTCTTCCTTTTAATCAAATATTTAAATGTGTTATGAAGAGCAGACACTTCACTTTTGTTTAGAAAAGAAAGATCTGGTCTGGCAGTATGTTATGAATATCAATTAACCACTCCTGACTATACTTTTCTAACAACCTAACCTGAGGTTTGCATTTCACAAAATAATACTAAATTTCCATGGAAGTCCAGACGGTCACCCATCAACAACAATTAAACATGAGAGCAAGGAAGTCCCTTGTGTGAATTATGTGTCAGTGCTAATTTGTTGTAATTTTGCCTTTATTCAGTGCACGTCAATGGTTTGTTCTTTAGAAAATGTTATGCTTTGTACAATTTTGAAGAATTTTACTGCAGCAAGTATAATAATCTCAACAATAAAGTGTTACTCGATGTACTCAGTTTTGTACCAATTGTCCATATTGTTCAAGGCATAACTCCAATTTGTTTGGTTTGCAGTCTGGAGTGTTTACAAACACTGTGGTTTGGAGATGCTGGTCATTGTCACACTTCTGGGTTATAAACTAGAGGCAGTTTCAGCCCAGTAACTTTATAATGTCAAACACCAGCTCTTCTCTTACTGCAGAGACCAGCTATGAGAGCAATTAAGTGTGAAATGATAACAGCTGTATGAGAAAATAAAGATGGGAAAATAGCTGGTGAATAAAGATCAAAATACCTGAGGGTGCTTTTCACATTTTTTTCTTTTTCGCTAGGGAATCTGCAAATTCGGTACAACCTTGGGGGCACCAAAGAGCCATATAACATTGACATTGACCACAGAAACATGGCCAATGGACAGCCCCACACTGTTAATGTCACACGGAATGGACGGGACATTGTACTGCAGGTCAGTTGTTTAGTTCCATTACATATATCTTGTAGCATTTTGTTACTAGATGGGTCTCCAGTCCTCTGAAAAGATCGGTGCAATTTAGAAAATAAAAAGTACAGTAGATTGGGTTCTGCCTGCAGATCACACTCCCAGGAGTTAATAAAAGCTATTCACTCCCTCCCTTGCATCAAGTGATGTTGTTATGAAATCCTCATTTTAGTGTGATGACAGCTGGGCTAATACAGGTGTCACTGTAGATGCCTGAGGGCATCAGAGACATCTGGGCTGATAGATAACGTGGGACTTAGGATAAAACTGTGCCATTCTGGAGCAGCGGCTGGAAGCCAGGAGGGATACCCTACAGCATCTTGAATGGTAGTGAAGCCTGATGCAAATAATATCATTCCGTTAAGTCCTGAGTCTGCAAATGAGAATGTCTTTAAATTTAAATTTACCCTGCAGTCCAGTGAAATCGCAAGAGCAGTTTTGCAAAGCTGAGCAGATGCTTAAGTGTTTGTGTGACATGAGTCTGGGACAGAGAGTATTGTTGAATATCTTTGGCTTATTTAGGTTTTGGTACAGCACAGGTAGGAACTTCATCTCTCCATATATCTCAGTTTACAAAATTTTCAGATAGTATAATGCTATTTTAATAACTGAGGGGAGTGCTGCAAGAAGCAGTCAGTGTTTGCAGGCAGCCTCCTCTCTCTCTCTGGTCATTACAGAACTCTCTTTTCATTCCCTGGTTGTCACATCTGCAAACATGGAGTTTGCAAGCAGGGTATAAGAACAGTTTCGTCAGCAGGAGTCAGGTGGATAGGATACATTAACCTGGATTTGTTAGTTCAGAAGAAGCAAACCAAAACCAGTAATAAATGAAATATAAAAAGGGGAAGTTTCCTTGGGAACCAAGCCAAAAGGTGAAGGACAGTACCCATCGCAGTATTATCTACCTAAAGATTAAAATATATATTCATTAAAATCCAACAACTATTGTTTCAAGGTACCAAAAGGAAACTTTTCAGTGCATTACAATGTCATTTGACTGAGGCTGGCAGTATTTAGAGTAACACTGAATGCATTGAAGTAGAATTATCACAAAATTATTCAAAAAATGCCAAATAACCTAAAAAATATATACATGATACATGCAAACTCTTTTCAGGCTGTTGGATGTTGGGGGGGATATATATTGATATATGTGTCTGTCTTGCACGTTGTTGCATTTATTTCTCCTACAGCTAAATGGAAGCTAAGGAAGACGTAGAGTTTAGTGTCCCTCTGGTGTTAAACACTTTTATTTTGGGGAAGTATGGCATGTTTCCTATGGAATCCTAGCTGGATGATTTAGGCAGCTGTAAAACTAAATAAATTATTTTCCAAAGGGATCAGAGGAGATACCTTGCCCATTTGGAAAATATGTACAGTTAAATGTTGCAGCCTTGCCACAGCTCACCTGAATTTGGTTCCAAACAATTTTTTCCCAGTGTTTTATGAGACCACTGCCTATCTAGGACTTTGAAGAGCCAGAAACATTTTGGTTAGTGTTTCTCTGCTGGGGTAAAATTTTTTTAAACCTATTTCATGTGCTTAAAGTGCAGCTGGTTTATGTAACCAGAAAGGAGATACATTTGAGGCTTGTTACATGAGGTGATCTGTCTGATGCACATGCAAGAATAGGGAAAGAAGGGACCCATACAAAGCAAATCCAGAAATCCTATCCTTACAGTATCCTGAAAGAGACTATTTCTATCAAATTTTGTTTATTCACCATAAGTTTATTTTATTACTTATATCGTTACCTTCTGTTAATGAGAGAACTAATATGAAAAGAAATGAATCTCCTAAACAGATTGTTCACTTGAAAATTATTCCTGTTTTCAAAAATGAACTCCTCACAGTGTTTGAAAATACAGAAGATATAAATACAGTTTTTCTCAGTATTCAGAGTACAAATCATAAAGTATGAGTTTTCTCTTGCAGATCTGAGCTATGAACATTTGAGTAGACTTTTATTTCCTGCTAAATCCTTCTCCAACCTGATGAGCAGCTGGTTTGCTTGCTTTTAAAGAAGACAGCTTGCTTGCCAGGTGCTATTGCTCACACTTCCACATCTCTACATGGCATAAAAGTGTCACAAGAAGGATTTATTTCTCATCAAAGCTTCAATTCAAGAGCACTCAGTATTTTTGAGATCTTAACAGCAAGTTCACACTTAGAATACCTGCCTTTCTAACTTACTGAAATAACCCTGTAGTGCCAGAGAGATTTAAAAAACCTGAAGCCAGGCAATAAATTGCTACCATATACACTGTGTGAACTAGAGTTTTATCATGATTCTCAGGACTTTCACTTACATATAAATATGAAAAAAGACTCATTAATGAACTCTATGTGACTTCACCTCATGCTAGCAGACAGGAGACCACTGATTACATACATAAAATCAGAATTTGAGGTGGGATTTGAAATCAACATAGCCACAACACTGTATGTCCATAAGGTAACAAAATAAGCCCAAGAACAAATATTTAGTGTGAATTGCTGTTATGATAATTGCATCCCTATTCCTAACATGGCAGTCAAGACTGAAGGTAGCAGCAAAGGCTCTGTCAAATGGTTTTTATATTTCAGTTTTATACATTTACTGACTGCAGACAAATCAGTAGTTAGTTCTACATGAAATAACAGGCTCTCAATTGCGTTGCCAGTGGTTTCTCAAGGATAAGATTAAGGCTACGCAGTCAATTTACATGTCAGAAAAAGCAAATTACATAAATTCAGGAACAAAGATATGCTTATTTGCTCTTGTTTCCATGAGGTGGACAAAATTAACATTTGATAATAACAGTTCCTATCCCTCCCCTCTAGCAAAATACCAGATACTAGTAACCATGGTGCACCTCCAAGGCTATATTAGTTCACCTGTGGCAAGAAAAAGCCCAGACTGAGGATGGGGAATGCACTATTCCAATAAATGACATTTCAAGAGCTGAGCTTTAGGTTATGGAGGGCAAGTTTTTCTTTGTTTGATTTTATTAAAAGATTTCATGCTTCAGCAGGGTATTTTACATATCATAAAAACCAGATCACTCTTTACCAAGTGTTCATGGGTGATTAACAGTATTCACACATCAGTAAAATCTTCTTTGAAGAGAGCCAAGGACAAAAGCTCCCTAGCTGAGGTTCTGATCCAAAGCCCATTGAAGTGAATGAAAGGCCTTCCATTGCCTCCAGCAGGCTTTAAATTGTACCTTAAAGAGCTGTGATAGTTGCATCCTGTGTGCAAGATTCATACCTTCTGCTTCTTTGCATGTCCCCAGAGTAAAATGGGGATGGAGTCTGGATCAGAGACTTTTCTGCTCTGTTGCAGAAAGGTAGATCAGCCTGCTACAAGGAAAAATAAAAGAAAAAAAAATGAAAAAACCAGTATGATATGCTTTGAGAGTTAGTGGAATAAAGCTGATAGTCAACAGACTTAGACTGGACCTCTCAGCTTCCTTACTTGTACATTCTCAACAGGTCTCTCTCCATCCCTGCTTTAAAGCCATTTCTGGTAATGGGTTATGAGTCACAGCTTATAACACCTTCTTTGTTCCTGAGAAGGATTATACCTGAGCAACTTCTTCAGGAATCTGAACAAACTCTGTCCAAAACTATGAGTATGCTTTCAGGAAAACTATCAGCAGCCACTGCTCATCTTCTCAGAAGGCCACACAAAAGGATGGCTGACAGTTCTCTGTTTCAGCCTTGGACAATATGTCAAAATGTGATGGAGGGGCTGTACACAACAATACCATACATTCTCAATATTAATTGCTGACTTTGCACAAAATGAGCTAAATTATGAGGCTTTATGGCTAAATCTTGACCTGAACTCAGCTGAAGCTGAGAATAATCAGAAAATGTGTTTGTACAAATCTTCATTTTCCAACTTCACAAGAGGCAAGCAAGAGTATATACCCATCTTTGTGAAAAAATGGTCAATGAAATATCTGACCCTTACCCAAGTGAAATCAAGAAGAAAAATAATTTTTTCAAGTCCATTTCCATTTTGAGCTCTGCACTACTTGAAAAGAGATAACTGCAAACTCCTAGATGCTTTAAAAATATAAATCATACAAACTTAATTCAAAACTATTCTGAATTACAAAATAAAATGGTAAACATCATAGCAATAAAATGGATGGAGCAAGGCAGTCTGTATATAATCCCCATCTTAAAAGCAATGACTATATCAAAGATTTTATAATTGTAGATTAAATTTTGTTCTCATTAAAGGGAGTGGGAACTTCCTTATAGATTTCAGTGAGGCTATAATTTCATCTCCCATCATTATTGATGCTGTAGAATTACACCTAGCTATTGTATTTCCTATATTTTGAAACCTCAACAGAATATGATCACTGTTTGAGCTGTTGCTTAAGAGAGGCTATAAAATTCCCCAAATTATTTTCTGCAGCTAACCCAAAAATAATGATAGCAGTAAAATAAATTTTCTAGAAAGACATTTTATCTAGCTTTAAAGACTTCAAATGATAGAAAATTTACCATATCCTTTGGCTATGTCTTATGCTGTGTAAGTACCATCCTTGTAAAGAATTTTCACCTAATTTACAGTTTGAATTATGCAGACTTCAACATTTAACTTTGGGATCTTTGTGTCTATACTTGATAGATGAAAGAAATGTTTAGTGTCAGGTGTCACTCCCCTTCACACTTTCTTAGAGATGCTGATTAAAACATCTTTTCATCTTGTCTGCAAGATGCTAAATAAACGGATCTATTTTAGTATACCATCATCTATCTATAGTTTTTGAGACTGAAAACAATTTTTTAACTCTTCTCTGAATACTGTCCCTTTGAGTCATATTTTGAAAACATTTACCCTAGGATTAGAAATGGCAATGATTGTTATGCCATCAAAATGATGTAGAAATACCATCTTTATTTATGTCCTTCATTTTCTGGGAATTATGCTGCCTCAGCCTCCTTTGGGTAGTGCTGTAAATTGTCTAGACACCAGATTAATTTGAAGGCTGGTTTAGCTAACATTTCACTGGTAGGGAATGGGGAAGAACTGTTCATGATTTGAAAGGAGCCAGTCAGAGAGTATTTACAAATTCCATAGCTGCTGACATGAATAAAACATGTTTTAAGTATCCAGGACTTTAATCACAGGTAAAACATGTAAACCATAGTTAACATCAATGCAACAGTTAACCCTGTGCTTTGTTTCCTAATACCCAGGTAATTCTATTATATTGAAAGAATAATTAACGAATTTCCAAACATGTTTCTTAAAGGAAAAAGAAAATCATTTGTTCTATCAATAACAAAGGCCTTCCTGCTGAAATGAATTATTTAAAATCCCTGGGGATACATCCTTTTCACTATGTATTGCCCTTCTGTAGTGGCAATGTATTACTCAAAATGCTAGTGCCACAGAAAGGCAAACTCAGACCATTTTCTAGAGGAGAGCCATACATTAGATCTGCATGTTTAATGCATTAGCACTTAGTTTACCCATAACTGCTAAGCTCTTTTTTCAATCAGAAGTCACAAGAAAGTGGTTTTTACTCAGGTTTGAAAATATAGGGGGTTTTTGTTGGGTTTTTTTTTCACAAATAGGTGACAAAGTAGCATAAAAAGTTATCAATAGCTATCAATAAACTTTTGAAAATAAAACAAAGCTTTATTGATATAGTATATCATGACTATTACCCTAAGCAACATCTGGTTTCCAAAACATAAATAATTACAGACCCTGATCTTCCAACTATAAGGATGTTCCAGAGGTTGCAAATGACCAGGTGTTCAATACTCAAAAGTGTCTGTAAACAACAGCGAGAAACAGCAGAACAGAATTTCAATTGTGTGTCCCAGAATCAGAAATGACCAAAAAATTCACTTATTATTAATTTTTTACCTGTTCTTTTGTGCTCACAGAATGACCATGAGCTCCAAGCAGTTTTGTTGATTTAAACCTTCACTGAATTTACTCAATTTCTTTATTTTGCAGTGTGACTCACAATATTTCAGTTAAAAAGAGTAATTATGGGTAGACAGGAACCTCATAAATGAACGACTTGTACTTCCCTTTTGTGTGTGACAGAGTTGGTTAGTGGCACGTGCCAAGGTAAGCCAGCACATCCCCATTGAATCTCAGACAAAATATTTTCAAAAACCAGAACTCCTTTCACTCTTCAATAAACAAGCGGGTGGAATATCCTCACCCTGAACATAAGGACATGGCATCAGATCTTTCCCTTATTCGCAGATACACAGTGGGAAAAACATGACCCATATACCCCCATCTCAGGCTGATGAAGTATATATCTTTACAAAACTTTTACCCTCTGCATCAGCTGAGATAGTTTCAAATGTAGAGGCCTTTTGGAATAATATTCCTCTTTACTTTCTGTTCTGTAAAACTCCTCCATAGAAGAGGAACTCTTTTACATATCCATCTTTCTCATATCTTTTTAGCAGAGCTTGTGTTGCTGGATTCAGAGTCATGTTTCAGCTGCCTGGTCCCAAACTTTGCCCATGTCTAGGCTATGTATCATGATAAGACCCAGAAGTGAAATGTCTTCCTCACCCTACACCCCTGTTTTCCTTGGAAATAAAGCTAAGGCCATTCAGGTCAGAAGGGAGCACGGTACAGTCTGATATTTCCTGAGTCTGCATATCAGAGCAGAGCGAAGGTCTGCAGAGCGTATCAGCAGGCTTATCCACCTCACAAATGTGTTACTTACATTGGCTTATGCTGAAACTATTTCCTTCTTCTATAATGCATTTTCAGTGATGAGTGTGTGTCTTCCTTGGCCTGTGTGATTTCTAGTTTGATACAATTTTATTGGAATTAAAGAAACAAGGAAAAAATAAAAAAATCATTAAGTAATTCCAGAGTCCAAGACAAAGCTAAAAAAGTCAAAACCTATCATGAAATAGGTGGTTTCCATTATATGGAAGTACACATTGGACAAATTAATGTCCTGTGAAAGTCATCTTTAGGTACCTGAGGTAGATCTCTTTAATTTTAATGACTTGGCATTATATGACTTTCTATTGCTTCTGTTAACATATATTGTAATTCATCTACTAAAGAGAGCAATAAAAAGTCAACAGATGTGAAAGAAGCATCAGAGAATTGTTTCAATTGAAGGCAGCCAAACTAAATAGTGTCCCTTTCCTTATCAGTGCTTCTGTTACATTTTGAGCTATGTTCCTACATTTCCTTCTAAATTTTATCCAAATTTTTGTTGTTTTTTAGAGGGAGGCAAATTATCCCTGTCATTATTTAGCAGAGCAACAGCAGCTTTCAGACATATATACAAGCTTTCTGCACATAAAGGATTCAAGTTTTAAACCAGGAAAAAAAAATGAACCTTTATATTTGGGGGTTTTTTTCTGCAATGTATCTATGTTTTTCTGTCTGTATCACATGTTAATCACATATTTAATATATATCCCTCCATAAAAGAGACTTAATGATAAAATACTGTAGTTGACCTTTATTTAAAAAAAAAAAATGCTTAAGGCTAAATCAGTGCATTAAACCAGCAAAACAGATTTTCAGGAGTGGTTCCTAAAATAATATTTACTATACCTCTATAGAAATTTCGTCTGCAGAGCTCAAAGCACAATACAAACCTTTAGCTTGCCTTACTCCACATTGGTGAAGTGTGTACCTCCTCCTGTGTTCCAGATGAGCAGTGAGGCTGCAGGTCTGTGACAGTCTAAGGCAGTAAAAAATGCTGGGTTTATGGTCCTGACTGTTTCTCTGGATCCACTACTCATTTACAGTCCATGGCTTGTCCCTGCTCTGGCTCTGATCTCATCTCACTAACCTGGGTCAAGGACCTGACCCGTCAGAAGCACATCAGTGGAGCACTAGTGCCACACTAAGGAAGGAGCTGAATTGCAGCGAGAGTGGCCGTGATCGGCCTAAGGAATTACACAATTATCACTCCAGTCTGCTCCTTTCCTCTTGTACTAGAAAAAAAAAAAAAAAAAAAAAAAAAAATCAAATATCACAGTATTAAAAATATTGTTTTAAGTTTTTTCCTAACCTTTTAGCAGGTGAATAATCATCTTTATTTCACCAATAAAAAGAATGGCATAATACCTCCCATTTGATTTTCATAGTCATCTTCCTGCTTTCTCATACACTGCTATCATACTCATGACGAGCTCCATCTAAACACCTGCATACCACCTTGTTATTTTCTTAGGGCCTCATGCCTAGTCTGTGCTAACTTTGTAGGCATTTTTGAGCAGGAACCTTTTTTGTTATGTATTATTATAGAACTTAGCACAAAAAGCCCTTGTTCAGGACTAGAAAAGTTTGTAACAAAAGTGATAAATCATCACAATAATGCAGAAGAGAAATACTATATTGATCATGATGATAACACCCCCTTCTTTACCCTGCTATTGCTGAAGTCAATAGCAGAGATGTATTGACGTCAGATGGTGTGAGATTAAACCTTACAGCATTATTATTCCATCTGATTTGGACAATTTTTTAAAATAAAATATCTCCAGCATAAAGAAAAACCTTAACTTCACAGCAGTGCACAGGCTGGGTTGACAATGATTCAGATATAAATATATCCACAGGGTGAATATAAGGTATGTGTTTGTGTTCATGCCTTTTTTTTTACCAAGACTACTAAGGTGATGCAAACATTATGTTTGCCCTTAGACTGATATCTCTGTTAGTCTCAGAACTCCCATCAAGATTAGTTTTATTATCTAAGTGAACAGTAATTTAAAAGAAAGAGCATTTTATTGAACTTCTGCTTAAATCCAAACAACTTCAGAAAAAGGCAGTCTGCCTTGACGTGATGTGACTTCAGAACTGAAACTGCAAGTTCCTCAGAAACTGCCACCTATTTTCATCTGTGTAACACTCAAAGCCACACTGTATGTTTGTATGAAGCTCAAATTAAATTATTCAGTTTTTAAAGAAAAGTAGCTGTAATGAAAAATCTAAAATATAATTTTAAAACTAATTTAATACAAAATCATTACATCGACGTCTGTGTATGCAGGGGTTCTATTTAATTTTCATTAAATAATGTAATAACTTTTTTCAAATATCATTTGACACTACTAATTCCTTTTTTATTATGTGTCTTCTATTAAATTGAGAGGCTAGTATCTCATGCAAAGACTGCAGGCTGCTCCGTTCCAGCTGCTTACACTGGAGCCCCCACTGGATGGCAGTCACACACAACTTTGGAAAGAATTCAGCGTGCTGCTTTAACTCACAGACCTGTAAAGAAACCCTAGGTTGAGTGTCTCTAAAACAAACAAACAAAAAAAAGTTTCTTTTATTAGGTAATCCTAGTTTAGTACAAATACATGCAATAAAAGCAAGTGGACAGAAATCTCCCTATTCCCTCACCCACTGTTCCCTAGACCCACTGTCTTGTGGTGCATCATTTCATTCCAGGCGCCAGGATTAGAGAAGGGCGTCACTCAAAGCTCTGGAAAGCAATGCAGGTGTCCCCTGACAAGAGACCCCAGGGCTGACAGTGGAGCAGGATCTGGCTCTATACCCGATCAGGAATGTTTGCTCCAGAAAATTGGTATCCACAGCTTTTAAGTAGAGATTTATTTTAACTAGGAATCAGAACAACCCAAAACTTCAGACAGCCATTAAGACAATCCATAGCTGAACCCATTGGGATATCTTCCCTTGACTTCAGTGGGATGTGAAAAATATATGTGAGCAGATAGATTCAGGTTTTTATTCAGTACAAGACGTCTGTTTAAATGAGCAAACCTCAGCAGTAAAGTGTCTGTTCCTGTTAGAGCCTGCAATGTAACACATCATTAGCCTCATTATTGCAACCCCTTTTGCCTCTGTACCAGGACAGAATGCTCTGCTATGCTGAAGTCCCAAGGGAAGGTGAGGTCATTGGAAGGACTTTTGAGGGGTTTTTTTTAAATCTGGCCAAGGTTACTGCTAACTAACCTGTTCCAAGATGGGGAAAGAGAGGGCCTTTCCACATCCTGAGCACTACCTGAAGACAGTCTTTTCACAATGCAGCTGGCAGGATTTGATATTCTGTAATTGTGCATGCAAATGTTCACAGTGGTTCATGTTTTAAATTGACTTTTCATTTTGATGTATGTCCTGCAGACACAACCATTGTACCCAGGTAAAGGCAGTATGTACATTAGGCAGGGATGGGTTTTTTATTACTTGTTACTAATTATTTGTTGCTCTGACAGTGGGCACATGGCTACTGCTTTAGGACATCCACCATAAGTCGATAAGTTAAATCATAGATTGATAATTATTTTAATTCATTCATATTTTATCTGATTAATGATGCTCTATCAACACCACTGCTCAGATTCCAGATCACCACAAAAAGAAATATTTCAGAATTGCTCCAGATTGATTCTGAAAAAGAAAGAACCTATATGTTGATGATACTGACAGAGACCAATGCATGTAGTATTATGCCAGATTATTTTGTCAGAGTTTCTTCAGCATATTTGAAGTCATATTAATAAAAGGAAAACCTAGAAGATGAATCCTGAGTATGTATTGGAAACAATTCCACTGCAGGCAAAAAAGTTACATGAGGTTAACCTCTTGACATATGAGAGAATGGAGAACCAGTGTTTTGTGGATTAGTCTTCACCAATCTTTACCTGATACACCTCTCTAAAGTCTACACCTTTCATTTAATAACACAAGGGTAAATACCATGAGAGATCTGAGCCATTTCTATTTGTCTCCTGAAATAAGAATTTTTTCGCACCTGATATGCCTGCATTTCCCATTGAAAATGGGTCTGGCACTTGCCATGTTGGATGTCGGAACATTTCCCTTCCATCAGGAAAACCAATAGTAAGCACTTAAGTCTGTACTTAGTAGGGCCTGAGGTGGTTGAGGTTGCAATCTGTTTTGTATTTCAACCCTTTTTATTGACTACACCCTTTCAAAAATAACTCTTTTGAATTTGCATTTATATAACTCTCATTTCAGGTAAAATGTGTATTTCTGCTCTTTATTAAAAATCTAAGAAAAACTGTTCAAGATACTCTGAACAAACTGAAGCTCCTTATTTTCTGAGTAAGAAGATGGAACTATGTTTTTCCGTGTATTTATCTCAAAATAATCGGTGTGAATACTAGTTAAGACAAATTAAGAATCATTTCTGAATATTAAGACTTGCTAGACCTTTTTTGCAAACTGCAGAGGCTGTTTTTCCTGTCTACTACATATATACACTTTTCTTCTTGGGGTTTTATGGGGAATTATGAGAAAGACAGGACTCCTCCAATTATTATAGTTTTTGAGATGGTTGCCTCTGCAGATTCATGACACCAGTAGGCTTTACCTGAGCTCACAGTATTCCAGGGTATCAGGGGATTCAGCCCTTCAGTTCTATGCTACCTGCCATTCATTTACTTTTAACCACTGAACTGAGCATTTGCAGTATCATTAAAACAAAGTAATGCACAATAACATTTTGAAATTAGAAACATGGCAAAAAGATATGTGAAAATATTGCATGCCCTGTAGAGTTGCCATTTTTTGAGAATTACTTCTGCAGTCTATTGTACCCTCTAAAGTCTTAAATTACATATATTAGTTTCTATCCTGTTTTGTGCCAAGGCAAGGCCAGAATAAAATAAACTATTACTGTTCTGTCCTCTTTAAGCCTGTGTAATAAACATGCAAGGCTGAGAAAATAAATAACAACAGTAGAGATAAAAATTCATCCCAGTTACCTTTATGAAATGTGAACATCAAAACTCTATTGAGCTATATTAAACTCTGTTAACAGCACTATTACTAAGCACAGGCAATTCATTTTATTACTCTCTTTCTTCACATTTTTCTGTTAAATAGCTAAAAACCAGGGGGAAATATGCTAATGTAACATGGTTGCTGTGTCATATGAGGGACAATATGCATTTCCTGTAGATTAAACTATTTAGCTAAGTTGATTACTATTGAATTTATTTAGGTTTCAATGGGCATCATCACAATAAAATTGAACAACATTCTCAGCAAGAAAGCAATAAGCATGTAGTGCAAAAAAAGAATGCCTTATTAATTTATGACTTTTCTGAGAGAAGAAAAATGCCCAACACCTGAGCTATGTAAATGTAGCTTTAACAGTAACATAGGTCCCAAATGGAAATCTATTTCTATGGAAAGAATAAGTTGTTTTATTATTGATGCTGTTGCTATATTTAGCAATCGAAGCACATAGGCAAAAACTGATGTGATTCTTCAGCAATCAGAACAAAAATATATTCAGTATAGGTATTCTCCAGGCCTGGGGAAATGTGGATATGTCAGATATGGAAGGAAGGGGGTTTACTGTTGTTTTCCCTTTATGAAAATGAAAGTCAAGTGTATTAGACGTTATAAGTGATGGCATAAACTCCATGAAGTAGACCTGGTTGATCAGAACTGTAAGAAGCAGATCAGTTCAAAATACTCATCATTTCTTTTCTCTTTCTCCAGCTTGATCACTATCCTCCAACAAGTTACAGCCTGCCAGCCACATCTGACGTTCAGTTCAATTCCCCAAAGGCACTATTCCTAGGAAAAGTTATAGGTAAGACTTCACTTTATACCTGGAACAATGATATGTGTGTAGCAGGATGCTTGCTGGACACGTCATTCTTGTTCAGAAAGTGGTGATACTGGAGTTATACTTAAAGGAGGCCTTATGTTCACCTGTTCACAGAGACTGATGAGCACACAAATAAGTAATTGTCTGCCATGCATGGGGAAAAAAAAGATAAGGGCAAAGAGACCCTTGTAACATTGTCTTTGTGAGGTTTCATTATGCTCTCAGTGTCAGATGGAGGCAATAAAAGGAAATTACTGAGACCACTGCTTCTATCAGGAGATATTGAAGTTATTTTGAATATTATCATTCACTGTGAAGTTATTGTGTGCCTTGTATAATGTCTTTATCCATGCAGACAGCCTTCTTATCCCTGTGCATCCTCTTGTGTCATAACTGTCCCTCATCACTCTGGCAAACCGTCACTCTCTCACAGGAACGCCCACCAGCAAGGTCCTTTGGAGTCTGTAACACCTGCAGCAACACTCCTCTGGACAATTTCTATCCTTTTTATGGATCTCACGGTTATTTCCAGTGCAGCAGTTTCCTGGCCAGCTCCCCAGAGGAACTCAAGGGGCAATACAGATGCCTTGGCCTCACTTTTAGACCATCCTATAGAGCATTGCTTAATTTTTCTGCTACTGACTTCTTACATGAATTTCCAGGGTTACTCACTTCAAGAATCAATTCTTCCCAACATTTGCAGTTTTAAAGGAGGGCTTTTTCTCCTTTTCAGAGATAAAGGGGAATTAATATTATTTCCTCTAAATGCTTTGTGCAGAGATATGCTTTGCTTGAACTCAGTGAAGAGATTAATCTAGAAAACTGCAAACTTTGTTAAGTGGCTAAGGCGTTAATCTGTGATCCCTTTGCACTGTTTTTTGAAGTGAAAAAGAAATTGATCACATGGCTAATGGGATTTTTTTGTAGATACACTTTTCTATTTGTTTCGGTTTTAAAATTTAACATGTAGAACTTCTGTGAAATAGGAAATGAAAAGTCTTAAAATTTCTGGCTATCAGGAGAGTCATGAACTATTTTCTGGAACTTTCCAAGTCACTTCTGTTGATGGTACAAAAGATGATGCAGTCTGATTTTGGTCAGTCTCTGGAAACTGGGTGCACTCCCACCTCACCTCACTTAATTTAGGCATCTAGACCAGAGCTGGTGCTCTGACTCAATTTTTCTAACAGCATGGGATTATATTAGCCCTTTTGGGAATATGATTGTTTTGCTTCTTCCTTTCTGCTTGTTATTGTCTTTCAAAATAGGACATTTTATTAAGCAGAAGAACATATCATTACTAAAGAAACCAACAAGAAAACAAAACAAAACAAAACTTTTATTCTTTTTTATTCTTTCTACCAGAGAAAAATTGAACTTCACTGTGAAGAGATGGATTTCCCAGTGTAAAATTGTTGTATAACTGACCATGTCTGTTGATGAGCTTTACTGTGCTCATGTTGAACTGGAGTCTCATGGAGTAAACTCATGTTTACTGGAGTCATGTTGAATGAGGGAAGAGCTCAGTTAACAGGGTTACCCAAGCGCAGCAGTTTGAAGGGCAAAGTAGACATAGAATTCAGTATCTTTAAAGCCTCTAGCTATCACTTCATACTGACTAGGCATATTTTAGTGGTCGAGAGGGATTAGAACCAACAGAAGATGTGGATACATAGATCAAGTTGCAATTTGTGCCCATATGCAATTACATTCTCCAAATGGCCAATATGGGAGTAGCCTCCCATTTCACTGCTACTCTGGCATCACTTGCATTCAGTTTCTGTTGTTCCCATACCATGCAATTCTTATTTGTCAGCAAAAATGAATGCAAGGCCCTATTTTTAAAGACTGATGGGTTTTTGAAGAGCACTCTGGAACAATCTTACTAGGAAACTGGTCTTCTGTCTGTCTTATTTCCATTTTTATTAGTGTTATTTGCATAGGAGCAGCCGCTCCTGCCACAGCTGTGCTTGCTGTGATAGGGAGTTCATCTGCTCCCCATCGGAAATGATCCCTTGTACAACACCTACCACAATACAACACCTCTCTCTGCTCTAGGTCTTACAAAAATATGGTTGATTAATAAAATGTTGCTTCATAACTGCTCATAATATTTTCTGTAAAGCAGGAGGATCACATCAGACACCACAACAAAAATGTTTGAGTTGCAATCAGGGAGAACTTTTCTTCTTTAAGTTGAGATGCTTTCTGTTTCCTTGAAATACTTTTTAAAAAACGCCTTTGTTCACTGGCTTGAAAAACACTGAAATAAAATAATTTTAGCATTTTGGAAAACTGGAGGTAAAGGCGTTTAGTATATAATTCTTACCCAGGAAAAATGGATTATGATTTGAGGTATGAAATAAAGCTAAAGGAGACAGCAAATGAAAAATCTTCTTTTACATTAATGTCTAGTAACAAAAATAGTAGCTCTAGAGAAATGCAGGATTTTACAAAAATTATAGAAAAGTATTGTTAATGTTTCAAGGAAGTTCTTTAATCTGGTATTTACATATATTTAGGCTTTGAGGGCTTGCACACAAGGCAAAATGGAGAACCTGGCTATCTGGATTATAAGATATGAAGAGAAAAATCCAAAAGTTTGACAATGTGACCGCCATCTACTATTTTCATGTAGGCTGCAACTTGAAGCTCATTACTGAGGTAGAGCAGAGGTTTGATTTTTCCATTAAGCGTAGTGAGTTTGGATGCAATACTCAGCTTTGTCTTCATGTCCTTTTTAGAGACCTACACCTGTACTGTCTTAGTCTGTACTTTATAACTAAAAGTGGTGCATTTCCTTGGCATTTAATATGTATTTATAAGGAATTAGCTAGACATAATTACACATGATTTTGTAAAAGTGTCATTCTGGTGAAGAGAAATAATTTGAGAGTTTCTTAACAGGATATATGAGTGAGCACAGAAACACCAAGATCAGACAAGAGTTGGTTTTGAGAAAGTGGCAAGGAAGTAAAGGAAATATGCTTCTTGCCTTCATCTCCACCAACCACTCCAAGTTAAATTGTATCTTTTCAGAAATACTTAAATATCCACTTGGAAACAATTGACATAATATGAGTCATCATCACACGGATTATAATTTTCAGAATTGACAGCTGTCCCTGCAGCTCACCTCTGTGGGCTCTGTTTTTGTCTCCGCCTCAAGCTAGTGTTCTTCAGGGACCTCTAGTAAAAGTAGCCAAAGGGGAGACACCTTTCAGGTCTGCCTTCCTTCTTACAAAAGCAGCTGCCATCACTCTACAGCTAAAGAGAGGCCCTAGAAATCAACCCCAAGGGCCTGGATTCTTTTCACAAAAGTCAGTTTCCTTGAGAAGAAGTGGTAGAAGGTCAATTTCTAGATGTGGTGGAGTTTTCCTGACATTAATGTAAAGACTTTTTTATTGTTCCCTGATTGGAGTTTCTGTTTCTTTACTGGTGTTTGTGGTGAAAATTAAAATTGGTGAGGAGACATTTCTCTGGATTCATTGTGACATTCACCACCTCGAACTGATGGGAGGTAAGACCAACTCTAACTACTAGCCAAGTAGTTAGTTTCAAATGTGCAAAGGAGAGAACACAGAAAAACTTCACAAAAAGGAGAAGATAAATGACATTGCTTCATGGCTTAGGTAGGTATAGAAAGAAGAATTGCTTTTTTGTTGTATGGCTTCTCTCTACAAATAGATACTGAATAATAGGAGGCAAAAGTTCAAAATGCTTTGAATTTCCAGCGGTGACTAATGGCAATTATTCCAAGAGGTAATCATTCTTTATTCCTAGATAAGATACTTTCTTTTCTATAGAAAAAGCCTGGCAATTTGGTGCTTCAACACTTGTAGCTGAAAACCATCGACGACCTCCCATGTAATTCATCCTACCAAAACCAACACACACTTTCAAAATCAGCTTCAGTGTCCATGCTTCCACACAACTGCAGAGTTTTATCACTTAGAGGGTTTGTTTCATGCCAAGGAATGAACACTTTATCTCTTTGAGGACACTTACCATCATTGAAAAGGGGGTTTTGATAGCCTTGATTTAAAAATTCTGCAAAGGATATAGGCATAGTTCTAATTGGTGCTCAGTTTGGGTATGCTGTTAGACATTGACATCACCTGATAGGAAGTTAATGCTAATATATATATATATAAAACACCAGTTTAGAATTAGATCTCTATACTGTCAGGCACTTTTTGTCAGCTTTTAAATTTGCATCTTAGAAGATAGTGCAGAGCTGTAAATAGATCATGAATAATTTAAAAGTATTCTTCTGCTACACATCTTTGACATGTATCTACTATTACTTCATGATCATAATGAGGTTAACACTTCATTATATATGTTAGTAGTTTGGCATTCAGAGCTCCACAGCTTGAGCTCTGCTGCTCTCCTTCATTTTGCAGTGCAGAGAGACAATCTGAGTGCAGGGTAGCTCAGCCTACTTTCACTGATAATGAGAAAAAAACCAGCTAGTATGCAGTCAATTCATCCACCAACTTACTTCAAGGTAACTTCCTGCTGCTTCATTTCTGGGCACCAGCATTAACATTCAGTATTGTAATCTCAGTGAGAATGCATATTGTCATATTGGGAGCCCTCCTGCTACAGCAGGTAGAATATTAAAGATGTGCTTTCCCCTGCATGAGTTATGTATGAATTGTCATACAAAAATATAACATCTGGACAATTCTCCTTCCCCTATTCCTCCTGTATAATGCTATCAGCCTGGTTGAAACACCTCTGGGATTTATTATTGTCTGTCTCTCTGATCTCAGATCTGTCTGTCCATACTCACTCTTTGAAGTGTTTCTGGTAAAGGCAGAAATGTTCCACAGCTCTTCTAGTCAAAACCTGATGGAAATAAAAGTAATTTTTCTTTTCTTCCAGATCTCTGGTTTTGATCCGTCTGGTTTTTCTCTGAGAAATCCTACCTACAAGCCATATTTAGAAAGGAATATTTCCCATCTACAGGTCTCCCATCCAAGGGACATGATAAACACTTAGAATTGCCAGTTTGACCCAAATAACTTCTGAGTCAGAAATTAGGGTAGCCCAAGTGAATTTTGTCTTTTATTTGAGAACTAAAATGAAGAAGAGAAGCCAAAAATATTCATTGATGCCTCTCAGCATCCATGCAACATCTTCTTCCCATTTTTCAGAATATTGCAGGATTCATCTGCTGCAACTCCAGAGAGGCAGATGGTCAACCCCAGGCAAACTGGATTAAATTAGGTGCTTAGGTAATCTCAGTTGTCATGAGTATATCCAGCTTTGCTCTTCCAAAAATCAGCTGGAGCCATTTCCTCCCACAAACTTTTCACTCTTACCCTTCAGGTGATTCTTCACCTCTCAGCCCCTCTCATACTTTGTAATGGCAGCTGCCTTTTCATTTCCTCTTGCACTATTCTCTGTGAAGAGACTTCACTGATTCCCAGTCTTCAAATCTTTCATGGGCATTCAACAGCTCCAGAAGGTCACCCTTTATTCTCATGGTCTTCTAGCAAGCAAACCAGCCTCTAACAGGATGCAGTACTCCCCTAAATTCTAAAGTTATTTCACTTGTGCTTTAACATGTCTCAGAAAATTGTTTCATATAAATCAGTCGACAGAATCTTGCTGAGAAAATTATCCCATTGTTTTACAGTTCTTTCCAAAGTATTAATCTACTGGCTCTGAAAAAAAAAAAAAAGGAAAGGAACGGAAAAGAAAAGAAAAGGAGATTGTAAGGCAATTTAATTTGGTTAGTGCCATCTTGAACAGAGTATTTGCACAAGTCTTATCTGACATTCAAAACACTGATAACACTATTTAAAAGCAAGGGAATAAAATGAAAACTTAAACTCTAGTAATTAGACTGACCTTTTCCTAACTCCTGTATTTTGTTAAGGTGGCATATCTTGGTTATACAACTTTTCCCTACCACAGGAAGACAGGAATTATATTGCCTGTACTGTGTAATATCTAATACTAATTTATTTCAGACACAACTACGTTCAAGTGCCAAAGAAACCTGACATCAATAAAATGTGCTGTTGGCCCCATGAAATTCTAATGGCGTAGATAGCGAAACTGAAGAACTCAGAGCACCTTCAAGGCTTTTAAATCACTTAAAAAAAAAAAAAAAAAGTGTTACACAGTCTGAAAAAGTCAGAGGTACTCCTGAAGCTGAAAGTACAGTATCTTATAATTTTTCTCCAAGTATATTCAAAGGAAAAATCAAAAATTAGAATAGAACTGCCCTAAGATAACAGACAGAATTGACAAAAAAATTGTCTTTAATAAGCCAAGGCACAGGTCTTAAAAGTTTACATTACTTTACCTGGCTTGTGCAACTTCTACCCATAGTTCCAGATATAAAACATTCCCAAAAAATGTGAATATGCCCTAATTTTTTGATCAGAAATAGCTATAGAAATAGTGTTCTGGCTAGATTATTTTGGCTAAGGGTGCAGATTATTTCCATGCCATTTCTTGTAAAGACAGATAAAGAAATTACATCTTATTCAAAACTCACTCATTGTTTGAAAATTTAAAAGAAGCTCAGGTTTTATCTGACACTTGTTTCACTTAGGGAAAAATCATAACAAAACAACACATAGACTGACCAAAATATTGCAGAGGTTGTCAGATGGAAAGGGAAGCGACTGAGGCCCCGTATTTTAGAGGCTCATTGGGATCAAGTCAAACGTCTCCCTCAAGAGCTGTACTAGTTTTCACTCCCATCATTGATAATTTGAAGGTGCCTGTGTCCTCTTCTGATCTGCAGTGGCCTCTTATGCCAGAAGCACCAGAGGTTTCCTAGAATCTCTTTCCTAGGAGAAAGTTTGCTCAGGTTGCTGGAGAACCTGGGAAGAACAAGGGATGTGGGAGTTTCTGGAGTATGAATTAGATAGGAATTTCATGGCATGTGCTCCTGTGCCTGAAAGAACAAACCCCCAAAAGGAGTGTAGGACCAGGGATCCTGGAGAAGTGCTGCACTAATGCACCTTTGTGTGTCAGGGCTCAGAGCTGCCTTAGGCCTGGACAGCTTTCCTTCTCTCCGAGAAGCCTGGGCCTGTCCATGCAGTTTTAAGCTCTCCAGCTTTTTAGGATGAAATTTATCTCTGTTCAAAGGCTCAACACAATCTTCACACTACTAAACTCCGCTTACGTAGACTGTATATAGAATGTAAAGTAAGTTTATGTTGTGCTGCTGCTCTTTGTAGAAGAAAAAAAACCACCTGTTCTGCATGAGTATATCCAAGAAATAGTAAAATAAACACGTTCCTCAAACAATATTAAGCAATGAATTAATGTGAAGATAAGATAATCTTTCTTTAGGACCTTTATATAGAACTATAAATTCGTAGACTAAATTATTCATGGTGAATAATTTGCTTAACTCCCACTATCACAAAAAGAAAGAGAAGTATATAAATTATGGAAAGACACTTCAACATTTTCCTATTAAGCCAGACCTTTGACTGTAGGCTACTTTGCATTTCTTTTAAAAGAAATTATCTCATTGTTTAAATTACAGAACCAAAACCTGTCTGATGTCTATTTTCAAGTGTTTCTGCTCAGCAAATTTTAAAGCTGTATATATACACTCTCTAAATAAGCCCTTTCTGATAGGTACAGTAATGCTTTCTACATCTGCATATTTCAGGGTACAGTTAAAACACTATTAGTTGTCATGGAGAAGGAACTCACTCAGAAGATTGGGGGATTCCCAATGGCTTCAGCTATGCCCATGCTGTAAATAACAACAGGCATTGCGGTTGTATCAGTGACATTGTTTTAAAACTTGTCAAGCCAATAGAGCTGACACCACTCAGCAGAGACTGATTATTTGAAATGATTCTGTCATATCCTTTGCTGGGCTTTTTTCCTTCTTTTATTTTGGGGGGGAGGGGTCTTAAATTAGGGTACCTTATTTGAATGTTTTGCCGAAATTTCAAGAGAATAATGTCATATGGTACTAGGATAGGATAGGGTAGGATAGGATAGGATAGGGTAGGATAGTGTAGTACAGTATTAGGGATAGCATTGAGTTTAAATAGCTTCCTGAATTAGATTCAAAGGTTTTCTACAGCACAGTCAACATCACTAATGGCTCCTTGTGCTGCAGCTTGGTTGTTTATTCTGATACTAAATCTGACATAATAGTAGCAGTGTTATGCCACTGACCATGACAGTCACTGATTCTTAGATTTATATGCCATAATAAAACTGTATTTAATCTGCAGTACAGTGACTAGTTCATAAACAGCTCCTTTAAATATAACAGGAATAAACTCACATGTTTACAACTTTCTCTTAGAGAAGCCTGTTTCCTCTCCCATAAATGTAGACCACTACCTAGAAATCTCTCCTTTATGACTATATGAACTCACAAATCTACCTCAGTGGCTCTCAGCTACCTTAACACCAGAGTTGTACCCCACTTGCAACTGAAGAAGTTGAGTAAGGTTACAGTCAGTCTCCCACCAAAAGGTAACATTTTTTTTTGTTCAGTCTGATAGCAAGATAATATATACTGCCACTGTTTTTTTTCTACTTTCTGTCCTCTTCAGACTGTGTTCTGAATTTTCTTTTTCTTTTTTGGGAGAGAGATTGTCATCTGTCTCATTGTTACATGAAATGCTTATTGATCAAAAAATTGCCTCCTGTTCCTTCTTATCAGTTGCAGAATCCAAACTGGGTGAAAGTTGCACCATCATATATACAGTTATTTCAAAAATGTCCAGGGAGAGAAATGAATTTATCATCAAGTGTCAGAAAAATTGAATTGTTTAAAATACTCCAGCTACTCCAGCTACTCCAAAATAAATACTCCAGAAAAAAAAAAAAAAAAGCTTTGTTTTTAGAACAATTTGAAAAGAGTTTTTTGAGTTGTGGGTGATGAGACAACTCAGAAATACTGATATTGAGAGACATCTTCAAAGCAAAATACTATTACAATTGCTAATGTAAATCATCAATCTGTCATATCTTTCTCAGCCAAATTTGATTTAGTTTCAGTTTAGCACCTTGAAAATATGTACTTTCTTCACTCAGTAAATGCTCACTTAACATAAAATTAGCATATTTGTCAGTCTCCCTGGAGCAATGGCAACCTCTTGGTTTCCTGCTTCTGTACATGGGATTGTGGGATCATGGGAATCACATGGGGTTCTTTGCAAGACAGTCAATAACTTGACTAATGAAGTTAGGAATGGTCTACTATTTCTGTATTAGTTTGACCAGGACTTAAAGACTTTCTTTGCATTTTTCATAGGTAGCATCTTAAGTTTTCCACTAATTTAAATGTAGACAAAAATATGCATTTAATAAGATAGTTGCCAAATTTGTCTTCCTGGCATCACAGGATGAGAGTTAGAGGTTATGAAGGACATGCAAAGGCTAATGAGCTCTCTGTAACCCACCCTCTATATATGAAAAGAGCATATGGAGGAAAACCAACATATGGAGAAAAGGGCATATGGAGAAAAAACAGCAGTGTATCAGTGGCTAAAACTGATCTGACTCTAAAAGTGCAGAAGTTGGTGATTGCAAAAGCTACAGGAGAGAGGGAGTGACACGAACTTCAAATACAGCTTCTCAAAGCATTTTACATTCCCTTAGGCAAACCTAAGCATTATTTTGCTCAGAGCAAAGGACTGGACGTGGTTATATCAGGGGGCACACGACCCTGCTGAGTTTCTAGGTCAGCATGAGAAGGCAGGACATTTAAGTGGTGTTGTAACATCATGTCAGCTGAAAATATTTTTTTACACTGCCATACTTTCCAGTACTTCCTTTACCTTGAGAAAAGAGCCTATGTAGCAGCTCTCCACTAAGTGCCTGCAAGCTTGCAGGAATCCACAGATTTCTCTCCATTAATGCATAGAGCATATCTTAATTGCTTAAGTCTGTTATCTTGACTTTGTAATAGTGTCCCCTCCAGGGATGAAGGAATGCTTGTATAGCAGCTCAGTTTGCATTGCATCTGGTTCCTGGGTGGTGTTTGTGGTGTGCCACATCCTTTCTGCTGAGGGATGCACTGAAACCAGAGCATTAAATTATGAAGGAGTTTGTTTTTTTCTGGAATTAGAATAATGGGCTACACCCTGTCCTCATACAGGAAAGTAAATGAATGGGAAATACTAGAGTTGTTTTGCATTTTCACTTTATTCTGAGAGGATCAGAGAGAGAGTGGGGAACAGGGAGGAAGAGTGGGACATGATGAGCTTGACAAACTCCCATTTTGTGTTCAGACCTGGATCTGCCCTCCTTCTAGTTTCCCTCATCACGAATTATCCAGTAAGATATTCATCACAGCATTCAGACACTATCCTGTATTCCCAGTGTGATTGCTTTATCAACAGTGCTGCACATCCAGCTCTTTCTGCACTGGTTTTGTGGCTTTTCAGTGGTGTGCATGGCACTTACACACCAAATTAATTTCTATTACTTCCCAGCTGGTCATTTCCAGTTCTTCCTTAAGACTTACCTATGGCTGTTATTTTTTTTTAAGAAATTTACTTTGTACATAATTGTTAAAGTAATGTATTCAGTCCAATTAAAAGCCATGTTAAACACAAGAAAAATCATAATATAGGGCAGACAGGTACACAAGTTCCCCTGCATTTCTCTCCCAGTTCCCAGCCTGCCTGCCTTTGAGCTTCCCCACAGCCCCATGTGAGGGCAGCAGGCTTAGGACACCTCTTATTACTAAAAGTTGTGCATTTCAGTAATATTTCAATTGCTTCAGCTGTCTCCAAAATAAAAGAAATTCGGGGAGCTCTCCTCACACACACACTTGCTGCAGGCTTCTTGGCTAGCCAGTATCTCCCTTCTCCTCCCACCCTCATCCTCTGACTCCATTTACTGCTCTGCCTAGTTCCCTCACATCTAAATGTGTCTGCAGCTCACATCTAAATTTTGCAGCAGGCAGCTTTTATTTCAGCAACACTCAGGTCAGGCTGCATCCTGTTGCTGCAGATGGATTGAGAATGCTGTCTCTGTTGCTCTGGACCCAGCTCCTTCTCTCCTCTGCTTACTGACATTTCAGTGGCCCTCAGGCTCCCAGCCACCAGGAGCCCAGGCACCCAAAGCTGAGATGTGGTCTGTAAAGCATGGCAGGGCTCTGCAGGTCAGCTTTCTCCAGGCTCTTAGCATGACCAGATTGCATACACTTCCTCCTTTCTTCCAGAACTCAAATGGTAATCATCAAACATGTCTATGTTTTGGGGAAAAAAAAAAAAAGTAGGAATTTATATTAACTGGTTAGACAATTTTCTTTCTGTGAGACTTAAGCAGCAGCGGTGCCATCTGAATATCAGGTTCTTGTAGCAAATTTGGGTAAATGCCTCTGGATGGGGGAGAAAATAACGAAGAGCCGAAGGGACTAAGGAGTGGCATGGAAGAGGCTGTGAGGAACAAAGACATAGGGAACGAAACGGTGGCGACAAATCAACAGGGTCCATAAGCTAGAAAGATGGCTGATGCCAGACGCTTGTGGATCAAATAGGGTCGTCCTGCTTCTGTGGTGCCAGGTTGGAGGAACGGACGGTTTGGGAAATGGCACTTGATCAGCTGTCCTTGGGAGGTACCAGTTTTTTCTTGTTCCTTTGTGTTTTTCTTACTGCCTGACCACAAGTCAAAGAAATGAGCAAATATATCTTTACCTCACCCATCTGCTTCTTCTTAATTATTGTGGATTGGCATCCATTCCCTAACAAAGTCAGATCTCCTGTCAAAATGCACAACAACTGTCCCAGCTGAGCGTGTGGCAGTTTGGCTTCAGCTTGTGCTACTTTCACAGATCTTAAACAGAGGGCATCAAGTTTTGGGCTGGCTCATTTCCATCCTCTTGGACCTCCAGTCACAGTAATTCAGTGTCACAGACAAAATTAGCAGCACATTGCTCTCCCTCTCCATAGGCAAGGACAAGCTGATGAACAGGATCGTGTGATCAGTGCTACCCTTGCTGTGACCTTTTCAGTTTGAGCAGCTGACAGAAGGCCCCTCTCTGACCAGCAACCTCACTGCTCTGCTATTTAACTGATTTACAAACACATCCGCCAGCCTCTTATGGCAAACACACCAACTAGCCACAGATTTTCTAAGGCAAAATGACAGGGTTCTCTACATCTTAAACTCCTGCAATCTCAATCTAGCGTTCACCTTTATTATCTAAACTGCTGCCTGACTCAAACTCCTCCTATTAGTAACAAACTGAAGACAAGGAGAAAAGAAATTTTAAAAATACTCATTTCAATCTTTTCCAGTTTTCAGATGGACTCATCCACAGAAATCCCAAGTACTTTTCTAAAGGGTACTGGGGATTTCTTGTGCCATTACTCAGCTTCTCTGGCAGAGCTTGGTGCTGAGCATGCTTAAATAGAGTCCACAGATAGAGTTTCTGCAAATGCATACCTACTAGCTTGGCAGCTGCTAAAAGACACAAATTGCTTTTACAGGTCACCTCTCACATTCCTTTTTCCAGCTCTTCTTCTGACTCACATCCACTCAGCAGCCCAGCAGATAGTCTGTGAAGGTTGCTTATTCAGAAATCCTGGACAACTCACCACTGTGCCTATGAAATTAAACTCGGCTTTGCACATGCCATGAACTGGAACATGCTGTGGCTACATGCACAGATGCACAGCTAAATGTTATGCCCAGCAAATTCAGCATATCCAGAATATTTCAGCCTCACTGTGCATCTGTTAATGTGTCAGACTAAGTGTTCTCTGTGCATTTCAATGCTGTCAGACGTGCGACTGTCACAAAGCTCACTATTAGATTGAAACTACCAGCAGCAATATTTAAAGTGTTTCTTTTCACCAGTTTCAGAAGAGGGATGAAAAAGAGAAGTGCAGATTTTTCGGAGAAAACAATCATTAGTGGTTTTGCTCTTGCCTCAGCTTACACCAAACTGCTTCAATCAGTAATAGAGTATTAAGAACTGGAGGAAGCCTATCATATTTTAGAGGATTCAGTACTTCAGTTCAACATAGAGATCGTGATGAACAACACTAAGGTTTCCTAGCACAGAAACTCTCACACATGCCTGTGTTCTTGGAGTACCTGAGGCTTCTCAAATAAGTCAACTTTACCAGATTTCTGTGAAGAACTCCTCTGGTCTGAGACAGGTGTCTTGACAACAACTGTTTTATCACCCCACCGCAGTCTACCAATCCACATCACCCAGGGGCATGAAACAACCACGATGCTTAAGGTTTCAAAGAAAAGTATTTGTCAAAAAAAACCCACCAGAAAAAAAGTAGAGGGGAACTGGTAGATGCAACAATAGAATAAAGGATATAACTGATGATAATATCTGGAATAAAACAGGGACGAAAGAAACACCTGAAATAAGAATAAAGGAGATACAGAAAAACAGTGGTGAAAAAGGAGGGTGGGGAGAAAACACTGAATGGAAAACTATAATAGATAGGTGGTGAGCTGTATCACATAATCAGCATCAAATACTTGAACAGAAAGCCCCTGAGACCGAGGATGCCAAACATTTAGTGAAACATCATAAGCTTTACTCCAGATAAGCCATCAAATTCTACTTAAAATCTCTACTTAAGCTGATTCAGCAAAAATCTCTGCACATTCTATGGAGAGCTTTTTTCTGTGATTCCTTAGGTCTTGGATTTTTTTCTTCGAATATTAACTCTCTGGTGTTCTTCTCTTAGTCATACTGCAAATGATTTAGCACCTGAAAACAGCAAGGATTTCATTTCTCTGCCCTAATAATTTAATATGTGTATTTTGTGACTAAAACGTACATTAATCTTAAAGTTTTAAAGAGTCTTAATCATTAATCTTAAAGGGGCTGGGGTTTATATGGTTATTTTTATACTTTTTTATATCAATATATAAGCTAGAAATAATTTCAAGTATAATGATACTAAGCAGATTGTAGAAAGAAATTTATTTCCTCCTAGAAGGTGTGCCTTCTTCAGTATGTTAACACTGCATCTACTTTATCAATTCAAATGCCGTTTCTCATTTTCCAGTGAAATCTTACCTGAATATTCTTCCATTCCAGAGATTTTACAGTTCATGCATTTCTGTATGTATTAATTAAATATCTAATTTTCTAGTTGGGTCTCCAATTTGGATCGAATGTTTTTCCAGCTTGTTCAGTATTACCCTTTTGACAGAAAAGAATAAATTCATTCCTTGGGGAAGGGAATACTGTCTTATATATTCATTTTTTAAAAGAAAATCTTATTTTAATTATCTAATTTTCTTCTCATTGGTATCTCACAATAATCCTTTACCCCTGTTTACCCTCAGTGCATTGTTTTAAAATTGAAAGGGCATTAATAAAATCATAGAATGGCCTGAGTTAGAAGATAGCTTAAAGATCCCCTAGTTCCATGCCCCCTGCCATGAGCAAGGACACCTTCCACTAGACCAGGCTGCTCAAAACCGCATACAATGTGGAACTGAAAACTTTCAGAAGTGGAACACCCACAACTTCCTTGCAACCTGTTCCAGTGTCTCACCACCCTCATTGTAAAGGATTTCTTCCTGATATCCAGTCTAAACCTATCCTCTTTCAGTTTGAAGCCATTTCCCCTTCTTTTGTCACTACAGCCCCTTGTGAAAAGTCTCTCTCCAGCTCTCTTGTAGCTCCCTTTAGGTACTGGAAGGCTGTTTTGAGGTCTCCCTGGAGCCTTTTCTTCTCTAGGCTCTTCTCAACCAGAGTTCTCTCAACCTGTCTTCATAGGAGAGGTGCTCCAGCCCTTTGAGCATCTTCATGGCCCTCCCCTGGCCCAGGTACTTCTTAAGTTGGGGGGCCCAGAGCTGGACAGATGGGGTGTTTACAAGAGTGGAGCAGAGGAGAAAAATCACATCCCTCAATCTGCTGGGCACGTGGCCTTTGATGTGACCCACCATTGGCCCATGTCTCCAGCCTATCAAAATCCCTTTGGATAGCATCCTTTCCCCCCAGCAGGTCAACTACACCACACAGCTTGGTTTTGTTGGCGAACTTGCTGAGGGTGCACTCAATCCCACTGTTTGTGTTGCCGACAAATACATTAAATGGTGCCAAGAAAAAAAATTAATCCAAGAAAGAAAAAATCAGCAGGAAATACATCTCTTCATGACATGGAGCTGTGGCATTTCTATCTTTGTCAAGAGATTGTAGGCACTCCAAATGAAGTAGATAGTGCTCTATCTTCTCATTGTATTTTACCAGTAAGAAGCATTTCTGTTCTATGAATTTTACTTGGACAGTCGGGAAGGGGCTGGAATATTTGTACTTCACTGTTTGTCATTTCATTACCTCTTCCACTGTTTCTGCTTTTGGGCAATAGTTTAATTTTTTCCTCATCTGCTATGTGTCTTTTTCTTTTGGTGAAATATTCATACCAAAATCTTCTTGTATTTACATAAAGCCCTGTGTTGCCATAGGACAGCTGATCACCAGCCTGGTTTTGAGTCTTGGGAAATGTTGCTCTTCAGCAGGGCTCTGAGACTTTGTATCAGTGCTTTTTTGCAGTGGTTCACACCCTGATCAGCATTTGACATGAAAATAGAGACTGTTTCACAGTTTTACACATTCATCTACTGCTTTTATTTCTCCTTTTCCTTGCAGTACAACTGGGGCATGGCCCATGCAACAGTCTAATCCGAACCTCCATGGTTGCAGCTCTATTTTCCACATGCAAAGCCTTTTAATCAGGCTGTTTAGGGGAATTTTAAAGGCTTCTTGAAATATCCACACAATCAGCCAGTCTCTGTCCTGAGAAACGTGTTACAGAGACAGCATATGTTCAATAGGATGGAGACAGACAGTGCTGGAGACTCTCCTGGCAGGATTTGAAGAGAGTTGTGCATTGCATTTGTAGTGTCAACTGGAATGATGTAGTGGAAAATAAAGCAGTCTGCTAGTTTGGGATTTGAGATCCAGAGTTTTTGAAATGGCTCAAAATAGCTCAGTGCCATCTGTCTTTGCACAAACCTGCAGGGGTACCAAGGCCACAGCAGCAGCAGCAGCTTTCTGACTGACCAAAAAAACATGCAGCCCATTTGGCCTGAGCTGTGGAGGCACCACATGCAGCTTTGTAAGCATCCTTCCCTTCCAAGTTATGTTCTGCATTGTCAGTCTTGGGGATAAATTTTACCTAAATAGGATATGAAATAGTTATTTTTAATCAGTTCTTTGATAGAATAAAACTCCTGATTTTCTTAACTTCTAATCAGGAGGAACATTTTATTTCTGCACTTTTCAACATACTGCATAGATAGAGATCCCTGGAGTTCAGTTTTTCTGACTCAAGACAGGAAATGCATAAAGCAAACTCCTGGTTTACTGCCAAATATGTGTCTTTTTATGAACTATGCATCTACATTATAGATACAGTTTTGTTGGCTCTTTTATCTTCTATTTATAGAGGAAATCTGGTTTACAGTTTAAATACTAAAATCCTTTTTAAGCAGAGCAGCAAAACTGTTGTGTAAGTTGCCTGAGCAGTGTGACCTCTGCAAACATGCTCCACTCCTTGGATAGATAATTAGGCATGTCTTTCTATCAGGAGGGGCAAACTTCTCAAGACTCAGCATTCTACCGTGATGCTCAAAGCACCAGGAAGCAAGAGATTTACCTCTGATGCACTGCTACAGCACAGAGACTAAGAAGAGCAAAAGAAATTCAGTGTATTGATTTATCTTAGCTCATGATAATTATTGTCAGGCAAATAAAGTAG
This sequence comes from Corvus cornix cornix, assembly GCF_000738735.6. NCBI lineage: Eukaryota > Metazoa > Chordata > Aves > Passeriformes > Corvidae > Corvus > Corvus cornix. Next base: position 29,437,781 of record NC_046333.1, read on the forward strand.
GAAAGTGTGTGTATATAATGAGTATCATATTAGTCTGTTTCCTGTAACAGATGATGGCTGCTGTTTTCCTTTTATCTCTTGAAAAATCTGTTCTCTGACGTACTAATATCCATATGAGGGAAACACAGAGTGCTTGTGAAGACAAAATTGCACTGATTGATTGTTCTAAATTCAATGATTTGCAGAACAGCAAACTGAACAGGTGCTGCAGTGAGAAAACAAGTGGCTTCCTAGCAGGCAATGGTGACAAGCTGACTTTCCATTCTTGCAGCAGACTTCTGGAAGTTTGTTTTGGGGAGTAATTATTGCCATTTGGATCATCATATCTCAGTAATTAAGATCTGAATTTCCTTCTCTGTTGTATCTGTCTTTGGTATTTGCAGTACGCAGACAGTGACTACTGATGTTGTTGTTTGGGTAAAATATATCCTAAACCTCATGAATATTTCTTGTGTTTGCTTCAGTTAATAATTGCTATTTACAATTATATCTCACTGGATGATGAATAACACATCAGCTTTCAGCCATGACAGTAATTCAGTTTTAGAGTCCTGATAGGTGCATGAGAAGTTTGAACTGAGGTCTCTCATTTGTATATACTGGAAGTACCTTGGACCTGTACTGTAAAGCCTACTGGTCTAGCAATGAGCCAGAAAATCTGAAATCCATACGATAAAGTCACGGTCATCTGTAATTGTTTTACTTTGATTATAAAGGGACAAGTTATTTTTTACATTTAGGTGGTGCCAGGTAATTCTGCTGGACAGGGAAATCGTACTTATTTCCCAAATTAAAGTGTGAGCTCTGTAAGAGCTGCCTGAGTGCACAGCTCACTCCAAACGATCACTGACCATGTGTTCAAAAGGGCATTGGCTGAAGAAATAATTTAAGTAAAATGGGAACAACCTGGTTTTAGGGTTTCTACTCATAACCTTTGCAGTCAAGAATTAAGTGGCAGTCTACTTTTTGGGGAGACAAGGAATAATCTTGCTCCCAAACAATGCAAATGCTTAACCAGCTGCCCTAGGGCTGCACTCATTTCAGAGGGACCTTCACCAAAGGCTGTGTGCAACAAAGGCGTTGCCAATAGAGTGACTACCAGGCTGCCAGTCCCCCTAAGAAGAGTAGAATAATTGAAACTTTGGCAGGAAAAAGTGAGTGGAATGAATGCCCTGAGATCTGCAGTGAGATATACACAAAAGGCCTTCCCGGTCTTTTTGCTGGCACTAAGTGCCTTCCTTCAGGAGGACAAAAGAATCACCTCCTTCGCTTATGGCCTTGTCCTTCAACAACACAATCGTTTTTATGTTTGCAGTGTTCATTTTCTAACATACAGAGGAAGAGCAGGTGTTTCAACAGGAGTGACACAAACTCTTTCTACAATTGTTCCTTAACTATTCACATTTATTTGAGAGGGGATAGACGATGGAATGGAAGCACACTCCCCTCTCTCTTGCAATCATAAAAATAAACTGATTTATCACAGCCTCTGGGCCTTTTGTACCATAATCATATGCCAGCCTTCTTGTCCAGATGTTTACTCTTGAAACAAGAAAAGGAGACTGCTGCTTTTTCCCTGTTTGCTGAACTTTAAGTTAGAGTTTCTTCAGTGACTAACACGCATAGTCAAGCAAGTAAGATGTATCTTTCATGTTGATGACTGGCTTAATCTCTAAAACCTAAAGCCAGGTTGGAGAGCAGGCTTGGAGGGATGGTAACATGCACATTCTCCTTATCTGGCTCAAGATTTTAGTGATTAAGTTCTTTGAAGATCTGAAACAAAATACTGGAAACCCTCCAGTTAAAATGTTTTGGCTAAATCACCATCCTTTTAAGTATTATTTAGAATGTCCACATGCTGTAGATCAGAAAGTTTTTTTCATACTTTTTTCTCTACTATGAAGTATGTCTAATCTGCTACCAAAACTGTCCTCAGTATGCCAAGAGCAATATAGTTTCACCACATATATCAGTATTCTCACATTCACCCCCTCGTCCACAAAATTAGCCTTCAACCTACAGTTCTTGTTTTTGGAACAAGCATGTGCTCAAAAAGAAAAAAATCAGTGACAATTTGCTCAAGATTTCCATGAGAGCATAGCTTCCAAAAGGAGCCTGCCTGACTCTGAGTTTATTATTTAGTACCAGCTCTCTTAACACCAGCACAATTGCCATAGTAAGATTGGATTTGCAAAGATGATTTACTGCTGGTCCAGCACCAGTGTTTAAAATGATTGATGAGTTTTCTTTTTTAATGTATTAAACAGTTACTGGAGGCCTATGCCACATGAGATGCAGGGAGATGTTTTCCTTAAAGATGTTTTACAACATCTTTTGTGTCTCTTTTCCTCATCCCCAGACTATCACTCCACGTAGTAGAAAGAAATCTTGTTTTACTGAATTATCACATGGTCCTAGAGTAAAAATGCTTAATTGTCCATGGGGCTGCAGACCTCAGAAAATATGCTTCCCAGGAAAGGCTAGATCATGGGAGCACAAGGACACCCCAGCTGCTGGATTGCCCTTTGGGAGAGCTTCACCCAGGTTGCAACAAACTTTGAATAAGCCTCGTTACAATACTGAGAATGACTTTTTGCGATCAGATAGCGCAGTAGTAAAGGTATTCGTCTCTATAAATATCCAAAGATTGCTCCTAATTTGTCAGGCAAGAGCTGGCTGAGATTCCAGCTCAGCATCCTATTATAACATGGTGTTTTAACTTAATGAGCCGAGGTAAAGCATCACTGTCTGTTTTCATTCCGTGGAATGAAAAAAGATAATGTTTCTGTTTTTCCTTTGTCACTACAGAGAATGGCTTAGGTTTAAGTCTCAACTATGGTATTGCTGTGTTAACCCAGATTAATTGGGCTCTCCATGTAGCTTTTTTTTGTCCATTTTAACAATTTCCTTTTTTTTCTAACTTTCTGTACCCATAATAACAAAAAATAATGGCAATATTCTTGGGAGTTCAGTCAGTTGTGGTTTTTTATTAAATAATAGTAAATTTGCTAGGTGAACATTCTTATTTAGAGGAGATTAGTTCAAGTGACTTGTCTTGCCTCAAACCGATTATTTGGCAGTGAAAAAAAGCAATTCCAGCTCCAGTAGGCAGATGGCACTGACTGTTTTTGGTCCTGGATGGGGCCAGAGGGAGCAATCTGGAGGTGTCCTCAGAAGGGCACCTTAAAAGCGAAGCCAGTGGGCCCTTGCCCTTTGGCATCAGTTGAACTTGCCTGTCCCAAGGAGTGTGTTTGCAGAGCTTTTCTGCAAGGGTGGAGGGGCTGTATTGCTTCAAGCACTCCTCTGCAGGTGTCTTTCCATCATATTTTCATAAACAGTTGAGGCACCTTACCTCATGCATGGCACATGGAATTATAGAAGATTTGCACACCTTTTCTTCAACTCCAGCCAAGCAAGCAACAAAGGTTGGTAATGAGCTAGCCAGAGACAGGCACTGATGTTCCAGTAACATGAAAGAGGTGCCAAAAATAATACTGAAAGCAAGGTTATATTGCTCACATTCAAATGCTTGATGGAAAAGCTGAACATGCTTCTGGAACTGCAACAGAACATCAGGTGATTACAGGGTACTCATCATTTAATAATGACGGGACCATTTAGCAAAATGACTAAGCACTTGTGGTGAGTTGCAAAGATAATTCCACTCCCTTCAATTAGGGTAGCCATCAGTTTAAATATAGGTTTCAGAGGGAGTGAGAGGGAACCTAGCTAAATAGTGTCACAAAACTCTAAGGCTTGTACTAAGCATAACAGAACTGTGCAAATTGGAACAGGAACCACAATGTAACACAAAGTACTTCCCTGGGTTGCTTCTTCCAACAATTAGTCTGCTACACCTTCAAAAATTGCAGTTATTTCCATAATGTGTTTGGCTTTTGCTGACAGACACCAATTTTTGCTATGCCTTTCTTGGCTTGGTTAAAGAGCTCTTTGTACCTTCTTAGGTACCTTCTCAGCTTCTAAGCTTATGATCCCTGACTTGCTTCCACTAAACACATGCTTTATTGATATTCTGGATTCTAACTTAATTAATTCAACTTGCCATGAAGACACAGGCACCTTTCCAAAATACAGTTATATAGCTTGATGAAACTTGTACTTGAAATCTGAAATTTGAAATTTATTTAAGGAAACATTTTTAGCTGTTAATTTATTTGAAGAGTTCATGTGTTTACTTAATAATTTTTTTCATTTATTTGCTACTTACAGATTTCTACAATATTTCTTCCACTGCTTTTATGAAAAGTGATATCAGGCTTATTATCCAAGAGCTAATCATATGATTTTTTAACCAATTTTCTGTTTTCCTGGAAGGACCTAAGGAATCTTCCAGTCTTCTGTAACTTCTCTAGTGCTTAAAGATCTGTGGAATGCTGTAGGAAGGTAATCTCTTCAGTTTACACCCAGGAGTTCTTAGAGAACCAAATAAGCACAGACTTAGGGAATCATAGAATGGCCTGGGTTGGAAGGGTCTTAAAGATCATCTAGGTCCAGCATGCCTCCTGTCCCTGGCAGGGACTTCTTGCACTAGACCAGGTTACTCAGAGCCCCATCCAACCTGGCCCTAAATACTTCCAGAGGTGGGCCACCCACAACTTCTCTGCCAACCTGTCTCAGTGCCTCAGCACCCTCACAGTAAAGAATTTCATTCTAATACTTAATCAAAACCTACTGTCTATCAGTTTGAATCCATTCCCCCTTGTCCCATCACTACATGCCCTTGTAAAAAGTCTCTCTCCATCTTTCTTGTAGGCTCCCTTCAGGCACTGGAAGGCCACAATTAGGTCACCCCAAACCTTCTCTTTTCCAAGCTGAACAAACCCATTTCCCTCAGCCTTTCCTTGCAGGAGAGGTGTTCCATCCCACTCATCATGCTAGTGGTGTTCCTCTGGTCCATGTCCTTCCTGTGCTGGGGACCCCAGAGCTGGGTGCAGCACTGCAGGTGGGGTCTCACCAGAGCGGAGCAGAGGGGCAGAATCCCCTCCCTCACCCTGCTGCCCACGCTGCTTGGGATGCAGCCCAGGACACATTTGGCTCTCTGGGCTGTGAGTGCACATTGCTGGCTCCTGTCCAGCCTCTCATCCACCAGCACCCCCAAGTCCTTCTGGGCAGGGCTGCTCTCGATCTGCTCATCCCCCAGACTGTGTTGGTGCTGAGGGCTGTCCCAACCCAGGTGCAGCACCTTGCACTTGGTCTTGTTAAACCTCATGAGATTCCTAAGGGCACAGTTCTTGAGCTAGTCCAGGTGCCTCTGGATGGCATCCTGTCCTTCAGGTGTGTCAACTGCACCACTCAGCTTGTATCATCTGCAAATTTTCTGAAGATGATGATCCATTAATTTATGTCATTAAGATGTTAAATAGCACTAGTTCCAATTATCATCCCTTGATGTAAGGTTTTGATTTTACTTGGAGTTTTTTTTCTGATTGAAAGGAATTGTCACATCCTCGTACGATACAAGCATGAAGTGTGGAACCTTGTTCTTTGAGATACCTATCCTTTAACATCCACTTCCACCCACTGAGTTCTTCCTTTCTCTCCTCCCTCTTGCTTATGTTCATTATTTCCCTCAGCTTTGACCAGATAGCCTTTTTAAAGCACATACATCACATATTGAACATAATCAGGTTATGATTGTTGGTCCCTAGGCAACCACCATCTTCCAGGCCAGTGATTAAGTCTTTTTCTCATCATAATGAAGTCCAAACTAATTACTGTATGTCATAGTCGGTAAAATTTTTAGGAAAAAAAGTCAATAATCTAATGATGCCCTACTACTGGCTGCATGAGATCCCAGCACAAGCATCCCAAATGGAAGTCTCTAGGAAATGAGAATGAGGGCATTTTTTTCACACACAGCAGACATGCCTATCACCCCCATTTTCATTAACTTTATTAGCATGCATGTTGGGACACCTACTTTTAAGATCGTGCTGGTTTATGTTAATCACCAACAGAAATCCACTGGTGATGTGTGCCTTCCCTACCAAGCTGTCCTCAGCATTCTGTAATTAACATTCCTGTCAAGCAAATTGTCTCTCAAGAATGTAATTAAAAGTGAGAATTTTCCATTCCCTTTGTTTATATCTCAGATTCAGAGCTTATGAATACAGGCAATTAAAAACTGATTCTGTCAGGGTCTTTCTCAGCTAAATTATAATTTTTTACTTCCAAAAGGTGGAATAAATACCCTGAACTGAATTCTGTTCCTCTGCAGCTAAACTGCTTCTAGTATTTGGGCCAGCTCATTTAAATGTAGTCTGAATATCTCTAAATTGCAGATTGCCATGCTGAGAGACCTTTCAGCTCTCTGCTGAGTTCTGAGTGCCTTCGCTACCCAAGGCTGAACTATTGCTCACACAAATTGTATATTGTCTCTACTAGAATTATTACAAATAACCGTTCACCACTTAGAGAGTCCTCATCTACTGGGGTTATTTTCCTTTATAAAAATTAGCAAGTTCGTGCATTCCTTGTGGGGACTGAGGTAGCTCTCTGAGTTTTCTGTGTGAAATACTAAAACAGAACAGGACATGGTGTGCCTGTGCAGAGCAGGACCCAGTTTTATTACATCAAACCTGGCTTGTTTCAGAACAACCATAATAATGGACCTCAGTAAAATGGCAATGACAGCTGGTTTACAGGTCTCAGATTGCATCCTCCAAAGAAATACATAGATTGTATGTGCAGTAAATGCCAGTTTTGTTCAATAAAGCCCTCCATTTTTCAATGTTGTCATGTAATAAATCCAAATAGGAAAAAGCCCCTCAGTCAAGCTGCTGCTATTTTCTCTCTGAGTTTCTACTCAAGAGCTCAGCATCATGGAATTTTAAATATATGGACATGTTATGGTCATTTAGTGAGGAAAGAACCTGCTGGTCCATGTTGTGGTGTTAATGAAATGCTATGGCAAATACTGCTCAAGACACATCCTTACTGACACAGCACAAATAAGAGGGGAGGGGAACAGATAAAATTGAAGAGGCTCCTTTTACAAAATGCTTATAAATTATAATTCACACTTGAAACTGTGCTGTAAATGAGCATTCCCCTTTTAACACACAGGAAAAGACAGAACCAAAAAAAAACCACCAAGAATATGTAAGATACAATACTGTGTCTCTGGAAATATGGAGAGGAGAAACTACTGTTTTCTTCTGGAATATATCTAAAAAATATTCTGTCTAAACTATTTCAGATACTCTGGCTGTTTCTCTAGCAGTAAGTAATAAATTATTCAGCCATGGCTTTGTGAAACTTTTGCTGTTTTGGACAATATAGAAATATCCAGGACACGGACAAGATCCTGAAATTGAAATTGTGTGTTAAACTGATGTGACTAACTGTGATGCCATGCTAGTTGAATACAGGTCTTAGATGACGTCCTGCTGAAGAGTACTATTATCTCTTGTTTTACTTCTGGAGTGACAACTTGAAGGACTTGTATCTGAGACTCTGGTCCTACATTTCCTCCATTCGGGTTCCTTGAAGATCAATTATTCCCATTATGGCCTATTTCTGGTAAAGTGCTAATTTTTTTTTCTTTACTCACTCACTTCTGGCTCCTCACTGGCGAGAAAGCTGAGCAAGCCCCATCTGCCCCCTTGCCAGTGCGTTTTGTTGGCTGTAGTGATACTTTTGGCCTGAGTCAGTGCTGGCAGCCTCCTTCCCCCCAAGCCATGCAGCATCTGCTTCCGAACTGGGGTTCATAGCATCGAGATGAGCAGCAGATAACAATGGCCAAGCCCGGCCATTCCAAGTGAGCTGTAGCCTACATTGTTGTTGACTCTTCAGGGTTCATGTCAATCCCAAAATTGTATCTGCTTCTTCTGCCTTTCCCCCCCTCCCTCCAGCACATGGGTCCCTCTCTCCATTGGGTAGCATGAGTGATGGAGCAGGGATGGAGGTGCAGCTGGGAGAGGAGGTGAGTGGAGCTGGGAGAGGAGAGAGCAAGGAGACACTTGTGAGACTGAGTGGAGAGAAGGAAGAGGTGGTCTCATAATGTCTGTGTTAGCTGGATAATAGGTATAGATGAATAATAGGTGGTCTCATAGTCTCTGTGTCAATAGATGGGTTTCAACCCCTTCTTTTTCCAGTGCCCTGTAGGCAGGATGCTGAGTCTCCCTTCTGCCATCTGAAAAGAGCAACTGAAGTCATCTCACTCTTCTGAGAGTAAATTAAAAGCAAAAATATTTTTGAACTGTGCCTTTCAAAACGTATCAAAATAATGACCTTCAGCTACATTTTCCCTGTTTAACATCGCCGGCTCTTGATGCTGAGCAGCATCTTGTAGCGAGACGGGCGCTTGGAGGCCCGGGACGCCCCGCCGCCCCCGCCCACTCCCCCTGTGGATCCAGTCCGTGTATTCCCGCCCGCAGCACTCAGGCCGGGAGGCTGCGCTGGGCTCCGCTCCGCGTTTTCCGCCCGCTCCCCCCGAGCCGCGCCGTGCGGGGCCGCTCCGCCGCTGCCCCGCAGCTCCCGGCCGGGACGCACGGAGTGCCCGGCGGGCAGGGCCGGCGGAGAGCGCAGGTAGCCAGCGGGCGGAGCGGGCGGGAGGCTCGTCCTGCTGGGTGGGGGCTTGGGGCACTCGTGGCATGGGCTGGCGCCGGTTCGCAGCCCGCAGGGGGCGGCGGGAGGGACGCGTCCCGCAGCAGCGTGTGCCGGGAGCTGGGAGCCGGCCCGGAGCCGCCTGCAGACCAGGTGAGCGCACCTCTGGGGCCAGAACAAAGCTGCGAGGCGTGCCCGAGGTGCCCGTCTGGGATTTGGGGATTGCCGACCTTGTCTTACACGCTTCATGTCTGCGTGGGGTTCCGCTTAATCGGAGGCTGGGGGGGATAAGAGAGGGCTCGAAGGGACGAAGAAGGGCAATCTGATCTAGATCGTCTTCTGGCGCTGGTGCTGCGATCCACCTGTAAGTTTCTGCCTATTTTTTATGCGAACTGGTTGTAAAAGAAGCAAGTTAATAAGCAGTCCTGTGTTAGACATGTCTGCTGCCTGATCCAGCCGATGCGACACGGAGTGTTTAGTCACGTACAACATTGAAGGAAATTAAGCAAATGGCAGTATTTTTATCAGTATAGCATCTTGAACTTAATGTCTTATTTTAATGTATTTCTCTGCTAGAGCAAGCATAACAAGATCATAGAATTCCAATATTTTTATATTTATTTTTATTGCAGGTTGACCAAAGGTTTCCCTATCCCTCTAAAGAAATCCATTACGTTAGGGATGAGAAACACCAAAAGCTCTTCTTTAGGATTTGGGTGGGAGCAAATGCTACAGCTGTTAACAAAGCCATTATACTGCAAATGGCATTGTGTCCTCAGATACTACTCCAGCATATCATTCCGTGCTTGGATACAATGTAATAATAATGATAAAGCATATTGATACTGCACAGTGTGATTTAGGCCAGCTAGAAATGTTCGGTTTACGCCATCTGATGAGATGCACAGATAGTCACTGAGTTAGTCCTTGCATGTTGTCTCGTCCAGTTCATCCATCATCGCTCCACACACCCAGCTCTATCTTTCTGTCAGAATGTCTTTTATCATTACCTACCAGATAATACTGTGGTAAAGCAGATCATAGAAATTGAAAAAGCTATGTACACTGAGCATGCCTGGCATGTAATATTCTGTATGTGATTTGAAAAGCACTAAAGGTCCAGTTTAGCTATACATATTCCTGACTGTTTCTCATGGAAATTTGTTGGCTGGCATCAAACTGCACCTATTTCTGTCATCTCCAGTGTATTTATTGAATGAGGGAGCATTTTTGGTTTCCAGATCGTAGTGTAATGCTTTTACATTTCATTCTTTATGAAATCATAATATCCACTGCCTAAAGGTGGAGAGGGTCTTACGCTGAGCTTTGACACTAACTGAAGTGCATTAAGGTTTCTTTTAAACCAAAGATTGAGAGCTCTCTTTTTAGTTTATATATTTTGTCCACCCAAATTTTGATACAATACAGTCCTGTAATGGTGGACGTGTGCAGTGGTTTTCACAATACAAGAAGTTGAGACCCTCGATTACCTTTGCCAGGCTGCAGCCTTAAAATGAGCTGCAGGAGGTTACTTGTCCCAGAGTGAGTAGTTCAGCCCTAGAACGCCCTGGTGTGGGATGCTGTGAAGGTCAGCAGCGTTAATGGTTTCAGAAAAGATTGGGTACATTCACGGGAGACAGTTCTGCTGGTGGCTAAATATAAAAGGCAAGATGCAACTTTCATCCGAGAAAGGTTTAAAGCCCATGTTTATGGGAAGCCGAAAAGGTGTTCTGGGAGAGGATCGTTTTACATGCCCCATGCTGTTACACTACTTGTGAATCAGCTATTATCAGTCACTTTTCATTTCTGAAAGAGAACAATGAACTAGATAAGTCATTGATCTATCTAATGTGGCTGTTAAATTTTTATGATAATCTGTGCATCAAACAGTAATACTTTGCAGAAGTGAATTTATTGCACGTAAGCATGTTCCAGCAGAGGAAATACAAAAGTGCATTTCATACTTGTAACAAAGAAAAGAGGCACATAATAGAGATTGTTCAAATATAAGTTGTTCAGCTTCAAATTGTGAAGCATACAATACTGGAAAAAACCCCAACCATGAAAGAAATTGCTTCTAAGAAATTAAATTGATTCTTTTCCCCTGCACTGTCCTACATGATTTTTTAACTACTGTATTTTTAGAATTGTTAAAATAAGTGATGGTGTTCAGTACTACAGCTAGGTTGGTGTTGTCTATACAAAAAAGTGGGTGTTTTGATCTGAGAAAAATTAAATAGCAAATCAAGAAGTAAAGCAAACAGAAGGAAAATGTTGGAAGAAAAAAATTACCTACTAAGTTATAGCATTCTTATCCTTGCTGTCATTCTGCTTTTCATTTGCTTGCTATTTTCAGGCTTTTGATAACTGAATTAAAATTGCCACTACTTTGAAACATCTTTTCTTAATATGGCAGTGTGTATATCTTCTGAAAAATGCCAGTTCCAGAAAAAAACTTCTATTTATATATTACTTTGGATTGAAATCCAACATTGTAGGTGAAATGGCAATGGATTTCTTTAAAATTAAATGAGAAAAACTATGTGAAACAGCTAAAGAAGTTTTATCTTTGTGATACTAAGATCCCCAAAAGTGATTTCTTAACAGATTACATATACTTTACCTTTTTAATTATTAAAAAAAAAAGAAAAAGAAACGTCAACAACTTTTATGAATATGTAAGGTTAATATGAGGCATAAATAGTATATGAATAAAAATAATATCCTACTGAAAAACTATTTTCTAGTTTTAGTTGCATACCATTGACCTTCCTCAAATCTTCTTATTCTAGCTTTTTTACCATCTCCAAGTGAGACTAAGGTAAGCAAGGGAGGAGTGAGGCAAGAGAGGGAATTTCAGCCTATCCACTCTGATGACACTGCAGTTTTACTCAGATATTTAAGGCTAGTGATGTAGAATGCAAAGTATATTATGAGGTCATTTGCAGGTAGTCATAGGAGAATACCCATTAAAATGCAAAGTAGCATCAGCCAGAAATTACGTAGTTTTAATAGAGTTCTAACAAAAGCACAGTATAACTAAATGCACTGGACTTTGGCCAAGACACATTACATTTGACTACAGGCTGCAAAAGACTTATTTGATTATTTATTTACTTTCTGGCCTGAAAAGAATTTTCTATGTTATGTTGCAGCCAGCTTCCGTAAGACATACAAGCACATTTAGACAAATAATATGAATAAAACTGCATATTTCTTTTGCATAGTAATGCAAAATGTATGTGTTTTATATAATTCTCTAAGGGTTATGAAGGATGCTGTCAAGGTTATTTATCATGATCATAAATTAGAATGGGCTTATAAATCCTGCTGAAATACAGTGTAGCAGCTAATTCTGGGGGTGTTCTGTCTGTAGTAACAACCCTTTCCTTCATAGTGATATCTATGATGACAGAATTATTTAGTTACTTTGTCAGTCATTTAAATTTGTTGTTAGTATTTTTTTAAGAAATTTTGTCTGTATAATTTTTTCTCCTCCCCCATCATCCACTTCCTCTCACTCTGTCTAGACCCTGCCTACAGAAAAAAAAGCAGATGAAACATTTAATTCTTTGTTGTGGATGAAACACCTGGCAGTGGCTCTCCTGTTGCCCTCAACCCATGATCTGATTGCTCTTGCTTCATGTCAAAACAATAGAGGATGGGGTAGAAAAAGAAAATTGTTCTTGAAGCGAGCTGTCAGATACTTCTTATGCAGTTTTGCCTTGAGAACTGCTGATTTCTGCAGCTTGGTGGGTTACACCCATGTGTGCTGAGCACTTCGGTTCTCAACAAAAAGATTTGCATCAGCTCTCAGGAGCGTTTTCAGCCAAAGTATGTGGTGCAGCCTGAGTGAACAGTATTAGTGTTCTCTTCTGTCAGCTCAGGTCATCATCTGGGTGAGTGACCTTTCTTCTTAACTCTCCCTACATTTGGGGCTCCTCCTTCAAACAGCAGGCTGGGCTTTTTGCCTCTGGTCCCCAAGGAGAATGTTTAGTGCCCTAGAGGAGAATAGAATGCTGCAGAAATTTATGAAATTACTGTGTTGCTCTCACAGTTGGTTATAAAGGGTAATGTACAGATTGCTATCTCCTTCCACAAAACCAGTGGGAATTTTGGTCCCGTTGGCACAGAGTTAATCGTTTGCTCCCATTGAGATTCTGGCCCCAGCTGAACACTTCACAGCAGCCACTCTTGAGTGGGAACATTTGAAAACTTCTGCCCAATTCAAGACCTTCAGCTGGTATCTGCATGCTGGGTATCTTTCACTGGCAACAAAGGATCTCTAGAAACTTAGTATTTCTTCTCTTTTTCCCTGATTTTGTGTTGTTCTATTACCCTTGAGAGAACTTTCCTTTTTGTCTACGTAAATGTGCCATACAATCTGTGTCTCCATTAGTCACCGCGCCAAAGTCATGAGAAGTTTGAAGCATATTTTTAAAAAAACTATTTCATTTTATTTTCATATTTAAAAGCAATGCCCATACCTTTTTTACTTAGATCTCAAAACACCTTGAGAGAGATCTCAACTACAAGGTCAGGAGAATTCTTCGTGTCCTACTAAGAGGGAGAGACAGAGTTTGGCATGAATATCTGAAGGGGCTCACTCAAGGTTATACAGCAAGTCAGTAGCAAAATGTGAAAAAATTGTTTCCTTGAAAGAATGTTGTTCAGTTTTACTCTTGGCCTTACTTTTGTGGCATTTAAATGCAATTACTAAGAACCTTGCAGCACCAGTTAATTCCCTTTTTGTTAAAAAGCAGTGTGAGTTTCTTAATAATAACTGTTGGCTAACACATGAAATTTTAAAATGGAAAATTCCAGGAAATCATGCATCCAGTATAAAATCTTGAAACATTCAGTAATTATATCATCAGTACGAAAGAGCAGAAAAAAAAAATCCAGTTTGTTCTCAAACTCTACATTTGTGGCCATGTGAAAACAGGCTGCTGTCAAATAACATCTCCATTTCATAGCATTCTTCACAGTGCCTTTTTTGACAGAGGAGCTGCAGTCCAGCACTAGTCTTTATTATTCCTGCAATAATGGGACTCTGATAGGAGTGTATTTCATGTCAGTGATTTACTGTCTCCATTACAGCATGACCCGAAAGCCGTAACTCCTCTGCCAGGGGCTGGGGTTTGGAAGTGTTCCAGAGCTGCAGCACAGCTTCCAGGCCAGCTCAGATTCTCTAATCCTGTGTGGTTTTTACCCAGTTCAATCATTTTTAGCTTGTGCAGGAAGTATTAGAAATGTTTCATAAAGGAATGGCCTTTGTTTGGGCAATTCTAATAAAGCCACTGTTACAGCTAAAATGTGCACTGAGCTGTTACAGTCTTCATAAGTAATTTTTCACTTGCTTGTACCATAGGTGGAAAGGCCATTTCTCAAGTGCCAGACAGCAAATGAAAGCACCACGCATTCATTTTCTGTGCAACACTGTAGGTTGGCACTGCTGGGTTAATGTTAAATCCTTCCGTTTCTGGCACAGTGTTTCATAGACCATAAATGGCATCTTCTCTGTGTTTCAGTGCATGGTCAGTGAGGTCGTCAGTCTACATATAAACTGTCGAAACAAAATTATTCCATGCAATATATAACATCTTATAAAAGGAAATCAGAAAAGTTACAACGAGTAACGCAAAGTTACAAAGAAAAAGTTAAAATAGCCACAGAAGGTTCATGCCATAGGATAGGGCCATACTGTGAGTGGCACTTGAAGGCTCTGGAAAGCAATCAGTTGTAGGCATATCTGGAGGCATCTGACTTCAGGGTCTGATCATGGTTGCAGGGTGAAGGGGATGGACGAGTCTCTCATGACACTTGCCAGAAGAGGGAATAACAGGATGGCTTTCCCAATCCACCGGGGGCTGGAGGCCACCCGTAGCTTTGCTGTATTAACTTGATGGGAAGGGGACAGGTGGGGAGGCACCTGGATACCCCCTGGCCCTTGCAGACCTGTGAACTAAAAAAAGTGTGTCTGCTGCTCAGGATTTTAATTTTTGCATGAAGAGCACTTGGTAGCCATTTGCACTTGGGACTTGTGAAGATCAAATGCCCATTTTCAGGGGCTGCTTACCCCTTTGCTGCCCCCAGTATCTCTTGAGCATGTTCTCCACAAATGAGCATCTTGTTCCACTGGTACGAGTGTCCAGAAAGCAGCAGGCACTAGCTCAGTTTTGAGTGATGGACAAACTAGAGTCCCTATTGTTTTATACTCAGTTTGTACCACTTACTGAATTTTACTTCAGAGACTGAAATTAAAAGCCAGGGAAGTTTGAGGGCCATGAAAAGTCTTTACAGTAGCTCAGTTCAGTCCCCATACATGTCTTGAGGTTTTAAATTAAGTACAGCTCATTAAACGTAGTTGTGAGAGTTTAGCTTCTTTGCTTTGTACTGTGAGTATTTAGCATCTCTAAAATCACACATTATCTACACAGTTAAGTGGTATTAGTATGCTTTTTTTGTATATAGAAATTGCTGATCTTAGGACAGAGGAGGTACAAAACAGCCAGTAAGCAAACAGCTGATCCATCTCCACACTGGAGGATGTTCACAAGAAGACTCAGGTGGTGTGTCAGAATGTCATTTTCCCATTCCCTGAGTGTTATGCCTCTTTTGGATGTGTAATAACTGCTCCCGATGTTTTTAGCCCTGTGTCTTTGGTGTAGCAGGTATATGGCACCCCAGATAGGTTCTCCCTATGACTGGGATTCAAACTAATTAATTTATTCAGTTGTGTATTTTACACCATGCCAATTCTCAAGTATTGGCATGTGCTACGGTTTGATGTTGCACTGAACAGCTCATCTAGGCTTCAAGTAAGTGAAACTGCTTTAGTAATCTCTGTGGACTGTGCATTCCTGAAATCAATAGCTTCCTCTCAGCAGAGTTTAAACTGCTTTCTATTATGTGGAGCCTGACGCCATAACAGAGAGATGCTTGAGATGCTGATTGAGCTGCTCTTTGAGCAGCCGGTGACATAGCAAGGTACTTTTCTGAGTTCAGGGGACAAGGGGGCACAAGGTACTTTATTTCTAGGAGAAAATCTATTGCTAAGATTGACCCAAAAGCAATTAGTGGTTCATTTAATTGAATTGGTGAATCCACCTGTGCAGTCTATTAAAATATTATACAGTTTAGGTCAAATTTAGTACCCCTAGAGGAAGGGATGTAGAGATTGATAATGGATTCCCTTCTGTCTACCCACTGAGTGGATGCTTGATCTTAAGTGAAATAGCAGATCATCCTGGTACTTCAGTCAGAAATACCACCATATGACAAAGCTGAAGTTCTCCCACTGCTGATGTGGCCCCTTGCTTTCCAAAATCATTAAGCTCTTGTATTTCTGAGTGTAAATGGGCACATATAAACAGGTCATTGTCCTAAATCCAAACAGCTAGATTTTTCACCATTTTCAAAACTCAAATGATGTCTTGTGGAAATTGTGTAAGAAGTAGTCTTTTCAGCAAATTGAACTGAAAAGGGCTTTGTGTGTGCTTCTGAGACTTTATTTTGTTTAAAAGGTATCTTCTGTCAGGACTAAAATCACACCAGTATATAGAGCTTTATTTCTCCCTACCCCTCGATGGGCAGAGCTTTCCCACTACCAACACAGAAAGAAGAGCTAGATGGCAGTAACATTTACCAAGAGCCTTGCTGAACTAGAATAGGTACCCTTAGTTATGCCTTATTTCTACTTTGAAAGGCTCCACTGGAAAACTCCAAGGGAATTCGTAAGAGGATATTTATTACATACACTGTAGTACATACCCACAAACTGTACTTCAAGTTCTGTTACATTTCCTTCCTAATGGAACATAATTTACTATAAATAGATGTCTTGATCTCTGTATGTCAGGAACACTGTTCAAGGTTCAGAATTTATTGTAACTTTCTATATTGATATGCCTTTGAGAGCCCATCAAGAAAAAAAATGCCCAGATCAGCTACATAGCGAGAAGGTATTGAGCAAAGATGCTCAGCACATACTTTTAATAAAAATGTGTTTTGTAGGTTTACTTCCCTCGTGGCTGGTTCTCCCTCCTCTCCCATGTTCGGAGGTCCATGTGTAACACATTCCAAGGCCATCTTTCCACATGTGGCACAGCAATGCTGGTGTGGCACAGTACTGTGCTGGATTGCACAGCTTTTTGCTGCAGAGCCTTGTGTACCTGTGAGACATTCTAGGATCCTCACACAGGGAACTTTGCATAAATAGAAAGCAGTTCTTCATCTATGCAAAACCTGCTCAGAGCTTTGGGACCAAACACATCTTCTTTGTTTTCTGCTACATCAGGCTGTCGGTTTTTTCTTGTCTTTCTAAGTGATGCTACAAGAATGTATAAAAAATAGATGGTAGAATTAAGTGGGGCCAGACCTCTCCAGCAGTGCACTAACTTCTTGTGCTGTTAGAAGCTCTATGGCCCTTTGAGCTGCTTTATAAATGTTTCACTGGTAGATATGGGAAGTAGAAAAGGGAGAGAAAGAGAAGGTAAAAAAGTGTATTTGGCGATGTAGCTCATCAGATGCATGCTGACTAGGTCAGCTTGGGTAATAATCTGAATCAAAGTGTTTATTGGTTTCTCTTGTAATAGTGCCTAGGCAGGAGCCACAACTCTGCACTTGCAGGTAGTGTAGTAAGGGCAAAAAGGCTTAAAAAACAGACAACCTAATTACACTGATTAGAATTGCTGTGTGCTGCTTACACATTTGTTACTTGTGTGCTGGTCTGGCCACAGTTTTTACCTCAATGTTATTTATTTTTGCTTATTTTCTTCTAGATTTATAGAATAATCAATTTCAGCTTGTTGGGTACTCATTAATGGTGCCTTGTGTCACAGATGAGATTATTTTAGTTGGTGAGAGACGAGCGTTAATAATGCCAAGGTTGTGGGTTGATCCTCATATGGGCTTTTCACGTAAGAGTTGGACCCTATGATCCTTGTGGGTCTCTTCCAACTCAGAAAATTCTGTGATTCTGTGAAATATGCTTGAAAATAGACATTCTTTACATCGTTTCACCTAGTGGAAAAAGCGCTTCTTTAGTAGTGGCACATAATTTCCAAGAGAGAAATAGTATTATTTTCATCACTATGTGGCATGCTTCTGCCACAACCATGAGAGATAAGTTCTGAAATGAAAACGGGTAACTAAGGATTAAATTCCTGTATCTTTTTACTGTTAAAGAAATAGCAAAACACAAATTACAAGTCATTGATGGTAAATATATCTTCAGTAAATGATAACACACAAGATATGGGCAACATCTGTGAGATTCTTGGCATACTGTGTGCTAGTTATATAGATTTTGAAAATGTTTAAGTAATGTGGGTGAGCAGCTGTATTGTTACTGTGTGAATGCTTAGTGTTAAGGATTTGTACACTGCAATGCATCTGTGCTAGAATGGGTTCACCTGAACGGGCTTGTGTAATTGTGGTCTTCATCTTAAGTCAGCAGGTTCTGTGGTCAAGGCAGATAGATACCCAGCATGCAGATATCAGCTGAAGGTCTTGAATTGGGCAGAAGTTTTCAAATGTTCCCACTCAAGAGTGGCTGCTGTGAAGTGTTCAGCTGGGGCCAGAATCTCAATGAGAGCAAAATGGTTAAAACCAGTTGAAGTAAAAAAAGGACCTAAAAGTAACTTTTTTGCAGTCTTTCATTACAGAAATACCTGAGGGTAAGTTGACAGCAGGAGGTTGCTGCATCAGATCTGAAAGCAATAATATAAATGTTGCTATTAGGTAATGATAATACTATATGCTGTAATATTTATATGACTTTGTGCTAGCTTATGCACTGAAATTTGGAACAATGCAAAGTAGTTGTAGTGTACATTTTTTAAATACTGTGATTGTAATTATCTTCTGGTTTTCTCCCCTCTTTGTTACAGGGAGAAAATTGGATTTTAGTCATGAGAACAAAGACATATTTCATTTTGCAATCATTGCACTCCCCAGGAATTGGTTTATTAGGCTCAAATGCACAGGGAAGCAAAGTGTGATGGCCTAACATCAGAGGGTATCGGTGTGCTGAGCCCCAAGGGACCTGCAGGGGCAGGAACACGTTCACAGTCATGGAAGCTGATCTATATTGTTTTAGCACTGATGAGATGAGAGCTGGCAGTAAATTTGCATCACTTGTGGAATGTTTTAAACAAAAAATGTGGGTCTTTAGCAAGGTGCCTTGTTAGATTGGGGGGTTTTGTTGTTTTTTTTAATTATTCTTTCAGTATCTAGTATCCATCACTTATTTATGGAGTTAGAGAAGCATGGCACTGAAGTTGCTAAATTAGCACAGTCATATTCATGGCTCTTTGTTCTTGTCAGTCAGGATTGTGAGTGGGAGGCTATTAGCTTCTGCATGAAGTTCCACAGAATTGATAAAATATGACTGAAGTAACTAAACTGTTAGCAACAGTGGTTACAGTGTTTGAAGAGCCTTGCAATTGTTTCTTAGATTATAAGGATTATTCAAAAATGCAGCTCTTCACTGAATATAACAGGAATATTTTATTGAAGTAAGAGAGAGTGAATATTGCGGTCAGAAAGGAACCTTGTCTGAGTGACGTGGTCTACAGGTAGCATTCAAATGCGTGAACTGGCTTTTGTACAGCTTTTCTACTAACTGTGGAAAATGCATGTGCATGTGTGAGGTTTTTTACTTACTATCAAATTTTTGAAGGAGATGTTGCTAATGGCTTGGTCAAGCTACTTTTTTGAAGGAGAGCTGGATGAAAGACCTATGTGACCAATACAATTATTTTAAGCATTTAAGCTAGTCCTTAGCCGAGTCCTGAGGATATGTCCACTTTGTCAGAGATGACAGTCACTGCTCACTGCCAGCTTGTGAAATGTGGCTGCATAAGCACTAGCAAAGAAAGGACATTATCGAGCAAGAAAGAAAAGGGAAAATGCAGGGACTAAAAAATCCATTCTTGTATAGTGGATCATGTAAGGATCTAATGCAAGTAATTTTCAGATCATCCGTCTTTGTTGTGTGTCCTTATGTGACACATAATGTGGTATGTGGTGGACTTAGGTGTTGTGTATTTATCATTCTAACATGATTGCAAAGACAGAAAAGGTATGGCATAGTTCTGTGTGAAAACCAAGAAATTGTTTTAGTCATGCTCAAGATTTGACCAGTTTCCACCAGTTTTCTCACACTACATGTTTAAAGTGTAAACCCCGAAAATAAAATGGTTTGTCTGGTTTGTAGCCTTGAAACTCATTGTTAGAGTACTGATGCAAAACCCTCAGTACTCTTAGGAATGTAGCACTGACATGTATATCATGCTAGTTTTTAGGGACACTAAACAGCTCAGACCTCATATAATTGTTCCTGTTTTGGTTAGAACTGAACACAGACATTCCCAAAAGATTAGTAATGCATTTTCTGATAATTTTAGTTTGATTTTTTTTTTTTGGTAGCAAAAGTCAAACCCAGATGTGCTTTGGTTCCCAGTTTAACCGCTAGACTCTTAAAATTAAGTACCTTCCTTCCACTTCCTCTTCACACCTCTCAGAAGTTTTTCTTTCCCACCTCTGTTTTCCTTCCTCTCTTTTTTATGACATAAACTTGTAATTTACAGGCAATTTTTTCCTAGAAAAAACAGATTTTTAAACATTTATCATTGTTCCTATCTGAAAAGGTTGCCTTTGAAGAACGTGGTGCTTTGAATAACGTGGTGCTGCTCCCTTTTTTCTGTCCTGTCTGTCCCCATAATTCTTTGCTCAGCTCAGTATGACTTCTTCCACCAACTTCAGGGGTCAGACATTAACCTAACAACCCAGGGAAAGGTGATTGGAAGTGTCCCAGTGCCTCTGGAGCAATAGTCCTTGATACAGTACAAACATGATGCTCCCATGTGTCCTTTTCATTCACTCTGCACTACCATAGAAGAAAGGAAGCCGAATTCCCCACTGTCATGTAAATATTATATTAGACACTGCAGTGAGGCTTTGAAGTGTTAATTCCCCTCTAATGCAGACAGCTGACAGAGAGGGATAGTTTTGATTTGGTTGTGACTCAGGCTGTTCCAATAAGTCCTGGCAGAATTAAAACAGCTGGGAGCAGATGCTGGTTTCCTGGGTAGTAAGGGCATTTTATATGATTTTGGAGTCATCTTAGCTGGTGTTTTAGAAGTGAGACAGCTATCTGGGGGGCAACTTTGAGAGGCAACAGCTGTTTTAGAGAGCAGTGGCAGAGCCCTGTGCTCAGCTCATGGATGCCAGCTGCCAGCTTGTCTGTCAGCCCACAGCAACACACTGACTGGCAGCAGGGTCTCAGCTTCTTCAGCCTGCAGCAGGGCTGGATGAGATCCTGCCACTGCTCACCACTGCAGGGGAATAAAGGAAGGAGACTGGAGATGGATGGTTTTCCACCTCAGGCCACAGGGACATGTGGCCTGCTGGTGAAGGGAAGCTTGGCTCCCTGGCGAAGGAATGCTTGGCTCCCGAAAAAAAGGGACCCAGGAGGTCCCTTCACCCTTGATCTCCTGATGAAGGGACACTTGGTCTCCTGATGAGGAGATGGGAGAGGGACAGGAGTGACCACAAGTGGTCCCAGCCCCCCAGGAGGACCAACAGGGCAACAGGCCAGGGCTAAGGAGGGGGCATCTCTCACAGCAGCAGCTTCAGCTGGGAGGAGAGACCCTGGCCAAGACTTTCCTTCTTCCTTCTGCCTTCTCTCCCAATACCCTTCTCAGAAAAGATAATTTTCCTGCCTTTTGTTCTTTGATGACTCCTTCACTGACTCCTCCATGCCAGCCTTTCATTTTAATGATAGCATAGCAGTGAAACCGAGTCATGTTAAGGCCTGAAGGTTTCCAGCTTTAATCTGTAATGAAATGTAAAGAAACCTGTCAGGGTCTGACACAATCTCAGTCTCTTTCAGAGCAGGACTTGGGAACTGAGCTCTGGGGATCAAGTGTTCAGACCAACCGCACTTTCCAAAGCAATGAATTGTTTTGATTAATTTTTTTCCCTCTTCAATTTCCCATAGAAATTGGGAAGATTGACCAAGATATATATAAATACAACACCCCAGGATTCACTGGCTGCCTATCGAGAGTCCAGTTCAACCAGATTGCTCCACTCAAAGCAGCTCTGAGACCTACCAACGCCTCCTCTCACGTCCACATCCAAGGAGAACTGGTGGAATCCAACTGCGGAGCGTCTCCACTCACCATCCCACCAATGTCGGCCGCCACCGACCCTTGGCACCTAGACTCAGGTAAGGTGGGGTTCATGTTACATTAACTCAGTGAAGCAGTTCGGAGAAGAAACCAGTCTGCCTTCCTCTGTAAAGAAAAGCAAAAATGAGAGTTAAGTGATTGATAGGTGAATGTAGGGCTATAATGGTAGGAAATGCAAAACTGGAATGACAGAGATTTGCCACCACTTTTAAATGCAGTTACAGGAGGGCATTTTTCATTTTTTGCCTTTTTCATATACATATATATTCTGCTTATTTTTCTTTTCTGTAAGTCTTACGCTATTTAAATGTTGAGTTTTGACCTAACTGCTGTGATATCATTTTCTCTGTAGTCAGCAAAAAGCTTCAAGTACATATAGAAAAGGTACGGTAGCGTTTCTTATGCTGTATTCCTAATAAGTAAGTATATTGCAGTCAGCTTCATACAAAAAAAAAAAGTAAATCTAATTTTAGACATAAATGTATTTATGTAAAGTGCTGATTTGTTTACTAAAATGTCTACCTTCCGTAGGCTGTGTTTAATGGAAAATCCCATTAGTCATGGTGGCACTCATGCTGAAAATGCTGGAAGCCAAAACAATTTGCAGATCCCAGAAATCTCACCCTAGTTTGTGACTGACAGTCCCTGAAACTATACATTGTGGCTAACTTTAGAGGATTTTTTTCTCTTTTGCTTCTTGACTATCAGGTTAAATTAGATTCATGGGGTCAGGTGTACATTGACACCTCCCTTGCATTGTGTCTTCACTCTGATTTCACTTGTAGAGTGTAAATTAGAACCTGTTCTGGCAAATTTGTTGTGTTTGAAGTGGCATAAAATTAAGATGCTAGAGGAAAATCCTGGTCCATAATGATTTTGATAATGATTAGTCTTTGTGTTTGGGGATGCATCCATATGCCAGTTTTTATGTAAGAGGAGGCAGGTATATGTCTTTCTCAGAAGTACATGTCAAGGTCGTACCTTTGAGGTCTGTTTTTTTGTGGGTGGTTGGTTGGTTGGTTTGGTTTGTTGTTGTTGTTTAGGGGTTTTTTCCTTGCAATGTCAAGAAACTCCTTGCAGCATTTCCTTTCATCTCTTCTTCAGCAGAAAAGTAGGGCAGGTGCTTCTAAGGAGAGACAGAGCACCTTGTAGAGCTGAGGCTCCCAAACATTAATACAAACAGTATCATTTTTTAAAACCTGTCATTCCCTCCTTGCTGCCATGCCATGCCATTGTAAGATTTCAGTATGTCTCTTACCCACTTAAGACGTGCAATTTTCTACCTGAATTTTCTTCATCATAAATTAGTAGTCCCTTTCTTCTCTGAAATTAGTAGACCTGTTTGTACCTGAAGGTCATGGTCTGTGCTCCTCTTTCTATACAAACACATTTTCTGAAGGATTGCTCACTGGGTCATGTCTTTAAAAAGCATGCCATTATCTTCTTGAGGATGTACTGCTGCTGTGAATCATGTGAATCTAATCGGCTTTGGTTGTTAAGTTTTGTTGGTTACTTTTCCTTCCACTTCATTTCACTGCAAGCTAGTAAAAGACTATGGTGGGTTTTACTCAGGATATTTGCACTGTTTTAATAGCTCCTGCAGTTCAGAGAAAGAGGTTCTGTTTGTCCTTGCCACATGACATTATGCTTGACCTTGTGTTGGCTCAATCTCGGCTTGGAAACTTTGTTGACCTGACAGATTACAATTTACACTTTTTCTCCTGGATTAATTGTGGTACTTGGTCGCAGAGACACCATGAAGGATGTCAGGGAACATGCAGCATGCCAGTAGGTTGGCTCAGGCTGTCTGTTAACTTCTGCCAGGAAAAAATAAATTTCATTGCCATTGTCAGACTTAACTGTTTCAAGTCATGAGCAGGCAGACCTCAAGGGACTCACCTTCATTTTTGGTAATGATTAGTGTTAGTTAGACTGGGAGCTAGGAACCCCTCCTCTTGTCCCCTCCAGTGATCCACAGCAGTAGAGGGAAAAGATCATATTGCTTCAAAGCCTTCTAGTGAGGGACTGCTGTACACCAAAGAAAGCAACGTCAGGTGAGTTACGGTAGAAGTAAATTTCACAGCAAAGGAGTGATGTTTCACTGGTTCAGGAGTAAAAGGATATTCAGGTGTTGTGAGCTATGTCTGACTTCTACTGTGGATGACATTTCCATGGTACAAAGAGGTATCTCAGCAACTCATTATCAGTGTCAGTAAAAACAACTCAGTCTTTGTGAAAGTATCAGTGGTGGTCTGACACAGATAGTTCGGTCACAGGAAAAATATATACTGTAGACTGTGTAACCTTGAGTCATCAAAGTCATAGCCTGTCAGTCATCAAAATGATCTTCATGGCTGCTAAATTAAAATGCTGGGGTTTAGTGTCACTTTGCATTAGTAAATTGGCAGTTTTCACTGAGGATTTTTTTATGTTTCCCAAACCCTGCTTAAGAGTTTCTAACAAAAATCAAGTTAAGAGAGAAAATGGAGGAATCCAAGATATAAGTAATTGGCTCCAGAACTAGAATAGTCTCCATTTTCTCAGTGTGAATTTACTCTTTCACTAAACAGGCTGAAGGGACAAAGACAAAAAGCAGTTTTGAAATTCACAGGAACACTTGTAGTGATGTTAAAGCAAAAGCCACTCACACTTTGCCACAAAGAAATGGTTGCAAATAACATGGCTTTGAAAGCAGCAGTTACTATGTGCAGCGTTTCTCATTTCAAACATGTTTTTGTCTGTAATTTTTAGTGTTATGTTACCTATTTAATTTTAAATAGCTCTTAACAAAATATGAGAGCGAAGGATGAGTGTTTCATAGCAAAAATAAAAAAATCGGGAAAAAAATTGTGGGAAGTATCATGTGGTTCAAATCTCATTCAATGTCATACTCTGAACTCATCCTGATTCATATTTTGAGTCAAGTGTAGGTTTTTAGCTTTGTTTCTCAAATATTGCGGAATCGAACTTTGAGGATTGAAAAATGTTGTAGGAGGGGGTCAAAGATAAGTGTCTAAATAGAACAGATACACCAGACAACAAATGTAATGATCCTTTCACCTCTCAACTGCAGTGCTGGATCAGACTTTGCAGATAATTACTAGAAGTTAAGCAGGTTCTGCCT
Source organism: Corvus cornix cornix (assembly GCF_000738735.6). NCBI lineage: Eukaryota > Metazoa > Chordata > Aves > Passeriformes > Corvidae > Corvus > Corvus cornix. Next base: position 29,462,672 of record NC_046333.1, read on the forward strand.
GATGGGTGGCCTACATTAAATGTTTTCTTTAAACTCTTCTGTGTAGCTACTGCACGAACATGTCCAGCTAGCTGCAAAACATTTTGGATGCCCTAACAGAGAGGCTAAAGGGAAAATCATAATGACACACATCAGTCACTTGGCAGTTGACCTTTAAAAACTAGTTCAGGGATTTATCAATAAGAAGCCCTGTCGATTTTCTCCCCAGACAAATGAGCTATACAGCTTGTCGATTCACTGCCTTGCACTTTCTTTTAGCCTTGAATACACATATATTTCACATTTACAATATTAGATCTTTTTAAATTCCTTTGTTATTGTAGAAGTCCCACTTCCCTTCCTCCCCACCCCGACTGGCATTTTGCCATGCTCCTGGGACATTATCTTAAACCATGATCTTGTTCAGCTTGTGAGTATTCCCACAATGCATAGTCTTTTCCTGTTGCTATGGTGATCCTTTCTTGGTGATGATGAAGCACAGGAATTCAACAAGTCATTCTTTTCTGGAACGTGACTTTCTGGTGATTTAAAAGAAAAAGGTCAATAATGACATCTAGGCAGATCATCAATATAGTTCACTTCCTGTGTTTTCCTCTCATCTGTATTATCTCAGTTCATGTCAGACAATTCAGTTTGCCTTGGTTACATCAAAAGGAGTGTAGAAAAGAGGCTAAAAAGAGCCTGATCAATGAACATAGTATTTAAAAATTATGTGTTCTGCCTTTATATATTGTCCAAACCATCAAATTACCTATCTGGCATACAATTGAAAACAAATGTTTTAATTTCTATATCCTTTAATTGTATTGGTGTGCATTTTAATATCTGTTACTGTCACATAGGTAAAAAAAAGCTAATCGCAAGGAGTTTTTAATATCTCTCCGTTCAGATTAGTTAAGATATATGTCATTGATAACTGATGCCTTGCTTATTGTAGAAAAGCAAACAGAAGCCCAAACATGATTATTTTTGTAGTAAAAAAATTCCGCACCTAAAATGCCTTGTAGTTAATATCAGAAGTTGCGTATTATTGCAGTGACATTGTTCGGTATGTGGGTGCTTTTGCCTAAGATAAAGGTTCTACAGTTTACTAATGGAATTTCACCTCTAAATTTTCCATATTTATATAAACAAAGGATAAAAGAAACCCATTACATCTCTGTTTTAGGTAAAATGTGCTCCAGCTTGCCAAACTACCCAATCTTGAATTGACTAAAAGCAGGAGATCCCAGAAAAGCAAGGTACATACAATAGTTGGCAAATTATGCTTTAGCAGCTCTAAGCTGTCATGGCACTCTGTAGCTGCAAGATGCATTTACTCTGAGTATGAACAGAATGGCATTTAGAGTATTTAACATGGGATTTAGTTAAACCTATTCAACATATCATGAATTAAATGGAGCAGGATTAAGTGCTACATCTGCAATGTTCTTCCGAGTGGTGTGACTTTTTTCTGACTGTGTATGTTTAAACCCTAAATGCTCTTTATTTTTTTGTAGTAGTTGAAAGGTCTTGCCTTTCACAAATCAACAGCTTACTTTGAAACCTATGTTGAGCATGTCTGGTAAAATTATGTACCACTGTCATCAAGATTAAAAAGCTGCTTGCAGGATTCTCTCTCTTTTTGTTATGAATTCATCCCTCTTCCTTTAACAAGTGATGGCAAGAGAAGGGAGCAACAGCATTGAGCACTGGCCATACATCCAAGCTCACCTATTTTGCCAGCTAATTTCTTTGTCAAGTGAAAGAGAGCAGCAGTCAATTTCTGCACCAAGAGAAGGTGTCATTCATGTTACTGGTGGCAGTCCTGAAGGTCACCTTCCACATTCAGACGCTGTCAGTTGTGTCGCGTCTCATCCCCTGACCACTGGTACCACATCTCAGAGGGCAGAGCAGCAGCACCTGAGGAGAAGGCTGGGACAGATGTGTGCTGGTATGGATGTGGCTAGGAAGACAGGAAATAGCTTTTGCCCTTGTCAAGGGCTTGTTACAAATGACACAGTGAGAAAGAAGAATCAAAGGCATTATATGTGATGGGTGACAATGCAGCCCACAAAGTGGTCTTTAGTCAGAAACACATGAACCAAACACTCTCCTGGCCACAGACATTGAAAGAGTCTTGTACACATCAGTGAGCAAGATGCTCATCCAAGAGCAGGAGCATTAAAGTTGATGGTGACATAGGACATAGCACTCATTCTCTCTTTTAAGGGATGGCAGGGGAGCAGGGTCGCTTCCCTAGGCTTCCTACAAGGGGCATGTAAGGCCAGGCAGGAGGCACAGAGGAGCTGCACCACTTCTGTTCATGATGCAGCCTTACACATCTAAATTTGATCCTAGTGTTAGCAAAATTAGAAATAGATATGAAGGCATTTGCTAGAGTGAAATGACGCTCCTTTTTTCAAGCACATCAAACCTGTACTGCAATCAGAGAATGATGCCAGATTCTCTCTTCAGGCTTACTGATTAATCGAGGTGGTTGGTTTGGTTTTTTTAATTAACATAGCATGTAAACATTGGGAGGCTGTTTGTCTGCCAGTAAGCTAGCTTAATATTTATACTCTTTATACAAGAGACTGAAGATGCACTTGCAACCTGCCCTGTGGGTCAACAGGTTCCTCCACTGCCAGAGTCTGATGCGTTTCTGTGATTGTTTACTCTGTTGAGAGTGACCAGCATTCATCCCCCATGCTCCCAATATAAATATTGTCTCAGAAGTCCATGGCCTTGACCTGAGTTGTTTTCAAACAGGAAGGTAGCATTTTTTGTCAGTCTGTCAGGAGGGATTAAGTCTAGCAGAAACTCATGGCTCAGTTTCTAAGCACCAAGTATTTCTTGCAGGCAAGAGGGTGAGTGGTAAACATGTAGATGCAACAGTTTCTATTTTTCTCCTGCCCATCAAACAGCTAACTAGGAAGAGCATCTGTCTGAAATTTGGCACAATCAATGCTTCATCCTTAAAGGGTTTAATTATGGTGCTTGAATTACTGCAAATCTCTCTATTGATTTGGAATAAAAATGCCTCCCTCAATCTCATGTAGCTCCTTCACACAATTATGCATAGCTCTCTCTTCACTTTAAGACTATATAATTTCAGTGTGGAATTTCTGACACTCTGTCTAGTGCATCAGACAGCTGGCAGACTGCCAAGCTTGTAAATTCTTCTGGCATTTGTTGACAGACCAGTATTGTAGCTGTTTCGTAAGCAGTGATTTGAATATTAATGCTGCTACCTAATGTCAAGAGAAGGTGCTAATTCTAAAAAGAGAGTCTTTTCCATCCTCTGCAAAGACTGTATTTTTTACACAAGTACTGATCTTAACTAGGAACATAGGGATGGCATAAATTAGGGGGAAAATGGAGTAGAGAATGAAGCATTTAGATGCCTGAGCACTTCATGTGACTGCTTTCTTTTTCATTTCCTCAGGCAGAATCACACTTACTTCCTGTGTAAGAGGTAATTCTAGATTGAAGTCAGGTCATTACAGCTATGAAAGGGTGTTTAGGTTTAAACTCTCCAATCTGACTCATTTCTTATCCCCAATCCAAGCCTTTCTTTTTTTTTTTTTTCCTCCTTTTTTGTAGCTGTCAAAAGTTTATAGGCTTGTTTGCTGTTCTTGATCATTGGGGTGGATTTTCTTCTCTTTTTTTTGGGGGGGGGGGAAAAGGAGGGGTGTTTCTTTCACATATTCCGTTCTGGGTCCATTATCCAAGATTAGCTATATACAGCCAGGCTTTGATCAGCACTTAACTCCACTGTTCCTTCGAGAGCACCAAAGTACTTCATCTTCTACATTAATTTTAAAAGGAAGTATTTGTGTATCTTCCTTAACAGGTGAAATGTAAGTACTGCTCATAAAATTTTCATGGAAGTGGTATCTTAGGCCAGCATGACTCTTGTCTGGAGTCATAGTGAGACTCAGTGTCAAACAGATGTTGCTACTAGGAATTAAAAGATAGATGAGTTTAGGTCTTTTATGGATGAGGGTGCTCTAATGTGCTGCAAATCAGCTGGAAATCTGGCAGAGCAAATGTTCAAAATACGGATTCTGAGATCCAACTTGCTGAAGTTCAGCTGCAGATAAACAAAATCAAAAAGTGATGCTAAATGTCTATTCTCCTTTTAAAATAGAGAATAAAATTCTGTAGTATACAAGTGCCAGATATTAGTATTATAAAGTGTCTTGCTTTACCACTACTTTGTACAATTATGTGCTTGTGTGCAAAAGAAAGTGTGAAATGACCATACAAAGGGGGAAGCAAGGGAGAATCACCTAACCCGTCCCAACAGAGAGTGAAGGAATGTTTTCCCTGTCTTGTATTTCACCCAGGACTGACTGGGAGAGTTTAAGCTGCAGGGGTGGGTCTCCTAATAAGGCACAAGCTTTTCTGTCCCTTTGCCAGGAAGATTGCTTTTCAAGACCAAAAGAAATAATATTGTACAACTCTCTTGGTGTAAGCCATTGATAAAACTCCATTTCCTCCCCTCCTTAAGAGTATGGACAGCAAAGCTCACCTGCAGAAGGAAATTAAAGGGCTGATAACACAGCCCTAAATTCACAAACAGCTATCCGGACTGATTGGGTTGTCTGCTGTCTAGTGCTGAGAGTCTGTATTGTCCCAGTTCATTGACCATGGGGCATTCACTTCATTGTCTCCCAGCACTGCCATTGTTCATTGTTGGCAGCTCCATTGTTTATTCCAAAATTCATGCTTTTTTTTACAGAAACATCCAACAATACTTTTCTTCTATAAACCCCACTTACTTTCCCACACTGTCTCAGGCGTTTGCATGCAGACTGGTGTTCAGAAGTCAGTGTTTCTATTAAACCATCATTTCAGAGGATTTTTTGATTTATACTCACTTCACACTGTAATAAAAAGATGGGATTGGAGACCCTTCATACCAAAAATGTAAAACCACAGGTTTTGTGTTTTCCATTATCTCTGTGCATGTATCTCTCTCACTCTCAACAGAACTCACCAGCAGCTGACATAAAAACCACTTGAGATTCAATGAAATGTCCTTAGGGGAAAAAAAATTTAACCTTTCAAAATGTTTTTGATTTAAAAGAACCAAGTGACAACACTCGGTTTAAGTAATTGGTCCAAATAGCACTAATGCATTGGAGGATTTTTTGTCACTTATATTAGGGTTTTTTCCTCTCTATCCCCCCCCAGTCAAGATGGTTGTAAAAGATTGAAGAAATTAGTGAATTTTGTTCCAACATGGAGATTTTCATGTTCCAAATAATTAGCATTATTGGCAACAGAGAGAAGAAGATGGCATTTTTAAAATTAAAAGCCCCAATTTTCCCTCTAAGCTGCACGTCTGTTCTGGTAGTTCCAGAATTGCCAAGTGGGTGTATTTTTTCCAATATCCGGTAACTTGTACTAAAAAAAATTTATTAAGTCTGTGACTGTGAAGATTTCTATTTCCATAAAGTCAGGAAAATGGTTCATAATAGGGACATACATGTAACCCTCTAACACGACACATGAGGCATCACTAAAAATTCAAGGAGTGAGCAGCCCATGAAAGAGAAAGCAAAGTGTACTGTGTCCCTTTATGTAAGTTAGGTTCAGGATGGTGGTGTTTGAAGCAAACCTGATGACCTGCTGTGGAAAGACAGGGTGCAAAGGTCAGCATCACCCAGCTTGGATCCTGGAAGGGAACCAGATGAAGTGATGCTCGTAAGCCACAGAGGAGCTTAGCATTTCCTGAGGCAGAGCAATCTGTCCCTACACTGGCTGCAGGTTTTAGAAACAAGTCTCTGCTGTGCCGTGACAGCAAACTGATGGCTCTGTGCCACAGCTGCGTGAGCAGAGGATTTCAGGGAGTTGGCAGGACATTTCTTGGGTCAATATGTAGCTGTTTTCCAGGATAGATTAGAAAGCTTTTTGCTCTGTGTTTCATGTTTTGAATCACACAAGTGAGACCCTGGCTACTTGGAGAAACCTAGGGAAGATTCATTTTAGGAATTACTCTTTACAACCTATGAACAGCACTCTGTAGTCTTCTGTGCTTTTACCAGAGGATCTGTATTACTGCTGTCCCTCTGTTGGTATGCTCTAACGTGTTCTTTTCTCTTTTAGTTCCTGAATTTCAGCAGCAATGGAAGAAAAACCCTTGTTAGTTGTCTTTTTGGCAAAGTTGCTTAATATTGCATTAATATTGAATGTGACTGTAGTAAGATCAGAGAGGAATCCCCATGTGTTTGAGTGATGTAACTCCTATCTGAAATAGCTGCACTTGGTACCTGTTGGGGACAATAATCTGTTAAGTTCATCTTGGAGGATCAAGGACTGTACCCTCATATGTTCTTTTCAGCCTAATTGCTGTGGCAGGAATTACCCTTTTATGGCTCTTAGACCTCTGGTCTGTAGCTCTTTCTGATCTTTTGAGGAGCTACTGAAGAATGTCAAGGGAACTTTCTACTAAGAAAAGAAACTAGTTAGTTGTTTTCTTTTTCCTCTATCCATCTGTAGTAATACTTTAAGTAAAATAATTGTATAGATTCTTTTTCAGCAAGATATATTCTGTAACTCCACACTTGGCTGAGATTTTAGATACAGTTTTTCAGTCAAAACCCTGCCCATAATACACAAGCAGGTCTCTCGGTTACACGAGAATAGTAGAATAAGAATTCATGAATGATGGCAATAATATCTGCCAACACTGCTGCAAGTGCTTTAAACAAAAGATTCATGAAAGTCTAAGCTCCTTTTCTTCCCTGCAGTGCTCCTGGTTCTCCAGCAGCTGCAGCAGGGCACAATTTAACCAATCTGGTGATGAGCTCTTGCTGAAATACAGTGTCCGCTGCTCCCAGATTCATGTTCCTGTTTCCTTTTTGTCAGAGGTGGGAGTCTCAGAGTGAACCACATGTGCCTGTTGCTCTGGACAGCTCCTCCTGAGTCTATAAGATGACTGGGTGCAATGGGCAGCAGCTGTGGGTGGAGACATTGGGTCCAGTCCCAGCAGCAGCTCTCAGACAAGATCAAGGATGGAGCTCCACATTCTGCATCATGCCCTTTCTTATCCTGCATTGTGCTTCCGTGCCTGTTGGACATCATAGGCTGTGGTCTTCCATCTGCCAGGAATCCCTTGTAGCATAGCCACCATGATGTGGCAGCTTGGGAGGGATTGTACTGCCAAGAACAGCAGCTTTCCTCTTTCTTCAAGCTTCACTGGTGCCATTGTCCTCGAAATAACCTTTTAAAAGAAGATAAAATATAATATTCAATTCTAAGGGAAGAAGGAACATGACCATTGTAGATTTTCAGATTTCTTGTGTGAGGACACAGGAGACCAACTCTCAACCAAGTGGCAAGTGCTAGGACTTGTTAACTGCCTGTGGTGATGTTCAGATGACAAGGGACCTCCTTTTGGGTTAGAATGGCAGAGGGGAATTCCTTGTGATTTGGCAAACTGATGCTTTCCCCATAATATTATTTGGCTTTAGGGTTTTCCTTCAGATACAGGGAGGGCAGGTTTAAAATTAGGATTTCCCACTGCCAGCCCTTCCCTTTTAGCACTGCAAGGGTATGTTTATGGGTCCTGTGCCAAAATGTCTTTATTAACAGTCTTCCACAGTTCTTTGGAGCAAAATCCTCTGATATGGAACCAGGTATTTATTTTTTTACGATTTGTAGCTTGATTCGTTTCAGAGAGGTGCAGAAGAAGGTTTTCAGAAGCCAGAGCACCAACAAATGTCAAAGACACGAGTGCTGCTGGCAATATCTGCTGGACAGGGCCCCTCCACGGAGCTCTGAGAAGTGCGCTCCTGTTTGTCCCACAGGCAGCCAGCCAAAAACTAGCTGCTGAATACACAGCTGGTTCGACTCTCTCCCAGAGTAGGCACACAGAGGGCTACTCTAGCCCCAGACCTCCTTTCAGGCCATATGGCAAGCTGAAACCGTTTATTCTTTTGTGCAGCTGCTTTACAATAGAAAAGGAACTTTATTATGGATTTTACTCCATGCTAACAGAAAGACAGTTGAATTTCCTCAGCCAGTTTTTGGTACACTGAATGCATCACCAGTCTGTAAAGGCAATTGATTTTTTTAATACAGTATCACCTAATCCATCAAGCAAGGAAAATACAGCTGGGTTTTAAATGCTGCCCTAAGAAGTAGTTCATATCCTTGATTATTTTAACTTTCTCCAGTTAAGCCACTTTTAGCAACATTTTCTCTATTTCAAAATCAATGCCATAGTCCAGTGGCAAAGAGGCAAATGATTGCAATCACTCACCCAGCTGCTTGGGTTTTCTTAGTCACTGTAGTGTCTAGTTGCTATGCCTGACTATAAAGAAAATGCTGATAATAAGTTCAATTGATGAGATGGCCTTGAAAAGCCTCTGTGATATTTTCTGGAGGTTAAAACCAAGGCTTCCACCCAATTTCATCGCGTTCTGCTGCAAGGAGTTTCCTTTTCAGGTTACTCGCAAATCAGTGCTGGCACATCTGCCTGTGTTTCCTCTCTTTATCTGTGTGCTGGAGGCTCTCCTCATCCACAGGCTCTCCTGCCTGCTGTGCCTCAGCTCCTCCAGCTCACAGTCTTGCTCCTCAAGCTCCAAAGCAGCTCCAGCAGTGGCTCAGCTGACACGCTGGGCTTTCTCCTAGAGTGACAAAAGTGCTGGCATGTGCTCTGTGGGGTAGCTGCTCTATGGCTCTGACCAACAGAAGCTGCAGCCCCTCTCTTACCTTGGACTGCGCATCAGCAAAAAGGATTCCCATTTTTCTTTCAAAGAGCTTGAGGTTGTATACAATGGTGGCCACCAAATCCTGGAAACTTCTGAAGCCTTTGATGGGTAGCACTGACAAAGGCAAAAATCTCTGCAATAATATGATCACACACTTTTAAAAATAGAGGGGATTGTTTGGTTTTGTGCTAATTTACCACTTAAAACTTACTGACTTTATGTTAGTAAAGGACAAAATGTCCTTCTGGATCAACAGTAATGCTTACTGAGGGTATCTCCTTTATTTTAATTTTATTTTTGTTACGAGGAGGAAGCAAGTAGTTCAGAGGGATTAGATAATATTGAAAGATGTTTTTTCTTTTTATTCGTCTATAGATAAATATCTAGTGATCACAGTTTTCTTTAAGTTGTATCTGAGGATGGTGGGTGTATTTCTGAACTTTTACAGAAGTTCCACTGCTATTACAACATGAATCTTTAATTCTCTATTTACAGCGAGTGCTGATTTCCCATACAATGGTCAAGCTATAGGAGATGGAGTTAACAGAAACTCAGCTATTATTGGAGGTAAGAAAACTCTCTACTTTTCCAAGATACTTTGCAGTATGTCTCTGATGGCTGAATTGCAGTTGCTAACAGGGGTAAATGTTTCCATATCCAGGTTTAGGTTTATTGCTTTAGTTTTGATTTGCTGTGTAATTTTCCCTTTCTAATTTATATTTTTATTATTACTTATAACTTTTCCTTATACTTTGAAACTTTACAATGCTGAAAGGATAGCGTTGCATTCCTCAGAAAAATTCAGGCCACATCTGAACAGCCTCAGTTCACCTGCCCAACGTAACATAAAGCATCATAACATAACTCTGGCTGATTACAAGATTTTTTTAACCTGAACATTTCATAGCATCTTCATCCTAGAAGATTCTTATGCCTGTGGAGAAGGGCCCGAACAGGAGCAGTGCTGTTTTGTCACATAGATGCCTATGCCTAAGAGGATACCATTCATGAAGCTTCTCTGTAACAGGGTCGAACCCAAAACAGACCGTTGTAGGGAGACCAATTAGGGCTAAAACTGATGATAAAGCAGTAACATCTGCAATTATGGGGAGACAGCGCCTAGTGGGTGGCATGAGCCAACAGCCAGCCGAGCCAATTTTCAAGGACGCGTAGACGAGCTATGATAGGTCTTTACAGCCTTTGACTAGAAAGTGAACATCAGAGGTGGAATCTGTGTTCTGGAAGTGCTCACACCCTCTGCTTCATGGTCAGCAAATCTTAGCTCTGTAAGTAGATGTTAATGTTGAAGATTTTATCTACGGGATGAGAGAGAGTCACCAGCAGACTTCACAGAGTTGCATTGTGTATGTGGTGAAAACTATATATAAATATTAGAGTAGTAGAAACCAAGCAACTGTGGTGATGCTCAACTGCCTGAGTAGCTTCAACTCAGCTCAAAGGAGTTTTGGGATCCTTTCTTTGTGTTAAAATCTGCAGCTGGTCTCACCATAGTCATCTTTTCTTTCCTCCTGTGTGTAGGCGTCATCGCAGTGGTGATCTTCACCATCCTCTGCACCTTGGTGTTCCTGATCCGCTACATGTTCCGCCACAAGGGAACCTACCACACCAACGAGGCCAAAGGGGCAGAGTCAGCCGAGAGTGCCGACGCCGCCATCATGAACAATGACCCCAACTTCACGGAGACCATAGACGAGAGCAAGAAGGAATGGCTTATCTAAGCCCACGGGGATGGGGCCTGGGGTGGGATATGAGCTGGGCCAGGGTGGGACTGGGATGACTCTTGCAGTGGAGAGAGAACACTCTGTGCCGGACACTTGAGCACACATAGGATAAAAAGATCAGCACAACTGGAGGAGCAAGTGACAGGAAAATACCACTGAGACTGGAGAAAAAACAAAAAGAATATCTCAAGCATTTAAAAAAATACTTTTTAATATTTATTTACAGCAAATTGCCCCTTCTGTATCCCAACAACTACAACAAAGATCAGTTTTGCAGCTTCAGCATTGGTTACAATTTTAAGTAATACCTGTCTATTTCTGTGTGTGTTTAGAGATGTTCTGGATACCTGTGACAAGAAACAGGGCTGGTTTTTTACAATTTTTAAAAGCTGTTTGAAATGTGGGTGGTTCTGTCCTGAGAACAAGTGGCAGCCCTTTCTTCCCGGTGTGGTATTCGTTCCTGGCTGGCCACTTCCCCGCAGGCTGCCCTCAGCGCCGCACTTTGGCCACATCACCGTTATCTCGGTGGCGTTGATCCAGGGGTTCAGGCTGGGGGTGGGACAGGGGGGTGAGGACTAATGCAAATCTTACTCGCCAGTTTCTCAACGTCTCATTGGTCCATGTCAGCCCCGGCAGGACCCATCTTCTTGACCCAGGCACCTCACTGATTGTGTGCAATTCTCATCAACAATGTAAAAATACTATTATTACGACTACTACTATTACTAGTAAAGAGGATTATCATAAGCACAGGAGGCTTTAAAGGTTTTTTGTATTATTTTGTTGGTCTCTGAGGGAGGATGATGCTGTGTGAGTATGTAGACCTAGTCTGTTTCTGTGTCTTTGTCTATGGCACTGGTGACCTGGTGCACATGCCAGGTTAAACTCAACTCTGCCTGTGGCATATTGGCATATACTGTACATTGTAGTAGGGAATTAGAGCCAGACTTTGTTTGCTTCTGTTTCTTCATAATAGGCTGTCATAGAAATATTAGTATGGCTTTAGTCAATGCATTTGAACCCACAGGCTTCACATACTTCTTTTTTTCAACCTGAGAGTAGCAATTTATTCCTTAAATTCCTTGTTTCAGTCCCATTGCAAGGAAAGCCTCTGCTGGCAGCGCTTGCACAGTCAGGAAGGTGAGGCAAAGGAGGCTTGAAAACTCTGCCTCCAGAGCACATGAGAAACACACAGCATGCTGGTGAGAGTTACTTTTCAATATGGAGATTTACCCAAACTGTTTTACTGTCTTTGTAAGGCATTTTTAAAAATAGCAAGGCCAATGCCAAGTACAGCACTGCATCCCATTTTTCCTCTCAAATCAGGAAAGTCGTAAGTGTCACCTGAACAGCAGGCAGCTAGTAGGAAAGACAAAGGGGCAGCCTGAAGACCTAATATCCTTTGGTGGCAATAACAAAGCTTTAGCTTTCCCTCTGTAGAGACGCATGGTTCTCCTATGGTCTGAATTGATAGGAATTTAAGGCCTTAATGGACAGGTTGTGCAGTGGAACAGAATGAAGGATTGAATATACTGCAGGGCTTTGCCACGTGCTAAAAGAACAGAAACAATACCAAGAATTTCCCTTTAAAAGTATTTATTCTTGTGACAGTCCTAGATTTGCTTTATCTTTAATATTTCTGTGTTTAGTACGCACAGATTTAATTCATTTTTCTGCACTATAAGGATTTATTTTTCACCCAAATGTGCAAACTACTACATTGAGCAGTGCTAACATTTTTAATTTCCCTCTTTCTTTTGTTCCAACTTTCATTATTCTAATTGACACTTTAAAAATAAATTAAAAAATCATGTAGGGGGAAGAAAATATTTGAGTCTTACCAAACAAGACACTGATAAGCACAATTTGTCAGAAAGACAGGCCTGATAGTTTGGGTATTAAGGATGGTAGTCTAAAGTCCTGTTCTTGAGGAACATTATCATTGAACATAGATATCAGAGCAAATCAAGCCCATTAATTTCTTCTATTTATGGATTTGGAATTATCATACAAGAGAGTTGCCAGTTTCAAAAAAAAATACTGTTTCTCAGGTAATATAAGTGGCAGAGAGGTTCAGGTAGGCTTAAAACTTACCTCTGTCACTCTTGTGCTCTGCAGTCTTTTGCCTTGCCTCCAGTGTTAACCTCTTCCTCTCTTGTCTGTAATCAAGCAGATGAGTCCTGGGTTTAATCATGAGTGTAAAATAAGTCTTCTCACCTTGGAGAATATCAGCAGGGGATGGATCTACCCTGCACCACCATTCAGCAAACCACATAGCAATCACAGGTGTCTCTGTAGGATTGAAAAGGCTTTATCTTTTCTATATGATTTTATGTTTCATTTTATTTTAATGGTATTTTAGTCCAGTCTGGAAAACATCCTTGCCTGCAACTTCAAGCTACCAAGTGAAGTGAATAGAGCATCATCTGCATAGATTGGGATTTGGTTTGCAGAAAAAAAACTCGGAATTTAATGTCTGTGAGGAAGATCAGACTTATGTATCCTGAGAGACTAGAGTCCTCTGCTACTTATGTGGGAGAGACAGATTTAACAGCTGTAGTGTAAATTGCCAAATTCCTCTGCATGGTACTAGAAGGGAAAGATGGCTTGGTCTCCATGTCTAACCAAGTTCTTGGCAAAGCAAGAGGCAGCTGTCTCTGGGTTATGGCAGTGAGGCCTGTGACACCTATTCACTGATTTTCTAAAAAACTACCAGCTAGTCTCCCACAACCCTGTAAGCCAGAACTTCTGGCAAATAACCTTTGACCATTGCATAAGCTATAGTTATAAATTAGTGTCTTAAGTTTGAAAAACAGTTTGAATTTCTGAAACCAAGTCATGAGCATCTGCACCTCTCCATTGACTGGATACCGTGGACCTTTTTATGTGAAATACATTAGTGCTGTGCTAAAATACAGTCACTTTCATAACTCTAGAAACCTTTAATTATTAGAATTTTTGTTTCTCCTTGAACTGGGCCTTAGACATGATATTATCGATGAGCAGCTGGTCTCTGTATAGGCATTTGGTGACTTTGGGTGAATTCCTGCCTGTCTGCTTTGTATTTAATTTCTGAGAATGGTGTATGTTTAATTATAGGCAGTGGTCATTCAGCATCCTGTCAGTGAAGCAGGAGCAGGCTCTGAGACATAGCCTGTGTATTTTGCTAGCAATAGGTCTGTTCTGAGGATTTCTTCCTCTGCAAGCCCATCATTGAAGGATGAAACAACATCCATAGTTTATTTCACCCACTCTTACTTGTGCCAAAATACCATGTTGTTTAACAGGTATGTGGGAAAATCTGTTGGAGGGGAGAGTGGATCCTACTTTTATAAAACTCTGTACTTTCCCCAAAGAATATTAAAATAATCAGTCTTTTATCACCTGTTTTTTAGCCGTTTCACCTATTTGAACTGTGCAGAAAAATGTAGCTTCTTGTACTGGTTTGGGAACCAAAGTGTCCCAGCTGTGTTTCTAAAGGGTCATTCCCGACACCACAGGAAATGATGGCAAAACTGCCACCAGCAGTGGGGAGAGCAAGACTGGGCTGGAGATCAGAGCTCTCAGTGTTAGTGAAATAATGTAAGCAATATTTTGGATTCTCATTCACAAGACTTGCAGACCACCAGGTAATGAGACATGGAGCTCTAAAGAGACAAAACAATGGAAAACCTATTTTGATGTCAGCCCAGCCTCAAGGGAAATCCGCAATCCAGTCTGGCGGTTTTGAATCAGGTCTTTCATGCGCTGATTGTTCCATATTTACTGATAGAAAATTCAGATGTATGAAATAGGAGTATGTATCTTTAACTTGTACTGGAGCATTTCTGCTTTGTATTTTTTGTGTCTTAAACTTTACCTGTACCTTTTATATCTCTTCTAGCAGTTACTACTTCAAAGGTACGGCAGCATTTTAGCGTCATGCTCTAGGCAGCATGATACATGTGAGGGGATGGTCATCACAAATATTTTAGTAAGACTGCCGAAGCAGTGGTGTGTATGTACAAGTTTATTGTACTGATAAGAGCTCAATTAAAACAATGTCCTTTAATGGCAGATTCATCTAATTTCCAGGGTATCTGTTGAAATGTGAAGCTATCTAAATTCAACAAGCAATAGCTTTCAATATGGTTTCTCCCATGAATGATTTTACATTCCATCAAGCATGGTGATCCTGAAAGGATGTCATTTTTGAAAAGCAGAACCTAAATTCTGGTAATCAGATGTCATTATCCATCCTAGAGAAATTAAACAGAAACTTTACTTTCTAACAGCAACAGCATGCAAATTAGAATGAATGAAGGGCAGTGTGTTTGTATGCATAAATATCTTTTGTGAATGTCTTTCCTTTTAACTAAAGTTCTATTAGAAACCAGATTGGTAAATAAAGAGGAGGGGGGAAAAAAGGAGAAAGACATTTGAAATAGTTTTAATCACTGTAACAGCTGTTTCCTCATGCTTTGGATATTCTGTTCACTGCCCATATTTTTAACTTCTCTAGTGCCAGGAAATCAGTTTGGAAAGGACAGAAGTTGGAATGACCTCTTAAGAAAAGAACCCCAGTACATGAAAAAAGGTACTCCGGAATGCAGTTATATGCTGGAAGAGAGGGTGCTAAAATCAGGGAAGATTTACTGAAGTGCAAGTGTGTTCCTCCTGCATCAGAGTTATCTGTTACGGAATGTACATCTGTACTCGTTGTGGTGGGCAGAGGGTCTGAGAGCAGGGTTTGGATAGAAATTTAATGACTGCCTTTCTGCTTTTTCCCTTTCTGATCACTTTGCAGTTAGCAGCAAGCAGTCTGCTATCAGTTCTGCTCACATTTGTTACTGCAGATTCGGTGGCATTGCCAGCCTCACAAGGGTTACATACGACAAATGACTGAGTGTGGGTTGTTTGCTTTCCTTTCCTGCCGTAACTCCGTCCTTTCCTTCATGAATGAGAGCCTTTTATTGAAACTGTCAAGAAAAATGTATGCCCAGCTCAACAGACTTGTGTCTGTTCCTTTCAATAAACTACCTTATCAGGCTTTAAAATATTTTTATGACATGAAGCATTTTATAAAAGAACTATGCAAGTGAATGGGAGAGTGTGAAACCTAGGCAAAGAAGCATCAGTGCAACAACCACCTGAATCACAGGGACTGTTGCTCTGTCTACAGCATGCATTGCCTTAACCACCCACCAAATCCCTGGATCCCTCCAAGACCTTCACTTCCTTTGTGGAATATAATAGTGGCAAAGTCCTGGTGGGATACTGTGTGACCGTGTTCTGGCCATTCTTTTGTGCTGACTGCTGCAGCCCCTAGGAATATTTTTCATTTAAAAAAAAATCTCTAGGACAAAGAGATGGGAGTGAAGGTTCAAGTGTAAAGCCCGACTGATACTTGAACTCTGTGACACAAAGAGTCTTTGCTCCCTCTGTTGCCACACGTGTCTACTGCAGGCATGTGGGTGTGCACGTGCACCTCCAAAACCTAAGGCTATTCGGGATGCGATGTCTGCACCACTCGGGCAATTGCTGCCGTAGTGTGGGTGGATAAGATACCAAACTTGCTCCAAATCCATGAGTCTGCAGTGCTAGCAAACTCACTCGCTCTTGAATTAAGTGCAATTTTGGAGATAAACTCAGACTGTGCCCTACAGTAGCAGGCACATATGGTGCCTCAAATGAGACAAGACTTGGACCTGGGAATGGAAAAGCATTTATTTAACAATCCGTAACACAGTTCTTTTAACTCTGACTTTCACAAATAAACAGATTTCTTCTTGAGGCACTATGCTCAAAACTCTGATTATGCCAACAGCTTAAGAATCAGGAAGAGAAGGGGCCAATTCATGGCTTTTTTACACAAAAAGTCTTTTTTAAAAAGTCACCATAAAAAAAAAATCTTGGTATCAACAGGTTTTTTCACAGAGCAGTATTTCTTTTCACTAGTCTTCTATTTTCAAAGTATCATGTGAGAAAAGCTGAGCAATTATTTAAGCACAACCAGAACCACTTCAGTGAAAAGGGGGTAAGATATACTCTGGAAATACACATATAAGCAAGTAACAAATATAGCACATTCTGCTTCTTCTGTGATTCAGCTTCCAATAACGTCTACTTGTAGTCCCACTGCTGTTGTTTCCTTAAGGAAAAGCGTCTGGATTAAACAACAAACATAAAAGTGTGTACCTTTAGTTTTGCCATAGATTAATGTTCTTGCTTGGTATGTAATAGGGTATTAAAGAAGAGCAAATTGTTATTTCCTCAGATTCCATAGCATTAATTCTGCTGTCTCCCAAGGGTCAGGGATATACTATCACCATATTAATTATAACGTATAGGTATTTATACTGATAATATTCGACAACTGGCATTCTGAATTCTGCACAGAGCTGCTCTAAGAAACTCTAATTTATTGAAAAGGCTGGTAGATGACATTTTCTGACAGGTGAGAAATGTAAATAACTGGAATGACACTAGAACACAAACCATTTGAGGAAATGCTTAGCATGCAGAACAATAAACTGTACCAGAGGTTCTTGCCTTCCAGTCAGGAGTTTGGGGTAGGTACAGTGCTGTGGCCAGTTATATATTGCCATGTGTTCCTTGCCTTTTTGGCCAAGGTATTTGAGCTCCTGTTGTTCACATGCTTTGAAACAGGCTGTTGCAAGACTACAGCTGAAGATGTGAAACTTAAGCAAGCCACTCTAGGCTGCTGGTGAGAGTACAGAGTCACAAGTCCCAAGCTCTTCTACCTGCTTAGAAGACAATTCTCAGATTGTTGCTGCCTGTCCCTGTCTTTTGTCACTTTTTCTCCATCTTATAGAACATCACAGATTGAAAGGGACCACAAAAGACCTTCTGGTCCAACCTTTTGTGGGAAAGGGAACCTAGATGAGATAATCTAGCATCCTGTCCAGTCATACTGGTTTTTTCCCCACTGACTCCATTTCCAGGGTGGTAGGCTGTCTTCAGGCTCTTTAAGACAGACAGAGTCACTGGAGCAAGGCAACAAACTCTTGAATCAGCCAGAAAACAGTAAAGTTAGATGACTCATGTCAGGTGGAAGCAGGCTTCATCTGGAACATTTCCAGCCTAACAGCTCTCCGTCATTTCATCATGGCTTTGGTTAGCAATGGAGCAACTAGCCAGGTCTGTGTATTATTTTTCTAACCCCATGCATGTAAGATAAATTAACTTGGCTGAATAAAGACAAGGTAGCCATCCACTGTATGCTAATGTTTGTTCTCTGAACGGCACATTCTCATGCTTACAGTGCGTGTGTCACTGAAGGAGTCTGACCCTGGCATAGTCAATAAATCTTTCACAAGCTGAACAAATAGCCCTGCACTGCTTTGTCTTGAAAAACTCCTTTGGGTAAACGTTTAAAAGTAGATCTATGGTTTGCCATCATAAAACACTGGACGCAGTATCAGCAGCTAGTTGTAAGTTATTTCTGTTATAAAATCAAGGTCTGTCTGCAGAGTTTTCTTGTGTGACTTGCACTAATGAGACCTTTATTCCTGAAGCATAAACTACTACAACAGGGTAAGGTAACAAAGAGAAATTGCCTTTGCTGCACACTCTGAAACACAGCGTAAAGACCCTTTCATTACGCAGTTCCTGGTAAGAGTAAGCAGTAAGATCTCTGTAGACATCTAATGTTTCCTTTTTTCCAAACCCCTCTACCCATTACTCCAAGGAAAGAAAATTGCTGACAGGTCTGAGTTTTTTCACATCTCTTTCTCTACTTTAGAAGTGTTCCCTCCCACTGACAAATTTACTGCCTTTCACTGTCATCTTTAAACTCCTTCTCAGCAGTGCTTGCTACTTTGAGCAGGTGAAGACTTTCACCTTCCTAAAATGTAACCATTGTAGTGAAAGGGTTATGTGCTGTCATTCCTGTCATCTTTTGTATTTGCAGCAGGTTTTTTATCTGTTCATAGTACTCAGTGACTGAAAGTACAAGTTTGGTTTCTGCCATCTGCGGCATTATTTTATAGCTTGTTTATATTTGTTCCAAAATCACAGCATTGTCTGGCAAAGAGAATCTGGAAATTAGGCAGCTGCACTTCATTCCACTCATCATGGTTACTTTCTATTGCTTGGTTCAAATTTTCCCAAGAGATATCAATAATGAAATTAATGTCTAGCAAAAGCTGGCATCTATTTTCCTTAGGGCCACAGGATGTCAGATTGAGCTCTTAGCCATCCCCTTCCCTTGTGCTTTTGTAGCAGCTATACAAGGCTGCTGTAATCTTCAAGGTAGGACACAAACAAATGATATTATAAAAGCTTCTAGTGGTTTTAGTCTCTTGGAGCCTTAAAGGTCTGCCTCAGCAGGGCCAACAAGTCCACCCCCCTACAGGTTTCAGTTATGAGCACATCCAAGAAAATTCTCAACATTGGTTACTAAATAGTTTTATTTTCATTGGATCAGCATCTCGGAGGGGAAAAAATGATTCTGTGTGTGGAATACCTGAGATACTACACTTACCCCATTGTAACTCCTGCATTGTATCTGATCTTTTGAAGCTCCAACTGCTTAAGAGAAGGTATCAGAGTCACTTGAATAAAGAAGTCTAAGGCATCACTTGGTTCCTATTAACTATGAAGCAGAGAGAACTGGCTTTCCACAGATCTGCTTTGCATGGTCAGTCTCAGCCACACACGAGCAATGGGGAACTTTTCCTCTGCCCTTCAGTGGATCAAGACCCATCAGTGGGCTGGCTGGGCAGGTGTCATATAAATTATTTTCAGTCCTAATGAGCTGACTCACACGTTGAGCAGCCTGCGTCCAGGGAGTTCCTCTGACACAACAGCATGATTTGGCACAATATTCCTGAAAGGCTTCAGCTCCCCAACAACTCTGCTACCCCATTTGACTACTGCTAATTAAAAGAAGCCTGATGGAAATTACCTATACTGAATTAATCCTACATGTGGATGCCAATCCTAACTAAGAGTGCTTAATTTCATGGAGATTAAATAGATTTCCCCCCCATCATGGAGTGCTTGGGCTGTGCTCAGTCTGATGCTTCTTACTGACGTATATAAATAGAGATATAGAGATAAATAGATATTTTTATGGAGATGTTTTATAAGTGGCCTTTACTTTGTGCATGGTAACTATTGCCAAACTCGTTATTTAGGAGCTACAGAAATGGCTGGTTCTGCATTTTAGAAAGCAATCAGCTGTCTCTGTTGCAAGGGAGACTTGGGGTACAGGCTTGGATTTTGATTTCTATTATTCAACTATTATTTGCATGGTTTGGATTTGGGTTTTGTCTCAGTATCAGGTTTTTTTCTTTCCTTACTGGTTCTCTGGCAGGGACATATTGGGCTCAAGCAGGAACTTGTTTCTCAATCTTTGAGAGATGGTTTGAAGCCATCGGCGCCATATAACACTTCAGAAACACCTGTCTTGCACAGCCCGTGATGTTGCTCAGTGTGAGGTCCTCAAAACACAGTGTCTTGAGCAGTCTCTTGGGGGTTTCACAGCATAGTGAGGTGCTCCTATTTCGCTGGCTTTGCTTGACAAGATAGCAAGCTAGCAGCAGCTGGTCTATGGGTATAGCCTTGTGAGCAGAAAAAGGGATCAGCAGAGACTGGGACACGAACGATGGTTCAGAATCAGATTCATATACATAGCAGCAGCAGAATATTGTGAAAATTGCTACAGAGGCAGGTCATTTTACTTCCTTTCTTCTTTTACTCCCTTTTTCTTTTTTTTTTTTTTTAAGTACTATTTGTATGCCACTTCTGAGTAATTCATCTCTACCAGCCAGCCAGCTCTCAATAACCTGGGCTGCTGGCTAGGGATGGAAGCGCAGTTGTCCTTTCTTACTGATCTAGCTCCTGCTGCTGTGGAGCAGTACCCAGGAAAAAACAGGGCCATTAGCTATTAGGAAAGCAAAAGCAGCCTCTCACCCCTTCCCTCCAAACCAGGTGGAAATCCAATCCCAGGGTTATGTGCCTACAAAGCTGGCCCAATTTCCTGTCAGGTGAACCAAGACCTTGTCTGTTTGCAGTTAATCTAGTCCACAAGTTTCTTTCTTGAGCACAATTTTCCCATGGGACGCATAACCAGGAGATGACAGTTACCCTAATTAAACAAAAATGTGTATATTAAAAAACGTCCTAATCTGAAAGTATAGTGTATCTGAGATTCCTCTGTTATAGACACTTAGTCTACAAGATTTATGGCTACATTTGCTATGTTATGCTTGAATAAACATATAATTCATTGAAATACACAAGACTGATAAAATATGATCTCTTTAAGGAGAATAAACTGTTTGTAAATTTATAAAGAGTATAATCTGTTAGGCCTTATTTGAAGTATGTACTGTGGTTTGGTAAAAGTACAACATTAAAAGAGCCTTGCCAGATGAGGACTGTTTTTTTGTGTGTGTGTGTGCCTGTGTCATTCCTTTGGAATATTTGATGTCTTCATTTAACACCAAAAAAAAACCAAAAAACAACCAACAACAAACAAACAAAAAAAAACACCAAGAGAAACCACCTTTACAGACTGTGTATAAGAGCCTGAGATAAACTGCAGAGGGCTCTTCAGATTTCTGTGTACAGTGACTCAATGGAGGGAACAGGTGAATCTCTTCTTCTGAATAATTTGGAAACAAAAATATCCAGTTTCTTTTGGAAACAAAAGTGGTTGGTAGCATTACTGACTGGCTAGAGATTTTTTAAGAAGGTTTCATAACATCGGTAGAAAGAATTCAGACCAATGCACATTCAAATATTGTTTATTTAACAGGGGAAAGGTCTAAGGAAGCTTTGGGCCCCTTCAGAGCAAGAGCTGGTGTGCCACAGGCTGCGGACACACGGTCATTGGACAATGACTAGTGTTGCCCATGGAGCTACTCATTAGGGGAGCAGACATCCCAGAGGCTGCTCTTCCTGCAACCATCCTCCTGCCTTGGCCCTGTGCACAGCAGCAACAGCTTTCTGGCACTCTACTAATGGGCTGCTACTTCTACTTCTCCTGCCAGTTCTCCCTCTGTGTGCAGCCCAGCTGTGGGTACTGAAGACATGCCAGTGCTTCCCACGGAACAGAAAACCAAGCTATTGTACTCACAAAGCAGTGGCCCGCTGCCTCTCTGTGCAAGGTTTCGGGGTTTCCTCAGCTGGCTCCTTATTGCAGGCAACTCCTCCTCCCTCAGGCCACTATGTGAGCCCTTCCCTGAAATTCAGCAAGAGAAAGACGATCTGCCTGGGGATTGGAGGGGAGAGGGATTCTCATCTCTGAAAACCCTCTGGTTTGCTAGTGAAACCTCAGGAGCTGCCTTCAGCCTTTGAGGGATATAGCCCAGGGTAGGTCAGATCAAAGGTGTGCCTCATGTCAAGGCCTGGTTTTGTCACACCCAAAAGCAGATGTCTAGGGACAATGATAACCAGGTACATCCACAGCACAAAGTACTTGTTCTGCTTCCTCAGAAGAGCCTCTCAGCTGCCAACCATGTGCAGTTAAAGGGGCCAGAGGTGTTTTATGTGTTTAGTCATCTCTTTCAAACCTACCTGCCAAGTGTTTGTGCAGAACAAGTGAGATCTCCTCACAAGTCTAGTCCTTTCAAAACTGTGAAATTCTGTGCTATTTAATTTGAAAAACCCACCAGCAACCGAGCAAGAAGGGGAGTTTTTTCTTTATGTCTGCTTGCTAATGAAACAACCTCACCATGACTTGAAGCAGAGATGCAAAAGAAATCTCTCAAATCTAATTTGTGTTCTGCACAGTTCCAATTACATCTCTGCACGTGCCCATAAAGATCAGTGCATTTTATAATGCTACACTGCACAGCCTTGATACCCAGATAAATCTGCAGCCCTGTGTGATTTGACTTCTGACTGATACTTCCCGTCACCACCTGACAGGATTTGTGGCTTGATCCCACGTTGTGCATGGACTAGAGAATTATTTTTTTGTCTGTAACCTCCTCATCTATCAGTGTGCATGGAAAGTCATGGTGCTTGTATGAGAGGCAGGCAGGCAGACAGACACTCTGCTTTTTTCCCTGGTTTAAAGACAGGCCCCAGCAGCATGGCTGCAGGCTGCCTGACCCTGCCAGCTCCAGCCTGAGCAGCAGCAGCTTTTGGGGGAGAGGAGCAGGGGGGACCTGTGCAAGGTCACCTATCCAGGGAGTTCAAAGCAGGGAGAGGCAGCACAGATCAGGGCTGGAAGGCTTCCTGCAGGAAGAGCGAGACAACAAGCTTCAGGGATGGCAGAAAGAAAGATTTTTTCCTAGGGCTCTGAAAGAGGCTTTGTTAATTTTGCTGCAACCCAGGAGGGCCTGAAAAGTCGTTGAACTGAGAGCAGGATGAAAGAAAGGGGCTACACTCGGAAGGCAGTGCAGACAAGGGGAAGACCTGCTTTGTTTATCTTCTGAATCATCCATCAAAGATGAGAGGTTGTTTTGTTTTGCTTTGCTTTCATTTTCAGAAGTTCCCTTGTGCCAGTTTTGTTTTAGATGAAACCTAACTATGTGGTGGAAAAGCACTTTTGGTATATTCACATCGAGGAAGAACTGTAGGCACTGCTACCTCAAGGTCCTGGCTCATGAAAACTAAGAAAAGCCAGAGGCACCTGACCTCTCCAAACCTCTCCATTCTCATGGATTACATCTGTGATGTTCCATGATGCAATTCTGCAGCAGTCTCTTCCCAGAGAAGGGGTTTGTCTCATCTTGATGGCCAGTCTTGCCTGAATCCCTCAAGCATGGCTGTGGCCTGTGGGGGTTTTTGGACTCAAAAGCCCCAGGAAGAGAGCAAAAGATAGCAACTCTGACAGCTTCATTTCTCCCACCAGCCTTTGTGTTACCCCCCGACGCCTCTCACAGTGTTTTGTACTTCTCCATTTCATCAGTATCCTCAAGCACACAGCAGATTAAACACTGCTTATCCCCAAGCTGTGAACAACACACCTCATTTTCTGTCTATAGAGGACACAGTTGAAAACCCCGAAGGTCCTGAAAGAGTTTCAGGTATTCCTCTCTCTTCCAACAGGTGTGAAGTTCATCAATGCTGAAAATGCATCATTGCAGTGCCTGCTCTTCTAAGGGAGGTCAGCTTGGGTTTTTTTCCAGGAGTGTTAGGAAAGGAATCTTCAGTAGTTGGGCAAAAGGGCTCCCACACCCTCTTGTACTGATGGTTTGACCACTAAGATGAGGCAAAGAACTGCACAGACACAGCAGGTTCAAACTGCTAAGTATTGTAGCAGGATACAGTGAAGGGAAGGGTAGAACCAAGGGGTTTAGCTGCTTGATTTGATTTATAGGGGCTATAGCAAAGAAGCATTTTAAATCCTATCAAATACGAAGCCTCAGAAGTCAATGAGACAGGATATCCCTTTGCAGTGTTGCGCTGGGTAAGCCTGTTAATCTCCAAATCCTGCACTTGTTTCATGATGGGATGTCGTAGGCAGGTCACCATTACTGGCTTTTCTCCATTTCCAGACGCCTGCACATTTAGCTGGATAAGAAGTGAAGTGAAAGTGCTACTTTTGTGTGTAAGGGATTTGGAGGGAATACTTTCTACTGTGATGAAAGAAGGCTTAAACAGCAGAGTTTCAAGCTGGAGAGTTTATTTTGGTGGGGGGAGGAAGTGTGTTGTTTAGTTTGGTTTTGTTTTGGGGGTTTTTTGGTCTTTTTTTTTTTTTTTTTTTTGAAAGGGAGGGAAATGGCAGTCTGTGGGCAAGCATTTCTCAGATTAAGACACGCTCCTGGTTTGTAGATGATTCTTCTAATGGTCCATCAAGGCAGGTGCTCACACTGCCATGGTCAGTCCCCTACCCTGTTCCAGCCACCAGTCTTCACACCAAGCACTGGGCTGTGTGGAACTTGTTATGCACCAGTCCTCTGCATGCCGGGAGCTGTGAAAAAGGTAAACCTGTGTGTCACATCGTAGGAACCTGGATGTGGGGAGCAGGGTGCCCTGAGAGTTAGCATCAGGCACAAACTCAGTTCACACCACAGCAGGAGCATCACAGCAACCTAAAATGGGGCTCTCCCTGCAGGTAGACAACAGAATGGAAGCAAGTAGGCCAAAACCTTGCTGACACTTCCTGCCACCCAGAAGAAGGGTTTGCAGGTGGACATTGTTGTCATGCAAAAATGATATTGTTGACATGCAAAAATGAGCCTGCAGTCATTCTCCTTTGCTTGGTTGATGCCAATTTAACTCAGCCCCAGTGAGGCTGCCAGCTCCCTGGGATGGTTTTCCCACACAGCAGGTATACCTTTGGGAACAGGATGGATGTTTTGGATGCTGGCTTCCCACAACTCACTTGGCAGTGGATGAGCTACAGTAGCTACAAACACACCTCTGTGAGCTGAGGGTGCAATTGCATCTGCTCTCAGAGCAGCCAAGGCCAGAGCTATTTTCAGGATGATTAACAAGACAACAGTCCAGGCCACTGCAGCACGCAGAAGGCCAGTGGTTTTTTTACTGGTGTTAGGGCTTTCAGACCTAGCAAGGTGTTTAGCTTTAGTCCAGAACAAACTTCTAAACCTCCCTGCTTCCACGTTCCCAGTGTTCTTATATTTGTGAAGTCCACAAGGACTCTTTCACACTGACAGAAAGAATAATTACTCTGATGCATTGCAATAAGTTGCAATAAATTGCATTGACTTTCTTCTCCCTTTTTTTCTCTCCTTCTACTACTTGTTCAATTGATTTTGGGATGAAGCATGCAATCATAACTCACTCACAGTGTCACAGCAGGGACTGAATTACCTAAGGGAAAAGAGTTGGAGGAGGGAGGAGTCTGTGGAGGACCATTACATCTTCCTTCTTTTCTACAGACCTGAACTGCTTTTAGGGCAATTCAGTGCTGGGTACGCCAAGGAGACACAAGCAGAAACTTGAGCTAAATAATGGTGAAAAGTCTTATTGTGGCCTGTCACAAGTGTGATTAATGACATCTGGCAGGCAGACACAGGGGAAAGAAGAAAAGGCAGCATGGAGGATGGAAGAGTGGCACTCATCACAGGCAGTGCAGCCAGCAGCTCATGGGCAGAGAGAGACGAGGATGGAAGGCGAGGTGAGCCCAAGTACCACTGAAGTTGTGAGCATCATTTCATTTTTAAGGGCATCAGACGTGGGAGAACACAATGGAAACCATCTTCCTGTGTGAAGAGGCCACTGTGGATGGCAGTGTAAAGTATTATTCAGTTTCAGGAGGAGAACTCAGTGTGATACAGTAAGCAGTAAGAAAGGTTTGAAAAAGGGCAGGGAAGATAAAACAGAAATGCCAAGATCTCTGGAGTCAGTTTAGGAGATTTTGAGTGCCACTGGACACCTCATACCCTCCAATGGGGAGGGTTTCTAGTGCTAATGATAGATATTGTCACTAGGGACTCAGCCTCAATAAACATTACCAGCTCCTTCTCTACATCTCACTTCTTCCATTAATACTTCCATTTGCTGCAGAGAATGCCCTTGAGATTTATGGCAGAACAGCAATGGCATTTTGGACTTCTGTCACGAATTGCATTTTATTACTGGAAGCTGAAGGATTAGGGGGATAAAAATAATTAAAGCTGTTTTTAAAAAATAGTCTAAACTGAAAATATTTTAAAAGCTTCCAGTAACAAAATAACCATCAGAAGTTAATATGCTAGCAGCATCTAAGTATTATCTTTTATGCACTGACTGACTGGTTATGATCTGGGGCAAAGTCCTCTTTCTTCCCACCTCCTGCAAGAGTTGGTAAGGAGAAAAGATGCAAAACCTGGTGTATAAGACATACTGGCCAGCTTCTCTTTTCAGTTGTTTTACCTCTCTGTAAATCCACGTGACAGAATTGAAACCTTTTGGATTCAAACTGCCAGCAGAGCCTCGAAGCAGACTGCTTCTGAAGAAGCACCATGAATGATTTTCTTCCAAAATATATCCTGCTGTACAACGGAGCACCTGATTCAGAGCATTTGTGACCTGGTGTAGGTGTGAGTGAAACAAGATGCCAAGTTAGTTATTCTACGAACTGTCATGACAATCTTTGCCTCCCCAGCACAGGCGCAGTGTGACTGGCACCCTGCTATCACCGACAAAAGATGATGTGCATAAAGGATTTGCTCTTGTGTCAGATTAGGGCTTTCCTTAACCCTGTCACACAAATATTCATTGCTGTATTGCTGTGTAGCAATTCCTAGAGGAATCCACAGCTTCGACTACAGAAAGAAATTAACTAGGCTGGCCATCTGCTCCCTGGATTCACCAGCAGGAATTACAATGCATCAGTTGCATATCTCAACATGTCAACAACCTCAGCAGAGTCATAAGGCTCCACAGGTGGAGCTTGCTGGGAATTCAGACAAGCTCCTTGAAAGAGAATTTCAGGAAAGAAAATAAAATAAAATTGAAAAAAAAACCAATACAGCAAAACCAAATAAAGCCAGGCAAAAGCAGCACATGGTTTACTTTCCTGTGGAGTGATTTCTAACAAGCACCATCCTCCTCTATGAGCACAGAGAGCAAGGGCTGGAGTTTTCCTGGACCTTATCAGAACAGCAGGGCCTCCATGGACCTCATTGGAGAGACCAGAGAAGGAAGATAAAACAGGAGACGGGAAAGCAGAGCTCAAGCTGGACAGGCTCCATGTAGGCAGCCCTTGTGTGAGTTTGGGCTTTCCCACTTTTGAAAAGGGTAGGAGAAAATTTATAATCCCGTCCTGTTATTATACTGGGAACATGCTGGGGGAAAACTGTAAAAAAGGCTGGTTCTTGGGTTGTTCATCTGTGTAGGTAATTTAGCAGCCTTGAAAGGTGTTCTTGGAAGCCAAGACGTAAAGAGAAGGTGTCTGTTTACACTAAGGAGTTAAAAAGAAAGATGGGAACATTGGAAATCATGCAGTACAATGGCAAAATCCTGGAAATTAGATTAGATTTTGTTCTCACTTTGTTTTATTTTTTTTTAATGGTGCCTAAAGTAAAATTTCAGATAAACAGATTTTACTTTATGTATTTTTCTGAGAACCAAATATCTGTGTGCGTGTGTGTGTGTACATGTGCCTGTTTTTATTAATATAAAAATTTCTTAGAGCAATTGAATCCAAAGAGTGCCATCTACTGCTCTCAAGAACAAGTTGCATGTGTAAGCACAGCAAATTTGGATTCTGGATGTGGCTTCCTGCACAAAGATGGCTTTATGATATGAGGACTTCAGGCATCTCAGACCATTTTAGATCCTTCTTGGGATTAACCCAAAGCTGGGACACCTGCTAGAGGGGCCAGCACTCCCAGCAGTGCCACAGCTCTCCTGTCAACAGCACTGAAAATTATTTTCTTATTTTGTTCTCAGGTTACTTTCCAGTTTATCATGTCAAGGCAAGCTTAAACAGGCACTGGTGCATCTTGTGTAATTGTATACCTACACCACTCAAGACCTTGGCTATCTGAAAGCATGGACATGAGAGGCAAGGCTTCAGGATTGCTGTTTGGTACTCTGCTCAGATAGCAGGCTGCAGTCAAGCGTAAAGACCATAAATTGCCTCTATGCCCCCATTACTCTTCCCTAGTCACTCACAGCTCTGAAGCTTGTCACAGCATCATTACACCTCTTCCCTTCTTAGTTGGAAAACAACATACTGGGATTTCCAGGGTGTTGCACTAAAGCTGGTGCTGCCTGTCTGCAAACAAATGGAAATGTGTATAAATGCATCTTGTGTAATATCTGTCCGTATGTTAAAGCACCGCTAAGTGGCTTTCTCTGGACTGGGTTTTTTCACAGACTAGCTCAAGCTGGGCACTGAGTCACTTTTCACCTGGCCCTGGGGTACTTTTAGTAGTTTTTACACATTTATTGTTGCAACTGTGACGGTACAAGATCATGAGCTACGTATGTGAAATACTCTACATCCACATATAAGGAGGATGTTACTGCCAAACACCTCCAGCAAAGAGAAGGAAATCTTTGTATGCTGCCTGAGGAAAATGCACAAAAGTGGGATCTTAAAATGTCCTTTATCCCCCCTAACTGGAAAGCTTGGATCATTGTGTATTAAATCAGCATATTCTTTGTCCTCTGCTCAAAACCAATTTCATATAGTTGATCTTACATGAGAAATTGTTGAAAGCAAAACTAAATGCCAGTCATATTGGAAACATCACATGCTGTTATTGAATCATGATGGGTCCAGCTTTACTAGCTTAGGGTTCCTAAAATATGATTTTTGAAACACTGATACTCAGATGCAGATGTTTTCTTTTTCCCGATGATATTTTAGAACATAAAGAACCACTTTATCTCATCCAGTCAGCCCAAAGAACACAGTACTGTAATATGGATAGCATATTCATTCCTGGAGGATAACTGGTCCATTCAGGTCCAGATATGTTGCATGTGCAACAGGGCTGCTCCATTTAGGAAACACACCAGCATCTCTGCTATTCACAGCCATATCAACCCCTAGAAAACCTAGTGAGTATCCAGATCAAAGTTTATTGACTTGAGGAATAAACAAGACATCACATTGACCAAGGGCCTCTTGTGTAGCAATGTTCTTCGAAGCTGGTCTCCCATGCAAGGAGTGTCTGGTTGGGGAACTGGATGGAGCGTAGGAAGTGGCACCTCAGTGGAGCTGTTAACCAGCACTAGCATGATTAGCTAGTAGCTAGAGCCAGCCTGACTTTTTCACACATCCTGATTTAGATGAGATGTGTGAACTGCCCCGTTCACCTCAATAGATGTTAATGCAGGATTTAATAGCTTATATCAGATACTGATGCCAACTACATTCCTTATCAAAGAATGGCAGAAAGGAAACTTTTTCGGAGTTACGTAGAATGTGGCATTTAAAATATTTTCCAAGCAAGCAAGCTTCATTCAAAACAGCATTTTCTTGAGAAGGTTCAGATTCCATTAAATGCTTTGAGCTTTTGTCACTGAAAATCTCTGGAAGAAAAATGTAACAAAAGTCCACTGACATCTGCCCAGGAATAAAAGCCCTCACCAGGTTCAGTGTCATGGTAATGAAAATTTCTTCAGGTGCTCAGCAGGGCAGGTCTCCCAGATTTTGCAACAGTCATGGCTGCTCCACTGGGAAGGGTAGCTTCTCCAACCTTAGGGGCTCCAGCAGAGAAGCAGAGTGCCATGGGGAAGGCCCCCAAGGCATTGGCCTTAGTAGGAGCATCCCACTGAGCAACAGGCTTTCCTGGGCTGCTGCAGGAAGGCATAGGAGGGGTGGCAGCAGGTAGCAAGACCGTCTTTGCCTTTCTCTGATGTTTTCTTGCTTCATTTCCCAGCACATCTACTCAGCTCCATGCCATGACAAGGACACAGGCTGTCACTCTGATGATTGCTGCATGCTGAGAAAACATGGTCTCTATCTTTTGAGAGATGTAAGGGGATTCAAGCTGTTTGCTTACTACAACTGCTGCCTGGCCAGCCACCAGAGCATGCCAGTTTGTCCTTTGGAGTAAGTCAGTAACAGTCCTGGGAGGAGGATTAAAAGGGATGAATGTAAAGTCAGGTAGGAAGGGGCATCCAAGCAGTTGGAAGTGGCTGGTTTTGGTCAAATGGGTGCCACTAACAGAAGTGATATGCCAGCTAAAGAGATAAAAGATCTTCTTAAAAGCCTTCTGCAGGTTACCACCTGCAAGAAGTAGAAGTCAAGGCTGCAGATGATGGGATGCAGATGGCTTAAGGACAGGAGAAAAGTGCAGCAAGGTTTGAATGTTGGTCTGAACAGAAGCTGTTCCTGCAGCTTCTCCTGTAAAACGAACAGCATTTCAGGAACTCTGAAAATCCCTCTCTAGCTTATTTAGTCAGGGCCTAGATGGCACTGTGTACCCAAAAAATAAGATGTTAGTCACAGATTTCCCAGTCAAATGCTTCTGTACAGTTACAGGCTGTGAAAAGTGAACAGCAGTGAAAAGACTGACAGGACAGGAGCAGCAGCAAGAGAACCAGACTTCTGATGCTGTGGTCATGCATACAGAAGTCTTATTTATGGGAAAACAAAATGAAGGACTCACATTCCGACCTGAATATCCCCATCATCTGAAATACCTCTTTCCAGACATGTTTGCAGTACCTTGCCACCGCATGTGCCTGGTGTGTCAGGCTGGTTGTTGGTGTTGGGGAAGAGCACAAGGCCCACAGACCCTTTCTGTTGAACCACAAGCTGCTTTTCTGCCAGAAGAATGTGAAAGCACCAACGCAGCTTGTTCCCACCAAGGGTGAGCTGACCTCCTCCCACAATACCTGCAGGGCTTCTGGGACAAATGCCAGGGCATCCGAGCAGCAGATTACTGCACCTCTTGTGGGGGAAGAAAATTTTTCATCAAGATAATTGATAAGGCATGATAAAACACAGCAAACAGCATTCAGCTCTGAAATCTAAGGAGATTTAAGACTTTTATAGTAGGGAGAAGGTATTTTTTTCCCTTCCTCATTAAAGCCATGAAGACAGACAATTCAGTCTGTCTTAAAGCTACAAGAACTTTTCAGAAGCTGACAGTTTACAAAGACCTGGTATTTGCACACACAGAAAAGAATTACATTGCCAGGTTGTTTGGGGTTTGGTTTTCTCTGCTTGCCCCCGCAACACCCACAATTTGAAAAGGTGGAAACAGTCCCCCCTGAACTACCCCACGATGATTCATTCCAGCAATTACCCCCTGCAGCACCAAGTGTTGTTTTCTTGATTACAGTACATTGGCACAAAGTGATGGGAAAGAAAGTGGCAGCTTAAGCAGAGAATCCTTTACAGGCTTGACTCTGAAGCCCTACCAATGGTAGAAGCTGGCTACAACAGGAGGAAAGCCAGCCTGGAGGGGGAGAGAAATCCTGTGTCCCTCAGGTAATATCTTCTGGGGGAATCATTTGGCATTTTGTATGCACCATTTGAAGCAGCACAGAGTGGGCCAGAGGCCACAAGCATCTACGGATGAAATTGCCACCATGTTATTTTTCTGTCCCAAGAGTATTTGGTGTCTGACTTGCAGATGGAAGCCTGCAAGGGTGAGGAAGCAGAAGAGGGACCACATGAGGAAGCAAACCATTCTCTAAACCACCTGCAAATTACTGATGAACCCTCCACTGCTATCCCGCACACACATTGATTGAGCTGCTGGATGCTTGTCACAACGTGCATCTTTTGATTGCTTTCTGCTCTTCTGAGGGGATGAAAGATTTACTTACTTGTTTTGGCTCAGGAGGACATCCTTTCTATCCCCTCATTGTAGGGGCTGTTGTCTCTGAGTTCCTCAGACCAATAATCCCAAGCGAATCAATGCTATGGCTGACTCTTCCTTGACTTGCCTTAATGGGCCATGGAGATGAATACACAGATTAGGTGTCTTTAGAAATGCTCTGGTCCAGGGAAAATAGTAACATAAACAACCCAAGTTGCTTTTATAGAGCGCTTTGCTGCCAATTGCCGTTTAGATTTTTTCTGAGACACCAAGGAGTTATGTTTTGTTAAACTTTAAGGAGATGAGTTCTGTTGCTATAGAAAACTAAATGAGAAGTAAAGTAAATGAAAAGCAAAAATATCCAAGGTAGTTGATTTAAATTAGTGCAAGTGGAATATGAAAACTCAACTCTTTTGGGGGCCTACAGTAAACAAAAATGCTCTCATCAAGTGGGCAGGATCAAATGGCAACACCACAGTGGGAAATACTCTCTCATATCTTCAACAAAGTTCTCTGAAACCATAAATGCATTTTTAAAAATCCTCAGTTGATTTTCTGCTACTTCCAGCTCTCTTCTTCCTACCCTTATCCATCCTAGTCTCCTATTCACCTTCAGGACAGTATGTGCTATTAACATAGATAAACTGGTTACCAGCAGCAGTCAAGACATAGGGCACATCCACATGATGCTTTGTAGGGAATTATGAAGTTACCTGCCCTGAACACCTGGACTGCCCTGACACAGCTGTCCCCAGCCTGTGTGATATGAAATAGTTGGAGTCTTGAGTGAGCTTCTACAAATGATTGATGCACGTGCTGATGAGTCTTCATGTCCAAAGCATCAGCCCCAGTCAGGTCCAGCATATGCCCAAGCCCATCTCCTTGGCTTTCCTTCCTTTTTTTTCCCTTCTATTTGTCCCTACACCTTCTAAAACACTGCTGTATTAGGAAGTTTTAATGAATTATCAAGTTCAGGTTATCCTCTCCAACCATCATCTTTCCTTCCCAAAAGGAATGATATCAAGTATCTGCAGTGCTGCTTCATCCCCTACTCCACCTTGCTCTCATCTCCAGCACAGGGAAGTTTGAGTTTCAAATCCATCTCACCAACCAGGCCACCAAACACAAAATATACTTATTATCTTTCCTCTCCAGCTATCAGAGAAACTTGGGCAAAATTAATCAGCAAGCAAGCAATTGTTCTGATGGCTATAGAAATGAGTCATTGCATTTTATGTTCTTGGCTTGCACAGTACAACCAGGGTGCAGTCTCAGTTCATCTTCAAATGAACGTTGTTTTCAAGATTCAGCCCTGGTCAAGGTGGCAGAGCGAAGCAGCCATGGTAGGTGAGAGGCATGGCAGGTGAATTGTGAGACTGACCAGAGCATTACTTAACTAAGTGATGTGGAAATGCACCAACAGACTCTCGCTTCCGTATGTAATGGGATTTCTCAAGGGACTGGTTGAGCTGGTTGGGATGACTGATTCACATAAGCAGACCAGTGAGAACTGATTATGGCAATGTCAAAACTTGTCCGAAAGCGTGGATTTATCCTGTGTTCAACAATGTGAAATGACAGGACAAAAAATTTCAGTAACTTCTGCTTCTAGACTGTGTTAATCACACCTGCTGCTTTTAATGGCAAAGTTAAGCTGGGCATTAACTTTCTCCTGCGGGTCCTCAGGAAAATTGCAAGCAATTGCCCTAATGCAGGTTCAGCCAGGGTGTGTGCAAAGCGAACACAGAGAGCAAAGGTGTTTGGGTGTAGCTGAGGGCTTATTTTGGTCTGGAGCATGGCTATTAACAACAAAAAGCACGATAAGAATGCAGTCAGAGTTCAGCGTCCTTGGCTAAGTATACAGGACTGAGAGTTAATAAAAACACATTCTTACATATGAGGAAGGTAAATATACACCAGCCTCCACAAAAGCATTGTACTAATTTAATAACTATGATAATTTAATAATTTTAGAGTGCATCAAAGCTTTACAGTCATCCTGAACTTACAGCATTACAGGTAGCGTCACCACTGGTTAGCTGACCTGGGACTCAGGGGAACATACAGAGAAATGAGACAGATTCAAGATTAAACTCAAAGCCTGCATCTGCATTGACTTTTTTTTTTTAATCTATAACATAGTTATTCTGCAACACCCATTGTCCAAAGCCTGTAATTTATTTCCAACTATGTAAGTTTAGACTGTATTTCTACAAAGATCACGAGATATTGTTGCCATTTCATGAACTAAATATTTTGCTGTGCTATGTGGATGCAGTCAAAGAATGAAATATTGAACAGTTATCATGGGTCTTTTTGTGATTTACCACACAATAATTTAGTAACTGTAGCTCCTGCTAAATTCAATTATTTCTCCTGCAGTTTGGGTTTTAAAGGTGCCATGCTTTTCTTACATTCAAAGGACTTTTCCTCTGCCCTGGAAGAATTAAGAGAATTTACAGGATGGAGGTTAAGTGCTAGGAGGGGATTTAAAAAAAAAAGGCATTAAAAACATTAAAAGCAAGTACCATAAACCGTAGATGAACAGCTAATAAGCTGAAGAAAAAATACCTGATTTAGCTTTCATACCTGCACCTGATAATCCCTGAATATTTTTAAGTGTCTCTGAGATGGAGGCTTTTTTCCAGCTATATTGCTAATACAGACATGTAAGATTAGCATGAAAGTTCAGTTAGAAGTATTTTTTAATATTAATGGAAGTATTAGACATTTTCCTGCTATTCATTACAGATGCATAGAGCTGAATTCTCACTTAACATCGCCAAAAACTCTGGGCAGCCATTATGAAAACAGAGAAGCACTGCTAGGAAAAGAGGGATGTGGGGAGGAGTGGTAGGTCCACTGGGTAAATCAAGACTGATTCTGCCACTAAAATGTATATATATAAAAAATATATGCACACACATATATATATAGTATGTGATAGAAGATATGTATGATATAGAGCATATTATATATCATATACACCACATATTACTTTATGTATTATATAGTATGAATATAATACATACTCTGGACTCTGCTATGCTATGTTGTGTTACATTGTTACATTATTTATAGATATACTTACTGTCTTTAAATACATCTTTGACAGTTGGCTATATCAGAAATGTCCATAAATTTATAGAATCAGTTTTTTCACCATGTTTCCTGTCAAACATGCCTTCTCTTACTGGGCCAGTCTTTCTGAGAACTCAACTGTTCTGGATGGATCATCTTTAGGGAAGGTACGGGAACCACATGCACTGTCATGACAGAAAGCCAACTTTCACACAAATTCATCCTCTCAATGCTTTCCCGTCACTGAATGGGTTGTGAATGAAAGGGAAATACAAGATTTTGAAGACAAGATCTAAAGCACACAGCAACTTGCCTTCCACATTTCAGGAATTGCAAGGATGTTTTATCCTGACTGTATCAACTCTCTGGGAGTGCTTCTTCTCTAGACTATTCTGTAAAGATAACTCTCATGTAAATTGTGTTTTTGGAGTTTAAAAGATGGGCTGGTGTAAAAGTAATCAGGCTGTTGTTACTGTTCAAAGTGTTTGAAGAAATTTCAGAAAAGGTTGTGTACAATGTGAACAATGAATTGTCTCTGCAACTTTTACTTAAACTTCATATATGATGCATGAAAGAGCCCTCTGGGCAAATACCATGGTAGTTCAGCCATGGTCTGATGGCTATTTTTCTAATGTGTGGTGTCTTGATAAGTACATTAGACCAGGGTTGTTGATAAAGAGCTCCTGAAAGCAAACAAGCAGTGGTGCCATGTTTTTACAGAAGGGTTGTAGTTTACACAACAGGCCCTCCTGGCACTTGGATGCCTTTGAGCTAATCTACAGCATGCCTAATCTCCATCAATGCCCAAGCTGTGACCCATGACGTTCTCTCATCAGCTTGGCTTCTGTTGTTAAATTGTACAGCTACTTATACCGTAACATCATGGAGTTGCTCAGCAACATATTTGGGCCAAAAACCCATCAGAAGTGCAGATTGGAAGGAGCTTTGAGCAACATGGTCTAGTAGAAGGTGTCCTTGCTCATGGCAGGGGGGTTGGAACTAGATGACCTTTAAGGTTTCTTCCAACCCAAACCATCTGTGATTCTGTGCTTCTAAGTCTGTGTATATAATGTGAGCTTGTGTGTGTTCTCATATGGGCATAGAACATACATACGCCTGTATACATATGTGCATGAAGATTTGTGCACTTGCATATATTAAAATACATGTACACAAAAATTGGACACAGAATGGACGATTTCAGCCAACTACTTATAAGTAGTAGATCTCATAAACAAAGCAATGTACCGTATTCATCAGTGATGAAGAAAACACTTTGTAGGACAGTACTCTGGAGCCTGAAATATTCCCACTACAGACCCTCAAAGCCAGCTCTGACAGAAGATACAATGCAGACCAGTCTTGCCCACTTCAAAAATATTACTCCCAGACTTTTGGTTTTCTTAGCACAGTCAAGTTTTGTTTTTAAAACTGCTGGGAATATCTTAAGCAAATAATTTGCATCAGTCCTATTGCCTCATTTAAACCAGATGACACTTAAGCTGCTGCTGATCCAATCTGTTTCTCAGTCATACAGCTAGCCATGTACTTAGTGTGGTCCAGTGCTAAGGTAGTTTTAGGAATCATTTCTCTGTATGCATCTGCAAACCACAGTTAAACATAGTGCAGCAGGATGAAGTGACAATGAGTTGCTAACAAAACAAGAGACATCAGCAAAATGCCTCTGATTTCTCACCCAGCCCTGGGTTCCTCACAGAGAAGCTTCCTGTGGGTTTGGGAAAACTGTTTATTTCTTCCAAGCAACAGCAACCAAAATGAGATCATCAAGGATTTTGCAAACAAGGTACATGTTTTACAGGTATACGCTCTAGCGCGTGTCAACGAAGCCAAGAAAGGTGGAAGAGGGTTGCAGAATGGCCCATGGGTTGGATACTTGTCCCCTGCGGCACACGATGACCTGAAAACACCTGGCACTGATGCTACTTCATTTTGAAGGCAAATATTTGCTGTGCAGAGTACTTGCAGGGTGAGCAGAAATTCTTGCTACCTGTTGCCAGAACAAAGAATTTACCCGAGGAGATGAAAGACTTCATTATTCCTTCTATCTCAGAAGAAGAAATGTAATAACATACTTCCAGGATATCCCCCGCAACAAATAAATAAATAAATAAATAAATAAACAAATAAACTTTAACAAAAAAAAATCATTACGATCTGTATTTACTGAAGTTGCATTTAGGGACACTGAGTAGATCAGAATGGAGATTATGCTCTGAGGGGATTAAACCAAAAATTCTCCTACTTGCCTCTGTGGAAATGCATATGCGAAATACAGATATATTATTTTCATCTGACTGATAGCTTGCTATTACAAGAAACAGCTGGAAGTCAGCCCATGTTTGCCTTTCCCTGCTGATCATTTTTCTATTCACCTTCTATTATTTCATGGCAGACTGAAAAATACTTTGAAAAAATTATTAACTAATAAATACACATATACTCCCACCCACGTCTCTGTGTGAAAAATACCATAGCATTTTCCTGCATCCAGAATTGAAAATAATTATCCTATATGTAACTTTCACATTTATTTTTTAAATATTGCCGGTGATTTTTTTTTTACACAGCATCCTAAGAAAGAATTCTTGTGCTGGGAGTGCTATGAAAATTGCAATTTTTTTCACCTTTACCTATATCTGTTGTTTAGAATTCATTCTTCTGGATAAATGAGAAAAAAAGCCCACATCTTATCTTCCCAGATAGGAAGGAACATGAATTTATGGACCAAGTAAGACCTTTTGTAGGTGCCTAACAGCTGTAGGGGACAGGTCTCCAGTCAGAATTCAGGAGGGACAGTGAAAGGATATCCATGGAGCTGGTCTTAGCCACAGGAGCAGCCCAGTATCTTCTTAGTCCAGGGCCTGGCTGGACACATACCACATACCTGAGGTCATTATTTCCATTTCCTAGTGTTTGTTAAATGATGAAATTAAATGAAATGACAACCAAACATAAATTATGGAGATTTGAAATGATTCCTCCCCAAATTGTCCTGCCTTAATGGAGCACTGGCTCATAGTTTGTTAACCAGTTACACTTTCTGACAGCATTTTAAGTGTGGTGACTTTGATTCACTGCCATCCCCATGTCAATGGGAAGAATCTATTTGAATCTATTATTTTCACCAGAACATTTTCAGTTGCTTCCCTTCCTGTGTCGGTATCTGAAAGTGACACAAAGAAAGAAGACTTCCAGTACCCAGTTGTGCACCACAGAGGGTGTCCAGCCGGTTTAAGGTATGGAAGTCAATAGCTAATAATCTTCAGATTGAATGAAAGTAATGATACTGAGGATGCCAGGTTGGCTTTTTTTTTTAAAAGATCTCGAAATTTTATGTCACTAAGTGTTTGCTAGCAGTAAAAACCATATATAAGGTATTTTGCAGTTTTTTTAATTAATAACTGTATGGGTACTCATGTTATATAAACTTAAGGAGCAGTGATTCTGGAACAAATTAGCTGAAAAAAATTAAATGGTGTCTGTTCCCAAATGCAACTAAAATTTGAACATAGAAATTTCTAGAGCACTTTGAAACAAACTTAGGGAACTGAAGGCTCTGTGATACAAAGTGTGATCAGCAAGAGCTTTCATTGTACTCTAACTAGGGCATGTTCATTTCTGTTAACACCTTCTGGTGCCCTCATCATATAAAGGACTGGACTTACCCGACCTGTGCAACAGACTGGATGAATTAATTTTGTTATTTGCTAGGCAAATGTATTTCAAAGTCTTTGTGCAGCAAAGACAAAAAATTCCTTTTTTTTAAATTTGAGAGCTTGAGAGTTGTGCAGGGTGGGGATTTTCTTTCTCTTTTTTTAAGTTTTATTAATTTTTCTTTAGAACTGTGAAGAGACATGCTTATGTTCAAAAGATTTTCCATACTGAGAAAAATTGAACTGAATTATTACTTAGTGAGATAACATTACCGTTTCATTGAATTCTTTTAAAACTTTTCCATGAGAATGATACCTGAAATTGTTTAACATGGCATTTATTTAAACTGTTTAGGCACTAATTTGTTCTCTGCTTTATGAGTGTGTTTTCCTTTTTTTTTTTTTCTTTAGGACCAAATTCATAGCTGGTTACAATATACGCCACTAGAATTGGTGAATTGGAAAGGTCAGTGTTAGATTTAGCAAAACCTCAAGAATGAGAGCCATTTTTAAAAAAACCTGTAATACCCTCCCTGTCCCTGAGCTCTTTCACTTGAGGAGCTTTCAGATCTATTAAAATAGACATGCATACCAGGTTATTGCCTGTAATAGGTCACCATTCACCATGGGTGACAGTGCAATCTCTTCTGCTTAGCCAGATTTGACCTAGAAACACCAAGCAGCTGAAAAAGCTGACACCTAGCTGGACCAAGACACTGTCAATGTCTCAAATACCCCTGTGGGGCACAGAGGTTTAGAGACAGTCTAGTCTGTGGGATGTTTCACCTCATTAAACTGGTCATTTTACTTCCCATTTCGAACTGGGGACATAGCATCATGCCTGATGTGAAGCGGAAGCAGCAGCTGGGCAGGGGAGGAAAGGGCAAGGAGGAAGAGAAAGATTTGTCTGCAAATCTTTTAAAACATGAACTTATTGAAATGTTGACGGCTATGTGGAAAGAGCCAAGAACAGACCAATCTTCTTCTTGAAGAAGCCAGCTGTGGCCTTCCTGGTAAGCTGTAGCATGTCTTTGTGGGGACAAAAATGTTAATGAAAGATTGTATTAAATGTGTATATGTATATATATATATATATGCAATCTTTAGGATCTTGGTATTTCTGTGTTAGCTTTTATTTGTATTTATAAGATTAATTTTATTTCTATTTGCAACGTTGCAAAGGGAGGGAGCAAAACCAAACCCAGAACATCTAAGACACAGCCTAAGCCAAGGCTTAGAGCAGCAATCAGATCACAATCACAGCCTGCCCCACATCACCTAGGTATGATAGCATCCCTGGCATCTGCCCTGCTTAGGATACTTGGGTCTGCTTAGGATACAAAACACTCCTGCCAATAAAAACAAGCACCCCAGAACAGGCATCAAGTTTATCCTCATGGCTGGTGGATCATATATAGCCTATGCCAATAATTTTCCATTTCTAAATCACAGCAAATGCATACTTTTCCATTTCTAAATCACAGTGCAGAAATCACCGTGAAAGATAAAATCAGACAGGAATCTTGCAGGTGAATAATTCAGTTTCTTTAAGCATCTTTTGTAGTATTTTCTAAGCATTACTTAAATTGATTTAAGGTAATCCCAAGCAGTAAATGTGTTCTTTCTGTTCTTCAGTGAATCTGATTTGAAAGCCAGTTAGAATTAACAGGATGCTATTTTGACATGTTAGTCTTCTTTTCACTCAACTCCTGCAATCTCAATCCCCCCGAACAGCTTAATCAGCTCAGGCTGCGCCTGCTTCACCTTTCCACTGCACAACTGCTGTGGCTTAATGAACATGCCATTGTTGAACAGCAAGAATGCAACCTCCGCTGCCTCTCTCCCTCCTTTTCCTTAAGTGAGCTTCACACGGCTCCCTGCTGAACCCTGGAAAGGCGACACCTCTTCTCCTGAGGCTGCAACATCAAAGGCAGGTGAGTCCGGACTGAGCTTTCCTGCTTCCATACTGGTCTCTCTCCTACTGCTGCCACTCACCCTCATCCAGGCAGCCATCCTGCTGAGGTCAGGCACCACGGCCAAAGACCTGCCCAGCAGCAGGAGAGCAAGATGGCTCCTCATCTGCTTTTGGCTACAGCACAAGCCAACCACCCCACTTCTCCAGACCTCATGTCTGTCTTTCATAAACAGACATGGTCTTTTCACTGATTTTGAGATCTGGAAAGGAATTTGAAGGAGTTATTGCTGCCAGCTATAGGCACTGCCAAAGGAGATTATTGTGTATGCATAGACTAATCCAGCTTTCAGATGATGTGGAGCTAAACTGAAAACAGACCCAGCCACATCCTTATAGAGCTCTGGCAGGTATGTTACTTTAGCTTCTGTAATGATACCTCTGCAGGAATGCAAGCTGAAATAGAGCTTACCACAGAGACACCCTATGAAAATTCGAGCATGCCACATACAAAATTATTTGCCTGTTTGTATTTTGTAAGACTATCCATAGTACCACTGCACTATGTGTAATTAAAAAACCCAAGGGTGACCCATGATTAATGAACAGATTTGACAGCTGGAAACCTGAGATCTGATGATGGGTCTCCCAGGCTTTCTATGCAACTTGTAGCAAGTTCTTGCAGATAAACATTTCAAAACCAATGGCCTGACTTTAGCTACTCTGATAAAGTTGATCTCATTGCCAGAGCCACTGAGTTTAGTTGCTGCATATAAGCTATGCAAAAACTGTGGGTACTCAGTAATTCTGATAATCAGGCTGCTGTTTTTCTTTTAGGTTACTAAATTGAGATATGTCTTAGCACATTTAGAAATTCATCCTGTAAACCTTGTTTCCTGTTTCGATGAAATTTGCCCTTGAGAAATCTCATATAAGCATGGAAAGCCTAGATTAATATTAAGACCAGGAATATGATTTTTTTTGTCTGTGTTTAATTGCAAAATGGAGCTACAGGTATTAACCTTATTCACCAAAGGCATTAAGAAGGACATTCATTAAATTTGTATATTGCTCATCTGCTGTTTGAGGTTCTCCAAGATCAAGGACTTTTTGATCAATTGAAACTGTCCCCTGAGCCTATCCTTCACACCAATGATATCTTCTCTTTTTCTTGTTCCAAGGATTGTCTTTCAGTCTTTGAAGCCAACCTGAACATTTTCTGTCATGTTTTGAGTGTTATCATTCATGATTCTCAAAGGTAAACCAGACTGAAGACAGAGTTAAACAAGTTTGGAAGACTAAGAAAGCAGTAAAAAGAAAAACACTGATAACTGAAAAAGATAAATGAGCAAAAGTGCAAAAGGCTAATTTCAAATTTCTAAGAGAAACAAAATATCAGAGATGGTCAGAAATGAAAAATATCGAGAAAATCAAGGAGAAATGCCCAGAACTTGTTCTGCTGTTTTGTTTTGCTTTGCTTTTTAATAGAAAATGTCATATAGCCTGGTAAAACGTTTAGGATTTAAAATGGTAAAAAAAAATTTGAAAACATTAAATAGAAAGATTATTAAAGAAAGACAAAAGAAAATGTACAGAAGGGAAAAAGAAAATGTTTACAGTAACTTGCATTGCTTTTCTAACGATAGAAATGCAAAGACTGAGAAAGTTACAATGAAAGACATCAGCCCTTATTTTAAAAGTCATGATTATTACACAGCTTAGCTGTAATAGTTTTGGGACTCCTCAGCTTTTCATAGCTAAACTGAAGGTTACAATATTATAAAGCAATTGCAGCAGATTCTGTGATTACAGTGCAACAATAATTGAGCAACTTTTAAACACATCTTTAAAAAAGCAGAAACTTGACATTAATATTTATTAATGCAATAATATTACTATATACTTTTAATGTTAATATTTAATACAATATTAATGCAGAAACTTAGTATTTCTCTGAGATAACACTATCTTCTGCTGTTTCAAACAAATTTCTTCCCTGAGCATATTTTAACAGTTGTCCAGATGTCACTGTTTTCTTGTCAGACTGTGCTAGACCCAGCACGAGAGACAGAGTTCATAACCAAATGACAAAGGCTTAAAATTGCCCATGAAAATGAAAAGTGGGGGTGGCTTCACAGCCAACAGTATCTGTCCTGTTCTGGTGGGGAGCTGCTCTTCCCATTCCTGGCTTTGATGACATTTCACAGAGCTAGAACAGGGTAGGAGAATAGCAGGACTCAAGCACACTCCTTGCTGGGCAGGGTCGGTGGGACTTACATTATTTTAGCAGCATGAAGGTAAGGTGCCTTGTCTCTCCTATCCTCCACCTACATTCAGCTTTCACTGGCACGTTTCCCTAAAACTCTCAGCGATCGCTGGCTAGAATGGAGGTTAGAAAACTTGCCCAATTCATTGACAGCTGTAGAACAGAGGACAACCTCAATTCACAGAGCAGCTGAGTCCTTGCTGAAATACATTCCTGCATCTAGTAATCTCTGCACAGGTTGTGGTGTTTAAGTTCATAAATACTTGCTTTTGATCAACATTTAAACATAGAGGTAGTGAACAGATCCTGGTGCTGTATTAGGTACTGAAAGGCCTGTGATATTAAATACCAGCTCCCTGCCCATCTCTGCCCAGCTGGGAGTGTGAGATGGTTCAGGCAAAGGGACAGTTCTGTGTTACTTCAATATGGCCCATTCTCTGTGCTGCCTCCATCTACCAGTACATCACTTGTTAATGGTTGCAATACATCTTTCCTCTGACTCACCACATTTTTTCAAACGCTTTCAGTACTGAAGGTTTCCCTATTTTTTTTTTTTTTTTTTTTTGCCAGAGCAAATTCTGTAGAGCTAGTAAAGAAACAAATGAGAGGGAGGGAATCAGCTCCTCCAGGCTTTTGAAAAGGAATTTATTTATTTCAACTTGCAAATCACAATTCAGGTAGTATTTTTAACACCATGTCCACGCCTAATTTCTCTTCAATGCATGAGGGGCTTGGAATCTATGTGCTTTGGGAAATCTCCCTGTGTACTTGCCTTCATCTTTAGATACGAAAAACAGGATCTTAGAATTTCAGTGCCTCTTGCAGTTTCTTACAAAAATAGTGCCTCCCTACAATATGGATGCATTTTGAAGAGAATTGCACAAAATGATCACTGAAAGATTCTTAGATTCTCTCTTGTCAGGATCTTATAAATTGAACAGCAATATTAACATGCTTTTTTAGTTGCTGTGGTGCTCCTGCTGTTGGTTTATTCTGGTACGTTGATGGCTTCAATCGGACCAGCTGATTGCTTTCTGTTAGGCAACATTTCTGTAAATACTTCTGGTGTTTTACACTTATACTGCAGAAATTCAGACTGCACCTGCAACTAGCACTATGCATTTGACTCCTTCACTGATCAATTTTTCTCTGACACACACCCCTACGAGAAATCAAGTCTTTTCAATCCATCATGAGCTGCTGTAAATACTCGCTTCATAGAATTTCACACTTTCCACTAGCGATGCTCAGAGCTGAAGAGAAAAGGCACAACAGCTCTATGGAGCACACTGCAACCAAAGACTACGCTCATAAAGTCATGGAAGAATAATCTTGCTAAGTTTCTGTGCTTTTTTATAAAGGATCCCATTTTCAAACTTGAAGCCATAATTGTTAGGCACTTCAATAAAGTGCCTCCAGTGCTGAATACCAACAGTGGGCATAGAAACTTAGATTTCCTCAGCACCTCTAAAAGTCAATCTACACTCAGTTTGGCTGCAAAAATAAGAGGCTATTTCTATTGTTAAGAAACCATTATTGAAAGATTCTTTTCCTCTTCCTCCCCTTCAGCCAATCGACTATCTTTGGAAGGACAGACACCATCCATTCTGGGCACCACTGATTACATAGAGCAACACTGGTCCACTAATGACCTGGTCCATTAATGATGAAAATATCCTAAT
This sequence comes from Corvus cornix cornix, assembly GCF_000738735.6. Taxonomy (NCBI): domain Eukaryota; kingdom Metazoa; phylum Chordata; class Aves; order Passeriformes; family Corvidae; genus Corvus; species Corvus cornix. Next base: position 29,506,871 of record NC_046333.1, read on the forward strand.
AATCAGCACATGGTAGCAACATAGAGGGCAGGAGCCCCATTTCTTTGCCACGTGTCCCCACACACATGCAGATCACTCGCTGCCTAATGGCACACAGGGACTGTGCTTTGTGCTGGAGCCAGAGCTCAGCACCTACCTCTCCCCTCCTTCTATTTCTGCATCTACAGCTTTTATTTAGCAAGAATTTATTGAGACTGATTGTTGATGCCTGGAATTTTGGAGGGTAGAAATGTCAAGGACAGCAAACAAAAAAAACAGCCACCACATGTCCTTGAAGAAGATCACACAAGCCTTCTGACCAGCCTCAGCAATGTGAAGCAGCCAGGACTCTAGTGTCCCTAATTAATTTGTAATGCTGTGTAAAAATGGCTGCCCTAATTTAATAGGGGAAAATCTGTAGGAGTCTGTAACTCCTACCTTTAAGTAAATTCTCAAAGTCTTAACAAGAAAGAATGAGGCTAAGATAAGACAGTTACAGTAATAATAGTTTCATAAAACTCCTTAAATCCATAAAAATTGAGAGGTCATTAAACACTTGACTTTATGTGATCTTTATAAGGGAGATCAGTATTGCTTTGAAAAATAAATTTAAAACTGATATATGAATCACTTTATTACAAGTTAGGATAATTTTATTGTTTATTTAATCAGAACTAAACTGAGAATAGATCACAGTTCTGAAGTAATGGAGGCTTTAATGATAGTGGTTGAGTCACTTAATGAGCAAATGAAAATTTTTGACTCACTGGAGATCAGTTTAACAGATATTAACTAATAGTTCTCCTAAGTGCTGGTTTCTGATTATTTCGAAAACCAGAGCAGTAACTAACTACACATCAGTAAAATAAGGTGCAAGAATGTAGATTCATACTTTAAAATCTCTCTGTGTGTACTTTCTTCATTTGGACAGCAATAGCTTTTCTGGAAACTTCTGTAATGGTAGTCTTCCACTACTGAAATAAATCTCAGTTGCATTTCCAATATTAAGCAATGGTATTCAGGATGTTTCAAATTAAATGGGAAGTTTTTCACATTTGTGTCAAAGAGGAGTAATATTTAGCATCTCAAGTATGTTTATACCAGCTGCCCCACTTGAGTACACAGAACCTTTTTTGTGGTAAGCTTGGCTGCAATGATGCATCCGTTACTATCAGACATCGACCAACAACTTTGATATTAAATATTTGGCAAAACCAAAACCACTCACATGGAAAACTAAGTCACACTTAACATTTTATTCATTTATCTGTTCTAAAGCATAAGCATAAGTAAATATTCCAGTTTAGACAATCCATTGGACACATTTCTTGAACATGGCAAAGTAAAAAAAACCCAAACCCCTGAGCAGCAAGCCCAACACTTGTTGTCTAGAGCATCTTGGTAATTATTAGTGCTAGCTTTATCAAGTTGTCTTACACAGATGGAAACAAGGGAACAATCAGCATCATATTTACTAGTATGAACAGAGGAAAAATAAGATGTCTGCAATCCAGCAGCTGGTCTGTGATCAGCCTACAACTTTACAGGTTGTGAATTGACTACTCACAGTGTGTACTGTGAGGGTGTACAAAGAACCTGCATGAGTTACTGACTTTGATGTCATTAGAATTATTTCCAAATGTTTTCAAATGTTGTCCCCTGGGGATTAGTTGCCTTGGGAATCACTTGTATTATTTACCATTATTTTCCTTACTGACACAGCAAGATCTTGACTGATAGCCTTAACTGGTGCAGAGGTGGGGGTAGTGTACTTTTTGACCATCAGCCTCATACTCTGATGTAACAAAATTGCCATGATTTTAAAGATAAGTAATCCTTCCCAAGCATACAGCCAAGCTTGTGTCAAAAGGTCAACATTCATGCTGTTTTGTGTCTTCAGCAGAAAAAACAAAGCTAACAGGAGTTACAAACTGATCTGCATGGTACCAAGGGGTGTGCACAGTGGCACAACACGCTGGATATGGCATCTGGACCCAAACACTACATGTAGCTCTTGACAAAACACTTCACTTTGTTCTCTTGCTATATTATATAACTGAAGTCCAAGTGGCTCATAGAGATAGGTGCATTCATAATAATAATGATGGTTATTATTATGTGGAAATACCTTGTTTCTAGAAACCAAAATGTGAAAACAGAGGAAAATAAGCACATTTTCAGCTTCTGGGGCGATTTCTGTGTGTTTATTTATAATGGGGGCAGATGCATTTGCCATCTACTTAAATGTCTTTAAGTAGACGGCATTCTAAACTGTCCCAGATTTTAATCAAGTTTAGTGCTATCACAATTTCTATGATAAATTTCAAGGAGTGGAGGCATTGTTGCCCATAATTATTGCTCAAGTGTACTTATACTGGCTTTTTGGAGCACCAGGTTTTTCACATACTAATACCACTATTATTCATTTTATGCAGTCTTTTGTTCAGCAAAGAGATAAGAGTATCTATTATCCAGCAAAGTGGGCTAATTTTGCAATGATATGCAGAAAAACCCACTGTGAATTGTTGAACAAAAAAAGCAAACATAATGACAAATAACGGAGCATCAGTCATAAACAACACAATGTACTTGGTTTATTTTAGAACAGCAATTTTAATTCCTTCATAATTGACTTTTTAAGAAAAAAATGTACATCATCTGTTACTACCTGGGTTTTGTGTACTTTGCTCTGCAAAAACACAAGAGAATTAGGGTAAAACTGATTACTTGCTCTACTGAGTTTAAGTCTACCACTTTTTTCTTGCAATGGTGTGAAGGTAGCTGCTATTAGCCAACAGAATTGGTCTCCAAGCTATAAAGATTGATTAGGTTTTTCTCAGACTTCTGGGATAGGAACATTAAGGCAATCTGGCAGCTCTCATTATGCAAATCACTAAAATCTACCTGATCTAGACAGGAATCACACAAATTATTTTTGGACATTTAGTGACTATACTACCTCAATACAGCAAATTAATTCAAGGTTTTTGCTTTACTAGACCTTTAAAGTCCAGAGACCAAGTCCCTGTGCCCAGGTGGCTGTCCCTGTCCTTGGAGACTATGCATTGGGTACAGCTGCAAGGCATCCCTGTAAATTCATCTGAACATCCAGACTATGTAAAGAAAGGAATTTATACCATGGGTATAAATGAGTTCTCACCAGGGCTTTACACAATCCATGTCTTTCCTATGGAAAGGCTTGGAACAGTTCAGAAATCTCTTCTGCACTTGTTACAGAGTGGGTTAAAAAATCTCCTGGTGCTCATTAACATTAGCGTATGTCTAGTTTGGGAGTTTACCTGTTGTATTACTACTGCTGATCTCAAATGCAACACTTCACTGATGGCTGCTTAATTTCATGTTGTTTACAGATCTGTAAAGCACTCGGATCCCAATTTTCTTTAAGCCATGTGGACTGAAGAGGTTTTCTCTGCAATACTCAGGGAAAACAAATAACCAACTCAGTTGTGTAGATCAGTTTAAAACACCTCAGCTAAATATCACTGAAGGAAAGGGTCCTACACAGAGGGTACGGATTGAGACTTTGAGAACATATTACTCCAGCAAGTTTGTTCACACCCTTGGAATGCAGAAGGACTGTTGGTCTCTTTCCCATAAGACTTATCTCTTGAGTGGATGGTTTGGGAAAAGGGAAAGCCAGCCAGTGTGTCACTGGAGATGCTGGGGTAGGCTACTGAAGACAGCCCTAGCTGAGTTCCTATCTGAAATGAGGAAATGTTTGTGTATGTCTGAACAAACTTTTCTTTTAGGCAAAAAAACCATTATTCACATTGAAAACAGCAGCAGAAAATGCTACTGCCTCTGCCCATTCCTGGTACAAAACAAGCATCATGATCTCTTAGAAACAACCAGGAAGAAATGATGCAGGCACACAAGCACACACATATCTATACCTATGCCTGTATCTATCCTCCAACGAGCTCCTGGGTTAGTGCAAACAAACCTCACATCCCAGCAGCACTGGTAAGGGCAATGGAGGGCCTGTCCTGGGGACACCAGTTAGAGACAGCAGAGCTGCATCCAGGCAAAGGGGGACAAGCTGGAGGAAGCTGCAGCAGCAGTGCTCTTGCAAGAGCTGCTCATAAGCAAAGACAGGAAACAGAAGCCATGACAGAACAGCTTGTTTCCAACTCCTGAGATGTCCTGAATTGGTACTGAAAATGAAGGGCCAACCCTAGAAGTAAAGGCTCAAGAAACAGTGACTTCCCTAGCTGGGAGAGAGCCAGGCCATGGGGGACAAGAGGAGAAGGACTGAAACTTCTGTGTTAGAGAAACATTGCATGCTCAGTAAAGGGCAGCACCGCTGAGTTTTGCTGTGCCAGACAAAGGACCGGTGTCCTTTGGCACTGGCTGACATGTCCGTTCACGGGCCTCACTGTTCAGTGCCGCCCCAAGGGTCTCTTCATGGAAAGAGCAATCTTCACAGCCTGTAGATCCCCAGGAGGTGCTGGAGCTCCTGTCACTGTCCTGTCATAGGTACCCACAGACTCACACCACAAATATCAAAAGCAGGGACTTGCAGAGATTTCTGTGGCAAAGGACACATTTCAGACAGCTTTCCAGGCATCATCTGATTTCCTGACCACACAAACCACCTGTCTTCTTACCATTCCTGCCAACATCCATCTTACATTGATGCCATGCACTGACATATGCAGATAACACATCAACTTACTACAAATCATTCTCTTTGTGATTGCCACAGAATCAGAATGTTAAGGAGTTGAAGGGACCGCAAAGATCATTTAATCCCAACCCCATCGCCATGGACACAGGCACCTCCCACTAGACTAGGCTGCTCCAGGCCTTATCCATCCTGGCCTTAACACTGCCAGGGTTGGGACATCCCCAAGCACCCTGGGCAACCTGTTCCAGTGTCTTACCTCCCTCACAGTACAGAATTTCTTCCTAATATCTGACTTAAATTTCTCCTCTTGCAATCTGTACCCATATATTTAATATATTACAATTCACTGGGTTTACCTGTCGAGCTAGGATACAAATGTTTCCTCCCTATTTTCTTCCACTAAAAACCTCTACAAGACCTAAACCATATGGTTTAAGCACATAAACTCTGAAGTATCATGGCAGGGAAGGAAAAATCAGAAGCTTATCAGTATTTAAATACACTACGAAAAATCTCCTGTCATGCTCCCTACTAGACCTTCCTGCTTGTAGGAATTCTGTGTACAGTGCTAAACCTAACACTGATCAGAGAGAAGCTAATTACCCTACAAGAGAATGTGTCCTGTGAAGTGTCTTAGTGGGCTCAAACTAAGGAAAGCAAGCTTTGGAAGGTCTGAAGTTTCAGCCTGAGGAAGAATGTGTAAGGATAAACTCTTGTTTTGAACCTGCTGAGTGTGAAAAGTTGAGCTGTGGCTTGCTCCTGTGACACTGCTCTTCTTTGTTCTCCTCCCCTCAGGTAAAAATATTGTGAGAAACAAGTTAAGCCCAAAAAGCAGTGTTCTTCTATGAACAATGTTCATACGCAACGTCAATTTCCTTCATTACAAACGTTGTGTCTGTGAACAGCTGCCCGTTCATCATCACAAAATATCAAACGACTACAGAAAACAAACAAAAGGAATACTAACTTTACTAAAGATAAATGAAACTTAAGAGTTCTGCTACATTAGCAGCAGATTAGCTGCTATTCAAAATTTAAAAAAAAAAAAAAAGAGAGAAGCATAACCAAGGTTGTCTTTCAGTCTGCAAAAACTCCTACAAAGAAAGAGCTATAATGCGTTAAACCATTGCCAAGTCTTGGATCTCAGGCCCAAGAGAAACCTTCAGCCCAGTGAAGGAAAAGATGGAAAAAGAAAAGGCAGTGGATCAGTGCATTATTTGCCACAGTAGACAGCAGAGGCATTAGCAGAAGGAGACCATTTATGATGAAAAGCTTTTAATCTCAAAATTATTGCAAAGAAAAAAACAAAACAACAGAACAAAGGAAAAAACAACAAAAACCCAACCAACCAAACAAAAAAACTACCACCATCTTCTTTCTATTATGAATTCCCAGAGCACATGTGTGCCTTTAGATGTGTGAACAAATAATGTAGCCAAATTTCCATTTTGGAAATTTAAATATCCTGAAGTTGAGAACAAGGTAGATATTTGCTCTTCCACCCAAAGAGACATAAATTGTCTTTTCTCTGGATGGGCAATGATGCTCCACTTCTTGTGATCCTACTCTGCATAATATCTCCACATCCCCCCCTGAGGTCAGAACTGTTAGAAGTGATTAGACCAAAATGCTCATGGACCAAAATATGGTTGTAGCTCCCTTCTAACTCAACTTTTCTTTTCTCTGTTCCTCTTCTCTACTATAATGCTGGAATTCAGTCTGCTGCAAACCTCTAAAACAATCAATTGTCCAGGTGACGCTAGTCAGAGAAGAGAAAAACCAGAAGGCTTGAGGAGACCTGCTGTCCTGTGCCTTCTATACATCTGTATACACATCGTATCATTCCTGCTGGAGATACAGCCAGAGTGCTTCACAATAAATACACTGGCCTGTGCTTTTAAAAGAAGCAGATGAACCAAAGGTTATGGTGTTTGTGCAGCATTCCTGGGCTGCCTTTTTATTCCTTACAGGAGTCTGGCACTACCTGTCTGACACATGCAGAGACTGGCCTTTGTGAAGAACAATTTGATCACAGCAAAATGATTTTTTACCTTCCTGCAAAGGTTCACAGCACAAGAAGCAGCAGAGCAGTGGAGTATCATCTGTCACTCAGATTCTTTTGGGCACCTTTGAATTTGGAAGCACAGGTGATGTCTCTTCTCAGTTACTTTATACAAATGTGCATGACAGACTGAGCCCAAGGCTGAGTTACAAGCAATCATGGAAAATCCTGAAACCCAAATTTTCTACTCGAAAAAGCTGAAGAAATTGCTAGTATGCTCACATACTGTACACAACCACATACCCCTTTCCCAAACATGTTGTTTTTTATTTCCTGTATCTTAGCCTGCAACCCCCCCAAGAAGGAACAGTAAAGGGAAAAACACGCCTGCAGCCTCTCACTAGCTCCAAAAAAGAGGCTCTCAGAGCTAGGGAGCAAACTGTGCTCAGCTCAAAAAGCAGGAATAAAACATTTAAATGGGGAACCACCACTTACAAGCTTAGGCAAACATTCTTGACCAAAACACAGAGGAAAATAGATCTGCCAGAAAAAGACATGTTCAATGCAGCCATGCAACCTTTACCAAATCTGGTTGTCATCTACCTTGCCTAAACCAAGCCTGTCCTCAGGGCTGTATGGAGGGGGGTGATATAATTACTGTTTTCAGACCATCACTGCAGATGTAACTAGCAGGGAAAGTATCCCTCCAAATCAGCCCAGACTCCTGACAGTAGTCATAAACTAGCAGCGCTGCAACTCTGTGTCTTTGAATGACTCAGGCTTTTCTTCCTTGCTGAGGGAGCTACCTACTTAAACTGACAGCAAACATTGTCATGATAATTTTCTTGCTTAGTGTGTGCTGATTCACTGCTGATGCAACAAGTGTGAGACCTGCAAGTTATTTTGAAAGCAGGCCCCTCTCAGCAGCGCTGCCAACTCATTTTAGTAAAAAAAAAAAAAAAAAAAAAAAAAGTGGATTTCTCTCATGAACTCTGTCTTTGAAATTCTGGCTGCCTCAGTCCCTAGGGGAAGCTTCTCTCCTTTCATGCAAAGTACATAAATTCCATTGGACAATTTAAAATGCATTAGCCATCCTGCTATGAGTAATTTGGTAATACGTATTTTGGCATTCAAATCCCTGAATTCAATTCATTTTTCTCTCTGGGACCACTTACCCTGCTATTGGAATTCTTTCAATGGATGTGTGAAGGAGCCATGTTTATGCACCATGTCTGAATCATCTATCAAGGCTTTCTTTATGGCCTACCTTTCCAGAGTGTCAACTCAGCTACCACTACCATGAATGAAATCAGAAAACTGTGTCTTGCCTCTATAAAGTGAACACAAATCATAATGCAACCCTAGGGGAAAAAAACAAATTTTAACACTCCAAACTGTCAGATCTCAAGCTTCATCTGCAGTTAATCACAAAAGCTAAAAAAAAAAAAAAAAAAACAAACCAGTTTAGTGCAAAATGATGCCAATTCAGGCCTTCCTTCTCCCCTTATTTTGTTCCCTTCCTGTCATTTCTCTTCCACTTTCCTTGCTATCCATAGCTCTATTGTCTCCTTGGTGTAGGCTTTAAAACCATGATGCCTTTACCTCTTGCATAGACAACTGCTGTAAAATAGAGCACCAAAACTTAACTTTCCAAGACTGAAAAATCAGTCCTTATTTTTCATGATCAGTCCACCCTCCTTTGGATTTGGTTCCTGTCTCCCACAGACTATTTTGTTTGCCCTCACTGTCCCCAGTCATGCAAAACCAGCCATGCTGATGCCAACCAACACAAACTCTCCTCTAGTACAACTCGTGAATGTCAGCAAACCAGAAATTTAGTCATGCCCAAGAATGGTATTTGCAAAGTATATCTACACAGGCAAAATTAATATAAGCGTCGTGATGCCAGCCAGCCAACTGAGACAGTGTCCCTGCTACACATTAAACCAGTTCCTCAGACATTGCTCCTTAGTCAGCACTGTTTCATTGGAAGAGCTGTGTCACTGACTTTGCTTGTGTCCACTTCAGTAGGATGTGCCATGGTAAGGCATTATTATACAGGGAAATAATTTTTCCAGCACTTACATGACTAAGGACCATTAGCTTTGAGAAGGCAAATTTTCAGAAAAGGTGAACAGCTGGTAGAACCAGAATGCAAGTGAAGCATTTTGCAAAGAAAAGAAATCTTCTGTTTCTTCCTGTTGCTTCCCCATTTCTCTTTCCTTTCCCATGAGGCTACTGAATTTCATGGGTTTAACTCTTATACAAAGGATAAGAACTTTTTATGACATCTTTTACAAACCTTTTCCTTCGCAACACTGCTCCAGCAATTCAATTCCTGTCTTCAAGAATAAATAAGACAGAACTCGCTCCAAAATACTACTTTTCTGAAATCTGCCCTAATTTTGGTATGATTTTGTATCATCAATTTCATACTCTTAGAAAGAAAAATTAACTGCCCCACTTTCAATCCACATATAAGTGATGCAAATATGCTAAGCAGTTTGTTTTATCATCATACATTAAAGTTATCTACACTAGGTAGTTTTGCTTAAATTTATTTGCAGATTGCAAACAGGTCCATGTAACTTCTTATCCCTCAATAAGTCAGACCAAATACCTTCACACATCTTCCAAGCAGCTCACATCTAAACAATGAAATTTCCTTTCTTTCAATTTCTACCCTCTTCTTCTCTCTGCAGTGTTGTTTCCAAGTTGTTTTGTTATTACTCTTGAAACTCACAATTACAGAAAGATTTCTATGTTCTTACAAAAGCCACACTTTAATCAAAGTTTTCAAGGCAATGTTCATGCACCTCAAGGCAATAATTCCTGATGTGAATAACTCAAGAGGAGCTTCACAGTTTGGTTTAACACTTGCTTGACAAAGACATACTGTTAACACACAGCTGTACCATCCACTCAGGCTCCCAGACTCAGTGTGGTGCCATTCACTATGTCGAGGGCACTTTAGAAACCCATGTTTCTCATAAACAAAAAAGCAGCTGCTTAGCTATGGATGAAGGAAAGTCTTATCATGTCTAATGATGTCATCCTGAAACACATGGAATCATAGAACGTTAAGGATTTGGAATGGACCTTAAAGATCATCTAGCCCCAAACCCCCCTGCCATGTGGAGGGATACCTCCCACTAGACCAGGCTGCTCAAGGCCTTATCCAACCTGGCCTTGAACACTGCCAAAGTTGGGGCATCCACATCCTCCCTGCACAACTTATTCCCTTGTTCCAGCATCTCACCACCCTCACAGTAAAGTTCTTCCAAATATCTAACTTAAAATTCCCTTCGTTGAATTTGTACCATTACTACCTGTCCTTTCACTACAGTTCCTGACAAAGAGCCCCTCCCCAGCGTCCCTGTAGGACCCTTCAGATACTGGAAGGTTGCTATAAGGTCTCCATGCAACCTTCTCTTCCCCAGGTTGAATAGCCCCAGCTTTCTCAGCCTGTCTTCATAGGGGAAGTACTCCAGTCCTTTTATCAACTTCGTGGCCTCCTCTCGACTTGCTCCAACAACTCCATTTCCTTCTTATGGTGGGGACACCAGAACTGTACACAGCACTCCAGCTGGGGTCTCACCAGAGAAGGGCAGAGGGGCAGAATTATCTCCCTCGCCCTGCTGGCCCCGATGCTGCTTTTGATGCAGCCCAGGTTCGACTGGCTTTCTGGCCTGCGAGCGCACACTGCCAGCTCACGTTGAGTTTGTCATCGACCATCACTCCCAAGTCTTTCAGCTCATCCGTCAGCTCTTCTGGCACGGGACTAACCTGGGGAGGGGTCGGAGCAACGACCCCTCGGGCAGGGCAGGGCAGGGCAGGGCCTGGCAGCCAAGGAGATGGCGGGCGGTCGGCCGGCCTCCCCTGCCGAGCAGCTCATGCGGGGGCGCAGGCTCCGCCAAGAGGCCGAACCCCAGCCCCACCAGGCCCTGTCGGCGCGGGCAGCCGCAGCCCCGGGTCCCCCGCCCGCCGTGAGCCGGGGCGGGGCGGGTGCGAGGGGCGGCGCCTCCGCGATCCCCGGGCCGCGCCGGGGGGAGGCGGCGGCGGCGGCGGCGGCGGCGGATCCGGGCCCGGCGGAGGCGGAAGGGGCGGGCGGACGCGGCCCTGACTCTGCGGGACGCGCGATGCTGGTGAGTGCGGGGAGGCCGCGGCGTTGTGTCGCAGCGAGGCCCGGCCCGGCCTGGCTTGGCCCGGCAGGCGGCGAAGGCGGCGGCGCGGGGCCCGGCACTGAGTCACGCCGCGGGGAGCGGGGGAAGGGGCGGTCGGGCCCGGCCCGCCCGTCCGCCTGCCTGCCCGCCTTTCTTCTCCCGGGCGCGCTCCCGGCCCCGGAGCGCGGGGGCGGCGGTGGTGGCTGCCCGGCCCGCTCGTGGATCCGGCCCGGGAGCCCCGGGCCGCGCCGGAGCGGGGAGGCCGCGAACTGCGCACTCAGAACGCATCGCCCCCGTCGGGGTGCGGGAGCGCCCCGCTGGCTGCCCCGGCCCCGCAGGATCTGCCCGGCCGCCGGGGGGCTGCCCGCTCCCTCCCTCCGTCCGTCCGTCCTTCCCCGGCTCTCCCCCGTGACCGCGGCCCCCGCATGGCCAGGGCGCCTCTGTGGCTGCCCCAGCCTTTCCGTCCCGCCCCGACGGCTCTCAGACCTCGGGCCCGACCTCCCGCAGCCCCACAGCCCTCCCTGTGCTCCCCTCGGCCCCGGGACTGCCCACCCCAGCCTTCCCAGGCCCTGGTCGTCCCACGCCTCTGCTCTCTTTTTTCCCTATGAGCTTTTGTCCGTAACCTCAGCGGGCTCTGTTTTGGGGTGTTCACCTGCTCTCTGTCCCCCCTGTCCTTTTCTGTGCTGCTTCCTTTCACCCTGTTGTATCCATCCCCATAGCCCTAGTGATACTCAGGTCTGTCTAGGAGCTTTTTAATTGTACCTAGAGAAATTCCCTAGTGCCCTCAGTACCATCGTGGCTGGGGGATATTTGCCACAGTTCATCTTTGTCACCTTCTCTAGGTTTCTATCGCTCTCAAGGACTGTGCACCAGGCTTCCCCTTGTTGCCACCTACTGTTGTGGCCTTACCAGAGAAGGTGCCCTGTGTAACCTTTTGTTTGTCTGTTTGTGTATTTATTGTCTCTATCAAGATGACTAGTCCTGCATTATTTGTTGTTTCAAATAACCAGCTCATTTGTTTCCCAGTAACTTTGCCACTGAGAGCTAACTGTGTCCTGATTGGGATCCTTTCTCCATCCTTCTTGTTTCCTCTTGAAGTTATATTCCAGCACCGTCATTATCCCTCTGTTATCTTTCCCCTTCCAGTTTTCTTCTTCCCAGTAACCATTTCCTTCTTTGTGTTTTTTTTGCCCTTCTGATCTTACTTTCCTGTCATTAAAACCTTCCTTGTGATCTCACCTAATACTATTTTCTTTCTACATACTCCTTTCCTTTGTAGAGTCATGTGCTATCTCCCCAACTTTGTATTTAAATCTATGCCTTTGAGGAGAAAGGAATTGTACCCGAGGTTATCTGTATACTTGTGTTCTGGTTTCAGCTGGGGTAGAGTTAAACACTGAAAGGGCAGAGATGACTTACTTGTTTTACCTTATTTTGTTTTGGTCTTTTATTGACTTCCTCAGCAACCTTTCCCTTGGTATATGTGTTCATATATAATCATATACCTCAGCCCTTATAGGCACACATACCCTGATGCTACTCAGGGAGAGAAAACTCTGTATTGGAAATCCTTTCGGCAGGACTGGGAGGAATGGTCCACAAGGGCCAGAAATACCTAGTGGCTACATGACTTGAATTAGGCCAAATAATGTTTGTAATACCATACTGTGAATTGGTACTTAGTTGATATGGAGTGTATTTGGGATGCTTCCTCTTTGGGGAAGTACTAAGATACTATATAGGTACCATGGTATGTAGTCTTTACTTACAGTGAACTGCTGTAATGTTGTGTGTTGATGGTTAGGTGTCCATGTGGCATCGGCACTTTGTGTCTCTGATGGTGACTTAACTAGAAAGAAGTCTTTTGCCTCTGCTTTGTAACTTCTTGTTTTCCGTATTTGTTGTCCAACTTCTTATTTTGTGTCTTTCTTAGTTGTTTTGGTTCTTAAAATTGGATACATTTCACAGTCACCTCTTGACCACGTATTTGAGGTGCAGGTGAAACACTGGGCATACTTGTCCCAGGGAGGCATGGTGAACACATTTGATCTCGTGAGTAATTTGTACACCTAACTCTAGAATCCCAGTTCAGTGCCTTGCGTTAACAATGTCCCTGGAGGAAACTTTCCACTACCTATCCAGAGATCATATAGAAAACGGTGTCTTAGTTTGGGCACCTAAATTAGGCATATGCATTCTGCTCCTTGGCTGATGAAATAGTGGTGCTGGTTTAGCAAAATGATTCTTCTTCCACCTTACTCCTTTGTACACTGGTTTGAACTGGCCTTAAAACTTGGGCCTGTTACTTGAACTGTCAGCATGAGAAAATCACATTGCTTTAATTTAAATAACTTAAATTCATTTCAGCTAAATGGATGCACACCCTTATTTGGATACTGCTTTGGGGGTGCCTGTTTTTTTGGTTTAGCTTATTCTTAGTCTTGGTGCAAGCTCCTGGATTTTAGATGTATTATTATGAAAACAATACTGAGTCCTTTGAGAAGGTTCTCAGATACTCAGCTTAAAAAGTGTCGTCCTACAACTTACATGTTAAGATCGCTGAGTACTGCTTTTCATCCGTTGTGTTTCTTAGGTAGCGCCTAGTTTTGTGTAGTTACAATTATTTCAGTAGGGCCCAGCTTAATGATGAGTCATATCCCAGGTGCCAGTGGTTGCATGAATTGGGAATACCTAGAATCTTCTCTCTTGCCACTGAAGCTTGATTTTTTTTTTTTTAATTAATCAAAAACCCTACGAAATTTTAGTGAATGAAACAGCTTTAAAGATGTTCCACTTGCACTTACACCACTCTCAACATCAAAAATTTGTATTATGAACATGAAGTGAGGGATTTCCTTGTAAGAGGTTGTCAGTGTGTTACCAACTCTGCTGTTGTACTTCCCGTGCTGTCCAACAGGGTCTGCGTCAGAAGGAAAACAGTGCAGATGTCCCACTTGGATGGGATATCAGGAGTATGTGTACAGGCAGTCTTAGCAGCCTGCAGGTTGATACAATCCTGCTGCACAGACCTGGAAGAAAGAAGAGTATGGAAAACTTGGCCTTGGAAGTTCTGCATGTGCTTTAGGAATGCATGATCTCATTTTGAACAGACTACTTAGGTGCTAGCATGTTTTTTAGGTTTTTTAGGTACACTAATAGAAAAATTTTAGTTACTGTGTTTTTCAAGCTTATCTCCATGTAAAGAAGTGGTTCTTGGAACCAACATTTTGAGGTCTGGGTACAAATTATAATCTGTACAGCATGCAAACTTAAACTACTATTTTTTTTGATTTGTTATGAAGACCACTGACTTTCCCTTGCTTGATGAAGGAGAATTTTCAGTAAGAAAATGTAATGATTGGAAAATTATAGAGACATGTTGAGCTTGTCTACATGAGTGACTTGCTGTTTTATTATAAGAGTTGTAGGTTTTTCAATAGAAGAACTACTAGAACAAGAACAGATTGACTGTTCATGTTTCTACAGCACTGCAGTCCAGACCTGTTACAGACATGACTAAATGACTTGGTAATAAAATTGTTCTGAGCTCATGTGCCCTGCTGTAGTGCTGTAACTTGAAGCCTTTACTGTAACCACACAGATAGAACCTTGTCAGATTTAAACGCTCGTTGCAGTATCCCAGCTTCTGGAAAGAGCACTGGTTTAGGAAATAATGTGGCCCAGTGGGTAGTTTTCTGTCAGTTTGCTTTTTACCCATAGAACCTCTTCCTGTTGCTGGCTTACCTCTTCTCATAAATGATACAAGTCAAAATCAAATACTTTTTTTTTTTTAACTAAACCAAGCATTGATTACATTCCACTTTATTTAATGTAGTGTTTTTCAAATCCTTCTTCATCTATGAACGTTAGAAAAATGCATATAGGCTACAGTGAAAATAGGAAAATTATAATTCCATTTTGCATTTCAGGAAATGGGTATAGACTCATATGTAAATTTTTGCCAGAGTTGGGATCTCTTTCTCTCCAGAATTGCACTACTTTCTTTGCCAGTTGTATCCTGAACTTGTCAAAAGGAACAGGTGATTATCACCCTCTGTTCTGCTCTCAAGTGACCCTACCTGGAGCACTCTGTGGCACACAGCACAAGAAAGACATGCACCTATTGGAGCAGATCCAGAGGAGGGCCACAAAAGTGATCAGTGATGGAACACCTCTCCTATAGCTGAAAGGGTTAGGCTTGTTCAGCCTGGAAAAGAGAAGGTTCCAGGGAGACCTTACTGAGGCTTTTCATTCAGTTTATAAAGGGGGATTATGAGAAAGATGGAGAGAGACATTTTACCAAGGCCTGTAGTGACAGGACAAAGGATTTAAGTTTTAAATGGAAAGAGTGTGGATTTAGTTTGGATATAAGGAGGGAATTCTTTACTGTGGAGGGTGGTGAGGCATTGGAACAGATTAGCCAGAGAAGTGAATGCCCCATTTCTGGCAGTGTTCAAGCCAGGTTGGATGGGACTTTGAGCAACCTGATCTAGTAGAAGATGTTTGTCTGTGGCAGAGGGGTGGTTATTAGGTGATGTTTAAAGGTCCCTTTCAACCCAAACCAGTTTATGGTTCTTGAATAAGCACTGTAACTTCGATGTGATGTTCTTCCAAAATCTCAGAAAAAAAATTTATGTTGTCTCCTTTTCTTCCCCTTTGGATTGTTCTGGTTTTGGAGTCAAAAGGTTCCCTGTTTTAGCTTGGTCTGGTAGGTACAAGGCATTGCTTGACAGCAGGACTAAGAATAAAGGACTAAGAAAATATATTTTCTCCAACATCTTTGTAGTTATGCACTGGATTTGAGTATCAGTTTGATACCATTGACTTCTGGGGTTTTTTTCGATTAGAAGTACCTGAAGGTGATATAAAATTCTCATTGTCTTTGGATTTCATTAGATTTGCTGTAGTTTATGTTGCTGTATGGCTCAAGCTTGGTGTTATTGTGAAGAAGAAATGGATTTACATGTAGGATGGTGAGGATCATGATGCTGGAAAATTTTTGCAGTGCAGGGGGCTTCTCACTCTGCTCTGGTAACGTACTTATCTTTTGAACACATGCACATGCTTTTCCCGTTTTATTGGAGACTGGTGGCTTTGCTACTGGGACCCAGATGTATTTGATTCATTAATATACAAGGTAGAAGTGAAGTTTTTGACCTTAAAGCAGGTACCTACAAGAATTTGGGTTATTAGTAACGCAATTTCAGCCATAACTGAACTCAGAAACTTCTTGTTTGTATTTTTAATATGCATTTGATGTAACTTGACTTTTTGTTGCTCTGTATTTCAGCTTGGACAATATCTTAATGTGGATTAGAGTTCAGAACTAAGGCTGCTGGTGTGACCTTAGTTCACCCTGTTTTGCTCTGTAACTTAAACTTAATTTCATATGAAAATTTGCAAGCTCATCTGTTCTCACAGACAGTGGAGACTCACTTGGAAGTTTTATCTGAAGTTTGGAGGACTGAATTAGGGGAAAAATAGAGTTATAGGAAATAGTTCTTGTTTTGTTAGCTGTTAGTCTTTTCATCTTGCTTTTCATGGTAATAATTTCATGAGCGAATGCTCTGCTTGCTTCTGGGTAGCCAAAGGATAAACTTTTCACTGTACAATTGAAAATGTTTTTTTAGAATGTTTTGCATTTTCTTAAGGAAATAGGCTCTTCTCTTACTCTCTTTTTTCCCAGAGATAACTTCAGAAAAGTTTACTTTTATTATTTCTGAAAGTATGCCTATGCTAGGATGCCATCATTAATAGGAGTTGTATAAAATCAAAATTGATATCCTTAAGTAATTAAATTGATTTTGTTAGATTCTAATGCAGGGTTGGGTTTAGACCTTAATGGTGTAAGCTTTATCAACAAGAAGGAGGATTTAAATGTGGGTGTTAAGGATGTGTGGCAATTTTAACTTTTGCAAAATTAGTTAAATTGTTTCACTTCTATAGCAAGGGTGCCTGCTGCAGTCATTAGAGGTCAAAACTGATTTAAAATGTGCTGAAAATGATACTGAATTTAAGCAGAACTGCCTTCTTGTGAGGTGTAAATTCTTTGCTGTAAGTTAAGGCTGTTAGAATTCAGATTTAGTAGTTGAACCAGAAAAACTACATGTGAATCCCTTTCTAAGCTTTAGAAAGCCCATTCTTTTTTGGGCTGGCTGTATTTAGGCATCTGGAATGAAACATATGAGAGTTGTACTGTTCATTGCTAACAGTGTTTGCAGCATTACACCACAGTAGGAATCAAGATCACTAGCACATATATCTGTGCACTTAATGTAGACACGATTTAAAAAGAAAATAAGAAAATAAAGCGGGAGCGGCTTTCACAGGTCATGATTTTGTCACATGCAGGAAATGAATGTAAGTAACTGCAGCAGTCCTTGATTTGTCCATTATTTGTCACTTCAGACTGAAATATTAGTATGAAGGTGAATATGGGAGGAAGCTCTTCAGTATTTAAGCTGTGTTCTTGTGGTACATTTGAATGTCTGAAAATACCAGACTGCTTGCAAGATGAATCGGTGTGACCATCATCTTTATTTATAAATTGAAGTGGCAAACTGGATTGCCTTAATCAGTTGAGTTCTTGCACAAGTAACAAGAGGGAAGAAGCTGTAAAATTAGCAAGCACTTGGGAAAAGATTCCAGCCAGAATTGTTTTTCGCTTGTTAACAATCTGTTAATGGTAGTTTTAAAGTTATTGGTAAGAACTGCTGCCTTCCAAGAGCATGGAAAAACTCTGTATGGAAATATTATTGCACGTGAAAAATTCCTGTTTGTGTCTTTAACAGGGCAATATGAAAGTATTTGTTGCAGTGCATCGAGTGCTGTTATAATTTTGGGGGATTTGTGTTAGGGTTCAGAGGCTTGCCCTGTGTGTTCTGGTGGAGGTCACGCTGTGTCTGAAGCAAACTGTAAGACAATACCAACATTTTCTTGGTGGAGATCAGTCGGATTATGATGTTTTAGCTTATTAAGTTGGATTTAGTTGAAGTTTTGATGTCTGGTAAGATCTTTTGGGAAAGCAGTTATGGGTAAGAATTGTCCTTGCAGGATCACTGAGGTCTCTAAACTGGCCCAAAGTATTTCAGAGTTTCCAGTCTTCTGTGCTTGTTCTTTCTAAATTGCATGGGATTTGACTCCCTGCTGCTGTTGCTTCTTTTTCCTTTTTTCCTTTTTTTTTTCCTTTTTCCCTTTCCAAGGAAACAAGGTATGTTACTCTGTCTTCTGCTTGGCATATTGGGTATCTAACATCATGGCTTGTCCTCCTTCATTTTCCTTTTCTGCATCTTGACTGGTTCAAGAAGTGCATCTTCACATGCATTGTCCTTCATGGTTTATGTTTATTTGGGTTTCATTGGGCTTTGTTTAGTCTTTTGCTTTCTTGTTTGTTTTTATTTTTGTTTGGGTTTTTTATGCAGGTTCTATCATATAGATGATTTGAGCCAGACACAAAATGGGAATAGTCAAGGCTCTTTGACTTATTGTGATGGTTTGACCCTGGCTGGATGCCAGGTAGCCACCAAAGCCACTCCATCACTCCCCTCAAGCAGACCGGGGAGGAAAAATACAATGAAAGGCTCATGAGTTGAGACAAGGACAGGTACAGATCTCTCACTGATTACCATCATGGGCAAAACAGATGGGACTTGGGCAAATTAATTGAATTTATTAGTAATCAAAATAAGAGCAGGTTAATGAAAAGTTAAAACAAATTTTAAAAACACCTTCCCCCCACCTCTCCCTCCTTCTCGGGCTCTATTTCCTCCCCACCAGCAGCACAGGGAGACAGGGGCTGAGGTATGGTGATTTTACCACAGGCTGTTTCTCCCACAGCTCAGGGAGAAGTGTCCTTCCCCTGCTCTGGTGTGGGATCCTCCCATGGGAGATAGTTCTCCATAAATTTATCTTTCATCAGTCCTTCCCATGGGCTGCAGCTGTTCATGGACTGCTTCAATGTGGGTCTCTTTCCATGGGGTGCTGTCCTTCAGGCATAGCCTGCTCCAATGTGGGCTCCCTACGGGGTCACAAGTCCTGCCAGGAAATATCCTCCAGCATGGGCTCCTCTCTGCATGGGTCCGCAGGTCCCTGCCAGGAGCCTGCTCCAGCTTGGGATTCCCATGGGCTCATGGCCTCCTTTCAGGCATCCACCTGCTCTGACATGGGTCTCCTCCATGGGCTGCAGGTGGAAATTTGCACCCCTGTGGACTTCCATGGGCTGTGAGTGGGTCTCTGCATCCCTGTGGTCCTTCACGGGCTGCAGGGGCACAGCTGTTTCACTGTGGTCTTCACACAGGCTGCAGGGGAATCTCCACTCCAGTACCTCTTCTTCCACTGACCTTAGTGTCTGCAGAGTTGTTCTTCTCACATACTCTCATTTCTCTCTTCTCTGAGCACAACTACATCTGTGCAATAACTTCTTTTCCTTCTTAAATATGTACTCACAGAGATGTTACTGCCATCTCTGGTTGGTGCAGCCTTGGCCAGCGATGGTTCCGTCCTGGAGCTGGCTGGCATTGGCTCTGTTGGACCTGGGGGAAGCTACTGCCAGCTTCTCACAGAAGTCACCCCTGTAGCCCCCCTGCCACTACCAAAACCTGGTCACACAAACCCACTTCACTTCTGTAAAACTTTCTTCCTTCTTTTCAGTGCACTCATATCTTGACTTGATTCTCTTTGTTCTTTTCATAATCAGCAACTGTCTTTTTTCCAAGGTGTAAAAGCTGAGCATAATCAGTGTTTTAAGAGGCTGTGAAGCATGTTACTGCAGGCTCAGTTAAAAAAATACTGTAGGGTCTGCATCCTGTTTGTGACACAGAATATGCAAGACCTTAGGTTAGAAAGGACATTTCAGTTTGGGAGCAATCTACAAACTTCGTACATAAGGATTACTTCATCAACAGCAAAGTGAACTCTCTCTGAAGATGGCCAAGCAAAACTTGAAAAGTTTTACCTGTATAGTACTTAAGGATGTAGTCCCTTGCACTGTTTTCCAACTTGATGTTGATGCAGTAAAACGACCATGAAACTTTTGTTGTTGGTGGGATTCTAAATATTGACCAAACTTTACTTTGACTGAAATTGCAAAAGGGAGAGTTTGCTTGTGTAGAATACAACAGCAAACCTTGTTGAGTCTCGATCTAGCCTTTTGTTTATGAGGCAGCATGTATATGTTGGGGTTTGGTGTGGGTTGTTTGGGGTTTTTTTGTATTAGCTATAGCATTATTGTAGGAAAATACCTGTCAAAAGCTGCTGGGATTGTTTGGTCAAGGAAGACAAAGGTAAAGCTGAAAGGAAGAAATAAAGAATGAATGTTAAAGAGCTGGTAAAAGAATAGGCAAAAAGAAGGGACAAAGCAGCACGCTCCAAGTTTCTTGGTGTTCTTCTGAGGAATAGTTATTGGTATTTTGGAAAAATCCTTGTTCTCAGGCATGCAGATAAACCATGCCAGTTAAAAAGGCTTTTAGTGAGCACAATCATGGATAATTTAAGTAAATGAGAAAAGTGTGAAAACCGCAATTCCAAGTTACTTCCGTATATTGTGTTTAAATTTGAACGTACAAGTGAATTTTAGAATCTTTCTAGCTGTGAAGAACGTGTCCAGGCTTTGTTTTATTTTTTCAGCTGGCAACTGTATCGTTGGCACATGAAGTAATGTAGGAGTGTATTAATTACAGTGCTTGAGATATCACTGATCAGAGCTGTAAAACATGGAGGAGAGGGTGTGGGGAGAACATTGAAGCCCTAAATGAAGTCATCGTTAGGGAGGTACAGTATTAATCACCCAAAATTTACACCAGATTTACACAACATGGTCTTAAATTACTGCCAAATTACACACACTTGCTTCTGCTCTTTCTGGTTTTTTTTTATGCTGCACAGAATTTTTTACCACCCAAAGACAACTTTTGGAAGGGAGGAATGCATGCATACATCTCTGCCTTTTCTCATAATGAATGAATTTTCTCATGATGAACTGAATTTAACTCCCTTGAAAATAAGATGATTTAAAGCTTTTCATACTACATGTAACTCAGTGTTTTGTAATAATACAGAGGAACTGAACATTGTAAATTTTGTAATTTTTCTCTTAAAAATCTTTATTGAAAAGGGAGAAAAACTTCTAGTATTACTCTTCTGGTACTGATTTCTGGAATAACCATTTTTTACAATAGTTGTGTCATTTTGCTGAGGTACAGGGAAAATGACTGGTATAGGCAGATTCTCCAGATGTTGATTAATTACACATTTGTAGTATATGAAGTGCTAAGGACACTGTGCTTGTTCCTAGTCTTGCTTTAAGGATTGTGTCATACGAAATGCATAAACTCTCTACCTAGCTTATAGCCTTTATATTTAGTGACCTAAAATAATTCTGGACAGAAATGTGAGTGCTATATAATGTTGCATGCAGGACCATGGCTCAACTAAGCAGTGTTACAGTTTAGAGCTCATAATGCTAACCTCAACTGAAGTCAAGTAAAGACAAAATTAATTTGCGGGTACATGGATATGAAAGGTGTCTTTGAAATCATAAATTGTGAGTGCAAGTGATTATAGGGACAAAATAGAATTATTTCTCTTGTCTCTTTCCATTCCATCAGACAAATATGTGCTGGAATGGAGGTTGCCTCCTTTAGGAGTCAAGAGGCATTTTTTAACCTGGAAAAAATTTCAAAGAAGTAGCTTATAAATTGTAAAGGCAAAGAAGTAAAAGGTGAAAAAACAAACAATTTTTGAATCTGTCCCTACCTTATACTTAAATACTTATATAAGTATATACCTATATAAGTGTACAAGTATATATTTATGTAAGGCTCCCAGCACTTATATCTAATTAATCATGTAGATTGTATCTTACAGGCTAACTCCACAGCAGTGGAGGGAGGTATATTGTTCTTAGCTCTGTGCTTATCATTTGCATGCCTTTTTCAAAAGATGTTTGCATGACTTCAAGAAGAATCTTAAACCTGGTTTGTAGGATGGATTGTTGGCAGTGTTCTGTCTCTGAAACAGTGTATGTTTTGTAAGAGTGGATATATGAATACTGAATTGACAACTTCAGTTGTACTAGGGGTTTGGTTTATTTTTTGGTATGTTTTCTATCAAGCCTAATACTGAAGAAATAGGTGTACCTTTCGATGCATATTGTAAGGCAAAACCTTGCCAAATATTTTGATATGGTGATACCTAAGTATTACTTCAATTATAGCCATTTTGAAATTTATGTCAGCTAGAGTATAAAGTAGCATGCAATGTTTTGAGTTGTTTTTAAAATAGTATAAGAACAAGCACACAGCTTGTGCTAGACGAAGGGTAGTGTTTAGTGTGCTTCTGTTTCAGTTTTTTGAAAGGACTTGTGTGCTTGTGTCATATAGTGTTCAATCAGTATTGAATGTCTTGGGTAACCTGAGAAGTTGCCTTGGCTCAGTGCAGAGACTTTGGGGGAATAAAACTGGTCGGAAATCTTATTGAGTGCTGCTGTTTGTTGAACACAAGAGCATCTGTTGAATTTCTGGATCAGACTTGCTTGGAATACAGCAACAGGGGAGCAGAACAAAGTAAGTTAGAGGAGTTGGGCTGGAAAAATGGGGAGAAAAGAGTTCAGCAAGAGGAATTTCATACTGCATTTTTTAGGGAGTGACTGTACTAAATTCTTGACTTTTAAAGTCAAAGACTTAACTTCTATTATGCTTTGTTCTTTCAGCACAGAGGGCTGATATTTTGCTTTTAGTGGCCGTTAAAGTGAGCATGGTCACTGCATCATTTTTACAAAAGATACCTGCAGCCACTGTCCAAATGAACTAGTACTGTACTCTTGTTACTGGAGAACTTGCATTCAGTTTTAGAAAATGGATTTGAGGCAGTGTAAATTCTGCGTAATGTAAAGAGGTGAAATTCTGACTTTTAATACGCAGACTTGTAAACTTTGGAAACTTCATAATGCTGAAGGTCTTTGAACTTATTTTTCGTGACATTCATTCTACCACAGCTTATTAGTGAAACTTGCTTCTCTTCCCAAAGGTGTTTGGGCTTAGTATGATTAAAACCGGTCACTTAAACTCATGCTATTGGACATGATGAGAATGTTCTCCTCATATTTGAAATTAGACAAGAGAGAAAATAAATCTAGAGATTATGCCTCTTTATTGTGCCTTTAAAACAACGTTATCTGGGCTCTTGCATCAGCTGGGAAACCTTGCTCTGAACCTTTAAGTTCTTACTGTGCAAGAAGCTGACAAGTTCAAATTCTATCTGTAATTACTGAAGTAAACTATCTTGAAATATGTAATTTAGAAATAAGGGGTTGTGGGAGAACAGCAGGTGATGCACAGGCCTTGGAGCTGTAAAGTTGAAAATTGTATTGTGTTAGGATGTAAAAATTAGGTACTCGCTCCAGCAGGTGGCTTGGGATGCTGAAAATCTGGTGGGGATTATTGTGTTTTTTAGATAAAAGCAGGGTTAACTTTCACATTTTCCTGAAGGCTTCTTCTGGCCTACACATTGTTTTCCACAGAGGGGGGCTATCTAAGAAAATAGTCTTGATTATTAGATTATCAACAAACAAACCCAGTGTTTTCTAATGCAATGTGTTTCTTTGTATATGAGGTTTATCTATCATGATATGTCCCCAAGTGATGAAAAAGAGGGAGTAACATTTCTTTTAAGTCCTTCAAGGCTGTTTTAAAGTTTTGGCAGAAGTGTTAACTCCTTTTGTTTGGGACTGTTTTAATCGCAGTTCTTGAGTGCAGGGTGGAAAGATTGGGTGTCATTGAGTACTTATCATAGTGCTGCATCAAATTGTGCATATATTGTCTGGAAACAGCAGGGGTAATATTTCTCATGCAAATATAGCTGGTGCTGAAGCTATAATGAAGTCTGGGTTCTCTGGTCCAAAGCTACAGAGTGGATGTTGCAACTCAGGCAGCTGGTTTTATCCTTGAGGCAGGTCAGCAGCAAGTCTGATCTGTTTGGGCGAGAAAGCATGGTGATGGTCAGCTCAAGACCAGCTTGTGCGTAGTCCTGCCAAGAGCACTTTGCAAGGAAGAGATCTCACTGATTTAAAGGTCACTACTTAAAGGTGAGGTTTTAATTCAGGCAGTTGCACATGGCCTGGGCACTGAGAAATCTGGCTTAGGAGCTCTTTCTCCCTCTTTTTAGCAGTTGAAATGTTGGGTGAAGAGATGCAGTGCAACTACTGTGGACTCGATTTGACCCTTGAGAATTGTTTGCCTGGGAAAGGTTTTTTTGCGTGCGAATCACAATAATAGCACTTTTCACATGAAATAGAATTTCATGTGTTTGTGTGTGACAACAACTGTGCCAAGTAACATGGCTTTGTGTTACCACTGCTCTTTCTATAAATTTAATCCCATAGTTTAGTTTAACCACTAAGTACGAATAGTTGTTTTCATAAATACGTTTTTGTAGTTAAAGTATTCTTAAGTATTGAAACTTTACTTCTATATATTAATAATTACCTTTCTATTTTTCTGCCATGAATAAATCTGAAAAAAAATTCATAGTAGCTTATAGAATTATTCATCTATTACTCTATTTTCTGATTGTTAACTAGTATTTAACTGGAAGAAGTAAATTGTTTGAGTTTAGGAAGTTAGTGAGATGGTATTGTCATTCTGTATTCGTGTGTTTAATTGCAAAATTCAAATTGGAAGCTTACCAATAGTGAGGTAGTGTCAAATGCAGTGGAATTAAGACTTATAAATATCTTTATATAGTGGACTATATAAAATATATATGTTCACATATTTTATGAGAAAATAAAAACCAAAATTCAGTTCTTTTTCATAGTGTTGTAGCTACATCCTGACCTAAATACAGAGGTTTACTTTTGGGGAAGGGGAGGGAAAATTAATACAGTGTGAATGAGGAACACCTTGAGTTGAAAAGACTTTGGGAAAAGGTAGTATTCGTAGATGCTCCAGGGTACATAAAAACTAGGAGATGCTTAATTAGAGAAGAGACTGAAATAGTTCCATCATCATAGCGAGGGAAACTCAACATCTGCTGGTTATGCTTTCTGCTAGCTAGCAAAGGGTTGGCCTTTTGTTAGAAACTTTTGTAGGGCAGTGAAGTATTTTGTATTAGGTACACCAAAATGTTTTTACACAAATGCACTCTAAACCCAGGCTGCTTGTTATTGGCAGATTAATAAGAGAGTGACAGCTAGTTCTTACATTTACTGCAGTTGTGGGGTTGCAGATTCAGAACCGTGTCTTTTTTTGCTCTACAGAGAGTTCAGACAGTACCAGATTTAAGGAATCAAAGAGTTTCTGCTCTCCTGGATTGTAGACATTGGATTAATTTTCCTGCTTTTATTGCAATGCTGACTTAGGATCGTAGTCCAAGACTATGGGTGTGTAACATGCACAGAGTATTTCCCGCAGTGGAGGTGAATGGCCACTCGTGGACCTTTGTTCTTCCTGGCTTTTGTTGCTCAGTCCTGAAAGTCCATCATGAGTAGTACCTCAGAAGGTTCGATTTCCAGAAATTTAAGAAGTTAAGTACAAGCAAGGTACGATCGAGATTGCATTTCAGCATTATGATGCATGATTGTCATGTGTCTTTAGTAAGTAGCTTGCTGTAATTAGAGAAACAAAAACAGCAGGGTAGAATTTTAGGTGTGTGTTTTCTAAGATATATATTGATTGAATTCTTGTTTTTCCACCTAATCCTCTGAGTAACTGTTACCCCTGTAAAAAAGAAAATTACCTGCATAAGCAGTTGTATGTCAGACTAAAATGAGACAGTACTTGTTGCTGAGACTGACATAATGAAAATACTTCTTGGTGTTTTTACTTAGAGCTTGATATTTAAATGCGTATGGGTGATGGGAAAGCAAAGGACTATGAGGAGTGGTAATTTCTGTGTTACTGTAGTAAGACAGTCATTGACTGAAAAGAATGAAAAAATGTCTCTATCTCAGCTCTTTTTAGTGTCCAGGAGAAAAGGCAGAAGGAAACTTCAAATAATTGGATGGGTGTCAGGGAGGGTATAACAGAATACTTAATCTTCAAAACTCTATGAAGCCTGGAGTGGAACATGGAGAAGCCTAGAAGTGGCTGTGACAAAGCACCTATGACTTTACTATAGATCCCGAAGGAATATATTTTATTTTCTGCTGCTCAGAGGTCAAGAACAAATAATAGGATTTATCTGGTCTCAGCCAATACTGTTCTTGAAATTATGGAGGGATTCATATGAGCCTTGGATGACAGATTTATCATAAAACTATATTGTCTGTAGAAAAATGGAAAACCATAATGTTTCACGGTGGTTTGAATATTCCAGTCAATGAGCTCTAGTATGCAGAATGACAGAGTGGTTTGGGCTGGAAGGCACTATCTAGTCCAGTCTCCTTGTCTTGACCAGGGACACCTTCCACTAGATCAGGTTGCTCAAAGCTCCTTCCAGCATCCCCTTAAACACTGCCAGCATCAGGCATCCACAACTTCTCTGGGCAACCTGTTCCAATGTCTCACCACCACCCTCACAGTAAAGAATTTCTTCCTTATATCCACTGTAAAGCTACCCTGTTTTAGTTTAAAACCATTCTCCTGTAACTACAGTTGCTAGTAAAAGTCTTTCTCCATCTTTCTTATAAGCTCCCTATATGGGGAGACTGCAGTAAGATTAAGTTGGTCCTGACTTAGTACAACTCTCTTATTTGTGGGCTAATTTTTTACATTGACTTTTTTTGATATATTCTTAACTTTGTTGCTATGGACAATAAGACATGTTAAAATTGCAAAAATATTTTTATGGACTTGTGTAAAAATGGATCTTCTCTGCTTGATGTTTTCAGTAGACCTTTCCAGGTGACTGTTTCTTCTCCATCATATCACGAGGCTGATGAATTGGTAGCCATCTTTTCACTATGTCCCAAATTTTGTGCACTTAAAACTCATGGGAGTAGTGCATTTTCTTACTTTCTGATTGTTTCATTCACAATTCATTCAATATTTATTCTGTGTACTCCTATTAATAGTTCTTTCTTTCCACCATTATTGACTGCATGTTCTCTTGCTGGTGAAATGACATTGAAGGAAGTGGTGTTCTACTTAGCAAACAAATTAATGTAATCATATGCTTGCCAGATAGAAAAATTCTCTGCTTCCAAAATACCTTGGCCTTTCAGGTTACCTGTAATAGAATCTCAAGTCTGGAAGAGTTACTGATAACTGAAGAAAAAGTTATTTGTAGTACCTTCTGGTTATTTGGTATCCATCAGGATGTTTGTTAAACAATGAGCTACCACAGAACCCAGAGTTGCTCACAAGTACTGGGGTTTTACTGTTGAATGGGAAGAAAACACTTGTTGGTAAATGGTGTCTGCTGCTTGGAAATCTTTTTACTGCTATGTTTTGTTGTTAGCCATTAGGGTTTTATTGTCAACTGCATTGATCTGAGTATCTACAGCCTTTGGATAGCTCTGGGTACTAACTGTCTCATTTTGTGCTGAATTGCAAAATTATGTTCCTTGGTTTTGGTATTTCTCATCTGTGTAAATGACAATATTTCAATGAAATAATAATGAAATAATTATCTTTCATGTGGATTAATTTGGACTGTCATATAACATGTATATTTTCTTTTCCTATTGCAGGTTATCTTCCTGGGAGACATCACTTTCTGTGTGTAAAGAATATCTTGCTGAGTTGCTGCAGCTGAGTTTAGAATGTTACTTGACTTGTGATTCTAATGGAGGAATAACAAGATCTCAGGCTGTTGCACTGGAAGACTTTACAGGAAATACAAAATGTCATCAAATAGGAGTCAGAACCCGCATGGACTTAAACAGATTGGTCTTGACCAGATATGGGATGACCTAAGAGCTGGAATTCAACAGGTTTACACCAGACAAAGTATGGCGAAATCCAGATACATGGAACTCTACACGTATCCTAGTGCCTATGGCAGTTAGTACTTTCACTGCTAGTAGATTAGAGATGGCTTTTTACTTTTTTTAGACACAAAATTGCTTCATAGCTATTTCACTTAATGTTTTTTAAGAATACATGGTTTTATTTTGAGGATTGGCCTTTTCTGTTTAATATTACTGGCAAGTAGCAGGAACATTCTGTTGTCTGGAAAACTGACTTCGATAATTATTAAGGCTATCTCTGTATTTCAGGTTTGCTCACTATTATCTTTAATAGAGCACATGTTTAAAGAGATTCTATTAATAGTCAAATTTTGAGTCTACAATGCACACAAAGAAAACAGAAATTCTTTTTCTTTTTTCTGTTAGTCTCTCACATTATGCTTCAGATCTTACAGATAATCATGTCTAGCTACTTGGAAAATTTTTCAGTTGTCATTCTCTAAGTAATACTTTCCCTGGACTTTCTAAGGAGGTAGAAGAGTTTTTCTGTACATGTAATCTCAGCATCAACATATAATCTTTTCTATCTGTGCCTGCAGAATCCATGCTCCAGGGTGTGGTGGGAGAAACCCTGAGCAGCCTGCTGTATGTTTCTAGGATACTTATTCAATAGTGATGGGAAGATGAAATAACATTTGTTTAGGGTCAGAACTTTTCCTAAGACCTAAAATCAGTGATTTCTTGCAGCACTAGGTTCAATGTTGGTTCTGACTCCGTGAAACAAATCTGCAAAAGTTGAATGTCTGATAGAAATTTGACACATAGTAGAACCTCTGAGAGTTTTTTCTTCTGAGTGCCTTTAATATATTCTTGTTTGTGAGGTCTATTAAGCAGGGCAGCTGAAGACTGATTATAATGGTAATGGTAAAGCACTGACTTTTCCCCTCTCCTGATGTTCTCAACGATGCTCAGAATGAAGCTGTAAAAGGGATATGCTGTCTGTTAGTTACTCATTTCCTCCTTGCTGCTGCTTCAAGGAGTTGTTGGTTCGAAACTAAGGACTGTTTTTGTTAATTTCATAAGTTAATTAATTTAGGGGGTAGTTTTGGTGGTCGACTTGGATTAATATAATAGTTTGATAACTCAGAATATTTGATACTGGTTAGGCTGAGTATTTAATCTACTATGAAGATAGCAATGCATTTTGCATCCTTATACCAAATACACATGTTCAGAAGTTGTGCTTAAAAGATTACACCCCTTTCAAAGCAGTAACTGTAACATGTTTTCTCAGTCGTTGTGTACAGCAAGTCTAGTAGTTTGGTGGACTTTTATTTCAGGAAGCTTTGCTTATCAACCAGCTTAGTTTGGAAAGCAGAACAGCTGCAGATGAGTTTCAGCAGTAGCTGTAATTGATCTGAAGATCAGCCCTACTTACAAGAATGTCTTGCCCAATGGACAGTTTAGTTTTTCCTCATTCTCTTTTGCCCTCTTTCTCTCTTCCCCCCCCCTTTTTTTTTCTTTTCATGATCTCACTCCTGAAGTGGATTTCATTTCATCCCTCTTAATTTATAAGAGGAGAACCATACATACCAGCAAACCTACCTTCAGTCCTATATCTCCAATCACAATTGATTGGAGATGTAGAAGATTTTGTTGTGCCTTGGTCAAGTCCCTCTGGAAAAGAATTAGAATAGTTACATAATTAAAGCAGTTCAGACCTCTCACACCTGCACTCATTTTCTTTGTTCAGAGCATCTCTTTTTGTGAAACACTAAATTCAATCTCTGAGTACAGGCTGGAGCTTGTACTTAAGGTGGGTTTTTTCCCCTTCATTTCAGTGAGAGCAGAAAGAAGTTGATTATTCCAGGAGTTTTCTAGATCTGAGAATATTGAAGAGGTGAACGAAAAATTTTGTTTCTGAGTGGTGGTTACCAAGTTCCTCATCCGTACTTTTTGTAATTTAGATTTATTTGTGCTTTTAGTTGCAAGGTACCTTTTTCTGTGAGATCAGATGATTATGTGTTTCCTTGTGTGGTTTGTTTTTTTGGTGTTTCATTTTTTTTTTCCCCACATGTGAGAGTCTCAGAAAATGAAATCTGGATGTTGTGCTGTTCCTTACCAACTTATTATGTAATACCTAGTACTGAAGAGCCTAGTCATTTCTACAACAGTAGTTAACATTATCTGACAACCAGTATTACAAGCTAGTTCAGAATTACATGCCAAGCATTGACTTTATGCTAAAGAGAGAAATAGGCAATAAAATTAACTAGATTTCTAGGAGCAGTAGACCTGATAGCACTACTAATATTGTGGGGGATGGGCCTGTTTACCCTGTTTTCCATTTAGTAACAGTTAGTTTGGAGGCTGTGAGCCACAGGACTCACTTGTAAAAGTCAGCATTAGTGGTATATGTATACAGAACGTCTCCTTATGGCATTCAGTCTGTTTGGAGGAAACTTCCAGTTAGTCTGTCCAAGAGAGAACTGTACTTTTGTGTAGCAAGTTCTGAGTTTGTTTTGAATTGTTGATTGAAAACCTATTACTTGGTTTACTAGAATTATTCTTACTCAACTTATTTATATTGATGTAATCCTCTTGTCTTTATAGCCACCTCTTCTTAACTCCGTTCGGCAGTGATAAGATATTCATACATCTTGTACTATTTTCTTCTCTTTTGGAAGGTGGTGATGTCCATTTTTCAAACTAATTGTATGGTGAGCCTGCAATTTATTTTCCTCAGGCCTCATGGTATGAGAGGATGAATTGGGATTTACTTAACATTTGTATTTAAACTCAGCAATGGGGAGAACAAAAGAATTTTGTGACTTTTCTTTCTTCTTTTATATATCTTAAGATTCTCAGGCCAGGTACTGAAATGTCAGAGAACTTTCCTGCACTGTATCAAAGTTGTGTAATTTTTCACAGTGACTTAGACAAAGAACTGAGTAGCTTTCTAAAATATTATTTTTTTGTCAAAACACACATCAACAACTTTCAGATAGCATTGATGAATGGAAAGATTAGTGGTGTGCTTCTCTTTTGTATGTGTGCAGTGTTTATTTGAAATGGTAACATTTTGACATAAACTCATGCTTTCACTGTCCTGATTTACAACACATAATCTGAGAAGCATTTTTAGGGATTCTTTTAAACGATGTAGTTAATTTATGCCCATACAGAACAGATTAATCTTTTCGTCCAAGTTTAATGTTTAAAGAAAATTTGAGAAAAATAAGACAAGTTTAAAGATTCCAAGTGCTATTAATTTATAACAAATAAGATTTATATCTGCATGAGGATATCTTAAAATGTTTTCATTGATAAGAAGAGTTTATAATACTGTGGAAGGCGTGGTGTGGTTGTTTAACAAAGATATAAATTGCAATGTCCAGATTGCAGTGTTCAGATTGGCTTTCAAAGTCTTTCAGATGTTATGTACATAAAAATTACACTGTTGATTTCAGCAAGTTCCTAGAATACGTTTCAGTAGTTGGTTGGCATCGTTATCGTGTGTGTTTTATGTGGAAATTTGAAGAAAATTACTGAATTTACTATTACTTAAAATTTGCTCAAGTCTTACATCAGTAAATTGGATTTTACAAATGTGTTTCGTATATTATTCCATTATTAGCCATCATTAGTAAATATTTTCAAAATAATTGCTTGAAGTTTGTCCCGGTTAGGTAAAGGCTAGGCTGTTCTGTCACGTTTCAATATTTTATGAAAAGTCCTTGCTTATTGTGATTCAGTTTTGTTTACTTATTTTAACAAAGCGGTAGCTACTGATTATCCATTGGATTAAATATAAGTAATTGTACATCACAAAAGGTTACTGTAATAATTTTATAATTTTTTTTTTCTCACATATTAGCAAGTGATATAGGAAAATACTGTGTTGAACATTAAATAATTGTGTAGTATGCTTACACTTTAAAAATACCAGATGATTCAGGATAATCTGTTCATAAAATAGAAAGTATAAATATATTTAATTTTTCTTTCCTGTGAGTAGATTCAGCACCAGCAGTACATGTTGACAAAGCAAAACCATGAAGCCCTTTTCCTGGCATCCATTTGCCAAGGTCTTTTGTAGTTGCTTCTAATACAGTCTTCTTCCTTGTGGCTTTCACTTGAATTCCTGTATTTTAGTAGGATTTCAGATCAGCAGATGCATATTAAAACTGTGAAAATATTTTATTTTCTAATCACATGAATCAGTTGTTACCAGGCAGCATGGTATGCTCTTGTTTTTTCTTTCTGAACAGATTATTATGCTCTTTCTGTACAGAAAAGATACTGAGGTGTTAAAGCATGCACTTTTTATTTACATTTCAAACACTGTTCCACTTTCTCTTAAGATTCTGTCACTCTAAGCCATCCTTTCACTTCAGTGTCAAATTGTTTAAGGTCACTTTGGATACATCAAGGCAGCCTCTTCTGTCTGCTAGTATTAGTCCTGCTTATATTCAATATCCTATTTCATAGCACTTCTCATATTCCAGTTAGTGCTTGTGTGAAACATGAAGGTAGAAGTAAATTTATTTGTTGACATGTTTGAAGGGTGCATAATACACTTTTTCTTGTGTGGAAAGTGCATATAATTGTATGCATTTGTGTGTTTTTACAAAGATTGCATCTTCAGTTTGAAAGAAGGGCAGAATATGTTTATATTTGTGCAATCATTTCCTTTCTTTATGCACTCTTCCACAATGATTGCTTGCTGTTCCACTTGCTTTTTATAGTAACCAATAATATTCTGTTCAAAACCAACCTCTGTCAATGCAAAGAAAGCTAAATTTAAAAGCAACCTCAGAGGTTCTTACACAACTCGGAGGTTCTTACACTCCCTGGCATAAAGACTGTACACTTTGTTTATGCATTTGGCTTTGAAATTTTGTGTTTTCCTTGTAACTCAGTGCTTCTCTATGATTCTGCTGAGTTTATGCCATGAAGAGGGAAACAAGAAGTTATCTATTAGTCTTCAGATGGCTTTTGCTGAAAGTGTCTCTGATCTCAGACTTGTAGAAATGTGTTTGAGCTGAGGTATGCCTGGATTTTCATAGCAGCTGCATGGCTGATGCTGTAATAGCTCCTCAATCTCTGCCTCAGCCCTTCCCTGACTAAAAGTTTGTCTAAAATGGAGTGATTTAGCAGAGTAGTTTTATCAAATCAAAAGACTTAAATGTATCAATTAAAATTTAGTAGTTTTTTAGCACAAGTGGTGTGTGGGGCTGGGTACAGGATCTTAATTTTGTTTGTTTGTTTTCTCTGAATTGCTTTGTGGGGGTGGCCCTTCTTTACTGGATGATGAACTGAACATGCATAAAATCTCTTGCTGATACCTCCCTGAAAAGAATGACGGTTTCTGGGGTTTTTGTTTTACTGCTGCTCCTCACAAAGTTAAAGTGAGTGTCCAAAGCACTTTTTCTAAAAAGTGATTGTTTTTTGACAACCTTATAATTTCAAAAACTCATGCAAAATTCCTTCGTCATTTGACTCAGAAAACATTAAAGTCATATGGACATGTCCACTTCTCTTTGCAACTTCTCTTATGTTAGGGGAAATCCAATCTAATCTTGGGGTTTTCAACAGGAGTTGAATGGCTTTAAGTTTGAAGAAAATTGGTATAGCAGTTCTTTAGTAAATATAATAAGCTGTATTGTTTGTATTAGAAGAGGTTCTACAATAATACAAAGCTTCTGTAATCTTCCCTAGCCATTTTCCCATCAGTATTTTCAGTAACTCTCTATATGATGTTCTTGCATGCCTTTAGTGTAATCTGGGAAAATACAGATTTTTGACAAAAGTGGAGCTAATCTCAGTTTAGTCCTCTAGGCCAGCTGTCAAGCACTGAGCATAAAGTTAATTACTGCTTAAGGTCTGTGAAATAGCAAATTTATGCCTAAAACTGATCTTTATAATAAAGAGACTAGAAGTAATGAGAGAGAAATTGTGGTTGGAGAGTTGTTCAGCTTGTGTTGTTGTGGGCATCTCTGCACTATAGTTTTCTGCTGTGTTGTGTTAATTCTGCTTCCCTTTCAGTTCCTTTAATTTTACGTATCTGTTCCTCACACAGACTTCTTCCAGTTACGTTAATTTTTCATAGCAACATGGAAGAACTGTGGGGACCCAGCTGTGCTGGTGAAAGGTGAAGCAGTTATTACCTCAGCAGAACTGTTTTCTTTTAAAAACTTAGACTTGTGCAAAACTGAGTAATTTATACTCATTAGTGTAAAGTCTGAGTGCTTTCTTGGGTGTTGAATTACAAAACTGATCATTTTTCTTATGTGACTTTGGTTTGCAGTTGCTCCAAGAGGAAAAAACACCTGTGTGGAGTAGTTGGATACTTTTTGAGGGCAGAGGGCAGATTAGAGTTGACCATAGTATGCACAAGCTTGTGTTTTGTTGGCATACTTGCTGAAAAAATTTATGCAGTGCTGCTGAAAGAGCCTGTTTCACTTCCCCTGTGTGCACACAGAAGTTCGTATCTGGTCACCAAGGCCCTGGGGACAGGGACAACAGTTGTAGTGCCAGTTACTTCCCCAGGCCACATGACTGACTGACTGCATGAGCTCCCATGCTACTGGAAACCAGGTGGCAAGTAAGCTCTCCAGCTGGGTTGTATGTTAGGACCATTGCCTTCGGTGGAAGTGATCTTACACAAAGCCTTAAATTTATTACGGTGTGGCAGCACAGGATTTTTCTTTCCCTTGCCCACCTTTAGAAACTGAGTTAAGGCTGTAGAAAGAAGTCTAAATTATATTGATGACAGAGGTGGTAAAATTAATTTGTCTTTAGCTGTTTTTTGTTCTGAAGACTTTTGAAGGAGAATAAAGTTCTGAAAAGATTTTTCATCTTGAACAGTGCAATGCTGAATTATTTTATAAACTTCCTTGCAGTCTTCTACCTCAAATTTTAATTTAGACAAGTAAATTTAATTTCTCCTTCACTGTATGGAAGGTTTAGAGGAGATTGATCTTGATCAGTTCCTCCTGTAGATGGTTTGTCTTCTAGGCCAAATCTGAAGTTCAGCAGCCAGAAGCTTGGGGACCAGCACAGCTTCACTGTGGTTCAAACTTTTCTATGGATGAATTAACTTCTTTGCTTGTTATGGTATGCAAATTGCTATACAGAATTGTGCAAATGCTCCCAAAAATGTTTCCTGGTAGCTGCTTGAGTATGTATATAGCTTCCAGCATACAAAGCATTGAGGGATTTATTTTGCTTTCTGCAACTAAGAATTCTTTTCATAGCATTCCCCTTGTGATTCTCAGATGGACTGTCATACACTTTGTTGTAAGCAGCGCAAATCTGATTTTGTTTTGAATATGTCCGTCTTTCTGTCAGTGGCTGGCTCTAGCAGATGGGGACACAGATTGTAAACAAAGTGTGAGAGAGCATGCTTTTATGTAGAATATGTCAACGAGTTACTTACACTTGCAAACTGCCTTCTGCATGGGGAAACTAACTTCAGTTTGACTTGTATGGAACAATGAAACTAGAGCACTTCAGAAGTGCTGTGTTGGACCCTTTGGCTAGCAGATCTCAAGCCAGAGTAAAAGGTAAAGATGGGCGTTACTGGAATTACTTTTGTTGCAGCTCTGAGGTGATTACTGTCATGCGTGGACAAAAGGTCTCTGTCTCTCAGTGTTTACTTCACAAGGAATTGTGGGTTTAGTAATAAAATGTATGGTGTTAGAAAAAGGCTTATGTCTTCTAATCTTTGCTTTTTATTTTTCTGAAGGCTGTTGTGATATTTTGTAGAGATTAATAGAATGTTTTTGTCTGGCAGTACTCTCAAAACTGCAAGAATTGCCTTTCGTCTGGACAGTCTTCATATTTTCAGGCTTGCTCAAAGCCACTTGGGATAGGAGAGCTAGGGGAAGAAGGAGGCAGGGGTGTCAACTGGGTATTTGTGAATCAGCCCTAAATTCTTAATATCATGATGGAGAGGTTTTCCATAAACAATTTAGAAAAATTTATATATTAGCTATTTTAAAATTAATCTGTGAGGTAAACCCTGCTTTTCTTGTCTGTGACAAGAAAGTAAGTTGCATATCTAGAGGAAAATTGTTGCGCTGTGTGGTGTTCTTCACTTGAACAGGGAATTCTGAAATCGAAGTGTAGATGGTAAAAGTAGCAACAGTGCCAGGGAATTTGAACAAATTACTAGGAGATGGAAAAAATCATTCATGTCCAGGAAATCAGTGGCTGATAGAGATAAGAGGCTGATTAGAAGTTCAATTGCTTCAATTCAATACAAATGAAGGCTTTATGTTATTGGTTGACATTGTGGGAAATACAGTTATTAGGCACCTGGATGAGGTAACAGATAAGAAATAAATGTACACTGTGTATTTTCCAAAAGGGTTAATCTTAGGCAAAGGGCATTACTTCTTTGCACACTGTGCAATGACTTTCTGAACAAGCATGTAAATATAGACTGTGAGAAGGCTTTCCCTTCAGTTTGACGTGAAGACCCTAAGCCTTGCTGCTGGTGGCATGCAGGATGCTCTGATTGTTAAACCCTGTTTAAGGGTATGATTCGTCTATGAAGCATTTTATAAAGTTGATTACAAGGAATTTAACTGGATATTTTGAGACATTTTTCTTCTTGAGCTTTACTATTTAGAAGCAAGTCTGTTTATAATGACTGTAATGCATCATATATTTGTGGTTTATAATTTCCTTGGTATGTATTTGTGCTAATATCTTCCCATTTTACTGTGCTGGACTTTGTGAAGGGAAAGATAAAAGTTAAGTCTCTGCAACGTATTAATTTTCTAATTCATGGTGTGCTGTGCAGGAAACCTGTCTAGTGGTTAAAGCTGGGTCCACTTGTGTTAAAACACAAGTTAAAACCAAATTAAAATTTCTGGATTGGTTAATACAGTGTTTTCTAGTGAGGGATGTGACTCAATAGCCTGTCCTTGGACTGCCAGTAGAAGAGTGAGTGCTCAGTAGTTTCATTCCTGTTGGCTGATTGTTGTCTGTGTGTCAGGGTGATTTTTGTTGTCAGATCTGAGTCCTCATCAAGTTCAGTTTGGGTGGTACTTAACTAGTTTATTTTTCATGCTTGTGGAATGCAGCTTCTTTAAGGATGCTGCCTTATTTGAAGTGTTTGGGACAATGTGACTTCCACTTATTACTTTGGAAGAATTTCTGAATATTTGAATTTTTTGGATCAGAAAACGGAAAGTGTTCTTGAAATGCTACATTGATAGTTACAGTGAGTCTTCCAGGCTGTTAGTATTATTAGTGTGTATATATATATTAGTAGTATATGTATTAGTTATATTAGTGTATATATGTTAGTTATATTACTATATATATATTATTAGTATATTTCCCCTTATACTTATTAGTATAAGAGTAAAGAATATTGCTGCTACTTGCTAGGGTCATCTGCTGCCTCTCTGGTACCTGGCTTAAAGATGTAAAAAGCAAACTTCCTACCCTAGGACGGTTCTCAGATTTTTCAGGTAGACAGTAGTGAAGTTGCAACAAGAAATCAGAAGGTAATCAAGAGGCACTTCAGGGACTTGGGATGACTGGTTAAGAAGTCAGAAGCACAAGTTTTCTCCTTTCTCTTTCCAGTTGCAAGGAATGATGAGGGAAGAAACAGGAAGAGCTGACAGATCAATACTTGGCTCTGAGCCTGGTGTCACTAACAGAATTTTTTTTTTTTTTTTGATCAGGGTTTGGTTTATATGACACCAGACCTGCTTGGTGACAGACAGGGTGCACCTATCTAAAAAAGGGAAAAGTATTTTTGCAGAGGAGTTACCTAGAGGTCGCCTAGAGAGAGCTTTAAACTAGATTTGAAAAGGGAAAAGGATAAAACCAGGGGGCAGCATGCTGATGTTTGGGGGATGGTGTGCTAGTGAGGTCCTTTGATCTCACATCTCAGTGGAGGCAGGGGATGGAGATCCACGTGGCAGCAAAGGGGTCACTGATGTGTTAGAAACCATAGAATTGTCTGGTCACACAGGAATTAGGGCTTCTAGCCCAAGAAGAAGGTGGTGGGATCAAGAGCCCAGCCAAGGGCATCTATATGAATGCATGCAGCACAGGCAGCAAGCAGGCAGCCAGTCACAGGCTGCCTTCCCCAGGGCTCAATGCTGGAGCCACTTCTGTTAAATCTCTTCATCGATGACTGAGACAAGAGGATCAAGTGCACCCTCAGTGAGTTCACAGAGGACACCAAGTTGGGGGAGAGTACTGATCTGCTGGAGTGTGGGAAGGCTCTGCAGAGGGATCCAAAGAGGCAGGACCAGTGAGCTGAGGCTCGTGATATGAGGTTCAGCAAGGTGACATGCTGCATCCTGCACTTCAACCACAAAAACCCCAGGCAGTGCTGCAGGTTGGGGGAAGAGTGGCTGGAAACCTTCCCAGTGGAAAAGGGTGCTTTCCCATGGACCTGGGAGTGCTGTTTGACAGCTGTCTGAACGTGAGCCAGTGTGTGCCCAGGTGGCCAAGAAGGCCAATGGCATCCTGGACTGTATCAGCAATAATGTGGCCAGCAGGACCAGAGAAGTGATGGTCCTGCTATACTCAGCACTGATGAGGCTGCACCTCAAATCCTGTGTCCAGTTCTGGGCTTCTCACAACAGGAAAGACACTGAGGGGCTGGATTGTGTCCAGAGAAGGGCAAAGGAGCTGGTGAAGGGTCTGGAGCACAAGGCTGATTAGGAGGGGCCGGGGGAGCTGTGGCTGGAGAAAAGGAGGCTCAGGGGGGACCTCATTGCCCTCTACAACTGCCTGAAAGGAGGTCATAGCCAGGTGGGGGTCAGCACCTTCTCCCATGGACTAAGCTGCAGGACAAGAGGAAATGGCCCTAAGTTGCATCAGAGGAGATGAAGATGGGATATTAGGAAAGCTTTCTTTACTGTAAGCATTGTCATGCATTGGAATGATATGCCCAGATAGGTGGTGGAATCACTGTCTCTGGACTATTTAAAAGACCCTTAGACATGGTGATTAGGGAGATGGTTTAGTGGTGGACTTGGCAGTGCTATAATAATGGTTGGATTCATCTTGGAAGTCTTTTCTAATTGAAACAATTCTCTGACTGTAATTTTTGCACTGAAATTTTGGGATTATCTTGTAGCCTAAAATTGGTTTTTAGTGAATCTCATCTTATAATGTACATTTAAATATGTGTGTGTCTCACCATTACTGCTTTCCAGGTTTGTCCCATGTGCCAATCTTCCGTGGCCAAATCTTTTATAGGAGATGGTGTTTGAAAGAGAGCAAAAATATTTATTCTCTTGTGTTTTCAACTACTCGGTGTTGCTTGAGGCTAGTATTGAAATTTCTTTCAGTTCAAATGGAAGCTTATGTATTTGTAGAAGAGAAGTATAATAGATCAAATAAATTCCATTTAAATAATCTTATCAGCAAATTCCACTGATTTGTTTTCTTGGTGGTCTTGTTAAGTAAGCGTTAAATGAATTTAATGTTGGGATCGGTACTTGCAGTGCCCTCAGCAGTCTGACACCGTTTTGCTGCAGATAATTCTGCTGAAAATTACTTAATTTTCTTAGCTTTGGTTTGATTTGATGTGGGCTAGTGCATCTTGTAATGCATTATGTTTAAGTCGTTCACAGTTGTATAAATAATTGCCTACTGAAATTAACGTTTTTCATTGTATTTTTAATGTCTTAAGGTGGTACAAATGTATTCCTTAACTTTCCTGTCAGTCATGTTTATAACTACTGTACCAGTGTACACCAGTCTAATCAAGCACGGGGAGCTGGAGTACCTCCTTCTAAATCGAAAAAGGGCCAGACACCTGGAGGCGCTCAGTTTGTTGGCTTGGAATTGTACAAACGGCTAAAAGAATTTCTGAAGAACTACTTGACAAATCTCCTTAAGGTAGGATGGGGTATGAGATCGATCTGCACTTGTAGTAACATGAACTGGGGTGAGAAAAGCTGTATCAGCAAACCTAGAGGTGTATGCAGCTACTGGAAGTAAATTGAATGATCTTAAAATGTACTTTTGTCTCCATAGCCATTAGAATGTTTTGTTGGCTTTACCTCAGACATAGATCAGTTCCTATGTTTGTACCTTTGAGCTGCTTTTCCTCTTCAAGCCAAAACAACATTCCTGTGTTTTATAGAATTAATGTTACATGACATCTTAAGCTGTCCTGTACTTGAGCAAGAATAGCTAGACTTTACAAGCAATTAACCAGCATATTAGGAATGCCGAAAAAATGGATGCCTATCATGTTGAAAATGCCTGATGATAGCCTTTATTTTAGTTTAATAAATAAACCACTAATAGAACTGGATGTTGTCTTGTATCCATAGGGACAGGGATGTCTTCTGGAGCTTTATCTGTGCTGTGCCTTTTTTTTTTTCCCAGCCTTTTAATTTCAAAATCTCCTACTGGCTTTGTGCTTTAATAATGTAGAACTAAATGTATTGGCTGTGTGTTTCCTGTAAATACATTGCATGGTGCAGATTTATTATACAGTCAATTTGTATACCCTTATGTATCTTGGTTGTACCTTAAAATTGCGCTACAGTATTGGCAAACTTGTAATTTCAGGATGGTGAAGATTTGATGGATGAGAGTGTGCTGAAATTCTACACTCAACAGTGGGAAGATTATAGGTTTTCAAGCAAAGTATTGAATGGGATATGTGCCTACCTCAATCGACATTGGGTTCGTCGTGAGTGCGATGAAGGTCGTAAAGGAATATATGAAATTTATTCAGTAAGTAGCTTTTTGAAGTGAGTGATTTGTCCATTCCATCTGCCATGTTTGCGTTATCATCCTGCAGATCACTCCTTGAATCTTGTAGGAGGTCCATAGAAGTTTTGAAGAAGTGGTCAAAGAGGCATTCTCCTTCCTTCCCCTACTCCTACCCCAGTATATTCATAAAAATTCCAAGGGTCTAAGCCTGTGAGATGTTCAGTCTGCCTTGTACGTTTTGGGACTTCCAGTAGTAGATTGTTGAGGGTTGTCTGTTTCTGAATATTTACTGCTTATAGTGTTATCTGTGTGCCTCAGCATGGCCTTGTCATCCCACTTAGAATTTAGCCAAGCATTTCAATCACCAAGTGAAGAAGGAAATAGTATTTTTTTTCTGATGACTTTAATACATCTCTACAAATTTGTTAGCGGCCAAGCTGCTAAGATTCAGACAACATTTGGTTTTTAGTGTAATTTATTTTGGTACAGTTCTGAAAGATTGATATGTGATCTTGATAATTTTTTTTTTAATGAAAAGTAATATAAATAAGAGTAGAACTTAACAGAGCTTCTGTATCTCAGATAACTAAAAGGGTTTTTTTTAAATAAAGGGTAATTACTGTCCTTACTGGTGAAGCATTAGGAAAGTGCTGTGCTATTCTCCTGCTTCACTAAAATAACTTTGCATATGGTAGAAAAACAGTTGGTATCCTTACTTCCCTTCCTCTTCACTTTACTAGCCTAATGCTATAAGGGACTGTGTCAGCTTGGAAACTGCCAACAAAAAAAGCTGTATGTTCTCAAAGTAACTCAAAGGGGGTTTTGTTAGTTTCCAGAGTTGGCAGTGGATCCTCTGGTAGAAAAAGGAACAACTTAGTAAAGTTAGTAGTAAAGCAGGTTGTAATTTTAGTGTGAGAGAATCTCATTGCTTGAGAAATGTGTGTGCCAAAATATAATTTTGAAAGTTCTGATTAGTTAGCATACTACATCAGCTTTCCTTAAATAGGGAGTTACCCTGCATGTATATGTGTATATGTAAATATTTTCTTTATTCCATCCATCTTCTCCCTTCTTTTGCTTCTAGCTTGCCTTGGTGACCTGGAGAGACTGCTTATTCAGGCCATTAAATAAGCAGGTATATACATAAATATATTAAAACTATAGTGTTATTTTATAGGGTTCATTTCATATATCGTTAGTAACTGCTTCAAGGAGTTTGCAGAGGGGGGGGCGGGGGGTGAATACAGACCCAGAAAACAAAATTGAGCCCTCTACTTCTCCTTTGTGATATTAAAAAAAAAAAAAAAGTATTTGAAGGAATAGGCCTTTGTGTGTGTGATTGAACCTTGATACCAAGACTGTTCTGTTATCTCTCTGCTGAGAGGACACTTGGCTTCTTATTTTTTTAGAAAGCTAAGGGGACTCAAATGAAGTAGCAAGTTCAGTGGTTTCTAAGCTAGGCAGGAGTACAGGCTGATGGCAGTCATGTCTTAAGGTTTGGAGTTGAGATTGGATGAGAGCAGAGAGTGACTGGCTGGTATTTTGGTCTCTCCTAATGTTGCTGTGAATTGTTACATATATGCTGATGCCTGGGAGATTCAGGTCAGCCAAATGTTTAAAATTAGTGAATCAGCACAATATAAAACAAGACATTCCATCACAATTTTTAGGTACATGTATGTGGATTTCGCTTGTTACCAGTACTTCCTAATGAAGTAGTTGCAGCAGATTATTTGTCCCAAGAACAGGTGGCTAGCTCAGCTCTTGCTACAAAGTTTTTTTGTATTTCAGGTATAAAACAAAGAGAAGCTTGGCTCAGAAGATGTTTTTTTGAAATTAAAGAAAAAAAAAATACCATTCACTTTAATACCCATATACACCTTGCCACTAATCAGACTGTAACTATGTTGTATAACTTAAAGGTGTATCATTCTCTGTAGGAACTTTATATGTTCAGAGCTCCGTAAATGTTGTTCTCAAGGGGCCTGACTTTTCTTGAATATAGAAATACACTCCTAATTTAGTATGGTGCTTGATCTACCAGCTGCTTTCTCTGTGCTTGACTTAACTTTTAATCCCTGTTTCCTAAGGTAACAAATGCAGTGTTGAAATTGATTGAAAAGGAAAGAAATGGTGAAACTATCAATACAAGGCTGATCAGTGGAGTTGTACAATCCTATGGTAAATGTGATTTCTTTAAGATTCTATTACTTTCTTAAAAATAAATAAATTTGTGTACCCTATCAGAGCCCAGAAGTAACATCCCACCTCCTCGGATGTCCAGTAAATATTTTTTTTACAGTAACATGAATGCAGTTATGTATTGTTTAACTTCATATTTGAACTGACACTTGATACAATTACAGTTGATTATACCATGTTTGTAAAACTTGAGAGTGCAACTGATAGACAAGAGTGTTCATTGTTTACAAATCGGTTATTAAGGACCTAAATCTGGAAGTGGGGAAGGCTGGTAGTTTACAAAGCGGAGTGGGGTATTTTTTTCCATTTTGCATAATACTGAGAGCATTGCCATCCAAATTACTGACCAGTTTCATTAATAAAACCAGACACAGCATATAATCTGGAACTCTTAAGAGGGAAAAATGAAAGGAGAATCTGAACTAGTTTATGAGATGGTGAAGTTCTCCAAATCCTATAATACATTTAAGAAATGTATCTAAAAGTGTAGTTTACATTAGTAGTGTCTTGTACTGATAAATTTTTAAGTGCAAAATCAATGTACATTTTTAAAAGTGGTGCTGATACAGTCCCAGTTGATTGCTTTCATCTAAGTTAGAAGGAGTGTACTTGTTTATTTGCAGGATACCACTTCATAAAAAACAATTTTGTCATTTCTTGGTCTTTTTTGTTTGGTTGTGGTTTTTTCCTGTAGTGGAGCTGGGGCTGAATGAAGATGATGCATTTGCAAAAGGACCTACACTAACTGTCTATAAAGAATCCTTTGAATCTCAGTTTCTTGCTGACACAGAGAGATTTTATACACGAGAAAGTACTGAATTCTTGCAACAGAACCCAGTCACAGAGTACATGAAGAAGGTAAATTAGTTAATCTGCTTCGTGATTTTTGTTTTTCTGGATACAGATATTTTTTAGAGGTAAAGGAATATGAATTCTAGGCTTTTATTATCAGTTTCTTAAAATGATGGTTATTTTACAGAAACAGCTAGCTGTTTTTCCCTGTAGTAATTTGCTTCTGTGTTTATCTGGTCTGAAGTTTGTCTCCTTACTGCATTTCAGTGAGTACAGTGGAAGTTTGAAACTTTCTAAACAGGCAAAACAGAAGATTAAGTTAAAATAAATTCAGATTTTGTTAGACTTCAAGAATTACTGTTTTAGTGTCTGCTTTAATCCCACAAGTTTACCATTC
This sequence comes from Corvus cornix cornix, assembly GCF_000738735.6. NCBI lineage: Eukaryota > Metazoa > Chordata > Aves > Passeriformes > Corvidae > Corvus > Corvus cornix. Next base: position 29,550,611 of record NC_046333.1, read on the forward strand.
CTGTACAAGGAACAGTGTGTCAACACATTTATTGAAATACCTTCCTGAGCAAGCTGTCTAAGGAAATACATAATTAATTAGCTTTAATTCTCTCAGAATATTTTAGTGTTGTGAACGCCTACACAGTACCTCTGATCAACAGAGGTCAGATTTAAATTCTTAACTAGTCTCTCGTTTTGGGGATGCCAGACAGAGCAACTAAGAGCAAGCAGGATAAACATTGACTATTTCTAGCCTGGTTACTGGGTCAGTTTTACTGACCCAGTAATAGGTCATCTTCCATCTTGGACAAGTGCTGCTTTATATATTTTTTCTCAGCACATTTCTTCACTTTCTGAATTGCTGCTTGTTTATTCCCTTTCAGCTTAGTTAAAAAATAAGAGGGCTTTTTGACTATGTAATATGCAGATACACATCCCTTCCTGCAGTATTCTTTGTGTAATGCTTTTTACCACAGAACACATCCTTTCTTAACCCTTGTCATTAAAGTCAATGAATTACCCAAAAAGAAAAAGTGGGAGGGGAAGTCCTAGAAATAACACAGTAAAAGGAATTGTGCCTTTTAGTAGTTTCTCAATAATTACCAGACCAACCTATGTTTACTTTTCTGTTGTTGAATTAATTATTTTTGCTACTTCCCTTTCAAGTTCTTGTTTTAACTTGGATCCTAATACATGTATAAAGAAGAGAGAGTAAGGAAATTTCAGTCATTCAGAACCTGAATGACTGGCTCATCCAGACTTCCTTGGTACAGGACAGTAAAAAGCTGTCTGAAGGTCATTGCTATTTCAAGAACTAGAGACTACTGGCAAGTAGAAATAACTTATTAGTACCCCCAAACAATCCTCAAGGCTTCAGAAATCCACAAAACAGCAAATTGCTTTGCTTGAAGCTGATGTTGAAGATCAAAGCACGTACAAAGTTAGCAGACAGCAGGGAAAATGTTCAGCAAGAAAGTGTGTAGCCTTATGTCTCTGCTCAGATTAAGATATTAGAGATGTGTACAAGCCATTTGGGGACTCTTGGCATCTCCTTACAGACTAGTGGCTATAAGATCTTACAAGTAATCTGTTGGAAGCATGAACTGTGAACAGAGTAACCTGCTGTTCGTACGCTTACTTGACGTTCTCACTGGAGCACTGTACTTTATGCTCTGTCTTGCGATAAATAGCATTGCCAAATAAAAAGAAACCTTGGAGTACCCTAGTGCACACCAGCATAGCATCACTGTTACCATGTTACAGTAGAATTGTGGTAGTGTCTTGTAAAATACTCAATGAAATCTGTACTAGAACTAGGATTTGTGTATGTAGTTATATAGGCGGACTTACTGAGTTTAGAAGGATTGTGAATTTTTCTTCTCAGGCCAGAATTCATGAGTAAAGCTGGCATAGCCTGATGTGCTGTAGGGAAAAAAGGTCAGTATTTCTTAAGACTGTCCCTTGAAATATAGCCTCAAACTGAACTTTTGATCTTTATAGTTGAAACAAGTGAAGATACTGTGGTGTGAACTAATTATTTTTCCCTTGTTTCTGAAATGTGACTTTTAAAGGAAAATAAAGTTGTAAGAACACAAAAAAAGAGTGAGAGTATAAGGAAACATGGCGTCAGAGTAAATATTTCTTTTCATACAAGAGCTCACAGTAAGAGTTAACTGTTAGCATTAAAAGCAAGGTCTAAGGATATTTTAAGAAGCAGCATTAGAAGCGGCAGAATTTTCTGAACTACAGAAATACAGAATTGGTTAAATATAGGATAAACAGTCCTGCCCATCTTGATGCCAGTTTCCAATGTTCATAAGAAAGATTTGCTGCTATTTGCTGTCAGTAAGGAAGTTGGTTGTTATTCCTTACTGGTAAGAAACTGGCAAGTACTCTGGAGCTGGAGCTTATATCCCTTCTCAACCTACTGATTTCATTTCCTATATTTTTATCAGTACTGGTTTAGCTCCAGGAGACAGTAATCCAGGACCGTTTCACAAGAGCTAAGTGCAAAATCATTACAGAATGAGTGAAGCTAACAGTGGCTGAGATGATTTAAAGCTGTCTACGTATGATGCAGTGCACTTGCAGTGTAACTCTTCCCTTTTTATTGCCCAGAATATGATCTTTCATGCTTACTTGATATTCTGGCATATTAGGAAAACAAATTAACCTAATTTCATTTTCTTGGTGACGTTGTTAATTTAAATAATTTGGTCTGATAAGAGGACATACACACTTTATCCCTAATAATGTGCTGCAGTTACAAATGATTTGTAATGCGAATCCTTAACACTTTTGCTAACAAAATTGAGGTAATTGTTACATAAACAATTTCCATTTTACATTTTGGCATAAGTTCTATTCTTTGAGTGACATTTAGAATTTTAGTTTGCCAGGGAGAAACGCATATGTAGCATTTCATATGCCAAATTAAATGCTAGTATAATTTAAATGATTGTAGTTTATTGGAAAGCTTTTCTGTGTAAGAATGTAAATGAGAATATTCAAATAAATTTGTCATGGGCATAGTGTTAAATTGCAGTTTCCTGCCTTTTAGTTTTGTGGAGCCATGAAATACATTCATGTTTGTCTTAAATGAAACTAGTCTGTAGCTGGAGAGCTTGCTGATTCTAAAACTGCCAGCATTTCATGTCAGCAGCTTTCTCTTTTTCTGACAGCAGATTTCCATCTGTAAACTTCTTATTCAGAAGCAACAGGAAAACAGTCTTGCTGTGAATCTCCCCCACCGTTTAAACAGTATATAATATTTTCATCAACTTAAACATCAATTCCCAATGCATATTATGATTCCCAGAAAAAATAACTGCTTAGGTAGGTGGTCCATAACACCAAACTAGAGAGGCTTGTTTGTTGTTGTTTTCTAGAATTTACTGAACAGTCATCTGTTTTCTGTAAGATTCGCGTTCTGCCTTCCCTGCAGGTTTCATATTTATCTCTGTGTTTCTGTAGGCCGAAGCTCGCCTTCTTGAGGAGCAGCGTAGAGTTCAGGTGTATCTTCATGAGAGCACACAAGATGAGTTAGCACGAAAGTGTGAGCAAGTACTTATTGAAAAACACCTGGAGATATTTCATACAGAGTTTCAGAATTTGTTGGATGCTGACAAAAATGAAGGTAAGGAGGTTCAAACACTGGCATTAGGCTTAGAGCTCTCCTCCTTGATGATCTGTGAATGTAAAAGCTTCTGCTAGCTAAATGTCATTTGTTCAGGAATTAGATTAAGAGAGAAGATAATCACTAAACTGATGGACAAGCAGGTTTTGATGAAATTAGGATAGCTGGTAATACTGCTTCAAGGACCCTACCCCAATCCCTGCTATTAAGGCAGAACAGCACTAGTTTGATTTCTCTTAATGTGGCTGAGAGAGTTTCAAGAGCACTTGAGCCACCCTTCCAGCAGAAGCTGAAGCTTGTGGGAGAGATGGGAGGTGAAAAACAGACCAGTACTCTTTCCAGCTATTTCAGTTTAATCCATGGATCTTCTTGAGTCAGCATTGAGAATTTTAAAATCCAAAGTATTTAGAAGTGTGTATAGGAAATGTTAAAAGAGGAATGCAAGCAAGTAAGTAGCTTTTAAAATAGAGTATATAAAATATGTAATACTGCATATAGAGCACAAGGAAAGGGTGGAAAAAGCGTGGAAATTATTAATTGATGAGTTAATTTTAGCTGTGAAAATGATTCTTAAGTGTTGCTAATGGATCAAGTTTATATTGTCATAGAGAATACGTGGAATAAAGACTTCTTCAGCACTTCCTCTAAAATAAGTGAAGATTATCAGAGTTTAGGTATCTTTTAAGGAATTGTCAGTTGTGTTGATTTGTATGAGTTTCTTCAGGAGTTAATACAGAGCACAAAATAACAGCCAGAACTAATTCCTGTGGATCATACAGGTGATAAGGATGAATGATGATTCTGATTTCCCAGTTGGGGAATTAATTAAATCTGCATTTCAAGTTAGAGTAAGGCTGTATAGCTGAAATACTGCTCTTAAGAAAGTGGCAGAGAATGTAAGAGATGCTGTGGTTAAGTTACTAATGATGCTACTGTTTATTTGAGAGTTTTAAGTTGTAACTATGACTCTGTCTCATTGTGGATCAGTCTTAAAATAGAAACTATGAATTATTACTGTAATAGTCATGTTGATAACTAAGAGATGCTTCAGAATCAAAAAGGGCAATTCAGCGTGATTAGTAGGTCAGAAGTTAGCTGATTCAAATGTAAATAATCTGTACTAGTCCTTGAGTCAGATGTTGTTTATGTTTGTAAATATTTACTCCGTAATTGGAAGAGATTTTGATGGGTGTTGATTTGTGAAATGACTTTTTAAATAGTTCTGGAAATTGAAATAGCAATAGAACAAACAAAGTTTTTTCTGGACTCAGGACGCCTTTGCAGACTTTCTTTTTTTCCTCCTACTTTATCAAGCTCATGGGTTATGTCAGCCCTTAGTACCATAGTGAGGGAATTCCATGAGTTTGTCAGGGTAAAAAAGAAAAGATGTGTCTTGTGTCTTGGGCACTGTCTAGTTACGTATGGGTTTACTTTCATGTGGGTTATTTCTAAGATTAACTGGACTTTTTTTAAGACGCTTGATTTTTTTTCTTCTTTTTCAAAATATTTTCTCTTCTGTTATTGGGCTTCACTTATGGAAATTGTAGCAGTTCCCTTGCCCTTTTTAAGATCCATGAAATTTCAAGACTAGAAAATTTATTTTGAATAATAGTCTGATAATTCACTCTTTAATCACTGTAATCAGTTCATTCTCAAATTTGCGATATAATAACACAGCCTTTGGTAGACTAACCTAAACTTACAATAAAAGGTTGCTCTTGATTAAAATACTTACTGCTTTGCTCTTGAAAGTACAGTGGTTTTGAGGTCCTCCCATGCACACTATGTTTGAGCATACGGTATTACAGGCTGCTCCTGTTGGTGTTCTGTAACTTTTTAATCACATTGTGCAACTAATGTATAAGCTGGTTATAAAGGTTGTGGGACACATTGCTCATGTGTTGCAGACTCACATCAGTTTGATACATGTAGGAAACAATTCGGTTTACTAGGAGAAGGTTGTAATGATGTAGGTGGAGTTACCATGCAAATCTTCCATGAAACTTTGTAGCATCTTTTCCTTATTTCACCTAACACAGACATCCTCATAGACCAACCAACCTGTGAACCCTTGTTTGTGTGTAAATCTAGCAGCAGCTTATTGTATCTATGTATGGCATTATTTCCCTCCCTTTTTTCTAAAGTTCTGTAGGGTATTCTTCTATTCTTATAAAAGTTAACATCAGGTTGCAATTGTGGTTTTCATAGAGAGAAAAAAAGTTTCATTTTCGGATCTGCAAGTTTAAGATTGACAAAGTTTTAAGGAGAGGAAAGTGTTACACAGAAACCTAACTGAACTGAAATGTCTTCCCTTCAGTATTAGAAGGCATCAAACTCTGTGTGTTGTATTTCAGAGTTAGGTAGAGCACCAGCTCATTGATTGCTCTGTTTTGTTTAATCTGATAATCCTCTGGTGGTAATAAATTGCTCACAAGCCCTTCAGAGAAGTCCTTGCACTTCAGAAGAGTTAAATGCATCTGTCAGCCTTAAGATGGGTTCCACAAGGTAAAATATCCTCCTTAGTTTACAGTAAATAATCTGATTGTTTACTGTTTCACTGGAGTGCCTGTTCAGTGAGGGCAAGATTGCAAGAGGTGACTGGTACGTTTGTGTACCTGGTTTATGGCCAATTCAAAGTTTGCTCTTTTTTTAAAGAGTTCTGCACTCAGAAAATACAAAGCCTCTATCCTGTTGAAACTAAATAATAAAAACCAAAACCCTCTTCAGTATTAGACTTTCCAAAATTGCTAATTGATGTGGAAAGTTTTGGCTGAAAAATGATGAGATTTAGCCTTAAGATATGTGAAATGACATGCAGTTTATTTTTACCTTCATTTGCTCTATTGTAATGCTTTTCAGAACCTCTTTTTTCTTACAGATACAGTTATTTCTGCTGGTAATCGGTTACTTAAACTTCTTTTTTTTAAGATATGTCTTTTACTGACAATAAAAGACATATTGAAGGAAATTTGATTTATAATGTTTCAATTTATCTGCTAAATTCATACCAATACATAACATTTTGCCTTAAATTTCCAACTGTTAGCATTGATGCTGCCCAAAGTAAAAGTGTTTGTATGCAAAGGGCTACAAGTAGTGTTAGATCTCTGAGAACTGTCCTGTTAAGAATACAATTTAAAGGACAGGGGTCAGCTGGAAAATGTCGTACTTGTAGCACAGACAGCAATAATATTAATAACAATCTCGAATTCATGGCAGCACTTCAAAATGTTATTTAAATAAGGGAGGTTTAACACCATTTTTAATTCATTGCTGTGAAAACTAAAAATCAGAAGTAGATTTTCTACCATTCAAATGGTGACTTTTTTATAATTGAGATTTGTTGCATTGTGAAGGTAAAGAACAGATCTCAGTATAACAAATTGTTTTCTCTTTAACTAGTGTTAGCTTTCCAGGTGAGTGCAAAGGTTTGCTGTACTGTATAATTGTTTACTGTCATTTTTTCTGGCTTTTTGCAGGAACAATTGCATGTGGGTTCTTGTTGACAATGGATGTTTAGCTCCTATTGACAACTTGTAAATGAGAAATTTAAGTAATAGCCAGTACAGATGGGAGATGCTAGCTTTCCTTTTTTTGTCTTTTACAGACTTGGGTCGCATGTATAACCTTGTATCTCGAATCCAGGATGGCCTTGGAGAGCTGAAAAAACTTCTGGAAACCCACATTCATAATCAGGGTCTAGCTGCAATTGAGAAATGTGGAGAAGCTGCACTAAATGCAAGTATCCCCTCAAAACAAGTCTGTGTGTGGTTGCTGACACTTCTACATTAGGGGACAATGAATTCTTCCTGATAAAACTTCCAGTTTGCTTGTTTTCCCTCTCACTAATTTAATTTGTAAGGACTAGGCGATTCTCAAATGTTGACAGTAGGCTTAAAATAAAACCTAGATCACTTTCTTACTGTTCTTTGAATTTTGAGGGGTTTTAGGGGTGTTTTTTTGGTTTTCTTTGGTTTGGGGCAGGGGGGAATTGTGTGGGGGTTTTTGTTTTGTTTGGGGGGAAGAGTGAGTTTCCTTCTGAATTTTTGCTCTCTGTCAGGATGTCATGCTGCTTGGAAAGCTGGCTGTGCAAATACAACACCCAGCACTTACAATACAAATACACCTAACAGTCCACTGTTTCAAGAAGCATTATCTCCAGTCAACTGTATTTTATTTCATCATCTTAAGGAATTCTGACTTAGATGGGACTAGAGAAAGTTTCTGTTGGTTTGAGTTTTTTGATAATGTCTTTTTTCTGTTTGGAAAAGCATGAGAAATAGAAGAAGAAGAAGGAACTGAAATGGTTGGAAAGGTCACAATATAAGAGGAGGTCAGGTCTTTGGAAAGGCTACTTTTTCAATTTTTATCCCATAACTGTAATTTCAAACCTAGTTTTGTATCGATCAGGGTTGCATCTTGGCAGCATGAAGGTGTTAAAATCCTTTGCTGGCCTTCTTCTCTGTAGACAATATGATGTTTTCCAGGGGAAAAAAAAGAATTAAACACTGCACAAAGCACAAAGCAAGATCAGGGTAGAATATAGATTCTGGTAAATTTTATTTAAAGTGGAATTCAAGAAGCGCTTGGACAATGTTCTCAGGCACTGTCACTGATGAATACATCATCAGCATGGTTCTTAGGGTGGTCCTGTTCAGGGTCAGGGGTTGGACTTTGATGATCCTTGTTGGTCCCTTCCAACTCAGGATACTCTATGATTCTATGATTAATTTCAATTTTTGACAAAGTTCATTTTAACCTGTTGCTGTCCTGAGAAATTCTTGATATAGCTTCATACTGAAGCAGTAATCTGTATTGAAGGATGCTGTTCACTTCTATTGTTTTAAGTGCGTAACTTTTTAGCAGTGTTGATCTTTTATGAATCATAAAGTAATCATGAAGCAAGTTCAGGCATCTTCAGCTTCATTTGCAGATGTCACCTTACATTTTGAAATCAGATCTGCTCCATGCTTGACACATCCCCCTAGTGGTCGTCACTCTTGAGGTTTTTTTCTGTTTAGGCCTTGAAGAATTTACCAGAAAAAAATGAAAGCTCTTTCTCCAGGTATTATTTCATCTTTCAGAGACGGGAGGCCCAGAATTTGTATGTATTAGTTCTTTTGTGTCCAACCATTTACAGAACTCTTCCTGCCTCTGACACTTTTTCTTGTTTCCTCATCTTTCTTTTTTGTTCCTTTTCTTATTCCACACATTTGTTCTTCATTTTTATAGCAGTATCTCTGGCTGTTTCCCTTGGGAACCATCCTGCCTTTTCTTCTGGTATCCCTCACACCACTGTCTTGCTGTTCATCGTTGCCTTGTTAGCCCTCTGTCACACTTAGGCAGGGTTGATTCTGCCCAACTTCACTTACCTGTACCGTGTCTAAACAGACAATCAGCTGAACAAATGCTTCTCAGTTTCTCTGTAGTCAGTGCAAAGAAATAGTCATACCAGCCTGACTCATCTCACCTATTTTAGATTTTTACTGCAGAAGGAGTTGCACTCTAGTCTCTGTTTACTGTATTAACAAGACTGCTCTTCAGTGAGAAGATTTGCTGCTTTTTATGCCTTTGGTTTGGTTTTTTTTAGTCTTTGTAATCAGTACTTTTCTGAATGTCTTTCAAATCCGCTTGCATTCCTTATCTCAGAAGTTCTCAATAATCTCAGTTCTTTATCTTAAGCATGGCATTAGATTGGTGGTCCATGTCGTCTATGTCTCTCTTCAGTGCAACAGGAAATGTTTTTCAGGATCCTCATAAAACCCTGCCCGTATTCCACCATGTTTTGCCAACAAGACCTTATGATCTCCGAGTTGAAGACTTCCAGCCTTTTTTAGTCTGTTGTGTAGTAGCTGTCCTGTGTGCCTGATGATTGACTTGCCCATCATTGTCCCTACACTCACTCCACTCCATCTTTATTCAGAAACAAAGATCAGTAACTGCACATAGAACTCAGTATGAGTGCAATAAACTTGATGTTTATTGACATTTGGCTGCCACTGGGTGTTGTGCAGATAATTTTTAAGAACTGCCAGTGGCTGAGGTTTCCGTACTAAGTTGGACCTATTGGATATACACCAGTTGAATTCTTACTACAGAGATTTTCCTCTATAGCAGCTGCCATTTTATGATTGTCCAGCTCTCTCAGGTGTGACTTGAAATAAGTTTAAGTCTTGGAAAATGTTTGCAGTGGTTGAGTAAATATTTTGTTGTATTTTGTACTGTGTGATGTGGTACACTCTGCACTCTGGTTGCTGTAAATCAAAGCTTGCAGTAACATCAGTCAGTCCTGGACACAGGACCTGAACCAGTCTGGTTATTTCTAATACTTCATGGACCTTCCCCAAACAAATTTTCTTGGGCCAGTGAATAGCTCCATTTTGGGGGAAGTAGGAAGCAGAAAGTCAACAGCTTGCAAAATCCAGTCTCTCCTTATTGCAGGATCCAAAAATGTATGTACAGACAGTGTTGGATGTCCATAAGAAGTACAATGCTTTAGTCATGTCTGCATTCAACAATGATGCTGGCTTCGTGGCTGCGCTAGACAAAGTAAGTGCATGTAGTGGCAGATGCTGGACTTATTTTTTATTTCCATGCAAAATAAAAAAAATTGTCTCCCAAAATTTCACTATCTTTTTTGATTTATAGGCTTGTGGTCGATTTATAAATAATAATGCAGTGACAAAAATGGCTCAATCATCCAGTAAATCCCCAGAGCTACTGGCACGATACTGTGACTCTTTACTAAAGAAAAGGTATGTCCTCAAAGACGAATGATTATTTCATGTTGGCTTTTGTTTTAAAATGTTTTAGCCTATGAAGTTTTATACTGTCTTCAGAAACAGAACTTCACTTTGCAAGAAATTAATTGTACCAAATTCTGGATATGAAAATTTCAGTGGGACCATTCCTGAAGGTTCTGTTGTTTACTTTTCTTTTTAAGGAAGAGTGGAGGAAATAAGCAAACCTTTCTTGCCTTATAGGAATCTTCAGTTTTGGGCTTTCAGTAAAATTGAAGGAAGGGTTTTAGGTGGGGTTTTTTACACTGAAAAATTTAAATTGGGTCGTATGTTGTAAAGATATGCACATTCCCTTTTTCCCTTAAAACTGCTGCTTTCCTCCTGTTGTTTTTTCTACACCTTCTTCCATCTGGGCAGAAATTGAGGAGGACAAAAACTGCTTTCTAACCTCTCATGGTTCATATTTTAATTCAAGGTATTTGGCTTTAAATGATTTAGCAGCTCATACACTGAGTTGGTATCAGCTCAATTCATACTGGATTGGTGTCAGTTTCGCCCCTGGCAACATTTCTAATTGTTTTGGGAGAGGGAAAAAAGCCACCATCAAACAACCCAAAAATGTGAGAACTTGTTCGCTTTTCCCTTTCCCACCCCCTCCTTCCTTCAGCAAAGGATTAATTTTCTCCTTTACAATTACTGACTGTGTGCAGGGTAGGTTTGGGGTTTGCCTGGTGGATAAGCATGAGATGGAGGAGCACAACGTGGTGCCACCCGAGCTTTCACCCAGTCAAGTCTCAGCGCTGTGGGCTGGTTTCTTCTCACTGTGCTATCTAAGAAATAAAGATAGCATTTAGCAGTGGGAAGAGAGAAGTCCTTGTTTAAGCCCATAAATCCTGAGAAGTATCAAGCTACCAAGAAGTCCCAAGCAAGTCATGGTCCAGGACTTCAACCTGTGACAGTCGGGAACTGCGGAATTGCTGACAGGTGGAGCAGTGAAGTGATCACTTCATTACACTGTTTCCTCTTTAAAGAGCCTTTGATCCCAGAACTACTCAAATCTGCATTCCTTTATTTCTGAAGTTTCCATATATATCCATATGTTGGTTTCATTCTGCTGGTTTGGGACTGATTAAAAATGCTCTTCTTTAATTGCAGCTCAAAGAATCCAGAAGAAGCAGAATTGGAAGATACACTCAATCAAGTGGTAAGATGTCTATAAATACAGTTCTCTTCTGTGTAAGGTTTGGCAAGTTAATAATATTCAATTGTCACACAAGGCAGATAAGAGAAAAAAAAATTTTGGTATATTTATTTCATTGCTTAGTATTTCAGCTTTTCAGTAATAATCTCTGTGTGGCTTTTTTTAAATGATTTTGTTTTGTTTATTAAAAACCCCTTTACAGGAGATTTAAAGTGGCTGTATTGAAGCAATGCTTTTACTTAATCTGTCTATACATACAAAATATGTATAACTTTTACAACATCTTTTTGTATCATTATATATCCATGTATATATAAAATGCTGTACATGTGGAATATACAGTTCTTCTTTTAAAATAGTATCCATATGTAAAGCAAACAACTACCACCAGACCCTCTACCCTCCCCCAAAAAAGCCAAACAAAACCCCCAATCTTAAAAATTTCAGTGCAAATGAAGTAGCTCTTGCTACAGCTTTTTCAAGACAAATGTTTAAATAGTTTTTCCCTTACAAATTATCTTGGCTTTTCCAGATGGTTGTCTTCAAGTACATTGAGGATAAAGATGTGTTTCAAAAATTCTATGCTAAAATGCTGGCAAAGAGACTTGTGCATCAGAACAGTGCTAGTGATGATGCTGAGGCAAGCATGATCTCCAAACTAAAAGTGAGTATTCCATGACTGCCCCATCATCTACTGCCTTGCAGGTCTTCAGACTGTTTTGGAAAGCATTGATATATGTCCTTTCATTTGTTTATTTTATGCACAGAAAAATATGCAATCTTTTGTTCTGTATTTTTTTTTTAATCATAGGAACTTCTAGTGCATGTCTGTCTGTTGGATCTAAGCTTAATTATTCTTAACCAAATGAATGACATGGATTTAATTATTCAAAGGAATGACTACTGAAAATTTGCTTAATTTCATTAACCCATATTTATTCAGAGTTAAGCAAAATACAATCTCCTCCCCTTTGGGTTCTGTTTTATTGTGTTTTGCCTGATTTTTAAACAAAATTTTCTTCAGTTGTCAGTGGCACTTAAAGCTCATATTCCAGTGGGAATCGGCACTTTGAGTAAGGGAAATATGGAACTTTGTACATCTTCTGTTAAGAAAATAAGTTCCAACACTTTGTTATTCTCATTATCCAATGTCAAAAATGTGTCTTGCTGATGTCTCTGTGCTTTTAAAATACAGCAAGCTTGTGGTTTTGAGTATACCTCCAAGCTGCAGCGGATGTTCCAAGATATTGGTGTAAGCAAGGATTTGAATGAGCAATTTAAAAAGCACCTGACCAATTCAGAACCATTAGATTGTAAGTAATACCTTTACCTAAGTTACTGTTGCATAGTTTAGCGTCCCCTTACTTCTACAGAACTAAATGTGTGAGGGAAATATTTGACTTACTCATACTGCCACAAGTTAGTGTTCTTCTGACCAAGATAGCTGACATATTTAAATTGGTCTTCTAGGTCTGTTCTTTGTCTTCTAGTATCTCTTTATATCTTTTGTGAGTAGCTTCCTCCTGATTTTGCATCTCATGTTTAGGTATATAACTAAATTAAGTTGAATCCTGTCTTTTCTTTTTTTCTTTTTTTCTTTTTTTTTTTTTTTTTTAATGTTTGATTGGAGAGACATTTTTCTTTGAACAGTTTTGATTTTGAACACAATGTGGCCTAAGTTCACACTTATGTGAAAGTATTAAGGGAAAAGGTATGTTGTGTTCCAGGTTGTTAGATGTCCCTATTTACTTTTTTTTTTTTTTTTTTTTTTTTTAATTCAAGCATGTTGAACCAAATTCTGTCAAGAATTGATAATTGTTTCTTGGATTACAATTAGAGTTTCTAGAAGTGTATTGTCAGGCTTAAATTTTACTTAGTTTTTATATTATTATTCTTGACTTGACCAAAATGCCTTACAAGTTCGGGTGTGAAAGGTCTGTTCTTGCAGTTGTGTACTGTGGAGTGATGATGAACACTTAAAATTTTCACACTTGTGTGTTAAAAGAGAAATCCATTGTGGGGATAGAAACAGGGTAATAACATCTCCAAGTGAGAGAAAATTGAGTGCCTGTAACAGTAAATCTAAAGCTCTCCAACTGCAGTGACATCTCTCATGAATAGCTTTGGTTTATGGTCTGACAAAAATAAAATAGTGCTTAATGATTTTTTACCATGTTAGTTTAACCACAAGGCCAGAACCGTTTCTCTGTTGGAGCTGGGACTGTGTTTGAAGAGGGGTTAGGAGAAAGTGGGATAATGCATCTCATCCTGTTCACCTCTCTTTCAGTGGATTTCAGCATCCAAGTGCTGAGTTCTGGATCGTGGCCGTTTCAGCAGTCCTGCACATTTGCTCTGCCATCTGAGGTGAGGCACTTCTACTTCGTTCATCTGAGCATGGAATGATCATGAGAGAAATTTGTTTTACAAGGCTGGTGTCTCCTTCTGTTCTGTTGGGTATCAGAGAGGACTACAAGTGTCTCTGCTATTTGCCTATTTAGCCTGAGAATATTTGGAACAAGATAATTGAGTAAGGTAGTACTTCAGCTCTGCCCAGTAAAATCTTTAGATATTATAATCACTAGTTTTCTGCTGAGTGATTTATTCAGAAGAGACAGAACGTGAATATTTAACATGAGAAATAAGTTTACTGCTGTTACCCGGAGAATGAAGGTGGTTAAAACAAATCCGCTTTTCTAGCCATGCCTAATGTATCCTAAAAGGAAGAATGAAACTTGAATGCTTGTTTACATTTGTACTGTTAATGATACTTTAAAGGGGAAACTTGTAACAGAGGGAAATTTTCATCCAGTCTGCCAAATTTGAATACTTCAAGTTTCTGTTTGTGTTGTTCAGACAGCGTAGTGGTTGAGGGTGATAAGATTTGATGATCCTCTGTTGCTTCCATAGCATGTTCTAGTAATGGTAAATGAAGGTAAGTAGTATTATTTATTTATTTATTTATTATTGATGTTTTTATACAGTTAGAACGGAGCTATCAGAGATTTACTGCATTTTATGCCAGTCGTCATAGTGGAAGAAAATTAACGTGGTTGTATCAGCTGTCCAAAGGGGAATTGGTTACCAACTGTTTCAAAAACAGATACACATTACAGGTAAGGACAAGTCATGCCAGTAGAAACACTTGGTGATGGTTGTATTCAGAGGACTGGATGCAGCTGGTAGAACATTTATTGTATGTTTATTTTATTTACTGTATTGATACTAAAGGTCTGTGTTTAAAAGAAAATTGGCTTATGGAATGGAACACATTGCCTGTGGTTTAAACAGGTGTTGAACTGCATTTTGTGAGACAACTACAACCTCTTTGCCTAGGATCTCATGCTGCTTACAGTTTTCTGTCTGCTTTTTCTCAAAAAGTAGATGGGATGGGGAGTTCACAACAGTGAGAAGAAACAAGATAATGTCAGACTTTGACCTTGTCATCAACATATGTTAACCCTGTGGTGGTAGATATGGATAAGCCACTGATACCTGCTTTGTTTATAAATTTGGTTTTATTGTTCTGCTGGAGTTGGGAGGGTTGTGAGGATGAATTCAGTGGTTTGTGTTGGGTTTAACGAAGATTAAATGGGTAAGAGTCGGAGTGACAGAGCAAAACAATTTAAAACTATATTAGCAAGTAGAAGGATAATGCTTTGATACCATAGTAGATGATTTGATGAAGTGTCTGTGAGCAAGCTGAATGATCCTAATCCTGGGGTTTATGTTTAGATAATGCTGGTAGGGGGGGAGTTCTGGCTGTATAAGCAGCATTAGATTTTTTTTTTTTTATTAGTACCAGTTGGGTATTCTCTGTTGCCCAAATATTCCAGTGTATGTCTTTAACTGGTGGATTTCAGGCTGTTCAAATTCAGAAAGTGTTTGTTCATTCTCATTTTCTGATTTCCCCTCTCTCCCCTCTGTTCTCTGTTTTTGGTTCTGTCAGGCATCCACATTCCAGATGGCGATTTTACTTCAGTACAACACAGAAGATGCCTACACCGTGCAGCAGCTGACAGACAGTACTCAAATAAAAATGGTAGTGACTTTGCACATTTTACCACACTCTTGTGAACAAGTGTTTTGGTCTTCAGGGCTCTTTCTGCTATCATAAGAAATTTGGATTACACCTGCTTGGAACCAGAATCAGTTTCTGTCCTGAAGGAGACAGATGTGCTCTGTTCTTGGTCAATTCACTTTCCTGGTTTACTTTCCTGTAATCGTAACTGCCTGGTCTTCAGATGAATCTTAGTGCATTCCTGTTCATGACTGGAGTGAATTGTCTAGCTTCCTGCTGAGCTCTGCTTGGAAGTATTCAGTGTTTCAATGCATACATTTTAATGTTACAAGACAACATTCTAGCAAAAACAGTGTTTTCACTAAATGATTGATGCATGCATCTGTCATTCTTTTATATCTCAAGACTTTTTTACATGAACATAGTAAAATCTGCAGTTCACTGGCTAACTCTCCCGTGTGGAAAAGGTTCCCTCCTTTTCTTTCCAAGCAGGCTTTATGGCCCACAATTTGGCATTTATTTGGCCATTAGTAATAGGTTTGAATGAGGTCTGCTCTGCCTTCTGAAAAGTTAGGTGTTCCTATTCAGCAGGATCTTTACTTCTAGAAACACGTATCTAGAAAGTTACTGTTGCTCATGATTTACAGCAAACCCAGAAGTCTTAGGGATTGCCCTTTATTATAGACTGTGGTAAAATAGCAGCTTTGCAGGCCTGCACAGAATATTGCCAGTAGCCTTCTGGCTGACCAACCAGCAACAGCAACCAGAACAGATCCCTGTTAAAAGAAAAAGATGTTAATCCGAAAGCAGAGTGTGCCTGCTTTCTGAAGGTTAAGCTTGCCGTGGTATATATATTTACATGGTTTGGGAAAAATGATTTCTTAGGCAATAAATCTGCTTGCAAAATAGTTCCTAAAGCAGCAACTGGAAAGATCTCTTGCTTGGAATTAGTCTTTCTTAAGAATTTTATGGTTTTTGACCGACCACAAGGAGGATATGTCCTAACATCCAAAAAGGACATTATGTTTTATTTCTGTGAACTATGTTTTTACTGCTTTTTTCCCCCCTCATTTTGCAGTGTTCTGCACTCAATAGTTCTTAGTCTAAATATATGTGTTCCTGTTCAAGTTTTTAAGTTAGACAAAGGTGCTGTCTATCTGCGCTGATATTTTCTATAATTTTGTAGGATATCTTGGCACAAGTTCTACAGATACTGTTGAAATCAAAATTGCTTGTAAGTACTCCTTTCTTACAACCTGCTTAACATACAGTGAAATATGCTAAAGACTATTTATTTATTTGTTTGTTTGTTTATTTATTGCAGGTTTTGGAAGATGAAAATGCAAATGTTGATGAAGTGGAGTTAAAACCAGATACTTTAATAAAACTCTATCTTGGTTACAAAAAGTAAGCAGCATACATCACTTAGATGTAATGGGTAGCATCCTCCTCTGCTTTCAAAATCTGGGTGGAACCTAATATACTTGGGATGAAAGCTTCAGGGTTCAAGTGCCAATTCAAATGTAGATCCAATGTGTACCAGCATTAAGGGAGAGGGCTGGCAAGTGGTGGGGGATGGGTATGATTTCAGCTCTTTGACTCTGTCATAAAGTCTGTCAAGGCCTGACATATTTTCATATGTCCTTTTTGTTCCTTGATTCTTGTCTAATTCTTGACTAACTGGTTCAAGTGCTGCTGTTTCTTCAAGGCGCATGACTCGCATGCACTCAGCAAAATCCATGATATTTTGTAAGGTTACAGTAGTGTCTAGTGACCAGCAAAGGTCAAAAGCATAAATGTTCATCCACTACTGCTAACACGAGAAGATCAGGCTCATTTTATAACCACAGAATATACAGTGATTTGAAGACTTAATAAACACAATTTTCAGTAGGTTTTATTACTTACTTTAAACAGTTGTATATTTTAAGCTGTTTACAGCACTGTGGTACGTTTTGTCATGCTTACCTGAGCATAGATATAAACACACATAAATTCAGTGAGGAGTTCAGTACTTCCTGAAGATAAAATCTCAAGTGAAAGAAACATTTTAAAACCTTTCCTTGTACCTCACTCTTTATCTGCTTTCTATCCCCCTTTACCAATAATTAAAGGTTTGAGAATTCATGGTCAGTTACATTAATGCAGTGATGGAAACAGCTCAGTGTTGCTGCATTGTGCAGCTGCTGGTTCCCAATTTATGATAGAGAACACTGTGCTAAATAAATAACAGATCCTTTCCCCAGTGCAGCCAACAGGCTGAGCAGAGCCCTGTGCTCCCTGGTGCTCTGATGCTGAGGCTTGCTCGCCACTTGTGCCACAGGACCTTGTCTTGAGAGTGGCCGCGTGTGGTAGTGGGCTCACCTCAGCACAGCCATCAGTGCTGGGAGCATGTGAAAGAAGGGCAGAACTCAGTTCTACAGAACAGATCTCTCCATGTTACTGTGAGAATCCAGTCTGTAGATCAGAAAGGGGATTCTGTTTCCATTGACTTCCCTTGTCCCCTTCACTGACTCCAAGCTTTTTACTACACACAGAAATGTTCTGAATACAGTGTAACTGTACAGTGCTAGTTAGACCTCACAGATCACTAGGATGGATGCAGTAAGTTGTGAAATAGACACTCACCAGAAAGGTATTTTGTTTCTTTGGTTGGTTGTGGGCATTCTCTTTTTTTTTTTTTTTTTTTTTTTTTTTTTTTTTTTTTTTTGAACATTAGAGTGTCTAAAGTTTTCAGAAGAGCCAAAGTCCTCTTTTGTTGTTAAGTAATTATGGTGATGTGGCTTTTATTTTGGAGCTGGGTTTTGTTTGCAGTATTTTCTGTGTTTCTTCAGTTTTTAAACAGTCCAATTGTTTATTAATTTCTGCTTTTCTTTACAGCAAAAAATTAAGGGTAAACATCAATGTGCCAATGAAGACTGAACAGAAGCAGGAGCAAGAAACTACACACAAAAATATAGAGGAAGATAGGAAACTACTGATTCAGGTGAGTTTTATTGCAGAATGCTGCCATGAACTCAGAATCACAACTTTGTAATCATTTAATGAAGTTACTGTAGGGGTTTCTTAATTTTTATTAGAAGACAACATGCCATTACAGTGCACTATGTTAGAGTTCAAAAAATGTGTTTAAAATGTTCTTAAAGGTGATTGGAGTGTGTAATAGAAAGTGGAGGAAGCATTTCTACAGATAGGATGTGTTCTTCACGTTTGTTCTAACCTGATGTTGATGAGTGTTTGGGTTCCTTGGATGCACACACTCACCAGACCTTGTCCTGGGTGAAAACTGAATAATAAAAAAACAGTAATACCCAGGTAGTATGAAATTAACAGCAGTTTTATATCAGTTCATTTGGAATCCACTCGAGAGGCAGGGGAAGGAAATACAGATGTACCACTAAGAGAGTGTCACAGTAAGGTTAAATACATAAAGAAGTCTCTTTGCTACACAAGTGGTGTTGTGTGGCTCTTGGTACCAGTTGGTGCTATTGTTACAACTGACTGACTGTAAGCACAGTTCTAAAAATTCATGTGTCAAAACCACTTTTGATGACTGTGTGCTGGGTAGAGTCTGAGCTCTTGAAGTCTGTGTGAGTAGCTGACACTCGTGGGCAAGCCTCTCCCCATCTGGTGCTCGAGTTGGTTGTGGTGGTGCTTCTGTACGAGCAGACATGATCTCCTAGGGAAGTGGCTTTATGCAGAGGGACAAGTAGTTTGCTCCTAAACATGCCTTCCTGACTTCGCTGTGCAGGCTGCTATTGTGAGAATCATGAAAATGAGGAAGGTTCTAAAACACCAGCAACTGCTTGGAGAAGTGCTAACACAGCTGTCCTCAAGGTTCAAGCCACGAGTTCCTGTAATTAAGGTATGTAAGAACCACATCTCTGAACCTGGATTCCAGGAGGTGAAGAGGATATACGTACAGACAAAACACATGCTTCTGAATTAAAGGAAAGTTAAGGTGATGAGGTGGGAGGGGCAAGGACATATTTTTGAGTCCTAAGCAGGAAATACTTTAACAAGAAATATTTTATTTCTCTTAGGGTAACATCCATGTTTCACATTGTTGGCAGTGGTGGTAAAATAGTAGCAGGATTGCATCTTTTCACATCACTGTCAGTTTACCATAGCCCTTGATCCACGCTTACCTTTTGTTCCTGCTCTCCCAGTTGTGGGACTACAGCCAGCCACAGGGTTGGCTCAATAAAACAGTTTCCTGCTTTCTTTTACAATAAAAATGTTGGGGAGGGGGGCATTGTATTTAATTATTTACTCATAATTATATTAATTATTCATTTATGTATATTAATTTCTTCATCAGTTTGTCTAAGTGAGCTCAGCAGCGGTTTTTATATCCACAACCAAGGGTAGGTGGGGCAAAGAACAGGCAGTGAGAGCACTTGCATAAACTGGCACTGGTCCTGGGCAGTGACACAGGCAGCTCTTCACTGCAGCTGCTGTCTTTAGTGACCTTACATAAGCTCTCTGCATCTTGGTGTAATTCTTCATTTGCTGTCTTACTACGAAGTTGCTCAGCATACTGATGATCTCCCAGTCACACCCCTGGAATGGCATCCAGGAAGTGTAATTCAGTTTAGTGCATTAGCAAAGCCCTCTGCTTGGATGTGGTCAGAAAGAGGAGAGCGAACTGCTATGGTTTGTGTCCTTTGCCTAGTCCCTTCCTCTGCTTGGCAGGGAACTCCCTCGGGGGTCAAAATCAAAGTTTGTAGCAACCCTCAGAGAGGGCTTTTGTTCCCGTGTGCCACCACTTACCTCTGTTCCTCCCACAGAAATGCATCGACATCCTCATTGAGAAGGAGTACTTGGAACGTGTAGATGGTGAGAAGGACACCTACAGTTACTTGGCTTAACATTTTTATTAGCAATTACCTGACTGTGTGACACTCGGCAAGTAGGTATGTGATGGAAAGAATGAAAGCAACAGAACTTCATAGCAGCCACCCTGCTGCCATTTGGACCTCCCTTTTTAATGACTGAGACCAGGACTCCACCAGCCAGTCTCAGATTTACATCAGAACTGCTCAGGATTGATACATTTCAAGTATGTAAATATGGACACCAATGCCATTTAACCTAATTTAAGAACAGAAAGGAATCAGACCCTTCTCGTTTGAGGGTTGCATGCTACTGCATTTAAATCAATACATTGGCTATATGATAAACAGCTGCCATCACAGGCAGCACTTATACATGTTGGCAGCACTTGGAGAGCGAGTCTGAATGGACCCATGTGTAATCTGCTATGAAAAACCATTTGTATAGTGTGTTTCATTTTTTAATGTGTGATAAATAATAAAAAAAAATTAAAAGATTTCTGTACAAGTTGCATTTGGTTTTATTGTTTTAAGTTTCATGACTTATCTTTCTAAATGTAAATAAAAGGTATAATGGTTATGAAAGCTATTAGAAATTCGTTTTGCTTTTCCTCCCCATTTTCTGGTGCTTTAAGAACATTTTGTTCTCTGAAGAAATTGTCATCTATTATCTGTGCATGTTATTTCTTTTTGAAGAGGAAATGTCTGCACTTTGAAAATAAAAGAAATCTGTGATGATTTCACAAGATATGCAGAACAGAAAATACTCAGAATATATGTGGCAATGCTTGGTCATCTGAAATTGGAGCTGGTTTTATATTGCTCATTGTGCTATAAAATGCATCACTCTTGCATAAATGCTGCCTGGAATAAAGGAGGTTTAGGCTGCCCATTTCTTTGACTAGAACAGAAAATTGAGTGTGTTCCTAAAGATTAATTCCCATTAAATGCAACCTGTGATGGGAATTAAAATATTTTTGAGTGTTACTACACCTATCTTGATTGACCAGGCCTCATTCCGTTCTTCTCACAACATTTTCTGAAATGAATTATTGGCTTTCCACATGCTACAAGCAAAATGCTGACATCCTCACAGGTCTCATTTTTGGTAATCTGTATTTTCTAATCTTCATGGTGAAAAGAACTTAACTTCTGTGGTCATTTTACCCTTTAGAATTTGTGATTTGTTCAGTGTTTCTTCTCCCAGGAAGGGAGCCAGGTTTTGTGTTGCTAATGTTTTTCTGTTGAGGGAAACTAATGGTTACAGTTGAACTCTGGGTTTAAAAAACAATTATGGAGCAGTACTCGATGTGATCCAGACTGATTTGGAAAAAGGGAGGGGGGTTATCTGCGCTTGAGATTTTGTATGTTTGCTATTTCTGTTCTGAAAGAGCTGAAGACTGCCATAATGGGCAATAGAAGCATCTTGCTGCTCAGTTTTAAAATTGCTTCTGGAAATTTAGAAGAGTGGAGCTTGTGCTGCCTCTTTAGTTTTTCTTTTTTTTTAAGATGCTGCTTTGTTTTTGTAAACCCTTCTTGCAGAAAGCTCAGGGCTAATAGATTTTTGTAGGAGGATGTGATATGATGACAAAGAAGCAGCCTGAATTCCTCTCTTAGGTGGAAGGCCAGAAATCACCTACTCTGCGCTGCCTTTCAAAGCCCTGGGCTGGTTAAAGCAGTGCATCCAGCTTCAGACCAGGAGCTGTGCTCTACCCAAGCAGGGAGAAAATCAGGTTTTTACTGTTCTTTTCCTCATGAACTCTTAGTTCTTACTTGGGCCACCACCAAGGCAGAGGGCATGTGGCAGCTGCCTGTTGTATATGGAGTGTGGAAGCAGGAAGAGCTGAATTCAGCCCCAGACTTGGAGCCCCTTCAGTGCAAAATTAAATGGTCACCATGGACAAGATTTCTTGGAATCACTTTGGCAATAATGCCAGCCTGTGCCTGCCCTCCCACTCCAGAGCATTGTGTTCTACCTCACAAGAGGCTGCAGAGTTCACAATCCACTGGCAAGTAAGAAATAAATATGGTAGCCCTGTATGAGACCCAAACAGACATTTAGCTGCTATCTAAAATGATTCTGGATATAAACTATACATTTCTCTTCTGCATCTCTTAATTTTTTAATGTCTCTGTAATTATTGTTGTATTCATCATTCAGTTTGGTGCTTCAGAGAAGCCACAATGAGGGCACCTTGTACTACAGCTTTATCTTGAAAGCAGTGTCACAGAAATTACAGCTCTTCTGGCACTTACTCCAGAGAACGTGGATGTAGCTGCATGCGAAGGGAGCGGAGAAGCTGCACGACCACACCTCCTCAGGCACTGCAGCACCACAAGCACCTGACAGCTACACTGTTTCCATCTTCACACTATTGTAAATGACCCAGAGTAACAGGAACAGAAGGAGACAAGCATGGAGCTGCCTTTGCACAGAAGTTACAAGTTAAATTCACATTGCTTCCTCAAGGGGCTGACACAAAATTCCAACTCAGTTCCAGTAAAAATGAAGAAGTTCAAGTATCCTTTATTCAAGGTTGAAAAATGTACCACACCACATTATTGCAAAAGTTCATAGGTACAAAACACTTTGCAGCTGGTGAGAAGGCAATAAAAAGTTGGTTTTTTTTAAATTTGTTACTATAAATTACTGTTACAGTACTTTGCAAATACAGAATTTCAAATTGCATCATTTTTATTTTTCTAAAATTGCCCACAGTACTAGAAATTCCTGAAGATAAGGCAGCTGTTTGTTTAAAAGAAGAGGTAGCTGGTGTCAAGGGATTTCCATTTCTCTTTCAATGCCCACATACTTAAGGGCATCGGCTTGGCTATATCTGAAATTACAAAAAAAAAACAAAATCACAAATGAAAAAACAGTATCATGGAACATTTCAGCACCACAACCCAGAATCCTCTCATACTTAGATTTTCCATAGTTTCCTCACCAGCTGGGGTGTTTCCTCCTTGTGTGAATCTGCAGGTGCATAACACTGCTGACCACTCAAGAAACTACTTTTAGAGGTGTTTGATCAAGAGACAAATCACTAAAATTCCATGCTTTTTCACCTTGAATGTCAGTCATTTTCAGTACTGGAAAGCACTGCATTTCTCAAGGTTGACCTACACAGTATTGCCACTGGACAGCTTAGTTTTTGTCAGGTGAGATGATTGTAGAGGAAAGTAAGAACACATTCTTAGCAAGCCCTTCTCTGTTGTAATTCTGAAATTTCACTCTCTGAAATTCTTGCCTATTTCTGAATGATGGGGGAGTTAACCTGTACTGGTACCAAGGGAACCCTACCAGAGAAAGTCTGTCTCCATTTGTCACTACACTTCGCTCTACACGAGCTGCTGTTCCAAGTTTGCAGGCTCTTAACCAGCTGCTTTGCTTAAATGAGTCTTGCTATGGCATCTGGCTTAACAAAACCAGTGTGGGGAGTGCTGCTTCTGAGCTGCTGAGACCTGAGCTTGCAAGGATCAGGCAGGCACAGGAATTAACCATGAGATGTGTGGCGATACTGAAAGTTAATCCCACCTGTGAAATCCATCTACCCACCTGTAGTCAAAGAACAGTTCTTCACCAGTCTGAATGGCTCTTTTAGCAAATATTCCTATTCTGTGATCACCATTAACCATCATAACTGTTTTAAAAGAAATTAAGTGTGTTAGTACAAATACTGATAAAATGCATGCTAAAGAAGTAGCTCATAGTATTTCATACATTGATGAAAAGAAAGTAAATGTGAAACTTACCTTTTGCATAGCAGTTGGGATTTACTGAATGGTTTGCAAATCTAATTTTGTTGCCCTTGCGTGTTGCATCAACCACAAAATCTACGGGGGGGGGCAGAAAAAAACAACAAAACCCACAAATGATGGATGGGTCAGCTAAAAACACATTTTTGAGTGAAATACCTAGTGTGTTTGGATCTTAGCAGCTGGAGAAGACAACTGCACAGCTTCCCACAGAGAAGAGCTGGCCCATCACCCTACAATAGCTGAACTCTGCTGCTCCGCACTGTGCTTCCCCTTTATCTCCTGCCATAGTGGCACCAGCACCTTAACTTCTCATTGAAGCTTCTCTACCTTTATTCCACAAGGACAAGCTCCATAAATATGCTAAGTCAACACTGACATAAAGCAGCAGGTCTTTTCTTCATTTCAACTATTTTTTAGTATTTTATGCTTGACACAGTGCAACCTGTATTTTTCTCTTCTAGTGGCAGCAGCCACATAATCTGTATGTGGCTGTTTTCCCCCCAACACAATTACCATCATAACTTACTGCTGATTTAATTCAGTAAAATTATTTCAGACAATACCTGGCAAGCCTTTTAAATTCTTTAGTCTACTTAATGTCTGCACGTAATTTTACTCCATGAAGTTCTACTCTTTTTGTATAGTTGTTTGTGTAATAGGCTCCATCACTACATCTAGCTGACTAGCACTGAGAGAAAACCCCAAACACTAGCCATCACTAGGATGAATCCACACACTGACAGGGAAAGATGTGTGGAAAAAAATTCTCATTGTCACCTGCTGTCTGCAGAAAAACAGGGCTGAGTGAAATGCTGAGCATACATACTTTGCGTATGCTGCCAAGGGTTGCAACTAATGCATACATACCATTATTCAAGTTAAACAGAAAGCTGCACATGTATTTGTCATACACTTTTCCTCTTCTGTCTGCCTCATCCTGAGAAATAATCTGAAAGAAACAGTACTTGTAAAAAAGAGAAGCACTCCTCCGTTTTGTAACCATAGCAGCTTAATGCCAACCCCCCCCCCCACAGCGTTCTGAAAGACAGGTGGGAGTTCTTTTTATTCTCTGGGATTCAAAGTATTCCCAAGCAGTGTTGTTTTCAGCAAGCATTCTGCATTTACCAAACATCCATGCTTTGCTCTTAGCATAAATTAACTCTTTCAGAGCAGAAGAAAAGGAAGAATTGCTTCTCATCTCAAAATCGGGACTGCATACCTGATTCTGGGTTTTAGTGCTACAGAATATAGCTTAGCTAAAGCACCTACTGACTTTCAGTACTATACTAAATGATTTGCCACCAAATTCCAAGCATGCTTGAACTGAAATTCCATCCAAGATAAAAATGACATTCCAGCCTCTCCTTCTCACAAGGACCTATTTCAAAATGTTTGTGACATTTCAGCTGTGTAGCTCCTGGGGTCTGAGCCTGTGACAGCAGCTACAGCCTGTGATGCTTAGTCGGCTCTGTCTAAACGTGATACCAGGTCACAGACAGTGGTATCCCATGGCTGGTCCCTGTCAATGCAGAACTTCACCAATTAAGCTCATAACCAGTGTTCTCCATCCTTACCTCACCACAGTATTCAGAGATGAATTCATTCTTCTGTACAGGATCTTTGATAAAAATTCCCCAGCCTGCCACATCTGAAGGTGCCAATAGTAAGTGCTGTGGAGCAGAAAAACCAAAAAGTTTAGACATGCCTAGCTTAGATTTGAGTTCAGGTTTTTTTCCATTTTGTTTTGTATCACTTAGTGAAATGTGTATGTTGGGACTCCAGGAGAGCAGACAAATCCAGTCTTCCAATAATCAAACACACACTAAAATTACAGTTTGTGGATCAGAAGATGTATGTAAAAGAAAAATGACCAAGTATTTGAAAACTACTAAAAATTTTAGTTTAACCTTAAAGTGAGGGTGTTACATAAAAACTTATTTACTAAAGGCTTCAGCCTCAAAAGGTCTGCAGATAGGAGCCCACTACTCAGCTCAGTCATCAACTGTTTTGTGAGAAGATGTTCCAGAGTAGAAATAAACTTTGGCTTATTGATTTATTTATTTGTCAGAACTGAATGGGCTTTCAAGATATCCTCGGTAGACTGTATACAAGTTTATGCCTTAGAAGAAAGGAACAGGTTCCAGACTCTGGGATAAACTTCTTTATGCTGATCTGGGGAAAGACTGCTGAGGGATCACTTTAGAACAGCAGCCTATTTGCAACTAAGAAGCAAAGCCTGAATGGGAAAAAGGAGATATTCTGCTGCAGTGCTGCACAGAAAACTAACTGTTACATGACAAAATGTAGAAAGAGCTTAACAGCAGCACACGAGCAAGCTAACAAGTGACAACTTCCTTGCTGTTTGGTTTGGTTTGGGTTTTTGTGTTTTCTTTTCCTGTTTGACAGCATGAAGGCAAATATTTTCAAGTTCTCTGGCTTGAAAATATCAGAACACCTCAAAACCCAGGCAACAGGCATGCAGTTGCATAACTCTGGACATACTTTTTTGGATCCTCTCTGAATGCTGCAGTTCTTGCAAGAAACATTTTTGCTGTCCCAGTGGTCAGCTGCTCCACAAGTCAGACAGAGGTCAGGATCACACTCACGGACAGCCAGGTAACAGGGGCACTGCTTGGTGTTGCATTGTGCTTTACAACGACACCCAGGAAAACGATTTTGGCCTACAAAGGAATGAGTGGGAAAGGAAGAGAGCACGTATGAAAAAGTACAGCATAAAATTAAGACTGGGCAGTTTATAGCATATCAGAATACTGGCAACAAAGCCATTGATATCTGCAGAGGACATTCAGAAGTACTGTAAATTCTTTCCCGATTTTAATTACTCTTCCTCGCACTTAATTACTTTAATTACACATGCTTGCACTGTTTGACACAATTTGCTGCTCCTGTAACACTGTCTGCAGTATGGACAGACTGGTAGGACAGAGCTCGATGGTGGGACAGTGAGAGAAGTTTACAGATAACTTTAAAATGTTTTACTTACATTCTGAGCTGCATTGACAAAACTTCTCACAGAAGTTTTGAGCAATTACACATGGGCATGAGCTATCACAAGGCTGACGTGGGTGATCACATGGCTGATAGTTGTAAACGTGATTCGATGACCCATCTGAATAAAAATAGCAACATTTTGTAAAGTTGAAAGTTGCAAACAAACAATATACAATATACAGTTCCCCTCACTCTAAGGTAAAAATTCCCTTTTAGTCATTTAACTAAGAAAGCCCAAACATGAACAAAAAACCCAAACCCACAGCAAGTGGGGTTAAGAACCAAAAGACACCAAACCAGAACTGTAACATTAGTGAGGTGTTTTACACCATTAGCTGCTTCCTAGTGCAGCTCATTCTGCCATTGCTCAGCTGCTTTGAGTATTCAGAGCTGAAAGCTGTTTCTGTGGAAAACTGAAAAACGAAACTACAATGGTATAATTTCCTGTCTGAACGTGTTTTGGAATAGCACTGATATTATTCAGCAAAGTAAATTTGCTTAAATACCCAAAGCAATTTTTAATGTGGAACAACAGTCAACTTTCAAACAGGTAACACTGGCAATGTAATCCCTTTATTATTATTATACCACTGTGCTTTCCCAAGTCAATTTTCCAGTACAGACAATGCTGAAGTCTTCTAAGCAAGAAAGGAACTACCAGGGACAAGTCTAGAGCTTTACCTATAGAGCAGCTAGGAAAATTTGGTGCTATATAAATTATATTTTCTATTAATACTCCTGAGCTTGTTTTGGGTTTGCATGAATTTGTAAATTTGTAAAAATGCTCAAGTTAGCAATCAGCAACAAAAAAGGAGAGAGACAAACTGATCAATTATTTATGTTGCTAGAAGTCCCAACCACTCTCAACAAATTTTCAGAGAACTATTTCTAAATTAATTTAAAAAAAAAAAAAAAAAAAAAAAAGGGCACTTTTTACTGCAGCTCCTATCCTTAATTCTGTTTTTACCTCTCCTTCAATGAGGCCATACTGGAAAGACTGTAAACTCAGCCTCCTTCCCTTTTTATTGAATTACACAGAGCTCTTCCAGCTATGTAAACCGAAGAGTACCTGTTGTCCCTACAATATGGGTAGGGAGAGTTTACTTTTTTTTTACTTTTCACTCCCGTATAATTTCTAGCTCCCCACAGAACATATATAATGGCCTAACATTAAAAAAAACAAATAATCAGGCCCCCCCCAAAAAAACCAAAACCAAAAAAAGCAATAGTAGATTCTTAAAAGTTCAGGACATAAATTGAATGGAAAGATGCTAACCCTTTTTCAGCTGTATCTTTCTGCAATGAGCAGCCCACAACCTGCAAAAACACAAAACAAACAAGAAGGTTGACAGGAACTCCTCCTGCAGTGGGCTGGGAAAGGCAGCTGCATCTTGTACTCACACTTGACTTAAGATGGGAAAGCTTCTGGAGACATGAACACCTGCTAACTGCACACAAGTCAGAGGGGCTGCAGCAGAACCACCCTGTCCCAGTCTCTCGGGCTTGACAAGATCAGAGCCCTGCAGGCTGCTCCCCCCATTCCCCACATCATTCCTCTAGTCCCAGGATCGTACAGACGAGCAGTCCCCACCCAGCCCAGGCTAGAGATGCTTAAATTCAGATGGCCTTGAAGGAAACCCTGCCAAGAGCTGCTTCTGGCAGGCAGGAGCAGCAGCGAAGGAAGGATATGAAGGTGCAGATCTGCAGGGTCATGCCTAAACAGGGGGGTGAAAGTGGGACAGCTGTTTGCTTCACAGGACTTGGCCCCAGCACCACTCTGGTTGTCACCTCGGACCACAGCCAGGTCCTACCCTTCACCTGAGGAGCTCCAAGTACTCGAGCACAGGAGACAATGTCTGCCTGGCACAGCCACACTGCTGGGACCTCAGTACTCTTTCTGGCTGGATACATTTCCCCAGTTGTCCTGGCTGGTGGTGCTGCACTGAGCCTTTTCCCTTCTACTTTAAAGTCTACACTCCTTTCTCTCATGTCCTTACAGTTTTCCTTCAGCATCCCCCTTCTCAGGTAGCTCAGCCAAGCACGCCCTTTGCCAGAAGTGGTGGTTTTGTTGTGTGGTGGATTTTATTGTTTGCGTTTGTTGCTTTGCCATGTTTTTTTAAGAACAACATGCTCTTGGTTATCATAACATAACTCACTATACTTGAAAGTTCTTGCAAGTTACAATTCCTCCTTTATTTTGTATCCATTTCATATTGCAAGCTCTTTGGCCAGGGAGTGTCACCTATTCCACAAACAATGTCAGATACAATCAAGTAAAAACACCTCTCTGGACCTTTGGTACCAAAAGGAAAACCAGACTTTTAATTTCAGTAGCCCTAAAATTAAAGGAGAAAGCAGTTGTTTTATTTTTTCTTACTTTATTTTATACTTCCTTAGTATATCATATAACAACATGACACCAACATGGGAGAAGCCTCATTCCCTGGCCAAATAATACATTGCCAGCTGCATCGAGCAACCTCACTTCCTCTGCAGATTTACTGAGCAGCCCAAAACACTCATGAACACAGGTACTAAAAGATCCCCAGCACAGAACACCTAGAAAGCCGTTCTGCCTTTCAGTGACCGCAACACTCCTCAGAAGTTTGCACTCCGAAAAAATATCTCCCACTGTAACTACTTAAATTGGACTTTTTAGCTGCTACTTCTTTCATAAAACCACAGCAGCTTCTACTTCAACCAAATGGTGTGCTGTGCCCTCCAACAGCTTCAGATAAATAAGATTCTCTATAAAATTGCCCTTTTAAAGCTTTACTGTGAGCTTTTAACTCGACAACCAACTTTCTTACAAGCACTGAAGGAGCCCATACAAGTTAGAAACCAACAAAGGCAGATTTGTCCAAGTAACTAAGGCTGAGGGGAAGGAAGAAGCCCAGCATCACAGGGTACTGTAATAAATAGATGACATTCCTATTAAGAGTGATTTACTCTAGAAGAAAAGGCTACCAACATACATTTATGAATTTTGAGACTGATTCTGCAAGAAGACACTTCCCATATACCTGAAAGGAGTGCAATTTTGACTTAAATTACTCTAATGCACATCAAACTACTTTCTTTCTTGTCTGCCTGGTATTTGGAAAATGTAACATACCATATTTTTGAACAAGTCTTTCACAGAAACTTGTCTGTCACCCCCAGATAATAAGGACCTACTAGCACACCAAACCTTTAAAAGCATTCTGTGGCCAGACTTCTTAAAATACCCTTTCATTAGCAATTAGCAGCTTTACTTTTTCTCCTGAAGTAAGCACTATCCTAATACTTTAAATGTACACACACATCAACAAAGCATTAATAGTAACAAATCAAAGCAGAAAGAAAACTACAGGTGGCAGTCACAATGGGAAAGGCATCCATCTGCTCTGCCCCTCTTCTGGAGAGACTGGTATCACAGGAGGGAGAGAGGCCAGTGAGAGAAGGGCTGGAGACACGCAGTGGCAGCAGGAATTGTGGGGAATGACACAAGACAACAGGCAGCAGGCTGCCAACACTGACCTACCCGACAGGAGCTTTGACTGCGACAATCCAATAGTGCATTCACTGCCTTGTAACTTCCAAAAACTGCCACAAAGCACTGCAAGTTCCCCTGGTTAGTGCACAAAGCTGAAGCCTGAGTAAGCACCATACTAAAGGTAACCATTTTCGTATCTGCCCTATAATCTGCCATCTTAAACAGAAACAAAAGGCAAGACCTGTTCCCATGCAGCAGGAAGCAGAGGCAAGGAAAAGACAAAGTTGAAAAAGCACTCACAACTTGAAGCTTTATTAAAAAAAAGCCAACTGGAAACTTCGTGGCAGGTTTCCAAGCAAGCTGGTGGATTTGTACATCTGGTTGCTGACATCTGCAGGAGAGCCAGCTTAGAAAACAAGTGTTTGCAGAAGCATCGTGACAGAAGTCAAAGATCTTGTTCTTCTCTCCTAACATCCTACTAGACTTTGCCAGGGGTTCTAAGCAGCAGCGGTGTCAGCCAACCCAACACTAACAACACTCTTTGGAAGAAGCTACTCCAGCATTTCTTGCCCCGCACAGGGATACTCTGCTATCAGAAAGAGCACTGAAAGTTCAAAATACATGCCAATTATGTCCAATACATCTTTGCAGTGTTTGATGTTCTGGCATCACTCAAAAGACTTCAGTCTCCCAGATCATCTTATCCACAGCCTCCCCACCACTGAAGACTCAGCCTTCCGACCAGGTGGCACATAAGAACATCTGCACCAACACCTCAGCAGCACCTTTTGCCTGATAACAGTGAGACTTTAAATCCCTACAAAAAGGCATCCTGAACTCTTGGCAGAACTGCATAAGCTATTCAAACACATGCAGTGAACAGCAGTCCAGCAGAAGGTAAGGACAGGAGAAGGAAAATGAGAAACTGGTGGGAAAAAAAGAAAATACTTTCAAATAAAATTTACTAAGTGGCCTCTGAATAGGGGATGAGGGAGAAGAGGAAAACCAAAATAATAAAGAAGCAGAGTTTTACATGGCCTTAAAATCAGCTCCAAAATAGAGGAATGAGTGCTAATTAGTTAAAGCAAATGCAACTCAGCTCCCAACAATGGAAGAAAAACATACAGATGAAACAATGAACACTACTGAAGCACACTCTCCCTCCAGCATACACCCATGCTTTTCAGAATTCTTTCTTCATTCAGATTTTTGACTGGCTTCTATGCAAAGTACTCACTTCTCATCAAGGCAGAGTCTTCTCAAAATAACATATTAATCTGGTACATAGGCGAGGCTCTGACACTTACTGGTTCTCCAAAAAGCAACTACATTAAAAGTCGTCTTCTCCCACTGATCACCCTTATTACAGCTATCTTAGCAAGAATGACACAGGAAGGAGGGAGACAAGATATTTCATTATCCAAGAGGGGTGCAGTCTTGCCAGCTAGTTGTTCAGTATGCCCATATGGGCACCAAGGTGACTTGGGAAATAGGCAAAGTCTTGCAAGAAAAGATTTTATCTGCTCTCAAATCAGTTACAAGAGGCCAGCAAAGGTAGCCTTTTGCTGCTGCTTTTCTCTTTGGTAACTCTGCTTTAGCTCAAAGCCACACACACACGAGGAAAACCTGCCAACAGGTAAGACCCTTGCAATGGAAAAAGGCAAAAGGAAGGGAAGGGCCTCCCCGGCTCTAGGACTGGATTTACTCTAAGAGTGAGCAAACTCAAGTAAAAGAAAGGTAAGAAACAGGGGAAGACTTCTAAATGGTTGTCCCAATTGCTGGTTGTGGGAGACCTTCAGAGTGCTAAGGTTACAGCAGGATGTAGGTGGGCTAAACTGCTTTCCTTTTTGAAAAGGCTACTGCCCATAGAAGAATGGAGACAGCTTGATTGACACGTATTCTGGGACATGACATTTGTAAAATTATCTCCTTCCTTCAATGAGAGTTTAAAGAATTAAAGGGCATTTCAAAACTAAATTGCTACCATGACAGGTTTTATATGGGCAACTAATAAAAACAAAATAAAGTCAAGAAACCCCGTGCAATAGTGTGTGCTTTTATTTACTTGGGAAAAAAATACCATAAACTAAAAAAAGTTTGAAAACTCCTCCAACAATGTCAGCCTAGTAATCATACAATACATTTCAGCAGCAAAAATACATTTGAGCATTTTAGCTACTCTTTTCAAATAGATGTAGTGGCACCATTTTTATAGCAACTTGTGTGAATCCGACAGCAAGCTAATTCTCAGCTGCATATTCCAAACTTGCACCATGGCTAATAACCTAAATTTAAAACAGCCAAGCCTACCAAATGCCCAGACACTTGAAAACTGTGCCAAGAGCAGTAAAATCAATAGCTTTTGCTGAGAACAAAATCTCTTCCAGATGCTCACTGAATCTTTTCCCAGCTCACGTTGCCTGCCTCTATGCTACAAAGCAGAAATATTCTACTCCACATCAACAGGATCTTTGAACCAGTTCAGGAATTTCACTAGGCCTGGAAATAATAAATAGACAAGCTAAGACAGAAGCAAGAATTGATGGGAGAAGAACTGGAAGGACAAACTTGGGGGAAAATAAGGAAAGTTAAAGGGAGAAATAGGAAATTATATGGAAAAAAGTGTACTTATTGCTTGCTAAAGAAATGTTTTTGCTAATTTTCAGTCAGCTTTTTATCTCCTATGTTCTTATTTCTGGAAATAAAAATAATCAATGCAGAGCTGCATTTTCCAAGCCTCGAAATTCTCAAAGAAAAATGCACTTCACAGACAGACAGCAGCCACCGAGTCTGCAGTTTCAACAGAAATTATGTCATATGGTCTTCGTGGCTCCAGAAAAAGCTTTATTTTGTTCTTCATTGCAGCTTCACTTCAAATAATAACTTGTTAACCTGGTTCTTTAGTTGGTGTTCTAAGTGCTAATGAAACTGGGGTGCTACAAAGGAATAGTCTCTCCTAAAGAAAAAAAAAGGCAATCCTACTAGCTTGCTAGAATACACTTAATCATTAAAAAAAAAGGTTTAATCTTAAAATACCATATAATCATTACTCAATCCCATTGAAACGCTTCCAAATTTTATGTTTATTGCTGTAAAAAATAATTATACCACACTATCTTGAATGTTGCAACAAGCTGCATAGGTGATTTCTAATCTAAACAGAGTTTTGACTACTTGCAGTAATACACCTACAAGAACCTGGCTGTTAAAGAGCTTAAAAATAAGGGAGAGGGAAAGAGAAGAGGAAGGTTATACTTGCCAAGGCAGTAAGACTTTTGTCTGAAACTAAAACACCATGTTGTTTTATTGCTGCAGCTTTTGGTTTTGGAAGCAAAAGCAGAAGAGTTGCACAACTTTTCCTCCAAAAAACTTTCTGTTCTGATCCCCTGTATCTCCAATTTATTGTTATGCTAAGGGTATTTAGTAACAGATTTACCTGTGTTTCCTTTTCTTCTTTCTGGGAGGAGTATCAACATCTTCAGCAGGGACTGGTGCAATAATACTAGATTCCTTTACTCTAAACTCATACACCTAACAAGAGATACCATAACACATCCACGATAAATCTCTCACTAGTACAAAGTTGCTCATATTCTAAGTTAGTATGATTTCCTCCAACCAAAAACTTACAGATTATATCCAGTCATAGTCTCTTTTCAATACATTTAAAGTTGATTATTTTTGTCATTTAAGAACTGATAGTCCAATTTAAACCTCCTGTAAATTTCATTTTAAAACAGTTTTAAAACAATTGTGGTATGAATTCTGGACCATAGCATTCTTGGGAAAACCAAGAATATTAATTACTTTTCCCTTTTAGTAATCAATACTAGTATTTGTATAGTTTAGTTTTAAAAGCAAATTGCTATCACTCTTAGCAAGTAGCTTCCCTTCTTACCTGTCTGCATGTTTTGGTCCCAATCAGTCTGGCAATTGCACAGAAGTTGTCATAGTAGGTGCCAATAAGAACTCTAAACATTGAAGCTTCTGCACCACTCCATTCCACATTCTCTGGAGGCTCAATATTTGGCTTCATCTTTATAGGTGTTTGACACCTAGAATTTGCTTCTGTAATAAATAATCGAGAGTAAGGCTATGTTTCAAAATTTACGTTGCCCTCAAAAATGTCAAATCATTAACTGCAGTTAAAAACTACCCCAGGTTTTTTGTTGTTGTTTCCTAAGTGCCAGGAAAAACAGCACTTTTCACATGCCTCTTACAGAAGCTAATAGTAGCTACTCAAATTACATGGCCTGTACATAAATTGAGACAATACAGACATTTTCTTTCAGTTGGATTAAACTCATATTATTATTACTCTGTCTTTTCACTCAGTTCCATACATTCCAAACACATGTTTTCTAGGATTGCATGGCTCAACTTTTTTTTTTTTTTTTTTTGAGGTTTTTTGGGTTGGGGTTTCTGTTGTTTTGGTTTTGTTTCATCCTCTCAAGCACTGCAGCTCATTGAATGAAGCAGCACTGCCCAGTCTTACCAGAGGAGCTGGATGTTTCATCTTTCTTTTCCTCTTCCTCTTTATCATTGTTTTCTCCGCCGGTCTCAGTGCCAGCCTCCCGATCGCTGTCCGTGTCCTTTGACTCCAGCACGTTTATGGTGGGCGTGCTGGGCCTGCTGGTGTTGTTTGGGAGCCTCCCCCTGCGGCGGCCACCGGGGCGCTTCGGCGGGGTCTTGATGCGCTCAGCGGTCAGGGCAGCTGCAAACTCCTTTGCGCCTTCCTGGACACAAAACATCACAGTTTACAGGAAAATAAGCGAGAAGTGCTTCTTTCACTTGTGGTCAGGGCTCGTGGGAGAACACCTTCTACTTGCATACTGAGTAACTTCCCATTGTTCTACAAAATAATCACGCGCACAGAAATTCCAGTGAAAGGCCCTCCAACCATGAACACAAGCACTTTTGATAATACCATGAAAAAAATCTACACTTACTAAGTACTTATGTCATTATTTCAGTTCACCTTTTACTTTGGCTGCCAAGTAAAAAATAATTCAGTGTAAATTTCTATTTTCTCAAATGACAGAAAAAAATTAGAATTTCCCACAGAAAATACCTGTAAAAATACAAGAACTCTTCTTGCACATTGTACTTAAACAATATGTTTTCTGCATTTTTTAAAATGCAAGCATTGGTAATTTGTTTTCTAGTGGAAAGGGGTATGACATTGTGTAGCAAGTTTTTAGATGGGAAAATTGCATAGTTTCTCATACTAAAAAATTTAGGGGAATTATGAGAGAGATTTAAACTTACATTACTGAAGATTTCACTTTATTAATTTCCATCCTGTTTTTTCTTAAGAGCACAAGTCCTGGATGGACTGTGCCTTTAACAAACTAAAAAAGCTTTATAATTTTTAGTTGTGATATAATTTACAAGAGAGCTAAATCTGAAGTTCCTTGACTAGATTGGACACAATAGCAGAAACATCATCATTAGGGGATAGTAGTATTTCTTCCCTACAAATATCTCAGGCTACATCTACAAGTATTCCTACTCAAGATGACTGGAAGTTAAATTTTTTCTTTCACACCAGCTGAAGGTAATATATTTGACTGCAAGTGGCCCACAAGCAGATGCACTATCCTAGATCCAGCATGTCCTTAAATTAAGCGTATCCTGCTATACTGCAGCTAGCACCAGCACTCAGTGAATTGTGATATATAAAATTATCTTACCAAATGTTGATAACAGTGAGGTCCACAAGGCTTATTATCTAATGCTGTTTCTGTATTCTTTCGTTTATAAGTATTAGGAGTTGCATGGAATGCTGTTGAATCAAAACATCACATTTTTAAGTTTTCAAATAAAAATACATTCAATATCTAACCTGAAACAGTATCAAAAACACAGTATTACCAAGACATCACTAAAGCCAGAGTAAAAATATTAACAAATAGTAAAAAACCCACAAAATAAACCCCATGTAGTGACATATGACTTACCACTTAAATACACAGAGACAGCACATAGGTAAGCTTCACATATCACGGAATGGTTTGGGTTGGAAGGGACCTTAAAGATCATCTAGATCCAACCCCTCCCTGCCATGGGCAGGGACACCTTCCACTAGACCAGGTTGCTCAAAGCCCCATCCAACCTGGCTTTGAACACTACCAGGGATGAGGCAGCCACAGCTTCTCTGGGCAACCAGTTCCAGTGCCTCGCTTCCTTCATAGTGAAGAATGTTTTCCTTACATCAAATGTAAACCTATCCTCTTCCAGTTGAAAGCCATTATGCCCATTTACATCAGCAAAGACAATCATCACATTTGTTTCATGTATCAAGGAAGATCTGGTGTATCACCCTTTCCAGCAAAAGAACAGACCTGACTTTGTTGTCATGTTAAACGGAATTATTCAGGGCTTCTCCTATTAATGATCATCTCTTCAATGTGTAAGATTCGGTTGTTAAATTTCTATCTTGTCAAAAAATCCAACCCCATGCACACTTTGGAAAGGTAATAGAAGCCACTTTGCATTTCTCACATAGTGAGAAGGACACATAAGCATTTTTGCTCTATTAGTTTATCAACACCACAGCTAAGCTGACAGGATATAAGAATTCAGTTCCTGTATCCCAGCTGCAGGGTAAAAATGAGTTAGCATTGCACAGTCACTATGGATAAGTGAGCTAAGCCTGCACCTTGCAGAGAAGTGTCTGGTCCTGTATCTGATGGACTCTGTACAGCTCTGTAAAAGCTGCAGAATGGTGACTCAGAAAGGAGCAGGACTGGCTATGTTACACGTGCAACACAAGCACCTCATTAACAAGAGGGCAGAGTTTCCTACCCATTCTCTCTGCCAGAGCCAGCTCTCCTCCTGGCCAAGCCCTGTCTCCCAGGAGGATGTTTTCAGAGAGACTGACTTTTCACAGTTTTGCCGGAAATCTTGGGAACTCCTCTGTACCCCTTAGACAGCTTTTCTGAAGCCTGGAAAACCTGCCACTAGAAGCTCACCAAAACTCATACATTCAGGCTCCCACATTATATTAGGAGCTTTTTGAGATACTGCTATAAGTTTTCTGCAATTCTCTTTTTAAAAACGACTCATCTGTGCTCAAGGAAAAATTGTTTTTTAGAGAGAGAGAGACAGATATCAATCAATATTTTTTCCCTCTAAATGTGTTAACAGTGGCATACAGAACTGCAAGGAACAAAAATGAAGAGTGGACAGAAATTTTAAATTAAAAAAAAAAGAGACTACTCAGTGCTAGCTGTCTGTTTGCTAATGCTCCATGAAGGCCCAGAAAAGATGCTTAACTGAAAATGTACAATTTCCAAGCTATGTAGAAACACTCATGCTGCAGTTTTACTACAGCTGCAGTTGGGCAACTGTAACTTACAGTGAAGGTTTTAAACATTCAGTGAATAAAAAGCGCTAATATTCAAAATTAAAGAAGAAATCCCTCCCCTCTTACCCATATTAATCTAAAAGTGCTGTTCCACACCAACACCTCACACACCTCCTTCATTAAGCCACCACCATAGGCTTTCCTATTCATCTTATTTCCCGATCATGCTCAAGGCTTCTCTCTGTATGGTCACTATGCTTTAAAGACTCAACTTTTTAAATACAGTTCCTTCCCTTTTAAAGCAGGGGGGCAGAGCCCACATGTCTTCCCAGACAAAGCTTTTAAAAGCAAATTTAATTTCAGTGGTCTAGTTTGCAGCATAGCTCTGCAAACACTTGTTTTGGCACCAGTGGGGAGGGTGACCAGCTCCATCTTAGAACCATCACTTCACATTTCCCTCCCATAAAGGAGGGTGGGTTGAAAAATCAGATCATAAATTCTGCAATATTGTGCCTGTATTAATGATAGCAGCACATGGGAACCCCCCCAGGAAAGCAATGTACTCTTCCAAGGCTTTCTTAAAATGGTATAAACAATATAAAAGTATCACTAATTAAACATTACATCCCTTTCTCCAGACAAATATGTTATATTTTATAAATCTGGAAACACAAAAAAAGCTTCCCTCTTCTATATATGGGCATATAGATATATAAAAATTATTTACAAGCAAGTATACGAATGTAATTTATGTGTATCTTTGCCATTAGTGCTCTTTCTTCCCCCAGATTCCAGTTAAAAGCTTTTATTGCTACACCACTTCTCATGTTTCACATATCCCTCAAGTGTTCATATATTCTGTAGGTAAAATATGTTACACTTTGTTACAATAACAAAGAAACCATGCAATTTAATGCAGTTATTCCACCTTTTTTCATCTTTTAAGAAACAATGAGATGATGGGAGCCCTTTACCCAAAAGTACGGGGGAAACCCCCACATTTTTCAACACTGCATCTTTAAATTTGCACAGTGTATCATTTCATTCAGGGTTTTTTTCCATTTAACTGTTTTACCTCTTCTTCATACTACAAGGAAAATAATTTTTCAGCAATGCAAAAGACCAGTAAAACATTTGCAAGTCATGATCTATACCAGACTGCTGCAATGTACAGAAATCAAAGCTATTCTTTTTATATGTCACTTGCAGATGCAATCATTTCTCTCAAAAATTCATTTCTGCAAGGTCCTGAAATGAGTATTTTTTTAAAACTTGTTTTCCTTTAGAAAATGAAGAAATGCTTAACTTGTAATATAATGAAGCAAACCAACCTTTGATATTTTTAAACCTGTGAGACTTCAATAATAGGCTACATCTGATACTTAAAATTAGAATCATATCTTGTGTTTGACTATTTAAAAAACACCCAACGTGGTAGAGTAAAGACAACTACAGTCAAAATCTACCACCTCTGTTGTGAGGTATTTTTTTGTGAGGCTTGTTATAAAGAAAGGACCCAGGACAAGAACAAAACTATTTGTATAGCTGTATTATGAATTTTTAAAATATCAGTTGTAATTTTTTTCAAAAAAATCACAGAAGACTTCATAGAATTTCCTAAACACCTGAAATCTTCATTTCTTTAACAATTTCCTTAAGAGAAATCATTCTAAAATGGCTTCACTGACCAAGTTTTCTGTCTTCGAGATTTATTATCTGTCTCATCCCCAATGGGCTCAGCTCTCATTTTCCATAATGTGGAAAGTACACAGGCAACAGTTTAGCCTGAAATGTACATTTGCTTCACAGTCAAGCTATTTGGGAAATTCTCCCTACCTGATATTTTTCCTTCTTCTAAATTCTTTGTTAGTCCAGACATTTAGGCATAATTCCTTGCTGTCAGCAAATGAAGTCGGTACACAAGTTTTTTCAGTTATGTCATCACCTGCACATAAAGGGATTGCCAGGTCGTCAAGGGGACTTGACACGTTAAAAATCTAATGATAACTTTTCCTATATTTAACTCAAATGTTCTAGAACAAAGATTGGAAACTCCACAAAATAAGGCTAATCTTAACAAAAATGGGATCTAAGAGGGGGAAATACAAAAAGCAAAACCAGACCTAATAGAATTCCTGGATTTTATTAATTCTCTATGCCTTCTCCAGAGATTTACACCTTTCAAAGTACAAATCCGATCGCTGTAGCCCACCACATCACCAAAGTAATTCATCAAAAATGTCATCTGCAGAAGCCAGGACATCATCCCATAGCACTTGGCATGTGCATGAAACAGAACATAGAGGCAACTGTAGAAATGTAATAAAAGTTAAATTGTCAAATTGTTGCAGAGACACTGAAAATTGCTACTGCAGCCTTCCAATAACCAAAGGAGTCTTTTTTTTTTTTTTTTTTTTTGATGAGTTACTTATTCCCAACAATGAGCCTGGTGAATTTTGACCAAGTCTTAAAATTTCACAGAAAACAAAGAGGCCAAACAACTGACTCTCTCAGTTTTTAACAAAAAAATTCCGTGCTCTAGACAGACATACAGACAGACAGAGACAAAGACAGAAAACAATCCTCTTTCCTTGATGTAACTACAGAAAAAAGCAAAAGGAAGCAATGCATCCAAAGCAGTGAGCAGTCATTGTTGCGGTGGAATTTGGGTATGTTTTCAGGGAATGGCAACTGAAGAGTCAGTTTACTACATTCACAGTCCAGTCCAAGAGAACATTAAGCGATCTCTTTGCAGTGATCACGTATCAAATACATTGTTATCAGTGACAATGCACATGCTGCATAAGCTGCCACAAAGAGCATTGTCATAACCAGTAATTTCACCCTCCATCTGACACAAAGGTACATCTTGAATGCCTCCACAGTGCAAGTGCTATTCATCCCTCTTTCTGCTATGGCCCTGACATCCTGAAAGGATGATTTAAAGATTGGGCACTTTTAAGTACGAGGCACAGTTTCAATAAGGCCTTGGACATACACCACTTTGGAAAGAACACCAACTTGCATCAAGAACATCACCAGCAACAAGAACTTAGGCAATCTTTTAGTATAAACACTTTGTCTTCCATCTCAAGGTTATGAACACAGAGAAAGGAGGCACAGTGCTTTTGGTTTAAGGGATGCTGCTGGTGTGAGAACTGAGGTCCTTCAGCCAGCCAGTGACATGGCTCCGGACATTCTCACTGGCTGAACCTGGCACCCAACAACATGACGAAAAGTACAGGACTGTGAACCCATTCTTCACAGCACTTACAAAAAAAAAAAGGGTCCCAGAGCTGGTGCCTCAAAACTGTGGTCCAGTAATACCAGGTTCCCCAGGTAGCAGGTACCAAACATGATCAACAAAACCTTTCAGTTCTACTTCTAGCAGTCTGCAAAAATGACCATGAAAGGCAAATCTATATAGATTAATGAAATAGAGTCATGAAATATGTGTGTGTTTTAGAGGAGCCCCCACCTTCATTGAAGAACTCCTAAAAGTTTATAAAATCATTGAGAAAAATGTCTAAAATCACTGCAGCAGAAATACCTTTAAGTCTTCAGAGGTGCCACTAGAACAAGACTGTTCTCACTATGTCCGGACAATGTTTTTTTGTTGACTTAATAATCAAAATCCTTTTAAAATGGCACCCAATCTCTCTGCTAGACTATTGAGAGTGTCAAGAACGCCTAAAACCCCTGCCAGACAAATGGATTGCCAAGAATCAGCATACAGCTTCACCTCCCTGTCCTACAGAATAAGGCTGCACACAGCACTTCTTGGAATGAGTTCTCCAGGCAACTAAGACACTAAGAGACCTACAGCTTCACAGAACACATTGTGTTGAAGCTGGCTGGACAAGGCAGCAGCTTACTCCAGAAACTGTTCCTAAGTGTTATGCAGAAG
The DNA here is from genome assembly GCF_000738735.6 of Corvus cornix cornix. Taxonomy (NCBI): domain Eukaryota; kingdom Metazoa; phylum Chordata; class Aves; order Passeriformes; family Corvidae; genus Corvus; species Corvus cornix. Next base: position 29,591,987 of record NC_046333.1, read on the forward strand.
TAACAAGTTTTCTTTTATTTTTTATTTTGTATTTTCAAGCAAGGCCTGTCAAGAGAATATAAGGAGAAAGTGAAACTAACAGACCTAACTCCAAAACGCACAAGTACTAAAGGAACTAGGAACATGAAAAGCTTCCCCCTCCCCACCATCTGAGAACAACTCCAATTCCTCCTCAAACTGAAAGGCAACCAAGGGATACAAAAAAGCAGCAGCACTGTGCAAAGCCTTCAGTGTGGAGTACAAATACAGGCAGATTGCATGTGTGCTGGATGAGGAGCTGCTGACAAAGCACAAGGATTTCCAATGAACATGCACGCACACTCACAGTGGAACATGCAAATGAACAGCTAAGTCAAAAGAGAAAACTAATTTGATATAGAGGGCATCATAGTATACTGCTACAAGTTGAAACCACTTCATATTTGACTGTTAGTTTCCCCTTTACATTTAACTCTCTGTCCAGAAGAATAATTGTCTCAAGTAGCACTTCAGAATCTCTTCACACTTTGCAAGTGAAAGCCAACATCACTGCTAAGCTCTTGTTAGCTTGTTGGCCCAAAACAATGGGGCAACATGAAAGCAATTCTGTGGAAAGGACAACACAATTTCTAAAACAACTCTGAAACAATTTTTGAAATAACCACCTACAAGTAAAGTGGCTAGAAAGTAACATGGGAAACTAAAAGATAAAACTGTTCATGAGTGTTCATTCTCCCTACTAGAAAATGAAACAAGTCTGATGAATAACCAGGATTTTTAATGGAAAAATACATCCCATTCTCCATGCACAAACTGAGAAAGTGTAACACAGAAACAGTAGTAGAAAATAATGTCATTTTCTTGCAGACTATATAAAGAGAAGTGACATTTCAGTTTCATCCAAGTCAGGAATTCTATACAAAGTCCTAAATGCAAAAAGGATAACAAACTACCCACACAGGTGCCTTCGTTTTTCTAAGGCATAGTTTTCACTGCAAAATAGTATCAACGTGTGCAAGCTGTTTTCATAAACTTTAGAGATATCCCTGCTTTTATTTTTTCTTCTCTTTCCTTCCTTCTACATTGCATCTTACAGTATTTTTAAGTTTCCTTACAAAAAAATAAGTAAGATATATACAAGCACACTTTAATTGTACTTACGATGCAAGAAGCAATCGTATTTAAAACAGCGTCTACAGAAGAGTGTGTGAAAAGAGTGCAGGCTTTGCTCCCTCTGAACAGATTTAGCATTTGGTCCATCTATGTTTGGTGTGCACTCAGGAGGAAGAGCTCCAGGAAGCTGCTGCTCGGTGAGTTCTTTGTATCTTTAAAGGAAAAGAAGTTATTTGTTAAGTATAATTTTTTTATAAAAGTATTTTTTATTCCAGTACCACTCTGCATTTTCAATGACAACTTTAAAAAAACCCTAAGAAATATGTGCCAGCTAAAAAGGTCAACCTGTTAGTGACATACAAGTTATTAATTCCATACTCATTAATACAAATTGGCTAGGAAAGAATGCATTTGTTTTCAAGACCTACATCACCTCATACATAGTATCACTAACTCCGAAAAGGAGATAAGATTTTTTTTTTTAGCAGTAGCTTTTATTTTACCACTTCAAAAAATAACAGATTATAAGAGACACAAACACACCCACTTTTCAATAGTTTAAAAGGAAGGCTAATAAACACTTCTGTATTGTTTGACTTGGGGGAAGGAGCCAAATCCCTTCCAGTGTCACTTGCAGAAGTTACACAACTGCTACAGAACTAGCTGCAAAGGAGACCATTCCTAATCGACAAATACTTAATGAAGGATTTACTTCATAGAGAAATCTTTGTTTCATAAAGCAACACAGCAATATACCCTAAGAAATACATTCTTACTTCTCTTTCAATTCTTCTGCTGTACCCTTGTCTGGAAACATTGAGGAAATGGCTTCAAATATCTTGTCAGAAGGAAATCTCCGAGGTGGGTGGGTTTCTTTCTCTGTGAAGGAAGAGAAAAATTTGGACAACAAAAGAAATATATTTCTGCTCCTTTGCTACCTCAAGAAGATGTTCAGAGAAAGGGGGAGTTTGCCAAAACTCTAATGTAAAAAAGAAGTAAAGGTTTTTATTTATAAATTCCTTACAATTTTAAGTGTGTTTAATTTTACTGTGTTCAGTGATCTTTCCTGATGAGAAAAATCTACTGGTAAAATTTGGAGAAACCATTATTTCACCAGCAGATGGAGATGGAAATTCAGAACTATGCCTGCTTTAGAATAATGATACATCATTTTCTGAGGAGTACCAAAGCATTTATTAGACAGATACCTGACAGATTTTTGGTGCATTTGACTGCCTCAGTATGCCAATAAACAAAAATTGGCAAAAGTGCCTTTCATGGTGTTCTCAATACAAATCTTTAACTGAATGACAAAGGAAATTATGAAAATTATGCTACTTTAGACCTGAAAACTATCACATAGGAGGATGGGTTTGAACAAATTTATTGAGTGGTTAAACAAAAAGTTTTGGGTTTAATTTATAAAGTCTGCAGACAGACATACCCATCCTGTTACCTTCCCGATCTTTTTGCTTGTCATCTCTTTCATCAGGATTGTCATCTCCATCATCATCATCTTCATCATCACTATATTGACCAAGGGCATTGACCAACTCAACAAATATTTCATCATTGATAAATCCACATTCTGAAATTCAGCAAAATTAGGAGTGAACAAAAAAGCACAAGGTGTATATGAAATATTTTTAATCCTCCCTACATTTTAATTAAATTAGGGAAATGCTGTCATTTATGAAAAGCAATTTTGTCGTTTTCCCCTCTTAAATTGCAGTGTATGAACCAAGACAAGTTAAAAGTGCTTATTATTCATTTCTTAGACTGACAACTGGGAAGGGAAGAAGAAAAATTTCAACAATTTTGTTCCCAACTCCCTGTGCTACATACCAGTACATATATATAAATCTCTCTTCCTTGCAAGATAAAAAAGACTACCAGCTAGATCATTTAAGAGATTTTATGCCAGAATCCCAGTTCCAACATGGTTGGGTTAAGCCAGTCTGAAAATGCATGCCAGCAGTCTATAAACTAATCCTTAGACAGCTAAGGAATCTCTAGAGAGATTTTTGGTTGGTAGTTCCTTAGCATCCACTTCCCACAATATACCCCACCAGCTGTGTGCTAAAAAAATAATACAGTTATATACAAAAAATTCAAGAGAAAACTGAAAGATACAATGCTGCATATATCTATTTATTAGATTATATTCTGCTGTGACATTCAGATGGCAGAACGGATTAAATAACAAGGCGTTTCTGCACAAGGCAAAAATCATAGTTAGTGCTGACAGAGACTATTTTTCCAAAAAAACAAAATAACCATGAACTGTGTGGGAACTGTAGTGCTTATCACCATCCTTTTGAACCTGGACTGGGTTTGGATGTCAAAACACCTTGACGGAAAATAATAGATTTATTACTATGTAGACAATGAAGACACCACTTGGATGTTTTAAACAGACTCTTAATATACACACACAGGTTAGTACAAATTATCTCCCAAAAGTGCAATTACAGAGCTAGTTTAGAATTCTGACTCTTACATGGGAATGCCTCTGGATAACAGATTCCCACAGTATTTACATTTAATTACAGTCACACAATACTAGTCATTGGGAGACTAAAAAAAGTCTTTCTACTTACAATATAAAGAACCCATAATAACACTAATTGCCATCATAAACGTGAGTCTCAAGACACTCAAACAGGATTAATTTTAAAGCTAAACTCCTTTGATAATAAATTAATCAATAATAGAAGATATTTACATAATTTTGACATAACCAGTTTTCTGACAGGGATATCAGCAATCCGTAAATCTGTAAAAATACCCAAAGCCCATGAAACATTCCATGTTCCTTATGAAACAAAGGCACCATCTATCCTGAGGACATTAACAAGTCTAGTGTAGGGCTGAGTAGCATTTATTACTGAATCACAGGCTTAACCTTCATGAATGGTACACGATGAACTCAAAAAATGTGGTTCTCTCTCAGTCACTTTTTCACTCAGCTTTAACAGGTATATAATTAATTTTAAGAAGCTATTCTCTGTTTGAGTGAAGGGGTGGAGAGTGTGGGTAATATTTCTGTGAAGAGGGAATTACATTAGTCAAGAGAAACCTTTACAACTCCGAAGTTGAGGCTCAAACAAGCCAGTTCTGAGGGAGCACAGAGCAAGTGAAAGGTCACCATTTCACGGAGACTTTAACAAAGTAAGAGACAGATTACACTGCCTGTAGATCCCACACAAGAGAACAGGTAAACTACACCTAAGAATAAATATATATAATGTACCAACAGAAGGATGCAACTTTGCTCTATAAGCTGATTTACAGAGAGAGGGTTTTTTAATAGCTAGCAAGTTCCTTAAAGAAAGGAAAGTAAAAAAAACCCCACAAACCTACAAGGGATTATTCTGTTGAATCACATTTGCAAATGTTGTCATTATCAGAGTTTTGCATAATTCTCCTGCCACTTTATGCTAGGCAGGACACACTACAATATCATATTCCAAAGCTCTGAGCACAAAATTGAATACCAAGAATCACTGTATGGTATAGGGAAAAAGTTAATGTGCTTTATTTCTGCAGACTACTGCTTTAAAACTCTGCAGCCTTATGAAAATGCAGAACAATACATTTAAATAAGAAAGTCTGTTATACCTAATGTTTACACAATGCAGAGATTCTAGATATTTAACTGTAACAATCAAGCATCAGGCCTTAAGCAACACTACAACAATAATTTATATAGGAAGAAGTGATTAGTATACCTGAGTGTTTGGGCTCACCTCTGTCTCCATGCACTTTCCCATCATAGTTCTTGATCAGTTCTTCAATAAATGTACCATCCTGGTCAAGCACCTCATCTCCCATATACGGAATGTTATGTAAAACTGTTTCATCCTCTACCTAGGAACAACAGTTTTGATCAAACAATTTTAAATTGTGTTGCTAAGTGACCATTTCTGCACTGTCTTTCACAATCAACAGGAGTCTAGCTATCATAGTAAACTAACTGGCTTCACTACCATTAATTAAAAACAAAACCCTCAGTGACTTTCAACAATGTTTTGCATTCTCGGTGGCTGGCTCAAAATACTAACATTAGCTCCTATTCTTAAGGTTAGCAGAAAGTTTCCACAAAGCCTCTACTATGGAAACTCATTAAGTTACCTGGCTTTGGGAAGCTTGCATTTGGTAAATTCATTCATCCTCCCTTGGTTCTCTCCTACTGTAATGTAGGAAACCACAATGGGAACCACCTTTCCACTGTTTGGCCAGAGATAAGAAAATATTTTACAAAAAGACTCTAAATTAAAGTTGTCTAAAGAGCAAACAGAAAAACATGCCTGATAATTTAATCTGAACTCCACTGTCTCTTTTTTTTTGACTGCATAAGAACTAAATGCATTAATACTCCCATGTTTTATCAGTGGAATTTATGGACCTTGATACTCAGCTGTATCTTCCAATACTACAAAAGAACCTTCTATTGTTAAGAAAATAAACTTTCCTACTGATCATGATTCTGCAGCAGTCCAAAATATCCAAATACTGATGTACTGAAAGCAAGAAGAAAAATGTTTGGAAGAACTCTGTACGTATAGTGATAAAAAAATGGTTGTTTAAACCACTTTGTAACAATTATTATCAAAATAGCCAGTCAGCACAGGTGGTCATATACAAAATGATGTGACAAAGATTTGCAATAAGCTAAGCTTTTCAAAAAGTCAAATACCTACATCAGAAATCTAATGTTATAGCTTCTGCATAGAGTGAAGCTAATCTGGAAAAAAAAGCTATACTCAAATATGAGAATGATCATTACAGGGGGAGACTATTTCAGGATTAAGTTCCCTTTGTCCCACATATTCTGCCACAGATATGTTGGTTAATTACCTTACATAAAAGCATTCATATTCCTCAGAAAAACCTTTCTCACTACTCTAATTGGATACTTCCAAATACAACTACATTTGTTAACAGCCTCACAAGACAATAGATCTCCTGAATTAAATAAACTTTACAGCAAGATTTTAGAGATACCTAGGTACATTGAGGACAGAGATTTGGTTTGTAAAGTTACCTTTCTCTTTATTTTATTTGGGGGAGCTTATTTCTGATTATGACTGCCCTATTACCAATACCTAAGATACGGAGGGCAATTGGCAATAGATTTTTGCTGGCATGCTTCTAAACTTAACACCTCCCTTTTCTCCATTCCTTTCTCCTCCCTACACTTGTTTAAACTTACCATAAAATTCTGTTGAAGGGGAGACCAAGAATACATTATAGGCACAGAAGCAACAGCATTGAGAGTCTTCAGTGGGATGACTTGTTTTGGAAAATCAATGTCACTCGTAACAGAGCACTGAAAAAAATTGAAGTTACACTTACACAGCAATGTCAGAAAAAAAAACCCAAACAAAACTAAATCACAGAACACTCTACAATGTACAAAATTCAAAGCTCCTCAGAATTAGCCGTATCAACCTTTGAAAAATGCATCAGTTTTTTAAGGCATAATAGAAAATAGTTTTAGCAAGAAAAGAACCTCAAGAATTATTTCTATGTCAATAGCTTTGCTAATAGATCATGATGGGTTTTTTACACTTATTATTAAGTGGCTGTGATAGTATTTTACCCCAACTATTCAACCTACGATACAAATTAAGTTTGGTATCTCAAACCAGATTTAGTACCTGTTGCTGCTGCTACATTGATGTTAGTGTATTTACTCAGGCCATCTAAGAGGCAAGTGAATTCCCCTGGCTTCAGATCAATACACTGCAGAAATCATGTATTATTTATGTCATAAAAACAAATAAAATTTTACTTTAATACCAGCAAGACACCTTATATAAATAAAACCTCCATATGTCTTTTTAATTCCTGCCTTGTTTCCCCATTATTGTCTGTTTATCCTATCCTCAAGTCTTTTATTATGCTCACTGCTTGCAAAGGAGAAATGAAAGCTAACTCTTAATATTAAATTATGGATACATCAATGAATTTTTCAGCTACAGGACTTCTGTTTTGGAGATTCAGAGATTAATGCTGCCTCCAAAGGATAAACAATCCATAGAAACACAGACAACAATTAGGTTATTCTTGCATCTAATAATCAACAGTTAACAAACACAGATCAACTTTTCTCAAATACTTGGACTGCAGTATGCAGAGCTCTGGGAAAAAAGTTACAAGCAAAAGCAGACAGGAACATACAAAGCTAGGGGAAGTACAACAGAGAAGATTTGGAGGTAGGTCAAACAAAGTTTAGAACAGCTATCATAGCTACCTGAAAGGAAAAAAGGAAGTGGAGACAAAAGATCTTTCTCCTTTCCAGAAGGGAAAGATGAACAGAGCTTCACATTTCTAAAGAAATACACAAAGTAATGTAACAAACAATATACAGAGACAGTACCCTGGCAGAATGACACAAGCCAGATTTATTCCTTTCCTTTTTAATCTGCAGCAAATGAAATTAGATTTCTGCTGTGTATATTAATATTCTAGACACTGTCCTATGCTACTGCTTTATTCCCATTTCAGGTTAATGTTTAATTTTCTAGCTAGCAGCCATCAAGCATATATTTCATGTATTTTTAAAGAAAAAAACAAAAGTAAAAGAATTAATTACTTTTATCTTTGGAACTAGAAGTCTCAGGCTGACAAATGGGCTACGTCAAAATGACTCTGTTCAGTACTAAGCCTCAGTTATGCAGCTCTGTTGCTCTGGTATGGAACTCAGGTTAATGTCTGGTAGGCCTGCACAGAACATGTTATGGTCTCCAGTTGATGCCGACTGGAGAAAACCTCTGTCACCAGCAATGCCCTGCAGTCTTCACCAAGCACAGGAAGGCTCTCACACAACCTTTCTATTTCTAGCCAGTGTCTTATGCAACTCTGAAGAAATTCAGCATATTGAGAAAAGAAGATTTTAAAGTAATCTTTTAAAGTCCCCACCATTTTTTCATCTCGCTTCTCTCACTACAAATTATGGCAACCTTAAATCAAGCATTAGAGTTCTGATTCATGAGACAGAGACTGGATTGAATGCAGTAATTAGTGTGTTCTATCAATACAGGCAGGAAATTAACATACAGAATAGTGAACACCACACTTGAAAGAAAAGAAAAAAGAGGAATGGTGAAGAACGCTCTTCTAGTAACAAAAAAAAAAGTGAAAACTGGATGTGTACTGTGTCAATTATTATCAGTTCTGATCCCACACAATAGCTATAGAGCTGTACATGAGTACTTGCATATTCAAGAATGTTTAAAAGAGAACACCCGAAGGTCCTCACCTCCTTGCATTTGAACGTGCATGTACACAAATGCACCTCTGTGACACACTCCCACTTCCCAGTTCTCCACTAAAATTTTAGGAAAAGAAACTCTGCAAATTTCCTTGAAGCTAAAGTACTTTGGTTTGCCTTTTTTAACCTATTCACAGTAAAGTCTTTTCATTCTCACCCTACTAAAAAGAGTTAGCTTTTCAGATTTTACAGATAAAACATCTTCAAACTTGTTTAGTTTGAAGAAGTGCCTAAAGAGCAACTAAGAAAGAAGGTAAATCAATCTGGGATGAATATTGAAATCTGGAGTGGGCTTAAATAACTGTAGAGGCTACTGTGACACAGGACACAATCCTGAGTAACATGCTCTAGGACGACCTTGCTTGAGCAGTAAAGTTGCACTAGAGGATATCCAGTCGTCCCGTCCAACCCTACCAATTCTGTGGAAACCAGTTTAGGTGTTCAAATTATGCCACAACAATGGAAGTGTTTTTCAACATTTAGCATCCAGTCTGCTTGTGCAACACAAGGATTCGTCAATCTAACTAACTCCTGTTAGGACCTCTGTGGTTAAATGACTTTAATTAATATAAAGAAGACTTTGTCAAGTGGGTATGTTCACAGCCTTTATGTACTTTAACTCAGGAAGAACCAAAGTAGCAACTCATTTGTACAACTGGGGGAAACTCCAACAGGAACAAGAGTAAACTCCCAGTACCATGGAGACAGAACAGCTTGATTAAAGGATGCTGAGGTATGATCCAAGCATTATCAGAAATAAAGAAGTTTCACTTTTGTGTGTCATTCAAAGCTAGGTAGCCTGCTACATATTTATTTATTTGTTGCTTTACAGAAGTCATATGATCAAAGTACATAATAAATAAATTCTTTAAGACACTCATACAAAACTCATTGAGCTGCCAAGTCATATCACGCTGAAAAAAAAAATATAAAGAACAGCCAACTTTCCAGTAATAAAACGAAAACGTGCTAACAACCTTGTAAGTGGAATTACCACAACACATGTTAACCAACCTCCCTGGTCCCGCGCAATGAGCTCACAGAAGTCATGATGTGAACAGGCTGTATCCTACGTTGTTTCCATTCTTGATTTAAGATTTCAGTTCTTTCCAGTATCTTCTGACGATTAGAATTAAACATACTCTAAAAATTAACCACAACATTACAAATAAATGAAAAACTCTAAGTTTATCTGTTAGCATCTTAAGGCATTATAACATTTAACCAGACATGTTATAACAAAAAAACTGCTCAAAACTCAAACATACAAATTTAGTTTAAATGCCAGTGAGGTTCAATATACTTCATTATCCCTTTCTTCAATTCATACCATTTTCTCACATTTAGAGAGTCACACTTTTAGCATGGAACTAAATTCTAAATGGAATTTGGAAGAGTGTGCAGCTAAAGAAGTTGCCACATTAGCTCTCCACAACCTCTTCTGATACTTAACATTCTCGACCCATATGATACATATAATGTATTATACCTGTTTATAAGACCATAGAGTTAAAACAAGTTTTCGGTAGGTTGACAAAGTATTCAATGAAATTGTTATAGCAGGTGTTAACCATCGGACACATACTTCAGAAAATATCAATACTTGTACAATTTTACAAGCAATAGAACCAAAAGATAAAGTACCTTTACTTCATCAGCACGTCGGAACCTCTTGAGCTGCCTCAGTCTCATATATTCTGATTTTACACGTTTTCTCCAGCAAATTGGTCCCTTCTCAGATTTTTTTCCGGTTTGACCCATGATTATCCTACAAGAGACAATGCCATGTTAGTATTACCAAATCTGACACCACTGCCTACAGAAGAAGTTAGACAGGAGAGCAACATTCCTTTAATATCTTCCATATCCAATTCCTTTAATTCCTTTCAATCACACACTTGCAATACCATCCCAATCCAAGAGAAAAAAAAAAGGAAAACATATTTAAGTGATAGGCACCAGAAAAGAGTAATTTTGATTGCAAATCAGTGGACCCTTCACATTTGCACTTCTAATACCTCTATACAAAAAGGTATCTGATGGATTTAAAGGGGTGAAGAGGAAGAAATCAAGATTCCCAGTGCAAAGATACATGCTGGAATTCTTGCAAGTAGCCTTGTAAATTAACTTCTGGAGATCTACATTCATGGCAGAAAAACCTTTCCCTCCTTGCAGGAGGGGTTGTCTTCACTAAGACACCAACTCCTACAATAGACTTCTGAAGGTGACCTCAAGTACAAAGAGGTACCCCAAGGAGTACCCAGCTCTCCCACCAAGCCACTCTAGCGTGAAAAAATTGTAGAAATTCAGACAATGAATTTTGAAACAGCTAGAATAAGAGACTTTGCTCTTTTGTCAAGTATTCTATAAGACCACAAACTGCCCACTAATTCCACTTTACAGATCACCCTCCTAGTGCCAAGTGGTTCATTTTTATGTTACGGAACTGTTGGCAATGAAGTTGTATTTTTATGTTATAATCCAAATGCCTTGCTAGAATATGCCAATCTGCTCCGTATTTTTCAAAATCAACGACCGTATGCTACGACGATGCTGGCAACGACTATTTTGACAGCATCCTGAAACTAAACCACTACATCAAAGACGGTCTTCTTCTTAAGAGCTGCACTGTAAAACCTACAATATTTCACTCAATAGCTCAAAATATCATTCTCAATAGCCATGATGGACTGAAAGGCTGAAACATCCAGTTGCTCAAGCTTAATACATTATCAAACGAGCATAACCAGTTCGAGCGCAAACAATTCCAGCCCTTCTAATTATCAAGGCAGGTCAACATGAACAGAGGGGTCATCTTTGGGCTCAAATCCAATGCCCAGTGCTACCTCCACTGCCCCACACTACGGTTCCCCTGACAGTCACAGGTACAGCTTTATCCAAGTTACTGGAAGCTTACTGTTCTATTTTCAGCAGTTCTGTACAGGTCAGATTTGAGTTCTATCAGACTTTATGATGATGATGAGAGGGAGAAATCAATACAGAACCTGCTTACTCTCAAGACTATGCATTCATTTACAGTGAACAAAAAGGTAGTAAGCCTATAAGAGCCTGAACCCATTTTCATGCAAGACTTAATAAGATTTAATAATAACATTTTGTAAGAAAAAATGTTGGGGTTTTAGACTTAGAATGAAAAATAATCTACAAGCAAATAGCATAAATGCCAACCCAGATCATGGGAAATATCCTTCGAGGAAAAAAGATACAGGATACAAATAACTACATAATGCACCTGACTAGACAGAGGGGGAGGACAGAGAACCAACATAGGGAGGTAAATCTAGAACAAAGCATCAAACACAGTTACCCTGCTTCCATGTACAAGACAGCAAGTAGAATCCACCTGCATCTCATTTGCCACAACACCAGTGGTTACAAAAGATAAAAAATAAAACTATAAATAAAAAAATAATCCTGGACCATTCATTGTTAGAACACAGACAAGACATTCAGTGATTCAAAGTGCACAATGATATTGATTAAGGAGCAGCATAAAAGCATTATGAAGTATAGAAAACACACTGTATTACATGCTAAACTAAGCAAAGTAAAAATATTGAAAATCAACCCATTAACTGGAAATAAATTAGACATAGAAAAAGTACCATTAAATAACAGACAATCTCATTTTTTAAGCAATACAGAACATCGAAATTGCTTCAGTTATGATTCAGCCGAAAGACATGGAAAAAGCATCAATGAACTCAAAAGATAAATGAAAGCTCAGCTGACAATACGGAAGTAACATAGGCCATACAACTGAAACACAGATTACATTTACTTACTCTAATACTGCACCAACCACAGCCCTTCTTATTCTAGTTTCCTGGATAATAACAAATTACTCCAGCTTAAAAAAAAGCTTTCTTAACTGAAATTAAATTGCCGGATAAGCCCTGCTCATCAGAAGCAGATCTATATAGAAATCACATATAATTGGATTAAAAACAACAACAAAACAAACAGACAAACCCAACAGAATTTCCATCTTTCTTTCATACAACTTAAATACAGCCCCATGAAGGCCCCACAAACAAGGATTTAAGACCTGAGAGAAATACATCCCCCCCCCCAAAAAAATCCAATCTATTCAATTTTCCAGTCATGAACATCATTGTTACCTGTTGTATTAAAATAGTAACAAAATAATACTTTATAAGAACATCAATACTTCCTTTTAAAACAGCATAACTTAAACACACTCAGGTTATTCATCTGAAAACAAACACAGCTTATAAGAACACTCTCCCCTTGCATTGGTTTCAAGTTGCTATCTGGGGTACAGCACAGACAACTTAATGGTCAAGGCACCAAGTAACACATGATGGAAAATAAAAAAAAATGTACTGTTGTTTATGCCAAGTTACGGCAAGAAAAAGTTCTCCTACATAAAGCCATAATGTTAATGTGCAAGAGTCAGTGGGATATACATCGTACAATAAGTCCAATATGTACAAACAAATTAGAAACTACTTCTTAAATGGCAAGTCCATATTAAGAGAAAAAGCACTGAGTGGAAAGGAAGCATATGCAAAAAGAGAGTATAGAAAAATTATATCTAAGGAAAAAAAAGTGTCCTGGATGCATGTTTGTAAAAAATTTTCAGGGATTGTCAAAATTAATATATTAATGGTCTCTCAGCAGCAGAGCCAAGTGAACCACATTTGCATGTTTTTGGGCAGTCTAACATAACCAAAGCAGAATTGCAGTGTTGCTAACATATGTACTGTGGTAGGAGACAATCGGTTTTGTGTCACAAATCTCAGAAGAAAGTACAGAATAAAAATAAACCAAGGCAGGGGCAGGGCAGGAAGAGCATATTCATAAAGTTGATTCTCACAGTGCAATTGATCTATCATCCTCTCATTAGGACTACAGACAAATGCCACTGATGATTTTTCATGTCAGTTCAAAGGTTGTCCCCAAAACTATAAATTTAAGAAGCTAGACCTGAAAAACTGGGATAAGAAGTTTTGCAGGCAAGGACAGCCAGCATTGGGAAGCAAAAAATGAAACAGAACTATGAAAGTAGGGTGCCGGACACTACTTCCATCCCTGAAAGCAAAAGTAATTTGGAGAATTAAAAGGCTTCAGGGAAACATCAACATAATCTCTGGGGCAGGTTCAGGGGTGTAGATGCTGTCTCAAGCCTACTAGTGGTCTACTTGCCTAGTATTTCTGTGCAAGACAAACCTCTCCCAAATCACTTTCTCATGCACATTAACAGTAGAAATGGTGAAAGTACTCTGAACTGTAACAGACTACATAGTTCCCACTTGGCTAGACAAGACAAAAAACCTGTACATTATCATTAAACTACATTGTATGGGAGTCACAGCTAGGACTGCAGAGCAGAGAAACTAGTGAATGTTAAGATCAATTTGTCAGAACTCGTCAACTTTTCATATAGTTTCAGAATATTCCCTATAGCAGCCGAAGTGGCACAAGCTAAATCCCATCTGTCTGAGAATAGTTAAGCCTGTCTTAAGACAGCACAGTTTGAAACAGTTTCCATGTAATAAATAAAACATGATACTGACTGTCTTAGTGCAATGGCCTGATTCCGAGAGCCCCTAGGCCTTGTCCCTCTTCTCTGTCCCCATTTCCCCTTCTGAATCCTGCTAGCATTTGTATTGTTTTAAAATCTTATTCTTTCCCTTTTTTAAAAATCCTTTTGATTGAAATGGTCCAGAGAAACCATCTAACTGCCAAAGAGCCAAGTCCTGCAAAGTTCTATCCGAAAAAAAGGAAAAAAAAAAAAAAAAAAAGAAACTGTGTAGCAGCCAACTCAGTTATGCATCTCCGGAACAAAGAAAGCAATCCTATCTCCAAAGCGGCGATACTGTTTCTAGAGAAAGCTCTTCTCCCAGAGTGCACAATGACTTCCACGCAAAACCTGAGCTAACCTCCACAGATCTCGCCTGGCATCATAGTAAGGAGGGAAACCTTGCCATACCTCCTCGCATCCTGTTTGCAGATGAGAGTACACTGTGGACTGTCTCAATCCACACTGGGCAATCACCCCAATGCCACAGCAAAAAGAAGATAATTATACTAACAATGTTATTCCAGACCCCCACCAAGTACAAGAAAAATAAGAAAACTAACCTCTCTTAAGGAGAACAATAAGAGGGTACTAGGAATGAGACATACTAAAGCCTCCTAAGCACCAATTTAAAAGAAAAACCTACAAGAATATAGAAAAAAAGACATGACTATTCTTTTCAGTTTCTACTCATACTTGCACAGCTGGAAATGAAAAACAAAAAATGGCAGTGTCCTAAACCATATACAGGTGTTTTTTAAAGAAACCATGCTTAGCATTTCCTAATTCTCTACAAGACCCACATTCTTTACAGTAAGTTTTAAGAAAATTCATGCCTATAAGCTTAAATCAGGCAACATTTACTTTCAGCAGACAAATTGTGTACAATACATCTAGGATTCACAATGAGACAAAGAAGTGTAGAACAATTTCAGCTCAAATTGCTCCTGTTTTGCCTACAGAACATAGAAACAGCCTTATTTAAAGACAACCTCCTATTTTTCTTTGATCATTTTGGCAATATCCATCAGTGACAGACAAGCACACAGATAATTTTCTAAATTAGGCAGCCTATTCAAACAGTCATACGGCTGTCAAAAACTATATTTAAGCTCCTCTGGCTACCATGCCAAATTTCAGGAAAAAAGATAAATTAATGAAAATTTTCAACTGAGAAGCATGGGAGAACAAATGAGGGGGCCTGCCCTTGTGAAAGAACACTATTAGTTTGTAATTGTGCTTAATATTACACAACATTTTAAACTGCAGAAACATCACATTATCTTCCCACTACTCAGGATTCCTGTTTGGAGATATTTATGAATTAAAACATATTTTGTACAGTATAGTATAATTTACAAGTTCTTTTTTGTGAATTTATCTACACTCATAAGGTTATTCACATACTTTAAATATATGCTACTAACAATACAGCACTTCAGAGCACTCTTAACCACCAGTTTCAGTGCAGGGGGTGGGGGGACAGTGAGGTTGGAGAATATAAAACCCAGTGGAGAAACTGAATTTGAAATCTGATGCATATAGAATAATGAAATAAGTAATCATGTTTTTTTGATGCCTAGAGTAATGGAAGAGTAATGAAGGTATGAAAAAATTCAGCTGGGGCATGGGGCATGTAGGGGAGAAGTACTGCTTCCACCTCCCACAAAGCCCAAATGCTTTTACACGTGCTTCTCAGAAGCTGTAGGTCCAAAGGAATGTGTTTACTGCAGAACCCTGCTCAATGACGATACCACAGCACTGCTTGATCTCTCTTCCAGCTCACCTTCAGCATGCCCACAGCCCTGACTACAGTGGCCTACTGCCACTGACTGCAAAGCTCAAAGCCTGCACCTGCGCTGGCTTCAGGAGCTGTCATTTCAAACACTATACACTTACTGATTAAGAGACAATACTACATCATGAAGGTACTCACCAAAGTAACTTGCTCAGCAGGGATGGCACCTTACCATCATCCCACCCTTCCCAACTCTTTATTTTCACCCCAGTACAGCTCATTAACTGGATTTAACTGAGCAATGATAAATAAAAGCTCACTTTTGCAATTGTTTCCTGAAATACAGATGAGTTTCACGATCCCATCCATAGTGGTGGCTTCCTCTGCACAACTAAAAAGCAGGAGGAATTTTATAAAAAATCAGACCAACACTAGAGAAAAACTAGTGCAGGCAATGAAACCACAAACAGGCACTGGTTTCATACATCAATGTGCTCCGGAGTGGCATGCATGCTCTTCAGCTGTAAGCTGTTATCAGATCCAGACAGCATACAAGTCTTCCAGCCTGAGCTTATGCAATCTTATTAATGGATAAATTATTATATAATAAACCCTATCCTAAGTCAACACAGAACTCCTTCAAGCATCTACAAAACTTAAAGAGAAGAAAAAAAAAAAAAAAAAAACAAAGAAAACCAGCCACGCCCCACCACACTCTTCTACATTTTTTCACAAACTAAAACAAAACTTTTACTTGGGCAGCAGAATTTAGGACAACTTTCACATTCAACCAAAAAAGCAGAATTTCAGTAACGAAAGGATTAACAAGATTTTTCCACAAGCCTGCAAAAATACTTGCTAGAAAACAGAAAAAAACCAAACACCCCCAAAAAGAATGCATTTCAGGTATCAAATCCAGTGTGTTAAGCTTAGAGCTGAAGTTGTTAGTTTTACCCAACTACCTCACAAAGGACTCATATCATCTTTTCATTACAGGATTTTACACAGCACAATACAACAAAATGATTGTTCAACTGCAGCTACCTATTTTTCAGATATGTTAAACTAAACTTTACTGCTTAGAAACTCTTAGAAATTTCCTTTTAGTATTCTACTTTGTGCATCCTAAATGCAAACAAGATAATACAGTCTACGAACCTATCCTAAACCTTTCCAGAGTAAGCAGTTTCTAGCACTCTTACAACAACTATCAAGCACCTGAAAAAAGCAATCAAGCCAATAAAACACATACATATTGCCAGACTTTAAAAGAGCTGACTTAAAAATTAATTATAAATTAATGCTCTAATCTACCAGATCTGTCTTCTACATTTATACCAAACTTGGGATTCTTGGGGGGAAAAAATGGTCAAAACCCAATATTCTTCTTTTGGATTAAGAAAAATTGTTCACTGCTATGATTTCAGAGCTACTAAGTCTTTCCACATAAAGTTATGCAAGCTGTAGGTGTGGGGGCAAAAATGACGCTCACAGAATCTCAAAGGGCTTTTTACCTGTACTGTTACAGAAAACACACAAAAAGATATGGCTATAAGTTTTATAGTTGCCACTCTGCTTTCAGGATTTTCTAAAGCAAAAAAACCCCATGGTTTTCTTTCAAACTTGTCTATGTAAAATACCACATTCTCATTTCTATCGGAAGAAAAATATTTCCAAGGCCAACTTGGGAATTCCCACTGTCACCTTGGGTATTTCCCAAACTAGTCCAACTAACAAAAATCTCTATCTCTGAGATACAACATAGGAAGGATTAATATAGTTTATTATTAATATTTCACACAAAAAAAGCCCTACAGCACATTTGATCTTTTACAGAAATAATCAGAGAAATAGATGGGAGTAAACTGTGGTATGTTTTTATTATTTTATATCACAGAAATGTGGTATTTTAAGTTTGTAGTACAGTTCAACCTATTTTTAAACAAGAAATACCTAAAAATATTTATATATTTGTATCACGTTGTTATTCCATATGCTGAACTACTGTATCATTAAAGGCAGTTTAAATTTTGAGAAAGATCTTACATCAGTTCAACTACCTTCCTCAAATGCTATTTGGTGTCAGTTTGACCTGGAAAAGACATCATCTGTCCACTGTATCAGTGATCACTCATTTCCACTTCCACACAGCCTTCTCTACTGTGAGTGCTTAAGTGCTTATGATTCTGTAATCAAACTAGGTCAGGAGGAAAAAAAAATTCTGTCTGAACAGCCCAGAAAATGAACATACTTAGTTTTTAAATACATTTTTTTCAACAAAATCAGCTCCACATGCCAGTTTGTTCGGCAGCCACAGATTTGTTCAAGTTTGCTCAAGTCATGAATTCTTGAATCCACACAAGGGACAGAGGGGCGACACTGGGGTAGAAACAAGAGGCAAAGAACTAAAACTGGAGAGGGCAACAGTTCAGGCTTCAACGTAAGTGTTTGTCAAACCATGCCATCCCTCTGACACTCAGTTTTACTGAGAAAAGAAAAATAATTCTTAAAAACCAGAAACAGGAAACATTTACTAAGCCATCCATGCCAGCTGTACCACTCTTTGGGCAGATAAAGGCCAGCAGCTTGTACTTGCCTACAAAGGCTTAACTAGGATTGGGTTCTCTTTGGTAGTATCTGAAAGAAAAGGATCCGTTTGTTAACTGATCTAAGCAGGTAACTCCAAACAATTCATCTGTCCTTCCTCACTCTGCCAGTCATCAGTGGTTGTGGATGACGTAGGTTAACTAAACACTCATTATCAACTCTGACAAGATTACATGCTTTGCAGGAATGTTCTTGATCACTCAAGAGATGGAAGCTTTTATAAGCTATTATTAAAGACAAAACTATTAACTTTAACTAATCTGATGGAAGGAGGAGAACCATCAACAGCCTCAGATGTACCAATGCCAACCCCAAACTGAAGAGCAATGACTGTGTGTGAAAATTCAGAATATTTCCTGTTTTTCCTCCTCGAGTTAGCAGAAAACCCCTGGCTTGCAAGTAGAATTAAAAACCTCTTCTGCAGTGTGGGTAACAACCACATCCAAGACATTTTAGTGTCGGCCCTAACACCAACACAGACTGATGGTGGCTATAGGCTTCCCAGGTAATATGGCAGCTCCCAAAGCAGAAGGTCTGCTGCTATAAACAGGCATGCTTTTATTATGAGCAGTCTTATTACAAGTAAGCTCCTATTATTGTGACAGCTATTTATTTGCAATTACTATTTGCAACACTAAAATATATTTCAATTAGTAGAATCCCTTTTACAATACTCTGTCACTACAATATTAGGGGGTTGTTTATTTACCAACAACTTGAAGATTTTGCCTCCACTGGAACTGCTGTTAAATCCAAGGCCAGTGTACTTTCTCCTTTCTGATGCAATCAATGGTTACTAGCTTATTAGCAATTACCTAACAGAATTGTGCTAAGAAGAACATCTCACCCAAAACTAAACAGCACATTCACTTACCTGTTTGCTTTTGGAAGCTGATGACAAATACATCCTAGTGTACTTCTCAACTAGAACCGGGAAAGGAAGTGGGATCTTAAAATGGCATTCATTTCCTCTCTTCTTTGTCTACACTGCTTTAGCATCTCAGAGGGACTTTACATAGCAAATATGGTACGTTTGATTGTGCTGATCAGTTACTTCATATCTTTTCTGCACTCAAAAGAAGCAGAGCTTTCTAACTGGACCAAAGCTGTTCATACTGGTATCATAAATATCCAAACTGGCAAGGAAGAAGCGGAACCATGAAACCAGAGTCAAGGGAAAGCAAAAAAAACCTCTCCTCTTCAATGCAAGCAAACCATTACAGCATACCATCCACTTGTCTTAAACTAGAACATTTATCTTCCACACCATGTAAAACATTCACACCGTGTAGTTTTTTGTTCTTTACAGCACTTTGCACAATCAATGCAGTTAATGTGTTAACTACTTCTGCAGGAGTAGCTTTCAGGAAGCTGTTTCCTGCTATCTCTTGATCAACTAAAGATTGCTCTGAAAAGATGTAGTCAGTGGCAGACAATAGCAGCAAGCTTGTCTAGATTACTTGCCAGTGCAAGACAAATGAAAAGCTAGTGTAGGTTCCTTCAATTTCCTTCTGCCTCATACCTATGTCCCACATCCCACAACAGCCACTAAACGAGTATTAGCACAAGTCAAAGACTTCAAGGCATGTTCTATTTATTCTTCACAATATTCTTTAGAATACCACATGTAAGCTCCCCAAACTCCTGAACACATTCTTAGGAATGTGTCATACTTTTGTCTGTTTCTGGGCCTTATCAAAATTGGACGAGTCCCTCCGAGAATTTCAACCACTACACAATGGAATTAACTCCCTGAATAGCCTGCTTTCCTACATAAATCAGAGCTAAACCCAGACAAACACAGAATTGGAGCTCTGTTCTAGCTCTTCTACTGAAACATTCTAATCTATGCTAAAAGGAAAATACAAGAGGCAACAGACAAGACTCAGCAAGGGATTTCATTTCATTACTGGAAGAAAATTCTCTCCAGTGAGTATGGTCCAGCATAGGAATGTATTAAGCAGAGGTGTTAGAATCTCCACTCTTGAAAACATTTTAAAAGTGGTCTGGAAAACATGATTTCAGTGTTGGCCCAACCCAAGTGGCAGACTGGATCAGATGACTTCTAGAGCTAAAACTATTCTACAAGTCAACACATCTCTCAGCTGGGCCCACCATCTCAAAAACAAGGACCACGCTATTTCTAAAGCTCATGCTAGGGAGTTTGTTTGCCTTTTAAATTTCAGTTAATATTCAAAAGATGAAAACAATCAGCGCTAACACTCTTAGTATTTCAATCTGCTACAGACACACTGTGAAAAACACTACCATTAAAGGAACAATAATTTGTGAATTAAAATGCTTAAGAGCTTAATCAGATTAAACTCTTCAGTTTGGTGTGCAATCACCAATTCTTATTAATCAGTAGAAGCATTAGTCTCCTTTAACATCTCCATCAACTAGCTAGTTCACATACTCCTTCCCACTACTATTCCATGTGTTGGTTCACTTGAAAGATGCCTTGTCTGGTTAACAGTACAGTTGGAACTTTCAACTCTCTCTCTTAAAAACTGTAATTAAAAAAGACAGATTGGAAAGCTCTTCACTAATTAAGAAAGCAGTCTAACTAGAGTGCCTAAACTTAACATTATGTATAACATAAATAAGAGACCACATATACAGGCTGTTATTTTCAAATTAGTTGTCTTCTTATCCTAACGGGTTTCTGCTTCTCTTACAGCCCAACCTTTGTGTCTTTGAAGTGTCACTCTTTTCAGACCTTTTACTTTCTGCCATTTAAGCGACTACAGCCTCAGCTTGCACTTGTCATACTTAAGATCAGAAGCCTGATCTCTACCCTGGAACATTAAATGGTTGATAGTCTTTTGGTTTGGGGTTTGTTTTGGCTTTTTTCCACCTTTTTTTTTTTTTAATTTTTAAATTTAAACATATTCTAGAAGAAATCACTAAGCGAGTCAAGAGGTACACATGTTCACAATAAACAACTAGTCTATGACTTGCTTCCCCAAACCTTGAAAGATGTGCCACCTCAATTATTTCTTCCCAAACACTATGGTTTTTTGGGCCTTGTTACTACCCCAATAGCTCTTTAAGTTAATAGCTCTCAATTCATACTTCAAGATATTCAAGACTAATGACATGCTTCCCTGTGTCTTTTGAGTAAAAATCTCAGCTAATTTCAAAACAGGCTTAAAAAAAAAAATCCCCATTTTGTGGCAAATTCACACCTGGTCATCACATACTACCTGATTTGTCATATACAAAATGACTATGCACAGCCTTTTCTCTTACAGCTATGTACGAGTGGCTATCAGTCAACTAAGAGGACAGTCTCACAACACATTTAATCCAATTAAACTGCTTATTTTGTAGTAGTACTACTATGAAACTAACTTATTAACTGTAATGACTATATTTTTATTTGCAGTATTATTCCCCAAACTAAAACTAGTTACCACTGGAGGGGTTATTAAATTATTATAACATAGGCAATACCTTGAATCTGAGCTAAGCAGTGTGTCAGAATTTCCTCTAAAAACGGCTGATTTTTAGCCTTCCTGTGATAACAAGGCTGATGCACCCTTCTGCATATATCATCTACAGGAACTGCTGATGCAAGTGGCAAACATAAGCCAAATGTGACATGGTTTACTGTTCACTAAGTTACATATACATTCTGCAACAGTTTCATGAAGGACTACAAGTGCTCTAGTATTATGAAAAGCTCCAGCATGAACATATATTCCATAAAAAAATAAAACACTTAAAGATTGGGGGAGGCATTAAAAAGAAAATTAGTAGGGAGAAACACCACTTAGGGCTGCAGACACTGATGTGTCAACAGAGAGCAGCCCCTCCCCAAGCAATGCCATTGCAGCCAGTCACCATTCCAAAGGCTCACTGTCACTGCTCTCTGCTCCAGTATGTAACATAATTACATACAGTATTCTACAGCCGCTACAATCCTGCACTGTATGCCTAGATGTTGCTAGGGAATGCTCCTATCTGAGCTATTAGGAATTCTCACCTTCGGTCCAGATTTGGTAGGAGCACCTGTTTCCCCTCCGCATATTTAACTCCTGACTTTGGCTCGCCCTGATCACAACACATACTTTCCTTCATCAATTACTGTTTCCAGTCTGTTTTTAACAGTGAAAGTAATCTCTCCAATCACAGTTCCTCATTACTGCCCAAACATACCAGACAAAAACTGCCAGCTTTGACTTTCAAGCATCACCCCTACTTTATGCTGGCATTGCTACAAAAAGAAGCACTTTTACTTGCACCCGTGCTATCATTTCCCTCCTGACAGAAGGAGCATTTCTGCAGCCATTGACAGAAGCAAAGAAGATCTCTGGCTGAAAACACCTTGCTGCTTTTGACTGAAGAAAGTGAGCATCCAGCCACTCTGGCCCCACCTAAAGACACTGACCCATGGCCTTAGGCATTCCATTTTCAGCTCCTTGTTTCAGTACTAAATGCCTGCGTCTGCAGATCAGTTTCTGGATGTACGCAGTTCATACCACTTATTTTCTGAAATACTCTCCTCACTTAGTAAGTCAGAGCAGTTCAGTTTACTGACATACAAGGCAGGAGGGAAACATGTCAGCTCGAGGGCTCACAGAACTCACATTTTCTTCAATCATGAACCCTGTCTGATTTTTTTTTTTTTTAATATAAATATTAGTTTGCCTCCTCCAGCATTTTATTTCTTGCTTTCTCCCCTAACAGTTCATTCACAATACATAGTTTAACATTATGTTGCATTAAAATCCTTCTCAGGAGTTTCTACCGTTATTATATACTGACCAGGCAGATATTAAAAACTCCCATGGACAAGGAAGAAAGAAAGGAAAGAATGAGAAGTCAAGCAGCTCTTGGATACTAAATAGAAAGGAATGGTGCCTCACTCCCTTTTGCTTCCTGGAAAAACATGAGCTATCTTAATTTATCTTCTTGCTCTTTTTAAATGAGAATATTTTATTTTTCTGCATTAGAAAACTAATTCAAAGCAAAGCAACTGCCAGTATTCAACACCCTTTACTCTATCTGCCAGCATGTCAAAAACTTTGCAGTTCACAGTTTATAAGTAACACTTGATCTTCCAGAAGCACTTCAGAAAATACAGTCAAATTTGTGTTCCTTAACTTCTAAAATGATTTTAATCAGAAGTTTAAATAATAGTAATCATTTTAAAACCCCACAAGAACTCACCTGGTCACGACAAAAAACCCCCAATAATTTTAAGTTTTTGGAACTAATTATAGGTGGATTAAGCATGAAGTACCTGAGCAAGATCCCACAACAGCACTGTTCTAGAAATCAAGCTTATTTCAGATTTTCTATGAGACAAAGAAGGAGGGCATCAGTTTGATGACTTCTTTTTTCCTAATAGCACACTGCCTTTGGATTTATTTTGACATTATCTCATTTTGTGGGAGTTCTTCATTTAGAACATTTACTCATCAAGAAAGTGGTATGGATGCTTCATTCTCTTCAGTAGAGAAAAATAAAAATGTTATGTCTGTTTATAAGAAAACAAGATTTCAATACAAATAATTAGTGTTTCCATATATTTCCTTAAACAAATACAACAGCAGAATACAAAAAGTAACACAGCATAATTTGTTTTCAGACAGCCCTTAAAAGAAAAAGATAAATCCGTACTGGAGTGTTCTGTCTATCTGTATAAGCAAGCCTGCAACTTGCAAAGCTATTCTTCCCTTCAAAAAAAAAAATCTTTCTGTGTCCCTACTTCAGCAGTTAGAGGAACAAAAACAGACATGAAATCATTACTGAATACCACTTAAGGAATAAGAGTAACCTATTTCAAAGAAAAAAAATTCTAAATTCCCTACATTACCACTTTCTTCCAGCACATTTCAACATTTGATACTTTTAGAAAAATACCAGTTTGGAAATAAAAATAAGAAGCTCAAGTACTTATCCACTTGGGTGGGGGGAGGGGGAAGAGGGAACAGGGAGACCATAACCAATTATTTTATATTAAAGGCTAAACCAAATTGGCAGTAACTGAAACTGACTGACATCTCACTTCACTTTGGGCAACATGAGCCGAACACCATGCAGCAGGTAATGCAACTATTTGCTTTTCACTTGGATATCTGCATCTATAAATACTTCTAACATTTGCTTGCATGAGTAAGACTATTTGGCTCAAAAAACAAATAAAACATTTTAAAACTCCAAGCAGCACCACAGCAACAAAAAGTTTCAAGCCCAAATTTGATCATACTTTTTACAAGTCACAATTAAAACCATCCCACGTTCCTCACAGCAGACCAAGCCTGGCTATTTGTCAGGAGAAAGCAGAGTTTTATGCATAAAACTTGAGCTTCACCTTTGAGTCGCTCAAATGCGTACCTCCGGAATTTCTCTCTTCACACTCACTCACAGACACCCAGAGGAGTTACATGACTCCCACATACATTGCAATTAACCTCTGTTGCCTAACACCTCCATCTCTTAAAAATTTAGTTTTTTGATATCCTGGATAAATCTGGCAGAAAAAGTAACACTTGCTGGGAACACTTAAGACATGTCTCCACAGGCAAAATAATTTATGATGTGAATTTGAAGAGCACAGACTATTCCACCTGAACTTGTTTTGTGGACACACCTTTTATACTCTAAAACTAAAATAGCCACAGGTTCTTCTGTTCAAACCATAGTTGCAAAAGCAACACACGGTCCATACAGGAAAAACCCTGATGCACAACGATTCAGGTTCAATAGTTATTCCATACTCTTTCCCTGCATAGGCAAACAGCCTAAACTTTGAAAGATGTTACGCTTTCACGTATGCAGAATTTACTGCAGAGCAGTCTGGCAAATTTGAAGCTGAACTGGTTCTTGCCATTTGCCTGAATAACTCCAAAATGAGCTTCAAATGATAAAAGTAACCATAAGAGTTATTTTAAAAATGATCATTTTAAATTTCACGAAATAACTGGGTCTGCTGTACATCATCCCTATTATGTAAGGAATACGGCAATTAACCCACCTGCACATTACATTAGATGTTGCTTATAAAGGAAAAAAACCACAGATACTACTTTTCCAGAAGCTTGACTTAATGCAGAAAACTAATTAGAAACAGTTTATCTTGAAAAAAACAGTTTATTCTTGAAAACAAAAAGCCAAAATGAAAAAAACCCAGCATGCAAACACAAAAAAATCCACCACTCTCCAGTGAAAAAGAAAACATCTCCCTTAGGCTGTGGAAGAGAACTGCAAATACTAAGTAAGGTCTTGGAACCTTATGTCTCCCAGTTTCAAAGCAACCATGTACTGAACACCAGTAACGGTTAAACTATGTTAAGAATAAAACAACATATGTCAATCTCTTCTTCCAATTATTACTGAATTTAGCTTTGCACCAAACATATTGGCAATAAATACTCACTAGAAACATGGCACAAACTAGTGGACACACAACAGGAAGAAGTCATCACAAAGGACAGAATTTACACTGTCCTTGTTATATACTCCAACACTAAAACAGAGATGATAATAATGACTTTAATCCATTTGCCACGGTACAGTTCCATGGGTAAATCAAGTATCTGTAACCCATATCCATAAGACTTCTGAAAGAAGCAGCAAAATGAATTCCAGCTCTAGAATTTTTTATCTTATTAGTAAAAACGAAATCAGACTACACACCAAAAATACAAAGCTTGCCAGATCCACTCATGCTAAGAAACATGGAAAGGAAACCAGCACACATTAAAAAAAATTGAAATTATATGCGAGTTGTAAGATTTCAGTTTCCTTCCTTTCAAATACTTTGTTTCTTTAAATTACATCTGATGTCTTTGGGATTTAAACCGAACATGCAGGCTGTGAAAAGAGAATGCATGGCAGGAAAAACTGAACTAACCATGTTAAAGGCAGAATGGAAAGGAGCCAGATACAACAAAAAACTGACAAGGGAAATAGGCCTGGTTCTAGATCAAAAAACAATTTAAAAATACAAAGAAATCATACCCTGCTGTAAAGGTTTGTTTTCAGTTCATATCTAAAAAAACCTAGGACATGGACTGCAATTTGTACTACTTTGCTTGCATAATTACACATACAATGTTATTCAAGCAGGCACCATATGTATATACAAAAAAAGAAAACTAATAGCAATTCTGGAGTATTCTGTGATTGTGTATCAAGGAAGTCTTTATTTGCACACAGTAAGACACCAGTTTTACCTCATTTGCTAATGAAATCATATATATCCCAATTAGAAGCCTTGGAAGTACTACATCACATTTTCAAGTAAATGACAACACTGTGCTGATCCACTCACATCATTACACTGTTATTTTTATCCACAGCATTCAGATCACATGCAGTATCTATCTAAATGTCCAAATGGCCTTCTTACCTTAAGAGTACCACTGATTTTAGCACTAGATAGGAATGCATTATAAACCATTCCAAGTCAACAGTAGTTTTCACAAACAAAGCAGAGGCACAATAGATGAAAAATCCAAATCCAAGCTTCAGCCAGGTAGCCAAATGGTTTTGTAAATAAGAGTGTTTGGGGGTGAGCACTGTTTGTTTACCTTTTTTTGGACACAGCAGGGGCATTAATGGACATCCTCTTCTCTCTCAATATTTTTAAATTATAATCAATTTACAAACCTGTGGCTAAATAATTCATTATATATTTAAAAATTCCTTTTTTTTTTTAGTATTTTTAAGAGAAGCTTAATTTGCCAAATTTATATGCAAATTATACTTTTCACTCTTCTTCTTAAGAGTTGCCTCTACTCAAGTTTACTAGTGTTATTATACCTCTTAATTCAGAACCAAGTCCACAGTCTGACCCATCTTAGTGGAAATCTAGGTGTACAATTAGAAAAAGACTGTGACTACCAAACTGCCTACTACTATCAGTTAGAGAAAGCAGCATGTTTTAGAAAACTTCCCTGTTTCTTGCTTGGAGCTCAATAGAACCGTCATTTTTAGTTTCACCTCCTCCATAAATAGACATACACAGCATTATCCCAAAGTCTTTAACTGATCTCTGTGCGAACAGATAGGATAGCTACTTAGTAATTCTGTACATTGTTTTCCTTTTAATCTTTAGCTCAACAAAACCCTTGGGCATATACTCAGAGCTAAAAAACAAACCTGAGCATTTGACTAACTTGTAACAAGTGTTTTCATCATCTCCCTGTGAAGCACCCTTCTCACTTCTGCATACCTTTTATACAAGATTTTGTTGGTTTGGGTACATTTTATACAAGATTTTAGTTTGCCTCACTGTTCTCCTCACGGACGCAGCTACTTTAACTAAAACTATTCCCTAAACTATGTCAGGGCAGGAGTAACTCATCCATTTAAAGACTAACTTAGCCACTCCAGAGCAGTTGTACAAGTCATATACTTAGGTGTTAAATGTGTAGATACATTTATAGATAGATACATTTACAGATGCTGTCTTCAATCAGACAACACTTCAACAGGCCCAGCACAGCTCTCCATGGTCCTTGCTGACAGAAGGAACAGAAGGTTGGAAGCAGCTTTAACACTAAAATAAACCTCCTGTTACTGTCCTACAGCTTCTGTTAACAGTGGTCTTGTTTGTTAATGTAAGTATTACGCAAACGCCTCCATCAAATCATTAAGAATTGTATTTACAGCATGCAGCCCATTTCCTTCACTCTTTAAAAAATCTGGTAAAGTGAATTTTGCTTGGATAAGTAATACTGCCAAAATTACTTTCTCGACTCGGTGAACTTCCTTGCTTAGCAAAGGCCAGGTTTTGTTCCTGAGATCTTCAGCATCCCTGCTGGGGAAAATGTTATTCCCCCTAAAGCTTCACAGATATTTTTCCTCAAGTCAGCTAAGATCCATCTGTAAGTACTAACAGTAGAATTACAGAACTTCCAGATTACAGCCAACACTTAAGTTTTTCCCCAGCACTTTTGCTCAAACACAACATAAAGCAGACATTTATTAAATGTGCCTTCTCTCAGTATTGCAGCCATTTTTAAAAATAACTCTCACTGTTCAATCACATAAATATAGAACTGTCATCTAAAATTGTTCTTCAGTTTTAACATTACAGCTGTGAACTTATTAAAACGCATCAATGATCTATACTGCTAAGGAAGCTGAACTGTCTTGTGAATGGTGACAGAACACTTCTTTTGACTAATAGCAAGAGGAATTTTAGAGTGCACCAACTTTCCTGGGAGCACTGTTGGCCTGCACTGGATACTAGATGTAGGTTATTCTGACATAAGCTGCTTTACAGAAAAAGGCTTGCATTCTCTCTATATCTAATACAGCTCATGCATTCAATAATGCACTACAAAAATTCCCTTCTCCCAAAGCCAAAGTTTCTTTGCAGGTAAGAAGTAGTGCAGGAATATTTACATTTCACCTATGAAGGTTGCAATGTTACAGAGCAAACAAAAACCAATTTGAAAGCATATCTTCAAAGAAATCACCATATTTCAGCTTGTTGGCAATTTTAGCAAGAAAGGAAAAAAACACAGCAGGGGGCAAAAAGATTGAGCTTGAATTTCAAATCTCTGGCCTAAGATTACACACCACCACTTTAGCTCATTTTAAACTGAGCAGTGACATTTTATGACTTTTTGAAGGTGCAGATTTCCAGTGTCTGCCACTTTTCAAGGTGAAATTACATATCAAAAAAATCTATGAAAGAACCTGAAAGTTTTTCCCAGTTTTTCTCTTAAATTAAAGTCTTGAATCCTTCCAGAGTTCCAAACGAAAATAGCAGTTGGCATCTCATGGAATATTATACTGTCACAGATTTCTCCACAGGTTTTTTAACTTTAATTGTTACTTTCATTTCTCATGGAGATGGAGGAAAGAAAAAAATATTTTTCTTTTTCTGCCTTTTTTTTTCTTGTAAAGGAAACCCCAGAACAATAAATGTAATGGTTTTTTACCCAGTACTTCATAAAGTACTAGCTCTTAAAAACATTCAACACATCACAGAAAACTTTTGAGTCACATCTCCTAAAATACTGGAATTCCACGTGTTTGCTGAAAGATTTTGTAGCTTTCAAATATTCACATTTTAATAGTCACTAGTGAGACTAGTTGTAGTACACTATGTACAAGTAATACTCACCCTTCTGAAGATGCTTTATTGTTACCACAAATAAACATTCCCCGGACTCTCAATTTGATATAGACACTGGGGACAAACAAAGAACGACCTTTAAATTTTGATAAATTGCATAAAGAATCTGAATGTGCCAACCCCTAAAAAAATATTAACCTATCTATGAGAAAAATCCCCACTTAGAAGTGAAGATTACACTAAATGTGCTGGTAAAAACTCTCCATTGAAATCTGTGTTAGTAAGAACCAAACTCATAATAGCTGAAACTAGAGTTGATAGACTTAAGCAAAAACAAACCTATCCTGCTAGAATTAAACTACATTGTCCAAACTGTTAAATGCTTCTTATCAGAGAGACCAAGAATCTGAATTTCCAGCTTTAAAAATGCAAAAAAACTTTTCTCTTGCTCCAATAAAATCAGTGTGGTGCTTTGTAAGTTAGAAATAAGTATCTCGAGTAATATACAAGTTTGTTATCCCATTCCTGCCACACATCTATGCACGCACTCCTTTTCTTTTGTGTATGAGTAAGAATTTTTGAATCACCATGAAGACCTGGTAATGTTAAATACATGTGCGTGATGCCACAACACACCAATTTCTTTAGCCAACCATTTGTTGCTCAGGGACGGCTCAGCCCAGTGCCCTCCTTCGCACCTCCCCAGACACCCTAGTTTTAGACAGCGCTCCGTATCGCCATGCTTGGCGACATTAGACCCAAACCCCCCAAATTTTCAGCTATTTATTAACTTTCTTGCGGCGCTCTGGAAGATCGGGATCGTACGGTGTCCTTCACGATTAGGAAGTTCGCCGGAGCAGCCGCCAGACTGAGTTACCCCCTGGCCCCTCCTGAGCTCCCTTGCTGAGCCTGGAGCTCAAAGGCAGGGGCGGGAGCCCCCAGCCCAGCCCCGCCGGCCCGCGGGTGCGGGAGGGCGGCCCGGGGCGCGCTCAGCCTCCCCGCCCGGCTCGCCCCGGCTTCCGGGAGCCCGGGCGGACCTGTCCCAGCCTCCCGGGAGGAGAGGGACGAGCTGTGTGCCGCGCTGCCCACGGCGGGCGCACGGATTTCCCCTGCCCGGCGTGCGCCGGGCTCACACACACCTCCCTCTGCCCGCGCCGGAGCTGCCGCCGCGTGCCGCCGGCTGGAGCGGAGAGGAGGGGAAGGAATCGCCGGGTCTCCCCCCCGTTCTCCCTCTCCCCACCCGCCCGCCGCCCCCCGCCCTTCGGAGGAGTGGCGGCGAGCTCGCCCCCAGCCCGGGTCTGCGCCCCGCCAGGCGGGGATCGGAGCCGCCGGCCGGGCTGGACGGAGCCAACTTAGACAAAGGGCACTCCAGACTCCATGTCTCCCCCCTCCAGCTGTCACCGGCCGGGAGCGCGCGTGTCTCCCCGCCGGCGCCCCGCGGGAAGCGGACGCGGGGGGCGGCTGCTCCTCGGGAGCCGCCGCCGCCGCCCCCATCCTCCCTCCCTCCCTGCCACCCCCTCCCCTCCTCCCCTCCCCCATGACAAAGGACCCGGGTATAAATAGCCGCTCCCGGCACCGCCGCCGCCTCAAGCCCGCGAGGTGTCGCTCGCTCGCCCGCTCACTCACCCGCCCCCCCGCCGCCCCGGCTCCGCGCCGCCGCCACTCCCGCCGGTGCCGCCGCCAGCTCCGCTCGGCGCTCCCGCTCTGCCTCCCTCCGCCTCCGGCTGCCGGATTCACCCTCCCGGACCGAGCGCCAAACGCGCCGGCCCAATCGCCATCGCGCTCATTGGCGAGCGCCGAGCGCCGCCCCCATTGGACGGACGGACGCGGCCGGGGCCCCGCCGAGCCAATCGGGCGCGGCAGGGGCGGGGTGAGGGGCGTGGCCTCGCTCCCCACGTGCGGGGGGGGCAGGGAGGGGTGGGGAGAACTCTTTGTTCTCGCGCTGCCCGCGCGGGGGGACGGGGGGCTCGCGCTCCCCCCGCTCCCGCGGCCCCCGCCCCCGCGCGCCCGCTCCCCCCGCGCCGCGCGGCGGGGCCGGGCCCGGGGCTGCGCTGCGCCGGGGAGGCTTGAAACTCTCCGGCCGCCTCACGTGGAGAAGGGGGCAGAGGGAGGGGAAAGGGGAGGGAGGCAGGCGAGAGGATTGGCGGGCACCGGGAGGGGCCGCGCTGCCGCTCCCGCTCGGCGCCGCTGCCGAGTTTGAATCGGTCCGAGAGCGGGAGAGGCGTAACGGCCGTAACGGTCCCGGGGGGCGGGAATGCCCGGAGCGGGCCCTCCGTCCCCGCCGCCGCTCCGCCTGTTGCTCCCCTGGCGCGGGAGCTCAGCCCCTGGAGGTCACTCCAGCCTTTCTCCATCTTCAGCAGGGAGAAATAAAATTGCCAAGATAAGTTTTCCTAGCGGGTACTTAGCCCTTCCCTTGTGACCGCATCCCTTTCCGATGCGTCCTGCATCGACTGCTACTTCCGAGATGCCCTGGAGTAATCGCCGCATCCATGCCTCCACAAGTGCCGTCATCCTTCCTCACCAAATATCGCCTCCCCGCTTCCTTGTGGCTACCTCAGAGCATCTTCAGGGTCAGAAATGAGCAGCGGCCACTGTAAGGAGGTTCTGACTGGTAAAAGTCTCTTGCGGGGGAAATAAATCACCAACGCGCCCTCATTTCCAAACCACGCCGTAGGCTTACGTGTCAGATCTGCGAGCGTGGCTCACAGATTAGAAACGAGGAAGAACGAGGATGTATCAGCCTTGGAGGCAGGGGACAGCCCGCGCACACGCCTGCGGGGCAGCCCCGCCGCTCCCCGGCGGATGTCTCGGCCGGCTGAGTCACTTTGCAGCTCTGCTGCCTCGTGTCCGCGTGTTTGACCTTTGCCTGCCCAAACTTTACCGCCACCAGCCCTCCTTTTGTGGGTCGCACCGGCAGCTTCCTGTCCCTCGCTGCTCCGCATCCAGCGCGGTTTGCCCCTGTCGTGGGGGGATGTCATAAATCGCAGCAGCGAAGTGCTCGCTCCGCATCAGGCTCGGATCCTGTTGCTCGCTACGTGCTGTCTCCAGCCTCTAAGGTTGCTGTCGTTTTCCCTCGTTTCTAGTCCGCGAACCATGCTCATCAATCTTGTTGCCGAGGTTGTATTTAAACCTGGAGGATTCGTGCACCTTTACTCTGGTGCGGTCCTGCTCTCTGGTCGCTCCAGCCTTTACTCCTCTTCAGCAGCGAAAAATAAAAATGCCGAGATACATTTTCTAATGGGTGCTTGCACCTCCCTTGTCACTAGATCCCTTTCAGATGCGTCCCCACATCAAGTGCCACTTCCGATGTGCTCTGGAGCAATGGACACATCCTTACTTCCGTCATGCCCCCTCACCAAATATCAGCTCCCCTTTTTCGTGTGAATACCTTAGTGCTTCTACAGGGTCAAAGCTCCAAAAATGAGCAGCGGCCACGGTAATGAGATCCTGAGTGATAAAAGTCTCTTGCGGGGGAAATAAATCACAAATGCACCTTCATTCCCAAATAATGCAGTTGGCTTACATGTCAAGTGAGGCTTGGTGCTCTGCTTAAAGGCAATGTGCTCGTGTGTTTTTGTAATCTCTAAGTGTAAATACTTAAGATTTCCAGACTTCATTGTGTATTAAACTTGGAGTGAGATCTCAAGTGTGGGCATTCCTACACTGTACATTCTTGATTTACCTCATGGCCTTGAAAAGGGTTTCTAATAATAGCTCATTTTTCTTTTTTTTTTTTTTTTTTTTTTTAATCTCTGGGGTTTCATGAGTTATGAGCAAAAAACCATGCAGCAGAAATTATTTCCTGTTACTGTTACATGTCATAGTGTAGTAGATAGCTATATCCTTCCTCTAATTCTAGTGGAGTGGCTGACAATTGGGAAGATTGTCTTTAAAATATTACATTTGAAAAATATTAGTCATTTCTGGAAATTCAGCTATTTTGAATCTATTCTGCACCAAGATGGCTGCCACCACCAAAATGGCTACCCAGTCATTCACAACCTTCACAACTTAGGTTTTGTAATTTATTTTGGTCCTTCAAGTTGCACTTCAAGTGATCTGGTTGTAGTCAGCAAGAAAAATAACAATTGTTAAATAAGCATGAGGTAACAATGTAACAGGTACACTCAGTCATAAGGTGGAAAAATCTGCGTTGTAGAACCTACCCTGTGAACTAGACCTCAGCACTGATCACGTCCTTTTCCTCTCCTGCACAAAAGGTTATTCATCTGCTATACCCGAAACTAGAAAACTTAACATGTTTTGAACTGAGTTACTCTTTCTCCCTTCCACTGTAGCAAAACAACCTCTCCACCAAGGCTCCAATCTAGGTGCTAAAACTGATGCACTCCAGTCGAGAAACTCCATGAGGTGCTGATTTCCTGATCCATAGCTCAGGCTGTCTCAAAAATCCAGGAGAATTTTAGCAACTGTTTGATTCTCTACACAGGGGTTTAATGCTGCAACGAGCTCCATACAGACTTTCTGTTTTCACAGAGTAAACCACCCAAGTGGTTTTCTGTTCCTGCTGTATTTTTGTGATTAAAGAACGACTATTTGAACAAGGATCTGTGTTATGCAGAGACATTCAGATTGGATCTTTAGGAAAAAATAGTGCAACAATTTTTGAAAGAATTACAAAACCTGGTATTTTGAGGAGCCCTTCTGAAAGGAGTGAATTCTGGTGACAGTGCTTTTGAGAAAAGTGACTAACATTGAAGAAATATACACGTGTTACATGACAATGAAATCAAATCAGGCTCAAGAAAAAAATATCAGTTTTAGACCCTTCTGGAACTGTTGAAAGCATTTGCCCTTTTTTTATAGCTAACACACTGTAGAAGAGCTTTTTCCACGTTCCCAACTCATGAATGTAACCTGTACATTCATATTGTATGTATGACTAAATAGTAGAATAAGGATTTGTCAGTGCTAGATCACCAGCATCAATTAGACATAAAAATTATTGTTTGACAGCATCAGAGAATGTTCCTAACTATGATTGCTTCCATGGGGGGATACTTATGTGCCTCTTTTCACCCTTTAAAAGAGTGCAATTCGAGTCCAGGCAAAAAAAGGTACGAACAAAATTTTGCTGCAAAGCAAAATTAACAGTTAACTGGTTTCTTTTAGGTATTTTTTATATCTCAAATAAGGCAGTATTTCCTAAGCATAGGTTATTCTTCATGCACTATTATCCTAATACTTCCTTGTAGTCAGAATCATATGGTATTTTTTCATATAGCTGGCTGGGGGAACCAAGCAAGATCTGTCTGGGAACTACCTTGGCCTGGAATAACAAGAGATGTTGGCCAGTTTTGCCCTTGCCCACCCGGTTTCATTCAAGAGAGGCACAGCAAGGCTGCCCCCAGCACCAGCAGCCTGGAGCAGGCACGCCGGTAGCTGCATCCGTAATTCTTGTAGATAAGCTGGTGACTTGCTGATGGCAGCGTCGCTTTTCTTTGTGCTCCGGAATGGCAGCGTAACAAAGCTGTGTGCAGCTTTGAGCTGGGTCTCGTCTGTGGCGCGGGCTGGTGGGCTCCACGGGTTAGTCACACAGCCACGAGAGGTTCCGTCTGCTTGTGTTTGAGCTCTCTTCCCGTTGGAGGGGAGGGAAGGAGGATGCACAACCTGTCCTGGCTACACCTACCCCTACAATCAAAGCCGATAGCACTGCAAGTAATATTTCATCCAGCAGTACGTTTAAGGAGCATGATCTTTGTTTCTTTGTGTTTCGGGGTTTTTTTAATATATCTTATTTATTCAAAAAGTGCCATCCATACACTAATAATTCATTTCCTAACTCTGTACTTTTCCTGATACCCCAGCTTGTTGTGTGTCTGAAATTCTGCATTTTGGTCCATGTGAATTTGATGAGATTTTACAAAATGTTTACATACATGGAAATATAAGTACAATCTAAAATCTGAAGTAAGTACGGTCTAAATCTGTAATAACATGTATCTTTTATGCACAGCAATGATTACACAGAAATCAGTCTACCCTACCCTTCTTTAAGAATTGGCCTCTTGTAACATTATTATAAAAAAAGCAGGGGGTTTGTGTTAACTTCTAACAAGCAATTAAGGACTATGTTTTGTAACTAGCCACTTTGAGATCAGCTATGTTTTAAAAGGTTTTTCTGTTAGTATCTTAATGGTACTTATGGACCAATTTCCCTGAAAGAAATGCAACCTTATGAACTGTTTCGCACACCCTTTCTGACCTCTTTTTTTTTCCCAGTTTGCCATATGCTTCTCTGCAGAATTGAATTTAATAATCAGAAAATAGGCCAACGTAACTTTGGGCATGGTGTTCATTAGGGTAAATGAGGAGGACACGAGTCACTGCAAACATGCAAACACTGCAAACACATACACCAGTGTCTGTCAGACCTGCCACGTCTCAGGAATGGTGCTTGAGGGTCCTGCATTGTCCTTTCTGTCTTCCCTCACATTTGAAAGTAGAGTGCTGTGGCTTGAAGACACAGGGCCTGGGGCCTGGAAAGGACCGCAGCGCAGAGCCACCACCAAAGGTGTGCCCCCAAAAGAAGCACCACACCATGCTCTAAGGGTCCCTGCTAGCAGAAGTTACTCCTGCTGTGGACTCTCTGCCTGCTGTGCAACTAAAGGAGTCGCTGCCAATTCACTTGATGCACTTGTCACAAGAGCCAGTACCTGGAAACTCACCCAACCAAAGGAGATGTTCTCAGTCTAGGTGCAAAATGTGTTCAGCAGCAAGTGTGGGTGTATTGTCTAACACCAGAGCACCATGACAGTTAGACAGACTGCATGCATGAAAAAAAGGTTTAACGGGGAGTATGTTGCTAAACCTAGCCAGGATTTGATGCAGTGCTGTTACAGGAAAATGCATAGATTTCTGTGCCATTTACGGGCTGCCCTCATCTGATGCTGTGAATGGTAACAACATGCAGCTGGTTCCTAGCTCTGCAAACGCATCAGTCACACACCTACACCTCACACTCACCCCCAAGTAACAGAAAAACTACCTGACCTTTCACTGAATGTTTGCCTCGTGCGTTGTGATAAAGGTATGTAATATATTTTATACTGGGTTTAAGTGTTTTCAGTATGCTGGGCCACCTCAGCTCTGTCATACTGTGTTCAAGGAGAGTTTACCGGGGATGCAAGACAAATAAAGGTGGGAGCAAGAGTGATGCAAACAACTGACACAAACTATGGTTATATATTAAATGCAGGACAGTATCCTTTTGGCTAAGCAGAAATGTTGCTGAAGAAAAGCTCCAGTGCTGTTTTTATACAACTGAAGCAATGTAAGTGATTTTCCATTAATTTTCTTTAACACGCAGAGATGAACCTTATTGCATGTGATCATCCATTTCAATTTGTGAAAGGGATTAATTGGCTTCCCCTGCCTTCAACTGGGAATGAACTTGTCTTTAAGACTATCTATAGGAAATTCTTCCACCTCAAAGAATCTACTTCTGATTTTTTAGTGGTCACAGAAGCTGCTTAAGTTGTGTGAGAAAAGTACTTTCTCATCCTTGTCTGCTTGCATTTTCCTTTTCTTTTTATTCCTTACCTGACCTGCATTTACTCTTATATTCAAACCACTTAAAGGTCTAAATGGTATCATATCACAAAATTGCCACAAAGATATATGCCTGAGAACTTAAATTGCAAAGCCCTGGCCTCATTTCCAGGTGGTTTTGGCAGTGTAGCTGTATGATACTGCTGAGTGTGCCACTCACAGGTGAGAATTTTGCTGCAAATTTAAAGGTTCGAGTGGGTATTCAATGAGTGTTGATGGATAATGGTCTCCCATCAGACCACATCCAAGATTAAAAGCCTGATCTCTATTTGAATATTGTGTTTCTGATGTGTCAAAGTTCTCTGGTGGCAGTGGCTAAATTACCCTAGCAGAGGGACAGGGTTCACGGACTAGAATCAAATCATCATGTTTGGCTGCAGAAGGTACTTCTTCAGGCAGCCACATGCAACATGCATGGGGGGATAAGTCAGACTGTTTGCAAAAGCAAATACAGTCGTGAAATCTTTCCTCTGTTCATCATTTCGCCTCCAAAGGATTACCTCCAAATGTAACCACCCTTTCATCTCTGTGTGAATTTGCCATTCATATGCCTCCATTTTTAGCATCATTTACCCCCCGCCCCATTCTCTCTTTGATGTTTATGTCATGTCTACTTTCAGATCCTACTTTGTAAAGGTACTGTCCTGTCCTGTCCTGTCCTAGAGTCACCTAATCCTGACATCTAAAATAGTAGGAGGTATTTGCACTTATGCCAACCCTACATGCCTGTTTTACAATAATGCATATTATGTTATATATATACACATGAGATCTGACATATTCAAGGTTGGTAAATTCATAAATGTAAAAATGAAAATAATGTTTATCAACATAAACTTGATTAAACTGAAAGAAAAATACCCAGTCTTCTTGCCTTTATGGGATAAGACTAGAAATACCTATAATTTGAAAGTGGATTTGATAAACTGTTATATCTAGCCAGGATTCATAAGTGATATCATCAAAAATCAGTTTAAGAAGATGTACAGTAAAGACTTCACAGTGAAAGTAAAAGGATAATGATACTCATCCACCCATTAAATAAACTGTCTAATGCAAGTCATGAAAATAAAATGTTCACAAAAGTTTATGGAGATGTACAAAGTACAAAATGTCTATCCCTTTTGCACCCCAGACTTTTTCTTTTCCAGTCTTAGCCCCCAATAAAAACATCCAAATCAATGCAGGTTTAGAAAAGGGATTACACAGACCCATTCACTAGTGTGACATTGTGTCAGTGAGTTTACTTCCTAGGTAAAAGGATTTCTAGTTATTTCTAATTATTTTTTGCCAAATATGCAGGTCTTTGTAATATACACACCTCTGAAGATCAAAATGGTAAAAAAAGTACACTCTTCTGCTGGTCTGAGAAAGCTTTTACTGGGAAAATAATCTATTTCTAAAACCAGAAGTTGGTAAGCTTTTCATGCTTTATGACCATGCTTTATGAAAGGATCACTGCTGCAGTGATTTATGTGTATGTACAAATACAGACAGACCTGTACATTAAACTCTGTTATGCAGGGATGCAAGACTTGGTCAAGAGACTGACAGACATTACATTTTAAGTGTCAGCTGAATATGCTGGTCAGATATGTAATGGAAAAAATGACCAATCTGAATTTATATCCAACTTGTATCATAGAATAAAAAAAAGTCATTGGTTTAACAATTTAAAAATGTTACATATCACTTTTCTCTCTGAAGTCTTCATGCTGGGTACAAAACACACAGCTAAGAGAAATTAAGGGAGCTGGACCTTAGCCAAGTAAATTATGAAATAACTGAATGTCTGCGCAAACTGACGCTGGGAAATGTTTTTTGAAGGATAGATGGCTGACAATTGCATAAGTGTTGAAACCTTGTCTATAATTTGCATACAAAAAGTCTGATTTAGCTCTCAATAGTGCTTGCTTAAATAATACTGAGGGCAGAAACCCATCTTTTGCTTTCAAAGCAGGAGTGTTAAAGAGGAGAAAAAGAGAAGGCTGTGCAAGGCCTGTGAAGCACTAAATTTCTACTTAAGATCTTAAAATACTCCAAGTCACATTGAAGGATTGCTTCATGAAGTTTAGTATCTGTCAGACCGAGGGTGTCATTCTGATTTTCTCAATCTATGTGGGCCTTAAGTGAATTTTAATTGACATTACTCACTGGGAAAGTGAGATGAGATTCTAAGGCTGTAAGTATGAAGGACTGAGTCAACCAAGTGAGTGAAACAGTGACTAACTAATTAAGTGAATGAGTGAGCACGGCATTGTTTGCTTTTGTGATCATTTCTATGCATGAGTGAATGGCAGGGCTATTACATGTGTGTGAATGAGTGGGGTCAGAGTTGCTGAACAATCCATACATTTGTGTGGTCTTCCCATCCCTTGATTAGACTAATGAGCCGAGTGTTTGGAATATTAATGCATGTAGACTGGAGCTAAGCTTGTTATGTAGTTGGGAGACAAATTTAAAAAATATGATCTATAGCCTGTCAAAGTCTGTTTTCGGTTTCATACGTGTAACTCTCGATTGGGTAATCAGCTGCTCCTTGGCAGGTTGCTTCCAGCTCATTGGCGTCAGGGAGCTGAATGCTACACTATTGCTTCTTCCAGGATTGTTGTTGCAAGTGACATTATCAAATCTGTTTGTAGTTTATTGCAAATCTAATTGTGTCATATAAACCGAAGCATTATCTGACAATGAAATGATTTTCTGTCTTATTACACTTTCATAAAAGAACAGATTTGGCTGTCCTTATGTCAACTATTTTGCTTCCAAAGTAGTTAACAAGGCTAGCAATAATTTTGGCACCCTAAAAACTTATTCCTTCAAATAGCACAAACAGAAGCAGAATAAAACCTTGTTCTATTATGTCACATATAAATCATGTTCTGTTGTCACTTCTCATTCAATAGCTGCATGCAATTAAGAAAACAGGAGTCAACACTATGCTAAAATCCAATCAAATCATAGGTATGATGCGGGGATATAAAGAAATGGTCTAGGATTTTGAAAAAACTTACAGTTTTTTACCCCTATAGTTTTTTTTTTCTTTCTGAAGGCTTGCTTATCTTTCCTTTTCTCTCAAAAAAAAAAAAAGATAAAAAAAGATTAGAAAAAAAAAGAAAAAATAAAAAAGAAAAAAAAGAAAAAGAAACATAACTTCCAGTAGTAGAAACGGTCAAAGAAAATATATCAAGCATTAGTTGTTACCAGCAATTCAACAACTCTGATGTCTTGACCTGAGTTGGAGAATGCTTTTAATTGCTGTAAATTATTCTGAATTTGAAAGTCAAGTTTATGGGAAACATATGTATATTACGTAATTAATCCTACAGTTTTTTCAGGGTCTTTCTTGTATGTTGGCTGATTGTTCTAGTACAAGATATTTCCTGATCCTAAGCCAATTTCTGCACTCTCATCTGCACTACACTCTCTCAGAATGTTTCAGTAAATTGAGCATCTGGCAGTATTTTTTCATATATCTTATGATCTGACAACATTTTGCCATTCTTTAAAAAGCACGAATCCTTTGCTTTTTCATCCTCCAGGTTCAGATGGCAGTCCTCCAGAGAAGGACATGATTTGGCAAACAAAGTGATTAAGCAAAATGCTGATGATCTGCATATACTGCCATTTTTTCCAAGTGTGTTTGGTCTTGATTTGAATGCCTTAGACTATGTGGCCAGCTTTACAGAGAGTAGCAGTTTTCAGATTCTCTTGGGTTTTCCTAGCCAAAAGAGTTACCTGACTTTACAAACAAAGTTGTCACTGATGTGTGTTTAAGCCCAATGCCAAAGGTAAAAATCTGTGACTTACGCTCTGATGGAAGCAGAGTGTCCTAGTTTTCCAGGCCGTGGTAAAACGAGGGTAGGATTTCATTCAGGTCTCATGACAAAAATGATCAAACTCAGGAACAAACAAAGGTTAAAATTATTGAAAAAGTTTTAAATGGCAAAACTGTGTTATAGAAAACAGTGAATTATCAGTCTATGTTTTAAACTGAGCAATAAAGGGTGAAAATCTTCTTCAATCAAAACATGTATTGCTATCTAAGGCTACCATTAGCAGCCACTTTATTAAAAACTGAAAATTGGCAGATGTTCTTCTGAGACTCTGAGTCTCCTTCTACCAATTCCAAACAGTGCTACTGAATAGAGAAGGCTGAACAACATTTCTGTGAAATGTACTGTGTTTCAAAGGAGAAGTTTTGTGGGTTATTTCAGTCTAGTTCTTCAGTTGAGGATTAATTGCTGGGAGCTTGAGGTATGAGGAGTAGATGGTCCAGGGAACAGATGTGATTTACTCTTCCTTTAGTTTACTTTGTGGTTTTTTTGCAACTACATTTGCATGTGCTACTTCTCACATTTTCAAGATGAGGATGGGATTAATGAATGTTTATAAAGTGCTTTTCATGCCAAGAGGAAGGGATGCTTTAGATCTCAGGATCTGATTGTTAGAGTGGAAAATTACATTTAAATTATTTTCAAAATAAATTCTGTATTGGACAATTTGAATGCAATATTGAAATACAGTATTGGAAGGTTAGTAGGAGTTAAATCATGCCATATTTATTTTGGGTGACCAAATACATGGAGAGAGAAACCCTGCCCACAGCTGGGTCAACTTTTCAGATAAGAAAGGGCAATGTTGCACCATAGAGCAAGCAAATGCTTGTCTGCATGTAATTCTTGCAGATCTTCAAAAGGTCACAGTCGGGCTGTGGCTTGACATCCACCATGGATCATGGAGGTTAACTGAGGAGCATTTGCTTCTTGAAGTTATGTCATGGTTTAACCTCAGCCAGCAGCTAAATACCACACAGCTGCTTGCTCACTCTCCCCTGCCTCTCTGGTGGGATGGGGAGGAGAAGTGGAAAAAAAGATAAACTCCATGAACTAATAGCAATTAAATAATTGAAATAAAGTTGATAATAATGGTGATGACAATAATAATAATAATAATGATGATGATGAAAAGGAGAGAGAGAGAGGAATAAAGCCCAAGAGAAACAAATGATGCACAACATATTTGCTCACCTCCTGTTGCTTGATGCCCAGCCCATCTCCCAGCAGGGATCAGTGTCCCCCAACGTTTGAAGGTCCCACCACCCATTGTTCTGTTTCATCTTTAACAGTCCATTGTATCAGTAGATTTTCCTGAAGGCTGGTGCATTATAGGGGATGTGACACACCCACTCCATGCCACGTTCTTTAGGCTTGGTGTCTATGAAGTTGTTTCAGAAATGAGTCTCACTTTTTTTTCTGGGGTATCATGTCACCATAAGCCTTGCTTTTCAAGGCCCAGGATAGTGTTCTGGGCAGTGGCATGGGACACAGGATCTCTATCTGGCCATCCAGTGGCTGCTTCCATCACTGCAAGCACATGGCCCTGGCCCTGGTGGGTTTTAGGAGTGTGTTATGGCCAATCTGCCAGGCCCTCCCAGGTTTTACCACAGACACCATCCTCCACACAAGCTTGTCCTGCTTCATTGCAGCTCATGTTTCACATCCATGGATAACCTTTGTGAGAGGGTCCATGGATAAGTTCCACCCCTCTGTCATGAGCCCATCTGTGTGTAACATCCCTTCCTTTATGGCCCAAGGTGTCATGGGCCCACTGAGTTAGAAATAATTCACACTTATGTTGGCAACCCAGATCCACTTGAGACACTTTAATCTTAGCAGCCTAATCCATCTTCTAGTTATTCTGATTTTCTTCAGTGACCCAACTCTTGGGTACTGGAGCATCTGCATGATGTATTTTCAAACCCGGGTTCTCCACCCAGGCAGCAGTATCTTGCCACAGCAGTGTCAATGCCACAATGGCAGTGCTGCCAGTTATTCTGCTTCCATCACTGCAACCACTCCCACAGAGCATTTTTCAGTATCCATGAGTCAGTGTAGAGATAAAATGCTGGACATTTCTCTCATTCAGCAATGCCTAAAGCCAGCTGGATAGCTTTCACATCTGCAAGCCTTCTCCTTCAGCAGTTTCTGTGACTTGTCACAGGGAACTCTCTACAACCGCTTTCCATCTCTGATGCTTCCCTACAATATGACAGGACCCATCAGTAAACAGGGCACTTTGCTTCTCTCTTTCTGATAATTTATTATGCGGTGGGGCCTCTTCAGCACATGTTACTTCCTCCTCTGGTGACAAGCTATCAGATTGCACTCTGTTTCTTAAACTAGACTAATAGACAAAATTAAATCAAAATCCGAATTATTAATTCTGTATTTTATATTTGGCCTTATAGTATTTCCTGCACAAAAGGAGAACCTCATGAATACTTTTGTGCATGAGGTTACTAAAGATAATGGACTACCATCTGGAAGTGCTGCACTTTTCCACCTTCTTAGCCCATACTTCATGTAACCTATTCAGAATTCTCCTCGTGCTCCCTCAGAGCGTGGAAGTTGAATGCGTAGGCTTTGCACGTCACATACTCTCTCCCAGCCCCTCTTTCACAAAGTGCCTCTCACAGGTCGAGAAGTTCACATCACTGTGAAGATAGAGAGGATCAATAATAAAGAACTGCTGTCATTTGACAGCTGCTCATTGACACATGAGTATCCAAATTTATTTCACCAGCTTTTGCTGCCATTCTCTGTGTATAGACTCAAGGGACAAGAAAACTGCTACAGAAGCTGCATCATTAAAACCCGTTTGTACAATGCTACAGGAATGTCCAGCATGAACAGCTTCAGATCCATGTTTTTTGCATGTTCTCAGAGCTGCAGCTCAATTATTTATAGCATGTACAGTGTTTTCCTGAGAAACTGTATGAAGGCAGGTAAAGAGAAGCTTTATTAATCCTGGGATTCAAGCTATATCCAAAGGACACTGGCTGTTCAGAGGGCTTTTCTAAACTGCACAGCTGAGAAACACTTATCCCTGTGTGCCTTACCCAGAGAATCAGAGAATACCACATCAAAAACACTAAATCAGCTTCATTAGACTGCACAAACAGAAGGCTTTGTGGTTTTATTCGCTTTCCTTCTTATTTAAAAAAACATCAAACTTAGGTAATTGGATGCAAAAATAAATAAATGAAGCCCTACATTCATACACACATACAGTTACCTAGTTAAAATGTAAGGAGTCAGGAAATGCAAAAGTTAATATTCTTGTGTCAGCAATGCTGCACTGAAAGGAGACAGTTCTCTCCTCTTGTTTTCCTTGTTACATTTATTCAAGATTGTGGCCCCTTTCAAACTGCACAAACTTCACAGCTTTTGAGAAAAAAATACTAACATCTGGATCAAACCAAGTAAACTGCCCACACTTGTTTGGAAAAATGTGATTAAGCCTTTGCTTAATAATAAAATAGAACTCCAATAAAATTAATACATTAATTGCTATACTTCTGCTGTTTAATGTGTGCTGTAAAAGAAAGCAGATGTATATTGTGACCAAATTAATATTGTTGTAGAAGCTTGATATTTGCATTTTCTGGTTGCTAACATCCTGCATTAGTGAATTAGAGAACAATTCTGTGCTGTCAGATTTGGGTTTTTTAATTATCTTCTACTCATTAGCCCAAAGTGAACAACATCCAGCAAGTTACTAACAAAGAGAGGAATTCCAGCACCTCTCTGCTGAAGGAGCTTCAAAATATATA
This sequence comes from Corvus cornix cornix, assembly GCF_000738735.6. Taxonomy (NCBI): domain Eukaryota; kingdom Metazoa; phylum Chordata; class Aves; order Passeriformes; family Corvidae; genus Corvus; species Corvus cornix. The sequence continues at coordinate 29,636,500 of NC_046333.1, forward strand.
TCCTTCTAAGGACTGCTGAAATATCTTCATTAATTAGCATGTTCTTCATTAAAAAATGTACAGTATTTGGAAATTTATTATCTGAACAATTTTTGAAACACAATAATGTATAAATAAATGTTTGAGACCTGAGTTAACTGGTTAACAATCTTTCTACAGCATGTTTATAATGTGACTGATCACCAATGTCTTACAATGCCAAATATACGAAGAATTTTACTTTAACTGGTTTAGTCCAGTGTATATTGTATGTTTATAAGAAGGTATTGGGGGAAGGGTAGCCCCTGGGAGGAGTGTGGTCCCTGGTTTTGTTTACTTTTTTTAAGGGAGGAAACATCTGAACCTTTACTATTTATTATTATTTTGAATTTGAGAGAGGATATTTCATTTGACTGAAAGGACCAATAGAAATAGCATGTAAAACAATCCCCAATTATGTTAGGATAAACACTGCTCTGCTGATCCCAAAACCTGCTTACAGTCCTGTCTTCTAGTTGAGGTCAAGTCTGCCAAGAGTCACATCATTTTGATCTGTTTAGAAGAAAAAGTCGTATGTTAGAGCTGGATTTGCAACCTAGCTTGCAAATAAGCCTGCCTCGAAAATGTGAATGTTTCAAATTAACAGCTAGTCCCAAGCTTCTTGTGTAAGTCTGCTGTGAGTGCTGATTAAAAAAAAATGCAGCTTGCAGGAGCAAGTGGAGACCTTGCTGTTATTTGGCCGTTCATTTTTTTCCCTCTATGTAAAAAAGCCTAAACAATTTAATTTTTTCCCTAGTGCTGCAATCTTTTGACAGAGGCTGCAGAAAGACTTGCAACCACTTAAGATTGTAATCTTATTTTCAGAAGAGCAGCTGTTGAACTGAGTATATTTTTTGGTGAAGCAGTGGTTCCCCAAAAGCAGCCATCACTCTCTCATCAGTTCACTGCGCTGTCTCCACGAGTGCGTGTTCAACCCAGGTGAAAGGGCCCGTGATCATATTGCTCTTGGCTTACTGAGAAGCTGTGCCTATTCTGACACTGTTTTCTGTGCAGGCTCTGCATCAGCCATGGTGAAACAGAGGCTCCATAAGACACCTCAAGGTCAGAGTAGTACAGAGAGGGACTCCCTGCTCTGGCACCAAAGTCTGCCACTGCAAACTTCTTCATCCGAGGCCATCAACATTCTTGAAACATTGAGAGAGTTTATACTGGGTTGGTGTTTCAAATTGCAATGGCCATTGTGGGGTTCATACAGCACTGGTCTAAGTGTTAAATTTAAGTTTATGCTGTCATGAAATCACAGTCTGATTTTAAATTCTTTCAGCATCACATGTGGCAGTGAGATGCGATCCTACCTCATAAGCTGCTAGTGTCCTGATTTAAGAAATAATGTCTGCCAGTGATCTAAAATGGATTACACCAAAATGTTAGCACTGGGAATAACCAAAAATAATGCATGTTTTCTATCCTTGAGGTCAATAACATTTTCTGTAATCATGAGTATCTTTGTAATAAAAGGGACAGCTTACTTCTAATTACAGAACCTATTAAAAAAAAGAAAGCAATATATTTGTTAGCCAAAGACATCACGACAAACTCGGGAAAGGACTTTGCATCTCCTTATTACTGGAAAGCAGTAATAGATGTAGCAGTTTAGTTCAGCATCTTTCAAAATTTAATTTAATTATTGGTATCTGCCTAGCTTCAATAAAACCATAGTGCTGTGTAAATGGAACAATCCTAATAATTTTCTGGATTGTTTCCAAATGCCTCAGTTTTTGAATGAGATCAACCAGCTGAAATGTCAAAATTTGCAAAATTACAAGCATACTGTGTCCAATATAAAAGATTTGTCTTCCTTGATATTTGATAGGAATTTTTATCTTGTAAGAATATGACACTTCTCTTCATCCATGGGTTTAGTGGCTTTATTGGCTAAGTGGTTTGTGCTAATACCTACACCTGTTTTATAAGTATTAACTAATTTAGGCTTTTTGGATAGCAAGCAAAAATGTCTTCCAAGTTACGAATAAAAGTATTTTTAGTAGCATTTACCATTTGACAATTTTTTTTGTATACTAATCTCTTCAAGTGCTTTTGTACTGTTAGACCCATTTCCTGGCAGGATTATCACACCTGTGCAAACCACACACACACTGTTTTCTACTGGAAAAAGAGCCAAGAGGAACAGCATTTATCTTTAAAGATAAAATTTACAAAACCAGTGTGGTCTGAAACGTCGAAAGCTATGATTTTGTCAGATTGTATGGTGCTCTCATGAAGTATTTCGTTCTATGGTTAAATGAGAATGATAGATACAGTTTTAGAATTACTCATGCTTTTCACTGATTTCTTGTTTTATTCAATTATTGTCCTTTCTAATCACTGGTTTCCAGTTACTTCTCCCCGATTTTTTTTTCTGGTGCGTTTTACTTAAGCTTACCCAAGCATAGATGAATCCACACCTTATCTTTTCTCTCTTGCCTGAGTATCCTCACAGTCAGCTCTTGAGCACTGTGGGTCAGGCTTAGCAAGTCAACAATGCCTTCAGGACCACAATGATGTGATTACACTGTGGTCTGAAACAAGGAACCAACACCTGTTACTTGTTTCCATATGTTGCACGCACATTCAAAATATGCAATAAAATGTATAATAGACCAGAAAGGGTTGAAGATGTTTGTAGTACAGCTGGTCAACTTTGATATTTTACAAAGTGCATAAACTGTAAAGGTTATTTGCAGTATGAAGCACACATTTGCTGTGCAGCAGATTTAAAACAGTTATAGACTGCCAGATTTTGTTGGAAAATGAAAGAGGTATTTACCATTTGATTTGCTTTCTAATTTACAGAATCGAGGTTGTTTGCCTTCACCTCTTTTATTGGAAGAGCCAGCCAGTACCTTAGTCACATGCCCAGACTTTGGGCTCCAGATGCTGAGACCTGCCCAGAGCTCTGCTAGTCCCCAACTGATCAGGAGAAGACAGGAAAGTTGCATACTTCTAGGGGATCAGGAAACAATATCAAAACTTGGGTCTTAATGTTAGAAAGAAGCTATTTTTAGCAGAAGCCGTGCTTCTGTGTACCTGTATATATCAGTGAAGGTATAAACAGAAAAGGACATTTGTTACAGACCCTGTTTTTATAGTTAGTAGATAAACTAGCAGTCCAGTTTCTAATTTAGTACAAATGCAAATAAATTTTAAATAAAGTCTGTCTTTAACTGGTGGAATAAAACTCTACTTAGCAGTAAATGAATGCATTTAATAAATCATAAGATTCTATTCTGTGTCAAATGTGAAGTAACCCCTACTTTAGTGATCCCATAGATAACTGAGATGTCACTTCAGCTGCAAGGTGTGCGAGGAAAGCCACCTGAGGTAAGTTTTGTCTAGTACAAGTACACATTTAAGAATTAATTATGTAGCTGGGCATTTCCAGCGTTTCAGTTTGTTTCAGCATTTTTAGGTGGCTCTGGTGTTCCTCAAATACAGTGAAGTGTTAAACGTTATGCAGAGCTTTCCCTGAAATGGAGCTGCCCCGATGCAACCAAAAAGGGCTAACGACAAAAGAGAGAAGTAAGCAGCAGGAGGAAGGGAGGGATTTCTTTGCACCCCTGTCAGGAAGTCAGTGTGGAAAAGAAGAAGGAAATACAAACATCTGAGTGTAAATCAGTGAAAAACAGAGAAAAGGGGGTATGCACAGAAAGGGGAGCAGAAGACATTGAGATGTTGAGTAGGCTGTAAATAGGCAAAAGGAGAAAGAGTTATGGAGTCAGCTAGGGTTTAAATATAAATTGCAAGATGTAGTGCTTGTGGTAGCCACTGTAAGACCTGATGAGCTAGAAAATACCTTGAAGACTTCTGTCCTAAATATAGCATCTTAGTAGCACTTCAGTCTTTGGGGGATTACTTTGTGGGGTATAGCATTGCTTGATTATTTTCTCTTTGCCTTTGGTCTCATTTTCTCTAGTTGATAATAAGTCTGTGCTGATGGGCCTTAGGAAAATTAAAAGGTTGTCTACCAAGCATAAAGAAAATAAGTTCCAGCACTCTTTCACTATTACCTCCTGTTCAAATCCAGTCATAGAAATGTAAAGCGTACATATCCTTTTCATTTCTCACTGGTGCTCTGTTTCATTGCTGACACAACAAAGGAGATGGATGCAAGTCCAGAGGCTTTGGGTTTGTTCTTCACTTCCCCAGACATATTTGGCTTTTGGGGAAATTCAGTTTTTACACCTCTTTGTTTATTTTTTTTACCAGAAAATACAGATGAAATGCAGACTTTTGTAAAACACCTCATAAACCTTGGCTGGCAGAACATCAGAAACATAATTAGCTTAAAAATTAGCATAACTATTAGCTAAAAAATTGTTTTAATTTTCCAACATGATTTTTAATACCAAATATTCCCTACAAAAATAGTAGTAGTAGTAGTAGTAGTAGTAGTAGTAGTAGTAGTAGTAGTAGTAGTAATAATAGCAAAGATGATGATGAAAATTCACAGCTCACTGCACTTAAGTTTTTTTCTATTTTTTTTAATCTCTTTTTAATGAAACTAAAATTTAGATATATGTCAGAATGCAAACGCTCAGACTGGCTTCATATAAATTTCAGTTATTGGTTTATGCAGGGAAATTAAGCAGAAAGTTATAATCTATTCCTTCTATAGTATATTCTAAAAAAGTGGAATTTTTCACATATATGGTGAATTACTGCAAGTTACGCAGTGGTAATAATGACAAGGGATTAAATTAATAATAGCGTTATTTTCTGGTTTGAGTTCTGTTAGTGCAGACAAAAACATAGTGTTAAAAAATTGATTGGGAAGCAGGTTTCTACTTAGAAAAATAATAGTTTCCAAAAAATGCAGTTAAAATGTTTCTATTAATAACTAAAACATTATTTTTAGAATACTGTATTTATAATATCGATATTTAGACAACATAAAGGATTTTAAGTATTTGTTTTCAAAATATTAAAGAACGCTATTTTGCATCGTGAGGTATCTCATCTCTCCCTGAATTTTGCATCCTTATACTGCTGACAAAACTGTACCCTTAACTACTTGTTAGCACTCACAGAGCTGCAGAGCTGATGGAGAGTCGGCTGGGCTTTAATGAGACTTATGAATCCCTAATGAAATAACCACTTAAATCCCCAATTCCCTCCCTACCAGCGGCAATAGGTGAAGCAGAGAGAGTGCCGGCGTCACTGTCAGGCCGCAGCACGCAAGGCCGTGTGGTGGCAGGGGCGCTGCGAGGCTCGGCTCGGGCCCCCGCGCCACGTCCTGCTCGGGGCGCCGGGAGCTGGGCGCTGCTGAAACGTGTCCCTCCAATGCCACTCGGCACACGCACAGCTGCGCTCAGTGCGGGGCTTGTAAAAAGGCCACCCAGCATCCCCGGCTCAAGGGAATCCCAGCCAGATTCTTTTTTGATTGAGAAAAAACCCCCAGTCATTGTCTGGACGAACACGACGAAAAGCTGCTCTCTGTGGGTTCGGGGAGACTGAGAGCCGAGAGAATCCATGTTTATCCCAATGTGTTGCGTGGGTGAACGCAGTCATGTAAAATCTAACCCCCTGCATACTCACAACTATAGATTTATCTACGGTTCTTCGCTTGCAATTAATATCTACTTACACATTCGAATGCTAATTATAGATGTCCACTGAGACTACTCACTTAACATCTTGATTTATATTCAGGCTTAACCGTCACTTCTAATTAATATTCTGTTTAAGCCTGTATAAATAGTACATGCTATGATTTAAAGTAAAACAGTTAAAACAGTAATCAAATAAGCAGGTAGAATTTCCATATGACGCATACCTTTTACATCCACAGAACAAACTCCTGCAAGCCAATGCATTTCCTGTTTTTTATTTTCTTTCCCTGCTTCCCGCAGAGAAGGAGTAAATAATTTTAAATACAAGAAGACTATATACTCTAGATCCTATTTTTTTTTTAACTTGACTTTTTTTTTCATTGTTTGGGGGTTTTTATTGTTCTTTTGGTATTTTGCTGTATTTAAGAGAATATATTCTTCCTCTTTGAGTCACCATTTCTTGTAATTATCCTTTCTAATATCTCTGGATTCATCTGCAGAGGAAATTGAGCACTGCCTTATTTTTTACACACTGAATGACCCAGAGAAACTACTCTGCAGTATGGCTTATCACTGGCAAATCGTTTCTGCTTTACCATATTCAAAGGAAAGCTAAAATTAAGAATTTTTTATTTAAAAAAAAAAAATTGAAAGTATTTGGACTATGAATTTGTCTCTGATACCTCTTTGAATATAACTGGTTTGGGGTTTTGAGAAAACATCGTGTAATGCTCCTCATAAAAATAAAAAATAGGCCATAAAAGGACATTAAGGTTAAGTGACAGTCATAACTTGAAATTAAAATCCCCAAAATATGGGAAGAGCACTTTCTCTTAACAGAGATGTACCTCAGCATTCTGCCCAGCAGCAGCAGATCATACTCTATATGCCTTGCTGGCTGGGAAAAATGGGAAGATTAAATTTTATGTTAAGGACATATCCAAGATAGCTGAGGTTACGTGAGTAATCTTTGTATCTTCTCTGTGTCTGTTTGATATACATTTTGTAAAGGTTAAAGAGTTGTTGTTTTATTCAATGTGAAGCCTGTAGATGATTTTACATAAATGCTTAGATAGTCATTCTGAATGCAGATCTGAACAAGACAGGGTTGTACATAATTTCAATTAATTTATTTCACAGCCAGTAGTATTGCTTTACATCCGTCACAATAGCGGCAGAAATTAGAGCTTTGCTTCTCTCTAAGTGTGAATAACATTACAGTGAAATTTTTAAGCAAATAAGCCCCGAAGAATAAAAGATGTTATATGAAGTAATTAGATGGGATGCCAACAGGCTGGCCTCCAGGTTATTGTTAGAGTCATGAAATAATTACTTTCATTTTCATTGACTAGTTTGTTCCAGAAATTGCTTTTCTGATGAACTGCAACCAATATGTAGATATATGAAAAGTAAGACTCATTGTAAGAACACCTTTTTTTTTTTTTATTGTGAAAAGGAAAGTGTCGTACTCCACAATGAGCTGAACTATCAGTGAGATGAGCTGATGCCAGACAGAGAGAAAAGACACACGGTTTTCTGCGTTGAAGTTTCTGGGACTGGGCTCTGCTTGATTCCCTTCTGAAAGGGACTGAATTCTGCAGAACTATTCCAGATCAGCTTCCTTTTATCAAAATATTTTTGCCTAAACTTAATTCTAAGTATTGTACCTACTAGATTTGATAGACCTAATGAAAATCAGCTCTATACTCCTAAGTTTTACCTGCAGCATAGTTTCTGTTGTCATATCTTAGTTGCCACTGGCTTGCAGGAGATGAGTGTTATCATCCAGTGATTTTAATTAGTTTGTCTATTTTGCAGTGGAGTTGGCTGTCTGAGGCAAAAAAAATCTGGATGTCATTTTAGAAAGAAAAAGAAACTAAGCTTTTATTTAGTGTTCATTTGTTTTCTATTAATTTACTTTCCTGGCCACTGAAAAAGAGAAAGAAGAATCACTGTTCCTTAAGGAAAAAAAAATCTCAAGAAATACAGTAACCAAAACTGGTTTCATTTCCAGGTGTTAAGGCACTTTACTCAAGCACTGGAAACTGGTGGCATTCCCGAGAGAAAGTCAAAGCACGCCTGCAGTTGGGCCACAGGTACAAAGAGAGGCAGGGAGAGAAAATTAACTCCTTGTGGGTGCTTTTTAATGAGAGCTGTGATTAACAGTGAACCTCATCTGCCTTTTCTTTTAAACCTCATTTCTTGACCTCTTGGTTAAAATCAAGGGCAGATTTATTGGGGAGAAGCAAGGGACCTTCAGTATCCTCCATTAGGTGCTGCCTGGGCTTTGCTAACTCACAACAGTTTGTTTCCGTCCTAAACACAGACAAAATCAGGAGCCCAAAGAGGTCAGAAAACTGCAGTATATACTCTTAACCCATTTCCTTCCTAGCTCCTGATCTCAAAGCCATGCTTGTGCTTTTTTTGGAGACAGATTGGTAATAGTTTTATTTCTGGGACTGGCCACGTGGATCCCTCTATAGGGAATTCAGGCACTGCTGTGCTGAAAGCAATTGCCTCCATGTGCAATGAGATCATAGTGGTGCTGTAAGATTTGCCAGGGTGTAAATCATGGGCAGTTGAAAAGGCAGCTACAGAGTGGCTGAAATCTGAGCAGATACAAGCCCGTAATTCATGATTCCTGACAACTCATGTCAAAGCCACCTTGCAGCTCATCACCCCTGCCAGTGCTGGCTCTCTCCACTCCAGAGCCAAATCACCAGGGTGGCCACAACCCTCTTGTCACAGGTCACAGCCCAACCTTTAAACGCAGAGCATCACTGATCTCAGGTTTGATGTGTATTTCAGCAGTGGCTGAAGATCAGATGCAGCACCATTCAGCTAGTTCTTCTAAATCTGTCTGCAGCATAAAGCTGGGTCATGCACTGCTCCAGCTGTGCGTTGGAACCCAGAGTTATCAATCTGACAGAATACAGAATGAGCAGGGACAGCATGGAAACCGGGAGTGGGAATGACTTTGGACACCTACCTGCTGAAGGTCTTCTAAGTGGCATCAAAAGGAGGATTTCTTTTTCTCCCTCCATTTTTAGTCAAATATTTCTAAAAATTATGTAATAATCTCCCAACACATGTCAATAATACTTTATGTTTCTCTATAAGTCTCACCCTATTTTGCTGAAAGTTATTATACTTTTTTGCAGCAAATATATAACGAAATTCTGTAACTGATGGCATTGAGGAGAGCTGTACTGCTCTTTTTCAAATAAACGTGAATCCATGAGGTACTGTTTCTTAAAAGCCATAAAATGGAATTTATCTGCTTCACCCTTTTGCTGGCACAGGGGCTTTAAAAATATTACTAAAATGAAGTCAAGATGACATTCTTTTTCTGAGTAGGTGTGTCTTAATGTCAGCAGCTCTTCCTTTTCAGGTTATTTATTTATAATGATAACTTTTCAGTGACGTTCTTTTGAATTTGTAAAGGCGTTCAGCTTTTAATCTTCCTGTCTGATTCTTGATTTAAAACACTTGCTGACAAATAGACTAGAGTGAGTTGAAATCCAGACCAATAAAATGGAGACATTTAGTAGCTTTTGGGCCAGGCAGTCGGTGTGAGGAAGGGCGAAGTCTGTGCGCTCAGAGTGATCCCGAGATAAGCCCAGGGCCATGTTTCCTTTGTGCATTGCTGCCATCTGCTGCATTTCATCAGCAGGCTCGTGGAGTGAGTTTTTTTCTTAATCATATGCGGAAGAGCTCAGAAAGTAGAACGAGCCCCACAAATCCATCTCTCCGCAGCAGTTTCAAAGCAGCCTGTATTCTTTTTAATTCGGTAACTAAACCTCTCTCTCGATACTCGCCCAACTCAAACGATGTTTTCACAGCACACACAGGAGGGTTTACAACTCAGTCATTTGCTTATATTTCCCATCATGCAAATTTGTTGCAAGCCAAGAACGAGGTCTGCTCTCTGAACTGCCAAAGAAATTGCAGAGGGGACAGGGGCGTGGTTTACCGGTGTTCGTGACACAAAGTACATACTCTCCGTTAATCATCTTCTTTGCTTGTATATATTGAATTGAATAGATCATCCTAACTAGAGTGGAACAGAGATTTGAGAGAGTTATATAAACGCCAGGGCACCGTCAACCCCGGCTGGTCCGATGGTAGTGGGTACACAGAAATTATTACTGTCAGTTAAACTACCCTAACTCTATTCCACCTCACTGCTAACCTCGACTGGTCTTTTTAAAGCCTTTTACATACCTGCTCTTCCTAACAGGTTGGCAGCTGCCGGTCACGTCCATCAATCTGTAGTTAAAGTGAGGTTGTAGCTTCCCAGGTGAACTCTGTGCTGCCACTGTCAAGTCCCGCTACCCGCTGTGATATTTACAGAACGCAAAAATTCACTGTGTGGTGCATTTGCCTCTGCGACAAAAATGGATAGTAGTTCCACATATGGTGTAAGGAGCACTGAATTTCCAAGTTTCTATGGTTCTTCGGCAGAAGTAATAACTCCATGACTCTAGGTACTTGGGGCATAATACTCAATAAAGGAGACTACCTAAAAATAGAGATGATAAATCTGGCTTTGTGACCAAAGTAGAATCAAGGGTACAATACTGATGTGGCATTTGTGTGGGTAATTATCGTGCACAGAAGATTTTTTTTTTAATACAACAACAAAAAGCTGAGGATTGGAAAAAAATATCTTTTTATTGATTAGAGATTCTTGCCTGCCTCTGTAGGAACTGGTCTCTAGGTTATTTGCCTGGGTTAGGAGTTATCATACCAGATAAATATTCTGTAGATCTCTGAGAAAAACTTTGCTTGTTTCTCAATATCTTTGTTTTCTCAGACACATTTTGATTTTTTCCAGTGATTTTTAGTTGGAGAATTCCTCAAACTGTAAGAATTTAAGAATGTAAGAATTCCTTACATTGTTCTCCAGAAGTCAGGAAGATTCAGGGACCACCATGCAAAATTAATGAAAACTTCTAAATGTCAGTAGCATGAGCTGAGTATATTATTTAATTAACTTGGTTGTCCTCACAGCAGTTGAGTGTCAGGTAGCATTTGCTAGGTAGGGGGGGAAATGAAATACAAACACATAAAGGAAAATTGTTTGTAGTTAGTAGTCTAAAACGTATCAAATATCTCAAAGTTTTGGGGACTTTTTTTTCCCTTGCAACAGTGGTGCAAGACAGCAGAAATCACAATCCTGAAACTCAGAAGGAACTTCAATTTCTCATTAATTTAATGTAACTGATCAGGAAAAAAATAATATTTACAATACAAGGAAAGAAAGTCTGGAAGGAAAACCTTCAGAATAAGAATCTCTGGCTTAAACTTGGGCAACAGTCTACATTACTATAAAAAGTAAACTCCAAATGAGGCCTCCTTGGGTTGTTCCTGGGTGTTGTAGCAACACAAACATTACTTGTGCTCAAATATATGCAGTAATGTGTGTGTATGTGCTTGCCCAATGCTATTCAATGCCTGATTAAAGTACATTCTCGAGGATCACATAACTTTATCTTTCTCAAGGACCTTCAACTAATGTTAAATTTCCTCATTAGCCTTGACTGACTCCTTATAATAAAAGCTTTTTAAATGAAGCTGTTATTTTAAGGGTAACATACTGATTATTATTTTTCCCCTGATACAAAAACACAGTAGTATCTTTGTAAAATTTGAATCCTTCCTTGCTAGTTCACTGCAGTCTGTCAAAATACACTGCTTTCATATTCCATAGTGCTTTCTTGAAGTGCAGAAAGTAGCTGTTATTTAGGTTTCTAGAATACCAGATGTCTTAATTTTGATGTCAACAATAAACCTAAGGTGCAGGTGAGATAAGAGGAAAGGAGAAATAAGAGCTATTTTTGTTTTGTTTACATTACAGCCTCTCAGGAACTCATTGGGACCCACTTTTGCAGAGGTATTTAGGCATATAAAATTTAGGAAGTACTCAACATCTGCTTGCTGAGGACTAAATTATCCTAATTTTCTTGTGTCTCTAAGCCTGGACCTTTCCTAACACTCTGGTTCTGCGGAGGGAAAAAAATCCTCTGGGGAGGGATGCTGTGAGAGCAGCAAGGAAAAAAATCCTCTGGGAAGGGATGCTGTGAGAACAGCAAGAGGAGGACTGGCTTCCACTTGTAGCACAAATACGCAACATGCCAAAGCCTTTGCAGGAAAACATCTGTAACGGAGTCTAGACAACCAGCACAGATGAAACATTATTAGGCCCTGATTCAGGATTAAGCTCATGCAAAATATTTTCAAAAGTGAAAGGAATAGCTGCATGCTTACAGTACTGCCAATATTTAAATATTTTGCTGGATCAGGACTTCAGTTGACACTGTGGTTAAATGAGATTTGATTAAGTGATGCTTTGCCATAAGCCATTGAACTGTTTGCCTACGGTCATAAACTGCCTGTAGAGTAAAAGGTGGCAACTTCAATAAGGACATGTAGTGTAAATAAAACAGTAAATAAATAAATACACTATAAATGCAAAGAGGCATCCTTTTTTTTTTTTTTTACTTGAAAGCCAGCTGAGTGCCAAGTACTGAGAGTGAAAATTATTTGAAACACTAAGTTAAAACTATGATATACTGAGCACTTCTCAAGGACAGCCCTAAATCTTTATTAGCTGGAACAGAGATATTTTGGAACATTATTGTATTGGCATCCCTGCCAATCATTTATATTTTTGTATTTAAATTCCTATTCTCACCACAACAGTCTTTATTCCCTGATCAGACCCATCCAAAGCAATTCAGCTGAGATGTTCCAAATGACAAATGTAATTGATGTACCAGTTTATACAGGATGTAACATTACTACTGCATTAAGATTTCAGCATCTGTCGGTTCTTGAATAAGACAACATGACTTCATAAGTTAGGAAATTGCAATATCAATTTAGCTTTGGAAGAACAAGTTGGATTAGAAAGATGAAGTACAGAGACTATCAAGAGACTTCTTGGTAGGCAGTTTAAACTGCAATAAAAATTTCTGAGTGGACTTGGCCAGGGATGTCAGAAGAAAACAAAGAGCATAATCATTTTCTTATTTGAAATTGATAGAAATCAATTTTCAGGTGACTTTTCCTAAAGTTGTCTGGACAGAAGCAAAGAAAATTAGGTTTAATCCTTGAGAAGATAATTTTCAAGTGGCTAATAACCATGAACATCACGAGCCTTTAAATGTTTGCTTGTGATCTCTTGCCTGTAGAGGTGAGAAAACTTGTTGCTCCATTAAATACTCTTAATAAATTGCAACGTTTAATTTACTCACCTTACTAAATTGTGCTGTACCTTTTAAACAGAAAGGGAGAAATCAGGAAATAATTTTTCCCCATGTCTGGAAAAGCTTGAAAAGTAGTATTCAAATTTCCAATAACATAAATGCCAATTAATAGGCTTTTCCCTTAGGTGAAAAAACAAAGACTCCCTGCCCAACTCATCATGTCCCTGTCTGATCACTTCTTCAATCTCTGAAATATCCTGCCATTTACTACTGCATTTATAGGCACAAACCAAAAGCAGAACAGCAGAGCAGTTGTTCTGCTGCTACATATGGCCTCTGATAATTCCGTAGTGTTATGGCCTTACTGAAACTCCTGGGAAGAAGGCGGAAGCAGTATACACTAGCAAGAAATTAAGTTATTCAGTAAATCATTTTGTCTTCAGTGGACACCTGCAACTCTGCAGTGAATTAGAGAGCTTATGTTACAGAGAACAAAAAGAAGTTGTTTCAAAGAAAATGAATGCCATACAGTAATATTTAGTTGATTTTGACCAGAAAGTTCAGCCATCAGTGGGAAAAATTTTAATCACCGAGCACACTGGTTTTACTACTGCTTCTTGGCTACACTTATGATGCTTTTTAAAACTTTATGAATTCAGGGACATTGCGGGGGAAAAACCCACAAAAACCAACCCAAAAAATGTCCCCACCAACAAACCAAACCATGGTTCTCTTAGGAATTATAAGGTAAAGGAGGAAGGAGATGGTTTTGGGACCTTTTCTCCACCCAGTGCAACCCTACTGCCAGATTAGTTCACTTGGGAAAATCCAGCATAAATCCCTTGGCAGGGTCACTGGCTTCCTTTATTTTCTTTTGATAGATTAGAGCTGTATGGAAATCAAGGAAGTTTTAGTTCTCAGTGCTTTGAATGAGTATCCTGATTAACAAAATTCCTTTCTGAGATACTAGCTATACTATTGTTTGCTAAAATCAGCAAAATTCATCAAGCATTTCTTTTCTAGGATTTACTTCTCATGAGGAAAATGCTTTGACTAACGTAAGTTACTTTTTCCTTCCTACACAGTAGAAGGAGACACCTCTCATTCTTTATATTGGCAGGTGTAAAGATGATGTGAAGATGCTCATTGAATAGTGTGTCTTCTTGCATTCCTCAGACACTCTTAGGAATGTTGCCTACAGTATGTGTTGAAATGTCACATGAAATCATTTTAGTGAATGCCGTCACTAACATTGGATTTTTAAGTGCTCTGTGGTGCACTGTATTTGAAGCACATTGTAGAATCTTTGTCACCTTTTTTCCAGTCTGTAAAAATTAATTAAAAGTAACCTTACATGAGTACTCATAAAGGTTCCTGTAGCAGCATTAACCCTCTGACTTAACATGTCAAATATTTTGACTGTGTGTTAAGTCTCTGAAGACACAGCTAAACACAGAGACAGTGGGTCACAAGAGACAAGAAGTCAGCATCAAACAGGGCTAGTCAGAAGAGCAGTGTTTCACAGCAAGCAAACTAACACAAGCCACATAAAGAAATCCTCTTGAGCTCTTATTAGAAAAACTTGTCTTACTACATTCAGAGTGGGTCTCCACTGTAGATGAGTTCTTCTGGAACACATAGCAGGGCTCCAGCCTGTGTTTTCAAATGTACATTCAAAAAGGTGATATAGAGGACGACACATACCCCAAAATTTAACCCTGAAGCCCAGCTCATACTGCTGGGTATCTAATTAGTGTGATAACATAATACCAAATTTGAGGCCTGGGGGATGTGGCTGGAAGGAGAGCAAAGACAAAGCCTTCAGAACAACCCTCTGGGCTGATTTAAGGTTCCCATTTTCTGCCAGGGTTAACAAATTTTTTGGGTTTTTTTCATGATAAGGGATTATTAGAATCAAGGATTTAATCCCTTGTAAATATCTGCAATAGCTAAAAGATGTATCTGTGAAGGTAAGTAGGGCCCTGTTATAAAACAATACACATGAGGAAAGGGTATGAAAACTCAAGGAAAATACACAGTCCCTCTCAAGGGGGAAAAGAGATAACTTCCAGTCATATTCACTTGCTGGAGCCTGCTGCAACAATGGCACAAAAGCATTGAAAGACAGCTGAGAGTGGCCCAATTTTGTAACTTTTTTGAGAAAATAAATTCCACCAAAAAACCCCACCGATTTTGAAGTAGTAGCAAGTGAAACGGATTCCAACTGTGATAAAGTCCAAAAAGTTGTTGTCAGATTAGGAACTTGTTTGAAAAAGCCTGGATACAATATTACTGATGCAAAACATGTGCGAACAGGCTGCATTGCATAAACAAATCCCTAACCAAACATATTTGCATCATTACTAAAGTATTTGACAGAAACGAGACGTAGCAAAAAATCTCAGGGATTGTTCCAAATTGTGTGTTGTACTAGTTTGAAAACCAACCAGTGGGAGGCACCAAGTCAGAATAACAATTTAATGGAAATTAAAGAAAAGGGGAAAAAAAAGGTAAAAGAAAACACTGTCAAACTGACAGAGTCAAGGTACAACCTGAGTCCCTGTTAGGCAGGGTGGTGGTAGCAGTCTGGTAGAATGGTGGCTGCAGTCCTCTGAAGCAGTGATCCTGTAGTAAAACAGTCTGCTCTTCCTCAGGAAGTCCAGTGGTGGCTGTGTAGCTCCTGTCCTCTAGAAATCCAGTGGGAAGCCGGTGTCTCTGGTGTTCAGCCTCAGATTATATCCACGATGGGATGCTTGGTTCCTCCCTCTGGGTGGAGCATCTCACAATGGGGTAATGAGTCATGAGGCCAAGTGTTGATTAGGCTCATTAACAGAAGATGGTCCGGAGGGAGTTATCTCTGAGTCAGGCGGCAGGACAATGATGGGCAATTAACAGAAAGATAGTCTGGGGGGAGGAGGCAAGGAAACACTGCCCCACCTGATTTCAACAGCTCCTGAGGATGGTAATAGAATACACTGCAACCCAGGACATGTGTGCATCCCTTGCATTGCATTTTAGCTGATTTTATAAATGACATGCTCTTTTTTTTTTCCTGCCTCCCTTTATGCTCAGTATGTTTATGTACCCAAAGAGAACTCTGCAGGACTTAAAAAAAACCAAAAAACAAAACAAAACAAAAAAAAACAAAACAAAAACCCAAACAAACAAACAAAAACAAACAACCAAAAAAACAAAAACCAAACCACCACTTTTGATTTTCTGATAAATCAGGAAAGGTAATGTCTTCAGTTTAAGGAGGAAGGCCAAAGACAAGAGATTTGGTTGTTGTTTATGGCTGGAAACTACTTTCCCATGAAAGAGACACTGCTTTGGTGCCCCTGCTTGTTTTATTTTAAGCTTTCTCAAACCCAGATTGAACCTGCTGGGTCTCAAGCACAGCAGAATGTTATGCATTCAAAAAGAACAAATTGGATGAAGCTTTGACTCTTCACTTCCTGGCTTATCTGGTTTCAGAATATAAAAATTCTGGCACTCAGTGGGTATTGGAATGAAAGCGCAGTGCTGCTCTGAAGAAACTCAGCCATTAATCATGGTGCCATCAGGATACCAGTATTCTTCTACAAGAAAACCCCAACCTAAAACTTCTTCTTCTGGTTCCAAACTAATGCTACAAATTCAGAGGCCAAATAGCCCAAATTTTGAAATGCAGACATTATTCCAAATTTTTGAAAATAACTCCATTTTCTATTCTCTTTTTGGAGCAAGGAATGACTGTATTTTCACTTTTTGTAGCCCAAAGAATCCTGATAGATCACAGACATCAAGCTGAAGTGAGTCTCTGGAATACTTAAAGCCAGTCTCTCCAAAATCACTAGGAGTGATGTTTACTCTCTTTAGGATTATTAAACCTACTCCTGAGATGAGACAGTGAACTACTGTGTACACAGCAATTTGAAGACAATCTAAAATCAGGCTCCTGAAGATTTTCCAAGGCAATTCCTTCTTTTCCTCACTGCTACTGTGCACTCTTGGGTTGAAAAGGTAACATTTGAACTTCTATTTGCCACTGTATCACTTTCCAAGATTAAATGTGTCCATACAAGGGAGAGGGTGGGACTGCAGGTGGGAAATCAGGAACCAAAGGTGTGACCTCAGGAGCTCAGATGTAGGTCAGCAGAAGAGGCTGTAGAGCTGCTCAAAAGGTCTCCTTTGTAAAGTGACCAGAAAGGGGACATGAAAAGAACTGCAGCACAATTAAACAGCAGTGAGTGAGATGCTGGTTTTGGAAGGTGGAAGAACTTCTGTCTCAGTGTTGACGTTTAACCCCAGATGCCAGCTAAGTACCACGCAACCGCCTGCTCACCCCCCACTCTTCCACCCCTCCTCTGGGATGGGGAGAATGGGAAAAATAAAATACACAGGATGAGGTAAGAATCACTTAATAATTGAAATAAAGTTAATAATAATGAGAAGAAGAGAGAGAGGAAAAAGGCCCAAGAGAAAGAAGTGATGCACATTACTGCTTACCCACCACTGATTTATGCCCAGCCCATCCCCCAGCAGCGATCAATGGCTCCCTGCCAACTCCCCCCAGTTTATATACTGGGAATGACATTCTCTGCCAAAAAGTATCCCTTTGGCCAGTTTGGGTCAGTTGTCCTGTCTTGTGCACCTGCTCCCTGGCAGAGCATGGGAAACTGAAAAGTCCTTGACTTAGGGTAAGCACTGCTCAGCAACCACTAACCTATCAGTGTGCTATCAGTGTTATTCTCACACTAAATCCAAGCCACAGCACTGTACCAGCTGCTAGGAATAAAATCAACCCTATCCCACACAAAACCTTTACACCCAGTGCTGCGGTGCATTGCTCTCGCAGCTGTGCTCCTTTGGACTTTAAACTGTGTGGCTGAGCTGGTCTGCACTAACCAGGACCCTCCACATATTTCATGGGGGTTTTGGTTTGCAAAGTTGAGACTGCTTTCTCCCAGGGTGTGAGGGTTTGCTGCAGAAGTAGTTGCTGAGGGGCAGGTGGATGTGGGAATGCCTGGGGCAAGAAGAAGACTGTTCTGCAGCTGATTTTTTTTTTGCAAGGAGAGCATTTCACTGAAACGCTACCTTTTGGATTTGCTTTTCCACTGATGCCCTTTGGTTCTAATAATGTCAGAAAAGGGAAAACAAAACAAAGCAAACCCAAAAACCCAAAACAAACAAACAAAAAACCTCACCACGACTTTTTTTTTTTAGGTGTTTATTTTACCCCTAATATAAAAATTCTATTTTACAACAATAGTTTCTTAGTAGCTGTTGAGATTCGGATCCCACCCAGGCCCATTTGCTCCTGGCCTCTGCATCTTTTCATCTGCAGCACTGATGTGGTGTGGAGCAGAGAGCCAAGGCTTCGGCAGCCTCTCTCGAACAGAGAAAGGTGCGCGCTGTTTGTTACGAGCTACAGCAGAGGCAACTGGAAGAATATAATCGTTCAGATACACCTGTGAGACGGCTTGTTTGTCTCCGCCCACACAGTAAACTCACACAGTAAACTCTGCACGCTTCACTCGTTAAAGATTATCTGTGAGCAGGCTTTTTTTCTTGTATCAGAGATCACCTGCGATGTCAGCTCCGCCGCCGGGAGGAAGAGCTGCCGCTCAGCATCCTCCCGCAGCAGCTTCCAGCCCACGGCTCATCTGCATAGCGCTTACCCAGCATGCAGCGCTGCCCGGGGATGCTGCCGGCAGGATGCCCACACGAAATATAACACTCACGGGACTTCGGGAGAAATTCCGCGTGTTGGTTTTGAAAGAGAAACCCGCAACCGTTTGGTTTTGCAAGATCGGGATATTAGTAATGCCATCGTAGCAAAGAAGTTCTCCCTTCTCAGAGCTATAAATACCTATCCTACCAGACAGCATTTCGGCTGGTCCGATGGCAGTGGTATTTATAATTGATCACAGTCAGTTACAGATTTCTTTGTTCTTTCTCCACACCCACTGCTGCACTTGACTGGTCTTTTGTTGTTGAAGGTCCTCCTTTTTAAAATATTCCCTTTAATTTGCAAGCTGATAATCTCTTTTGTTAGCCTCTGATTTTCTGGAATAAATGAGAAACCAGTCAAGCATATATATTTTAATCTTAATCCCTCATGGAACAGCCAGTACCCACTACTTACTTGATTTTTGCCATTGTTAACAACACAAGCACTGTGCTTCAAAGGCATTTGTGCAACAGCAGTTGAAAGTGTTACTCACTGTTGGGGGCAGAGGAGGAAAGAGGAGTCACTTACCTGAGATTCTGCTTTAGTTACATGGTTTTCATTTCTAATACACAGCACGGTTTTCACAGATTAATGTAATAGTCAAAAGGATAAATAGCAGAAACGCATGATGGCTGCCCAAACCTTTCACCTACAAAGCACAAGAATTTCTGGTCTAGGCCCTTCAGGCCAACATGCCATTTGATTGCCAGAGAATACAGCAACTGAACAAGGTGGAAGTCCTTGTTTTGTGCAGAAGGGTACTTGACTTTGGTTGTTGTAAGCCCAAAACATTTCTTTAATGATCACTCCCACAGGTGGTGGCTCAAAGCTTATTTCCTTGAGCCATCTTAGGCCCCTCTTTCTAGACTGGGGGAAATGTGCCAGGGATTTTTTTAAGTCAGCTGTGAGATGTAAAGTGCTGAGAGGAATATATCCTCAGCCACTAGAGATTCATTTTCCTGTAGGTTCTTTAATCAGCATTTGTCATCGTTTTGAAATCTGCATTTATTGTTTAATTATTAAATCCTCCTCCTAAAATGCTATTGTTCTTGTTGACCTTTCTCTTCCATTCCTCTTTGGGTTTTTTCCACAGCCGTCCTTTCAGCTACAGCTACCCCATAAATGCCTTACAGCCCCACAAACACATAGCCTGTGAACAAAAGGCTCCTTTTGTGGACTGAGCTGCGGAGGCAAAGTTGTACTGTGTACCTCTATCACCACCTCCACAACCTGCCCCCAACCGTGTCCACAGGCAGAACATGCAAGGGTGGTGACAGCTCTCTTGTGCTCACACACCATGACTGCACCACAAGACCAGCAGGCACAGCTCTGGAAATCGAGAGCCATCTACCTCTCCATAAACCCAAATGACACGAATATGCTGCTAGAAACATGCATGCTGTAATAGATTTAAATCCTACTTTTATTTTTTATTTCTTACCCTCAGGATTTTCTTTACAAGTTCCAAGTTTCCCTGTTACAGGTATGCTACTACAACCCTTCTCCAAGGGTGTGGAAGCTTTTTCCTGATGAGGGCTAAAGATAACCTTCCAATAACACTCCTTTGCCATCTATTAATATTTAACTTAACACAGTTAATCACCTTGGAAATAATTGTGCTCCCTTTCCCTTTCCTTTCCTAATTGTGCTCCCTTTCCTTTCAGTGGGTGTAGTGGTTGCAAACACTCAGCTCTGTCCAAATCATGGAGTGAGCCCTCCCATCCTTGCCACAGGGACATGGTCCTTCCAAATCCCAAGGGAGATGCACATCAGGGATAGCACTGAGAGCCGGGTTAAATTATGAGAGTTAATATGTGAGGCATATTAACTCTGCCCAGCCATTCATCACACATTCCCGCTGGGATCCCAGAGAGCCTGCCTGCTCCCTCAGTGCTGAGACATCCACCTTTGCCTAACAGCTCTCCTGGAAGGCGTTTTGCCAAGCAGGCACAAATTATGAAGCTGGTTCCAAACTCAACAGCACCTTTTAGGGGAGAACGGGCTGCAAGTGCCTGAGGAAAGCCCCTCCTTGCCCTCACGCCAGGCCCCGCTCCTTTAGCCGGCATTGTCGGCAGCCATGGTCTAATGGCCAGGCCCATGTGTGGGCAGCTGGGAGCTGAGCGGCCTCTCTGAGGCCCAGGAAGCATCCATCTCTTTTTTGGCATTGGCTTTTTTTGCCTCCTCCCTGCTTGTGCCACCAGCCCACCTGTCCTGCTGGCAGCTGCCATTGCCCTTGGGCAGCCAGGTCTCGATGCCTTTTTCTCTTCCCTGCCTCATCCCAGCTTTCAGCCACTCTTTTGGCCATGACTGGAGCCTGTCCCAAGCTGGGGTGCTGCCTGTGTCCCCACAGTCTTGCAGGAAAGTCACCTGCATTACTCATCATTGCATCCAGACGCATTTATATTTTTCTACTCTTTTACAGTATAGGATCCTAGTCTGCTCTGCTTTCATGAGGAATTTTCTCTTGGTTTTCCCACTTTGGAAACACAATCTTGATTCTGTTTTCTAACCACTTCCTATCACTTGCTGCATCCTCTAGGCAAGCACAGTAATTTTTAAAGAAACCTTTTAAATAAGCAAGATGCAGCAGACTTTCTGACTTGAAGTATTTGGGAGTCCGCTAAGAATATGTCAGCCTGCTGATTATGTCTCCTGGTTGGCTTTGCAATCACTAGATCAGTAGATGAATTCCTACAACTGTCATCTCAAGATACATTTTAAAACACAGTACCTTATGCAAGGAAGTAAAAATTACATCAAGTGTCTTTTATATATGTGTGATGACATTTTTTCTAGAAAATTCCTTGTCACTTCGAACCTGCAAAATTTGCATCCAGGTGCTAGGTTTCAAATGGAATTTCATAGGCTGGTTTTATTAATCATCCAGGGTACCAATTAATAGAATATTAGTTACCAGAACATTGTAAAGCAAATTCTAGTGAATTTTTTATTACTGTGATATAAACTGCAACAGCTGAGTCTCACACAACTGAATGTGATAGAAAGGTCAGTGACAGTGATAGCAATCATCTGCTCTTGGTTTGATCACCCAAGTGGAATTTTCGTTAGAAATTTTTAATCATTTCTCCCAGGCTCATAGTTCTTTTTATGATCAGAGCAGCTTATTTATGGAGCCAATGTCTTTCTACATCTCAGGCCCCTGGAGTTCAGCAGACCAAGAAAGAAAGGTTAAGGTAACTTAATTAAGACCAATGAAATTTCCACAGGGAAGACAAAATCCAGTAATCAGCAATTAGTCCCAGTGGTGCATGCTAGAGAGCTCCTTCCCTCTGGAGAAGAGGAAATGTCCTCCCTCCTGCAGCACCAGGGAGTCGCACCACACTGCAGCAGGGCCGCTCTGCCTGCTGGGGCAGTAACTCGCAGGGGGAAGCCCTTGTGTAGGGTGATGGGGGTCCTCAGACCTACAGCTGATGCTTCCCGTGCATCCCTGTCCCCCTATGCAGGTGTGGCACCTGCTGCAGCTGACACAGTACCTTTACCTTCTGCTGGACAGTCTGTCACAGAAACAGCGCTGTGTTTCTGCCAAAAGGTTGCCTACTCCCATGCAGAAGGGAAGAAGGTTGTCCCCAAATAAACTGCAAAAGGAACATTGCTGCCCTCCCAGCTCCCACATCAGTCTTTAGACACCAAACACAATCATTTTGGCCACATCTACACCATAAACCTGCAAGAGTCAAATGTGATAAAGGAAAAGAGATAAAAATAATCTTCCTTGCAACACGACCAAGTTTCTTGTGAAATTTGCTCAATTTCTTTTAGCTGAGTTTTACAAAAGTACTGTAAGGCTAACAGTTTACAACATTCTCTAATGAAAGCAAAAGAAACATTTGGAAGAGAACACAGCTCAAAGTACAGTTAGAGAAAGTACCTTCTCTCTAGGCAAAGTTATCCTTTCACTAGAAGTTTGTTTTGTTGTTTAAACTGACTTCTGGAAGTATTAACTTAGATGCTTAGTGTAAGAAATAATTGCAAATATGCAACATTGTTACCTCTGCTGAAAAAGCTGAGCTGTTTCTTTAGGGAAACATCCCTAGGGAGGGATGTTAGAAGACTGAATATACAAATACCTATAGTCTGCAGAGATTAAATAAAATCATTTTAATTAATTCCCAAGGGGGAGAGAGTCTTCCCAATCCCTAAATTTTATGGAAGCTCTGCAAGAAAAAAAAAAAAAGACTTGGTGTGTAATTTCAGATGCTTCACAATTTTTTTCCACCCCAGAAAACACAAAATGTTTTCACAGTGATACAGGTTATCTCTCTTAGGACTGATACCCCAAGAAGGGGAAAACCACGTCTCACTTGGCCTCAGAAGGAAGAGCTGCTAACAGTGTCACATGAAATAATTTTTCTCTGTTGTCTTGAAAACACAGATCTATAATTTAAGAAGCTGTTCCCCACCAATTTGAAACAACATTGGGTTACACACCTAAAGGAGATATGTTTTCAGAATGTGCAGCAATAAGTGTGTATCATTCCCTGTCACTGTCCTAGCCCTGTGAATACTCCAAGGACCGTAGCTGCTGTAAATCAGAATGCATTAATTCTATGCCTTAAGGAGCTTGCAGGGAAATGTCTCTTGCCTGCTGTTGGTACCGTCATCTGTCAGAGGGGGGAACTGGTTTTGTGGAGACGTGTGGGTGCTCTCTCGATGTCAGTAAGAGCTAACAGTAATTGATGTTAATAAAGAAATACTCTTTTACACTTACTGAAGGCATGGACCTAATTATCAGCAAGCATAAAAATAAAATGGAATGGAAACCTAACATACAGGCTAGCTAGAATAGAACAGCTGCAGTACAGTAGAACGCTCCTTTGAAAAAAATCCCCAAGTTTTAGAGAAGCCAAACAGTATGGATAAAATAGACCATTTTGCAAACAATTACGTTTTCATGGAAATTTCTATAGCCACAATGAATAGCACCGTGGCCTCCAGATAATTTTCAATACTTCCTGCTGTTCTACAGTTCTCACTCTAAGCAGGAGGACTAGGCAACAAGTATGATCTTACTTGTGTTTCTGTAATTGGTTCCAAAAGAGAAAGCTGGTCAGATAAAAACCTGAGTTCGTGATCTTCTAATGAAAAAATAAAAAAGAAACTCAGGCTAAATCAAACAGACCAGAATTTACTCAATTTGTAATAGTGACATATAATAAAACTTTGATAGAAGAAAAGAAGAGTGAATAAGTTGATATCAAAGTGTGGGAGTTTAACATCTCTGTGATCATCTGTGACTATATTTAATTGTCACCCATCCTCTGAAAATGCAAGGTAAAGATCAGATATGAAGGTTTGAGGTTTTGGGTAGCTAATAATGCTGCTGTTCCTGCTTTAAAAAAAAAAAAAAAAAAAAAAAGTCAAAACATTGCTACCAGCAATCCACCCAAACATTTAAGCACCTATCCTTTGTTAAGTCCCACCCTTTCACTACCTCTCCTCTTTACAGATGGGTATCTTCAGCATTAGAAAAAAGGAACACCCAGGAGAAAATGCAGGGAACACTTATCATATGATTCCATGCAAAATACAGCAAGTGCAGCCCTTGGAGGATTTCTCTTTGCTTTAATGTATTCTGTATTTCAGATTCTACTGCTGCTGAGATAGTTCACCTAGCTGATTTCTGTATGTGACACAGAACCATACTGAAAGCTGTCTTTGTGACAGAGTAATGAGTTTCCTTCCTGTTACAGCCAGTTTTACCTATCTCAGGTTTCATAATCACATGTCCTCCAGATCCAAGGGAGCCACCAGTTTTTTTCACAGCCTACTTCACCAATCTCTTTGGGGCTCCTCCCTGTGGGTCACACTATGGCAACTACAGTGGCAGTTTGCAAGGCCACAGAAGGAAAAGAGCAACTGATGCCATGTCTCTGGGAAGGGTTATGAGAGAAGAGACATGATGGAAACATAGCAGTGGGTGAGAGACAGATAGTATCCTCCTGCATATGTACTAGAAACTCAAGAACCAAATAATTGTGTCTTTTCTGTGGTGAGCAGTGAAATCCCACGCAGCTTGAGCATGTTACATTTCACTGTACACTCACCAGAGCAGGACTAGGGGGACAAAACTCTTGAGTTCTCCTGCTAATTATTTAACTAGGACAGATTTTTCCCAGCATGTATGCTGGTACCCAAGGAAACTTCCAAGAGTTTGAAGAGAGACTGAGCTGCAAAGCATTCCTCAAAGTCAATTATGGAAACACTTCCAATGAAGAATTACACCAACAGCCATGGAGACAAGTACCCACAGGCCTTGAGAGAAAACCCAAGAATTCCTCCAAGTCCAGGAAAACCTAGCTTCCTTCAGTAATGACAAGCCTTTGGGGAAGGAAAAAGGTAGCAATCAGAGAGATTAACTACCAGTTCCTTCTGCTTATTACATAAGGAGAAAATGCCACTGTGCCTGGGTCAGGGTTCCACTAGGCAGAAGAGACTGTGAACTCCCATAACCAAAGCAGTCCTCTAAAGAAAGGAGAGAGAAGCCCAAAGGAAAATAAATCAGATGAATCAGTGCTTATTGATGTCTGCATTCATTCCATGCAGAAGAAACTGAAAAATAGGCTGAAGGGAAATTATCAGACATGAAGTTCCTTTGTGCAGCGGAGCTTGCTTCTGACAGGTGGGGATGCTTCCATTTCCTAACTTGTCCTAAACGTGTGCTGCTCCTGCTCCCCTTGGGCTACCTCTAAAGCTGGTCAAGTTTCTCAGTGAGCTGATACAAATTTACAGCATTGGCCCGAAGCACGAATACATTGAATCAATGAAGCCTGTTCACAGGCCATTCTTTGAAGCACCTTGGTTGGAAACTGCAGAGCCCCTCTTCATCGGGGTGCCTTGGAGCTGATTCAAAGGAACCAACTCCACAGCAAGGGACTGTAAAGTAAAGCACACCTTTATTGGCCAGGCCGGGAGCATGCAGGGGTTAACACCTCCATATGCATGTCCGACATGGTCATCTTACAGAGATTTTTTATACATTTACAAATTTGTCATTCTACGTTTACAAGTTCGTCATCCACCCTTGTTTTGGTCACTTATCTAAAGATACAGTCCTAGGGGGTCTTACATTACTTGCAGTTTCCTTATCTTAGGGTTGCAAACACAGCACACTATTCTTAATACATTTATCACATCTCTTTTGCTAAAACACACTTAATTCTACTGTTACATACTTTGTTGCTATATTAGATAGACTTTATTTATAATTGTGTATTGATTATATTCCTATTCTCCTACTACATTTTTCTACCCTTTTGTGACAGTTCCTCTATTTGCCATTAGAACGCCAGTTAGCATGCGCCTTCCCCCTTATCGCTTAGCCCACACGGGCTAGGCTGTTGTTCTGCAGGCAGGTGGTTAGCCAAACCCATTAGCTTGCATTCCATTCCCTTATCGTCCTAGGTTTGTTTTTTTCAAGGGCAGTTAGCATTAGGCATAGCATCTCCTATTCACTTATCATCATAGCCCCTTTCCAGGGCCAGGCTTCTTGTCTTGCAAAAGCAGTTTCAGTGGAGCATAGCAGCCAACACACAACTTTTATTAATCTGTGCTTTATACTAAAGCACCTATGCTAAAAGAGTTCTATGTTTCCTATGTTAAAGAAGCCTTGTGTTTAAACGAGTCTTGTGTATCAGAGCTCCTTCCTTCCTTCCTCCCTTCCTTCCCTGTTAGAAATGGAATTATTTGTGTCATTCCACCGATTAAAGCCATTAAAACAAGGCGAAGGAGGGAGATGCAAACAAGAGGTAATTCTGTGTATACATTGGAAGCTCAGTTTTCTTCCGAAAACACAGTAAAGAGATGGGGGGGGGGTGGGAAGCCAGCTCTTGGGAGGCTCACGGCGACACTCTCCAGAGCTGCACCGTTCCCAGGGAAGGGCGATGGGAGGTGGCGCTGGGAGCAGGGGCGGGACTAGTGATTTCCATACTGCTTTCCCAGGATGCGGCGGGGCCTCCCAGCGGGAAGGAAAGACTTGTTCCTGCGTTTAAAAGCGTGTCTTTCCACCGGAGCTTTCACGGCGCTTTTGGGATTAGAGACCCGAACGCCAGGGGAGCGGAAAACTGGGACACCAGTCCGCGGGTAGCCATAACAAGGAGATATATTTTTAAGGGAGCTATAAATACCTCTGGGGTGAAGCATTCCTTTCGGCTGGTCCGAAGGTAGTGGGGTATCTCAATTGATTGTTCACAGTCAGTTACAGATTGATCTCCTCGTTCTCTCTTTCCCCCCTTCCCACTACTGCACTTGACTAGTCTTTTGCACCACGAGCAGACCCGCCCGCAGCTCTTGCTCATCAACACCATCAGTCCCTCAGTTTTAGTGCAAGGAAAAGCACACACACACAAAAACCCCAAAAAACTTTTATAAGTGTTTATAGTAGCACCTGCCATCGCAATATCCACACTTCCAGCCAAATTCTTGGTGGTTCAGCTTGCTGGGTGCTGCGTGCAGCCTTCAAAGCACTGAACATAACCTGGCTAATTTAGATTAACTTTGTGACACGCCAAAAGCACAGCAGGGTGCTCTGAGCAGAGGTGGCCCATAGGGGTGCCATGAAGCACCTTACAGCTCCCAGATGCGTCGGGATGGACAAGGGCAACGCACAGGGGCCGGCGTCACTCCTGGCTCTCTGGAGAGCAGGGTGACAGAGAGGATGGAGAGTGCTCAGCCATGAAGTCCCCGTGCACTTCTTGCAGTCACTGCCCTGCTTTTAGGCGGAGTACAGGACCCAAAACGCCCACTGGCCTTTGCATCCCTTTGCCCAGGGTGGTGAGTGGGGAAATGAGAGAGGCAAATCGAGCATGTAGTGCTGATGCCAAACCAGGCTCAACTGCATGTAAAGGGTTTAACACGCAGGGGTTTAGAGCTCCAGGGGAAGTGCAAGAGCATCAGATTTGTTCGGAGGAGCTGTGAGCATTTTGTGGGAAAAGAAAGTTTATGGATGATCCAAAACCTGGGCTCAGGTACAACAGGCACCTCAGGAGAGCCACAGACTGAAGAATCCAGGGCATTTCTAAGCTAAGGGGGTTTGGAGAAAGGCGAGGTAGCACAAAGAACTGCAGATGTAATGTAATTTTTTTTTTGTTTGCGTCTGGTTTTTTAAATTTTGAAATAATGGGAAGAGAACTGTCTGTTCTTCCTCAGGAAAAAACACCCCAAAGGATTTCTGAGGAAGAATGAAGTATGTGAAGTAGTTAATTTGTTCTTAAAAATTTACTCATACTTTTTTATGAATACCAATGCATTTATAAATACATACCACTTAGCACTATTAAAAGTGTTGCTAAGTATTTTTGAGAAGCAGTATAGGAGCCTCATTTTTGAAATTACACCTGGTCAGATAGGTGCAGGAAAACCCAGGTGGCAGAAGGGACAGCCTAGCTGTCTCTGATGGGTAGAGAGCTAAAGCATTGTCTGAAATGATGCACATCTGAGCATTTTTAGGAAGTGAGAGGAGTCTCCTTGGCCTTGGGCAGAAGGTCTAACCACTGTTGTAAAACCATGGACAGTCACACCTCCTGCTCAAAGATAAATTCTTTGATGGAGCATGTCAGGCACCTGCTTTCCAGAGGGAATTTTATGCTGATGATCACAACAGACTGCAAGCACACTTCTGTGACCTCAAGAAATCTGCCTAAGTGTGAAAGAGAGGTGGCTTTCAGGACCTTTTCTGGTTTCACTGGGCTTTACTCACCCCCCTGTTTGTTTTGGATCTTGTCTCATTCTTCCCTTCCCTTCCAGGCAGATTTTTCCCCAGTAGGTGCATCCCAGATACCAAACTTCAGGCTTTACATTCCAGTGCAGGTGCCAGGCACCCAATTTTTTGATTCTGAAGCTTTTACTGGATTTAATAAATCATGGTTTGGGATGAGGAAAACTTTGCTGCCTCCATAATGCTGGATGGATCTTGCTTAATTTAAAAGATTAACACTTGATTCAATTTAATAGAAGAAAGAAAAGTTGATCTGGGAAAAAGGAAAGGTCCTAGACAGCAGAGACCCACATAACAACCACTTCTTTCTTGCGGCAAACAAATGAGTACAGCAGGATACTTAGGAATGCCTTTGATAGATTCTCTGAAGTCAAAGTGTCTGAAGAAACTAAATTTTGCTGTTAGACTGTTGAGTCAGGAAATGTTCATTCATTCTTTTATCACTATTAAATTGCATGGTCTAAATTGGTTATTGATTTCAGCCAGTCACAAGATGAAAGCGAGGAAGGTTTCAAACCAAAACAGTTTTGTGGCGGTGTTATTTTTTTCCCCTCCAAACAGTAGGCCAAGATCTACAGTTGCCGCTAGAACATCTTTGTACAGTTGTACTTATTTTATATCTGAGCTGATGCATGTCTCAGGCTAAATGTTTTCTCATGTTTTTTTCTCTCATAGAGTTCTTGATCTGTATTTACTAGTGGCAAATACAGGCAATTGGCTGTATTGCCTGGTACTACCTGTGATTCATTTACATATGTGTAGTGGTCTTCACAACATTGTCCTAATTTCCTCTTTCCTTTCCAAGCAGTATGTTTTCCATCAGTGACTTAGGTCTGGCCTTTCAAGCTGCAAGTGCTTCACAGACAAGAGGATGACTTGCTCCTTACATATCCACAGTTCCTCTTCAGGTTGAAGTGTTTAACCACTGGATGCCTTGTGACAATGGAATTTGATCATTCCAACAATTCTCAGAAAAATGAGCTGCTGTTAGGAAAATAACTCCAAACAAACACTGATTTTGTCCTACCACTGAAGCTGTAACCACAGCACTGTGGCCAAAGAAGGACTTTTTGATCCTTACCAGTTCTTTTGGACATTTTGCTGTATGAAGAAGCATTACCCTTATACCCACTGCTGTGTGGCCGTGGAAAACAGCATGCTTCAAGGAGATCATTAACATTTATGGTGCACTTTGGAAGTGAAAGAATGAAAAAAACAAAGCCCACTGTGACCCCTTTTTTTTATTTAAAATGTGATTTTTCTATTTAAAGATTGGCAAGTTTGTCCAAATTGAACATTAAGGGCAATCTCTGAGAAAAATAAAGAAGCAGGCAGATTATAGTAAGGCCACTTACATTTCCATGGACTCATTAGTACAGCACTAAACAGCTCTCAACTTGCACCTGCTGAAGTCAGATACTCTATTACTGCTCCTTCAGACTCAGGGAAAGGAGCTTAAACACAGCTCAACCCACCTGTCACTAGGCCCTCTGTGAAGATCTGCTGGCTGGGAAAAGCTACAGCTTAATTAAACTAGTGGAGTTTTACTTGCTATCTTTTAGTATTTATATCAACTTGAGACTGAAAAAGACCAAAACCAACTCAAAATCACAAAAGAAGAGCCAACCCCCACATGAAAATACATCACTAAAGTCCACTGTCCAAGGCATCAGCAAAAGTTACATATGGAATATTTCACATGGCAAGTGAATGCAAAACTGCCTTCCTTACTCAAAGCAGTAGTACCAATTTCTAGTGGCACATCCCATTTCCTGAATGTATTCTGTGGTTCAGAAATCAGTGCAGCAGCAGCACTTAGCAGAGCTGTGGAGCGTTGTTTGTCTTGCATACTTTTGTTTGGACCAGGTCCATAGGTTAAATGCAAGTTATTAGGCTGAATATGGAAAGCAAACAGCTGAGAACTTGTGGTCTGGTATGTAAACCAAGATTAGCTGAGTAAATGGCACTGTCTAGCCTTGATTTCTCTAACTTCAGGGAAATTTATCATTTACCTTTTTCTCCTCCCCTGAGATTACCTTCTGCTGTATTTTTCTTTTACTTTGCTTTTATCATCCTGAGCAGCATTTTACCAGGCTGTATTGCAGAACAATTCTCTCCTGTTGTAAGGCAAAACATACTAGATTTCAGGAAGGCCACTATAACTTAGACAAAGGCAACTAGGACAGTATTAATGCAGGCCAGGCTGACAAGTGTCAGCTTTCACTATGAAGAAACAACTGGCTGTTCAAAACCCCAGCCTGTGGAAATCCTTCAGAGGATGGGGTTACTGATTGTGGTAAGAGATTTATTTGCATGGCTGGACTAAATATAGCTAATCTCCTTTATGTTTCTGTTAAGTCACACACAGCTTGAGAATTGAACAGCATTTCTGAAACTGAAACTCCCACCTTTCTAATGTAAGGACTTGGAGAAGTTCATAGATCACACCCCTTTCTGTCTAGATGCAAAAATGAAACTGGAGAGTGGTCATGTCCTTCCAGACCCAAGCAGTCTCATCTAGCCTCTGCAAAGACATGATACTTTAGTTTTCATGGTACATATAGAGCTTGTTCAGGCAGATTACAGTACAATGGCTTCACATAAAACCAGCTGCTCCTGACACAGAAAATCCAGCACTAATGTTAACATGACATCAGTCTGTGGCCTGAGAGCTGGCAGAGATTTTTCTAGAGGAACTGGCTCCAGTGCAGAGGAAACTCCAAAGATCTTGAAGGAAAACAATTTATTTGTGAGTGGGGTTCTGGGCAGATATCAAAACAGGTTGTACACGATGGAAGAACATTTCTTCTGCCCATGGTTGCACAGATTCACACAACCTACCATGGCTCCAGGCAGGAAAAAAGGGGAGCCCTTCATGGTCAGCAACTGAGAGCCCTCCCCTGGCAAATGCACTGCAGTGATGTGCAGTGATTCCTATGACATTTCAAGCTGTGCTGAAGTCTCAGAAACACCTGGCAACTGAACCAAGATGCTACTGCATTTAATTTGGCTAGGCTTGTTCATAGATCCCTGATCTGCACTAACAAAGGGAGTTTTGCAACTCAAGCACAGCAAATCAAAGCTAAATTGCATAACAAATGCAAGGGTCTATACCAGTAAGCAGATTACACAGTTTGCACAGGGCCTGACTTACTACCCACATCGAGGGCTGAGCATACGGACTGCAACACTCAACCCTCTGACCGGTGTCCATCACCAATGCACGCTACCAGCAAAAGGCCTTTTGGAGCATGAACAGTTTGCAGTGGCTTCTCTTGCCTGCCAAAAAAGAAAGGACAGCAGTCTAATCACTACAGTAAATGCTGCTTTCTGAGAAGCCTTTAACCTGCATCATTTATTCATATTCTAATTTCCAGAAGACTGTTTCCTCAATGCACAGCCTCACATACAAGAGGGCAGATAAAACTCTGTGGCACCAGCTCTGCAGCGCCTTGCTTGCTTGCCATCAGCCAAATCCTGGGCCATACCCAGGCACTACCATAATTAGCAGTTTGGACATAGAAAATTGCTGAGAATAGAAACCAGGCAATAACCTTGGTTTCAAACCCTCTACTGTTAACAAATCTCTTTCAGTACCACAAAAACTAGCACTTAATGAAGTATCAAGATCCCAGGCCAATATTTACTGTCCCAGACACAGTAGAGACAAATTCATTCCTCAAGGAGCACCAGCTGTGCTACAGTTGCTGCCTACCTTAGTTCTTGACCCTTCAGGGAAAGGAGCTGGCCCTGAAGAAGTCTCAAGTCTCACTACTTTAAGATGTACTACAGTTTACAGAAATAAGTTTATCTCTGAGAGGATGCATGTGTGGGAGATACACCAGGCCAGGCTCCATGGACTGTGAATATTATACAAATCAGTCCTGTGCTGAAGCATAAACTGCAGGATCTCTTCCACCTGGAACCATAATCAGCAATTATGCCATATCTTCATGCAGCTGTGGCTAAGAGCAAGTAAGGGGAGCTCCCTTATTCTCCTGCACTGTGCATTTTTTTTTTCCCTCCTGTAAGAAGGGAACATCAAGGCTAATCAGCAGCACTTAGGTAACTCTTTAATAAAAGAATTTAGGATGTTTAGGAAAGCATCCTAATGCATCAGGAAGGGAAAAGCAGGCATGCATAATGCATTTAACAAATTCCAAAAGATGGTACAACCTGTTCTCCTTAGAATGCATCAGTCACATTAATATCACTTTCTGTACAGAGATTACAGACCTCATGATGTATCCATCCCAGTGAGTTTCACAGAAAGTTGATGTGATGTTGATAGTGCACACAGCAAAGGATAGGATGCTGGAACTAAGGAAAGCAGTTTGCTTTCCAATGTGACTCTGCCCAAAGCTTAGAGGCAACAGCATCCTCATTTTGCTGGGAAGTGATAAATGCATTTATTATGACATGCAGATGCCAAGGTGTGTGGCACAGCCAAGGACTCACAGGAAATGTGGCCAGGCAACTCTAGCGTAAGGATGGAACAAATCCTCATTCCCTCTACTACTCATAACTTAAACCTATAACCTACTTGAGGTAACACTGCCTGCTCTTGCAGCTCACAGTTGTCAAGAAACTGTAAGCAATATTATAGCTACTGTATTCCTGTTCCTTATTCAGCTCTAACTTAAGCACTACTGCTCCAGAACAAGATTCAGGTGTTTCAGCACAGTACTGAAGTAACTGTTTATGTACCAGGCTGCCTCCACCTGTGGAGGCAAGGAAGAGAGAGGTGGCAGGAGCACTGAGCAAGCACATCTAGGACATTCCCCTGGGCCTTGTGTCTTTTATTGCCACAGGGGCTCCCTGGAGGCTGTAGAGGTTTAAACACAGAGTGGTGTTGGCTTCTGCTGGGAGGAAGAAATTTAAAGAAACAGTACAGCATTGGCAATGACAATGTTAATAATTTAGCACCTGTCAGAAGACAGGTGACAAACGCTCATGCTCAACTTTAACCCTTACTGCCCCAAGGAGAACGGTGCTCCAGCCCTGACTGTAGCCCTCACCACCAGTAAGGGACTCCTCACCCTCCCTTCTACATGTTCTGTATTTATCCATATCCTCCTGTTAGTTAGGCAGCATCTGTTTTGGAATAAAACCCTTTAAGTCTGCAACTAACTAACACAGAGGAGCAATTTAGCTCCCCGCAGCATTGTGTCAGGTATTTGCTTAGGGACAGAACCTGAACTATGTTTTAAGAACTGATTTAAAAAGGTTGTGCCTACTTCTTTGAAGAACTGAGTTGGTAGCACTGGCAGACAGGACAGAACTTCTTCCTTGGCGTGTATGTATATTTTCTAAAGCTGAAAAGAATCAACTCTGGTGCTCAGCTAAGTCTGGTCTCGCTCCTGCACAACACATTTAGAATAGATTATAGCTTTTGAAAGCTCTACAGAAGAGCTGCAAACAGAAATGGCAGTAGATGGGAGCATAACACACTTTACCTGGTAAGAATCTTGTAAGTGAAATACTGCCTAAGCTTAACAGGCATCTGTACACTTAAGGACAATAGGAAAAAAAAGGCCTCTAATGTGAAAAGAGGAGATGGACAATGCCAGGGCCTGAGGTAAATGATGACACTGCTTTAACACTTAGTTGCTTAGAATTTCCCAGCCTTTGCTGATAAACAACAGGAGGTGAATAGCATTCAGGCACACCCCAGCACTTCCAGGAGATTTGATACTGTCCCTCTCATACATCATCTGCTGGTGAGCTTTGTTCATTAGCTTTGACTAAACCATTAATTAAGGGAAAGTCTTCCTGCAGTCCCATACACCTCTGCAAGAATAATTTGATAGTTATGCTTTGCTGTGTGGGTTGTTAACAGTGGGGGACAGTCCCCTGTTAAGGCAGAAGGGAAACACATCCCTTCAACAGGGATGCCAAGTGCAGTAGGAAAGTGTAAGGACTACATACCCCCTTGTAGTCCCTTTTGGGTCCTCAGACTCTACCTGAACAGCCACCTCCTGGACACGGGTTTATCCTTGCTACACAGAAGACTGCATCTCCCCAGAAGAAAAAACAAAGATTGGGTAGTGGTTTTAGATTTGCACACCCTCCAAGAAGCTAAAAACTAATGCAACAAGCAATTACTGAAGGAAGACAGGTGATATTTTGCAAGACAGAAAACAGTGCTTCTAGAAGCACTACCTGTAAAACTAATGTGAATCAAAACTGCCTCAGGGTCACTCAAGTTACACACGCTGCAGCATCACAGCTCTGAGAAGAGGCAGACAGTGCTTCTAGAGCATGTAAGTCTGCAACCTCAACATGGCCCATAAATCTACAGACATATCTAATCTGGGCCATTCAAAATAAAAATCCACTTTTAAATGCATATACTCCCAAGGGGAGCACAGAGGAGATATGAATATCCTTTATACCTGCAGTACCTGCTAGAGGAATAAAGGCCATTAGAAGGTCTCAGTCTGCTTGTCCAGAGAAGAATCACTATCAAACTTTCCCCTCTGCAAAAGGAAAGGAGACAGTAACACATAGATCTGATACCAGAATCCCAGCATTTCCACCCACTAGATGCTCTTTTTCTGCCATACTCCAATTACTCCAAAACATATTCAGGAAGACTAAGATACGAATGGGTCAATACGAACTAATAGAGATGTACATTAGAAATCTTGCTATTTTAGCATCACCCTCTCTACAGAGAGGCACAAAGCTAAAACAGGTCTAGAGCATATTTAGTTAGCAAGTACCTGTCTTATCTCAGTAGAACCAAATATTCCATCCACACTTTAGAAAACCTCCACTCTTATCCTCAGCTATGTATACAGTGATAGAGTCACATGAATAGGTACACAGAAACATAACAGAAAAGACTAGCTGAAAAGACTGCTCCCCCCAGTAACTGTAACAACAAATAAGAGAAACCTGTTTGTCTGAGGGATCTGCTTCTCTCTTTTTGGTAGTGTCTTTTAACTTAAAAACGGCTGCATTGGAGTCAAAAAATAAAGCTCAAGATAGTCACAAAAAATAAAGGATGTATTTTTCTC
Source organism: Corvus cornix cornix (assembly GCF_000738735.6). Taxonomy (NCBI): domain Eukaryota; kingdom Metazoa; phylum Chordata; class Aves; order Passeriformes; family Corvidae; genus Corvus; species Corvus cornix. The sequence continues at coordinate 29,671,767 of NC_046333.1, forward strand.
CAAAGATCAAAACCGTAACTAACATGACATTCATATTAGAGTATTAAGTTCAGTGTCCAGAAAAAAACTCGTCTGCCATATAAAAAAAAAAAAAGATACTGCAATTGCTTTACTGCTCAAGAACCTCTTTGCTCAAAACTGCTTAATTCTTCTCTCACAACATTTTGTCAGTAACTTGATTTTAACTACATTGTACAAACAATTTTTCTTCACCACCCTCATCTTATCTAAAGCTCTTCTTTTGTTCTGGAGAGTTTTGTTGCATGCTCCTCTATAAATTTGCTCAAATGCTCTAAATCTCTGTCCCCGCCTTCAAATTTAATAGGGTTGTTCTTCTTGTCCTTCGGAGCAAAGTAGATGGTGGGGAATCCCTCCACTTTGTAGTGGTCATTCGTCACGTCATTGGCAGTAGCATCCATCTTGGCTATAATTAGATTTTTCTCATTCTTGTATTTTTTGCCTAGCTCATTATACACTGGTTCTAGTTTCTTGCAGTGTCCACACCATGGGGCATAGAACTCTATGAGAACATCATTCTTTGGATCCATCACTATGGTATCAAAAGTTTTACCCACTACCACTTTCACAGGCCCTTTGTTATTTTTTGGCACTGGCTGGGACTTCACAATTGGCTTCAGTTTTCCTAGAAGGAAGCAAAACACAACACTGTTAGAATGTGGTAAGAGCAGCCCTTACAATGTCCCCTAAGAAAGGGCAGAAGTACATCCTCCTGCCAGGGAAAAATCACTGCACTAGCAAATGAACTTGCCTCAGCATGAAACACAGGATTGTTAACTGGTGACCTTTTGGCCCAATAACCTCATGAAATATGAGCAACAGTTTGTTTTGCAATTCCTTAGAACCCTTCCGCTCTTTTTATGGCTGTCCATCCCCAGAGTCCTAACCTGTTATTTATTATTGTAGTCCCAAATATGAATGATCAGCTCACACCTTAAAACCACAGAAACATTTTAGACTTGTAAAACACACTCAGTGTTGCCTCAGGAAAGAACTCTTGGAAGGATAAGCAAAATAGCTTAGAGAACCCTATTTTAGAAACTGTACCTTTTTTGAATGCCAGCACAAACTGCCTGAGTACATCAGAGTCAAACTCTTCTGGCTCCATGGCATACTTCTTGCCACCTTCATCCAGAATGGCAGCGTTGACATCCTCCCCACTCTCAAGCAGACCCAAGTCTTTTATTTCAGAAGAATAATCTTCCTCATCAGAAACAGCAAACACGTATTCAGGGAAGTCTTTAGCCACTTCCAGGACTTTGCCTCTCCAGTACTGGGTAGCTGAAAAACCAGAACATGACAGGATTGGTAATTCCTAGTTATTTAGCGCCTGCTTCCTCTCAAAGTGGAGAAAGGGCAACAGCAGCAAACTTACCAACACGGTAGTCAAAACCGAAGTCCACAGAATAGTAGACAACCACTAGAGGACGCTTGGAGTATCTCTTGGCATCATTGGAAGGCTTGCGATGACCGACCAGAGGCAAAGCGTGTTTCAGCACGTGCTCTTTAATCTCAGATCCATCTGTAGAGTCCTGCTTAAAGAAATTGTGAAAAAAGTTCAAACAAACAGATTTAAGCAGCATTTCTGTTACACATTACTAAAAAACCAATATTGGTACACACATGAATGTGAAAGAGGGAAAGGCGCATTATAAAAACAAGGCTGTCATGACATTCTTCAAACCTTTGAGTACTGAATATTGTAAGGACAAATTATTATTTGAAAATGTAACATCTGGACTAATTTCATAAAGTTCTCTTGAACAAAGCAATACAGTTTCAGTGGACAAACAGATTGACTCAAATATCTAGTGGGAGTACTTCCAACAGAAAGATGCCAGCTGATCATAAATACAGAGAAAGAGAACCTTCAATCCCACACACAAACTTTTTAGCTCTGTACCAGCTACTCACCTTAAGATTCAGAACGTGCATCTTGGGCTCATGCTTTGACTGAAATTTTTCTGGCTGCATGACAACCAGTTTTCCTGGAGATGCTTTCAATAGTTTTGCAATCTCATTGCTGAAGGTGTGATGGAACTTGTAATCTTCTCTCAAACTGTTAGCTGAAAAATTTAGGTTAGGTGAAGGAAAAGTCATTAGAAATTAACTGACAGCCTGCAACTGAGATCTTGAGACTGTAACTGCAAGGAAACTCTCTTCCTGTTCTCAAAGTGACACAGAACAACCCAGTGTTGGACAACAGCTCTCATCCAGGGGTGAGAAGCATGTGAATATACATACAATTCCAGTAGCACTACTTGAATGCTGTTCAACACCCCATCCACTTGAGGAGTTACACTCAAAAACCTTGAACAGCTTCCAAAACATATACAGCAAAACAGTTATTCTTTTATCAGTCTCCTACCTCTTGGCTTTCCTCCAAATAGGTCAGCTAGCCAAACTATTTGCTTTGGGGCAGCCTGGGAAACAGTTCTGTATCTTGCCATGCTGAGGCAAACAAATCAGCTCCTAATCCAGCTATGACAGCAGCCCCAGAATCAGACATAGACAGGTTGCCAGGAATGGTCTAGCTAAACTGACCCAGAAGTGGATGATGGTTCTTTCTCCAGGCTTCTCACCCCAAAACAGTTTTGTGAAGACTGACTCTGGACTGCCAGATATGAAACAAGAGTAACAGACAGCAAACATATCTGGGCTTTAAGCCAAGAAATTGTGGTTTGTTCCTCAGGAAGGAGTTTTCCCTCCTCTTTAGTCCACATGTTTTTAGGGACACAATTACCAAGCAGAGGTATATTCAGTGACTGGCTGACAGCTTAATTACAGCCTCAAAATCTGGTGTGAGCTTATGTTTTGAGTACAAGTAGAAGATCACCCTTCCTCCTACTTCTTATTACTCTCCAACCTTCCCTACTGAACTAGGAGCAGAAATAAATTATCTCTCCATGCCCAAAGTCCTAGGCAGAATCCCAACAGAACATATATTTAATTAATATTTTAAAACTTTCTTTACCTGCTTCCTGATAGAGCTGATAGGTTTTGTCATTCTCTCCACTAAAGACACCAATGATGATGACATCATCCCCATCCCTCAGGAATTCTTGTACCTGCTTGGTAGCCTGAATCTGTTTGGATGGAGGACCAGCCTGTTCAATCATGTAGTCGACAATACCTGTGAGACAAACCCGCCCCCAAAAAGTTGCTTAGAACATTTATTGAACTGAAAGGTTCAGGCATTCCATCTCAACATTGCTTAATACCACATTTCCCACGGACACCTCTCCCCTTGTGCAGCCCTCCTACAATAACTTAAAGAATAAATCAGCAAGACCTCAGTCCCAAGTTTTTAAAGCTGCAGTTCTGAATATTCCCATTCAGGTTGGTTTCAGAAGAGGTGACCAAGCACACAATCCATGGATATTAGTTGATCTTGCAAGCAACCCTCCTTTCTGAAATTCCAGACCCTTCACTGTCTCCTGAACCTGCTATGAGCCAAAGTGCTACTTGAATAGTCTTAAGTCCTTCCTCTTATTAAAACTTAATAATGAGTATTTTTCTAGCCCTCATGGTGCATTCCAGTACAACCAAATCTGACCATTTACTCATACTGCCACTGCTTCACCATGTGTATTTATTTTATATTGAAAGGAGCTGATAGCACCACCATAAGATGTTATAAAGATTAGAGACAAATTTAAACTGCTGGCCTCTGTAGGTATGAGAGCACAATTTTTCAAGTTTCCCAACTGCCATGACATTAACAGGTCTGCAAAATATTTGTGGTCAAGCCCCCAGAAAATACAAAAAGGCATAAGTTGCAGTACCATATTTTTCCCGTGGACCACTGTAGTCATAAGGTTTGCCCTTGCGGAAGATTTTGAGAGTTGGGTAGCCAGTAACATCAAACTTCTTTGCAAGCTCAGTTTCAGCTGTGGCATCGACTTTAGCCAGGGGGATGGGAGGCGTGCGCTTGCTGAGCTCCTGGGCAGCCTTCTCGTATTCTGGAGCAAGCCTCTTGCAGTGCCCACACCTAGGGAGGGAGAGCAGAGCGCATTTTTGACAAGCCATTCAGCCTGCCAGGTACCTTGTACCTCTGAAGTGGAAGAGTTTAATCTTCCAGAATGCAGAAAGTAGAAATGGGATCACTGAACCTACAGAGGACACTTCAGCCTAGGAAAATGTCTCTCTCCAACCTGAAGCTGGCCTCTGTGCCTGGCCTCACACTACTATAGGGACCTTCATTTTTAGAGGCCATTTTTAAACTAAGGACCAGTTCTCTTTGGTTTTCAGTATCTCAGTGTGTTGCCAAATTAATAAATATTGTGAACCTCCAGTGAGGATTTGGATACCACCCCTTGCTGAGACATAGACCCGGTCTAGTCTGCAAGTGATTTGCAACATGATCCTAGATGCAGATTGTAACAGAGGTACACCAGAGCTACACACACCTGCACAAGGCAAAAGTGTGTAAAGAGGCATAACAACAGAATACAGGTTCACCAAGTGTGTTCACGTCATCTGTGCTAGACAAATACATGACTGCCTTCTTGCTTACCATGGAGCATAGAACTCTACCAGGATTATGTCAGCACCATTCACAACTTCGTCAAAATTATCCTGGGTCAATACCAGAGTAGCTTCAGGTGGAGGGGTCCAGTTGGGGTCAGAAACCTCCTTGACTTTGGCCACAATTGCTGAAATACAGTTCAATAACCCAATTAGCAAGTATGCATTTTATCATACCAGTAGCATGTCAAATGCAAGAGATGGTATCAAGAGTTTGAAATCAGAGTGGCAGGCATGATCTTGGACCAATGCTTACATATCAAGCTTACATGAGAACAGTTTCTTAATCAAGCTCCTTTATGCTTTATTTCCTTGTTGGAACTGCCAAGAAGGTCTTCTCTTCACCCCGTAGAGCATCTTATGCACAGCACAGATCTGTACTTTGCAGCACTGAATTCCATCTCAAAACAGACAGAAAAGGTAGTTTTTCCCCCTCTGACTGGAGTTGGGCATATTAATTAAGCAAAATACAAGTGGGTTTCTATACAGTCAATATATAGACCAAATATTTATTGGCTGATCCTTCAGCACACATGAGACTGCCTCCTCTTCTAGTCAAGTGATATTTCTAGAAACCTTCTGTCAGTAACAGCACTACCCACTACCTGCAAAATTGTCCGCTAGCATGCAGCCTGTTGAGAAAATGGAAAATTTCAGCATTCATAGTGTTACTCTGCTTAAGATAAACTAACTTGAGATCAGAGTCCTTCAAAATAGCCACATATTAAGAAACAGGATCATATGTTACTTTGCTTTCTTACAGAGAACTGCAAAGGACTGGTGCTTACCATCTTCCGTCCGAGACCCATCATAGTCAACAGCTTGGCCTTTTTTCAGGATTTTGATGGTTGGGTAGCCACTGACATCAAAACGACTTGACAGCGAAGTGGCTGCAGTAGCATCTATTTTGGCTACAGGAATAGGAGGGTCATTTTCCTTCAGAGTTTTGGCTATCTTTTCATACTCAGGAGCAAACTGCTTGCAGTGCCCACACCTGTCAGAGGAAGACACAAGCAGGTACGTAAATGCACGACAGACACACAGAGGTATTCTGCTGCTCTGCATTTCCAGGATGCCTTCTGCCTGATGTTCACATCATCAACACAGCAATGTTTGCCTTGTTACATGTTCAGATCATAGAGAGATAGAGAGCAACTGCAGCTAATGTACTGTTTGTTCATATCAAAACATATTCAACATGGAATGTATTGCCATATGCTTTATAAAACCATTATAAAAAAATTCAACAACTGCTTTTACAACAAAATTTTAAACCTTGTATTATGCTCTTCCTTCCTTCCTTCCTCAGCAAATACGGTCTCAATTCAACTTCAGCTTCTCCCTAATCAAGGTTCATCCTCTCTCCCTAGCACCCTAAACTGAACTAAAGAGAAAATGAACCAGTAGTTAAGTTGGCCTATATGAAATCTCCCACCCACCATGGTAACACAGCAACTGCTCCCTCTCTGGCCACACCAGAACTCTCTGGGAAGAACAGAGGTTCCTACTGCAAAAGCAGGCATGACAGAGGATACCAGCATAAGAAATGCTAAATATAGCCTGACATGCTAAAGATGAAACAAGAAAAATGTGTGAAAACAGAAAGAAGCATGTGGCAGATAGCCCGTGCTCCTTAGCCTCTCAGCTGGCAGGAGGGGGAGTAGAAAAATAGGAGAGGTGTTTAGTCTATGATGACACACATCCTTCTGCTCAGATAAATTAAACTTCTTGTTTAGTTTTCATGCAGGCAAACTACAGCTGCAGAATTAGTGCCTACAGCCAAGCAGGGACGGGATTCTCTGTGACAAGAACGGCACAAGTTAAAACGCAACTCCAGCTCAAGCAAGATCATATTCCCCCTCTATTCAAAGACTGGAGAAGGACCAATGACTAAGTCATTTTTTTATCACTAAGCCACAAAGGAAAAGAGGTTCTGGCTGCAACACTAACTCAGCAACTACTGAAAATATCTTCTACTCTTGTTTTCCTCCAGCAGAGAATGTGTTTTCTCTTGCATTCTTACAACAAAAACCACCCTTAATATTTTTGTCGTAAGAATGCAAGAGAAGACACATTCTGGCCTAAATCCTTTGTCTTGGTTATATGCAGGTAAGTCCATTGTAGCTCTCTGGAGCAAACTAGTGGTGCTGTGTACCTAGGGGTGCCAGCAGAACTGCCATCATTAGGTAGATGTATGAGGCACTGCTTAAATTGATAATACAAACAAGCTATGTCCCTAATCACACCACACCCTTCTGGCAAGGACAGAAATGAGAATTTGGAAAGGAAAACCTTCTAGCAGTTCCCCTGCTAGGGAAACCTTCATTACTCCATCTAGATGAGCAAGTGGTCACATTCTCAGTGGTCCAACACTGGCACAGGATGATAGCAGGCTGCAAGACCACAGTGCATGACTTTTCTGGGCCTCACTGGGATCATTTCTGTTCCCTGTCAGGCATAAAACAGGGATAGAATCAGTCTTGTGCTTCCCTTGGCATGGGATCCTTGAGCATGACCCACATCTGTGGCACAGGAGCAGGCTGTTGGTTACTGCATGGTACAGGGGCAGGGAAAAAAGGTTCCTCCACACCACCAGAACCATCTCTTTCCCTGGACTATAGCAGAGTGCAG